>NC_140712.1:7007500-7607500 GCF_050655825.1 Lonchura striata | reverse complement strand
AAACTGGCTTTGAATTTTGGAATCTTTCAACCACCTCCTCCAGCTAAGCAAGGGGAATTCCAGTAAACACAGAATAACAACTTCTGCAACAACATCCGGCCAGACCAGTCCTGGTTTGGCAAAATTCCTCCAGGGGAATTGGGAATTCTGGATAATTAAAAAAAAAAAAAAAAAAAAAAAAATATATATATATATATATATATATAGTCAATGTATATAGTTAGATAGTTCCTTGTGAAAAAAATGTAATCAATTATACACATCCTTAAACCCAGCAAACAAGATTTATTTCCCCTCTAAGGAGGACAGTGAGGGCTGGAACATCCTCCATCTCCAATTCCTTGCTCAGCTGTGTGAGCAGGAGCCAGTGTGGTGATAGGTAATTGTAGAAAAATCCTGTCTTTGCTCTCCCCGGAGTAGTTTCACCTCAAGAGCAGAGTGGGGCTGTGTAATCCCTAAAAATGCATTTACCCTTGTCCCTCCTCCATGCTGCCCCTGGGAGGTGCTGGCAGCTGGGACTGTAACAGAACGTGACTGGTAGAATCTCACAGGTAGAAAATCACAGAAAATTAGGTGCTTTTAGCAAAAAATCAGACCAGACAACACTCCTCTAAATGTTATTGTTTTGGTTTGCATCCAGGTTCTCCTTTGGAAACCAGCTCTCTTTCTCTCTTCCAGCATACACGAGAGTCTCAGTTACTTGGAGGGCAGAGCCACCGTCTTTCACTCCTGTTACCTCTCAGCGTGTGTGAGCACCGGCGCTGGAGAGAGGCCCTCGGTGGCTCTGGGCCACTTCGTCCTGCCCCCTGCCTGCCTGCATGAAGGTCAGGCAAAAAAAAATAATCTGGGGATATTTTCGCAGGGAAATCCCCCATGAGTACAGCCTTGGTGCAAACCAGAACTGACACTTGTCTGCAGGGAGGGACCTTTCCTTCTTGCTTGGGTGTGGCTCTTCCTCCCAGAGAGCAGAGTATGATCCATCTGTTGTCACAGAATGGGCTTGACCTTGAACATTCCCAGGATGGGGCAGCCACAGCTTCTCTGGGAAACCTGTGCCAGGCCCTGACCACCCTCACAGGCAGGAATTTCTTCCCAGTATCCCATCTAACCCTGCCCTCTGTCAGTTTGAAGCCTTTCCCCCTTGTCCTGTCACTCCAGGCGTTTTTCCCCAGTCCCTCTCCAACCAACCCCTGGAGCCTCTTTTAGGCCCTGGAGTCTCCCTGGAGCCTTTTCTTCTCGAGGTGAACACCCCCAGCTCTCCTAGTCTGGCTCCAGAACAGAGGGGCTCCAGTCCTTGGAACATCTCCATGGCCTCCTCTGGACACTCTCCAGCAGCTACATGTCCCTCTGCTGTTGGGAGGAGAGCTGGAAGAGCACTGCTGCTCCTGAGAGGGCCAGAGGGGCAGAGTCCTCCCCTCACCTGCTGCCCACACTGTGGGACGTGTTCAGGACACATGGCCAGGTCATATCCATGAGCTTTTCATCCACCAACATACCCATGTTCTCCTCTGGGCTGCTTTCAATCCATCCTTGCCCACCCTGAATTTGTGTTTGGGATTGCCCTGGCCCAGGGGCAGGACCTTGCATTTGGGCTTGTCCCCAGAGGCACCTGCAGGGCATCACACTGGCAGCAATGCCACAGTCCTGTTTTTTGGTGCTCTCACAGTCACTAATTTTGTTCTTGTCAGAAATCAGAAGGAAAATTGGCCGGTTTATTTGGGAGAAGGCAGACGCCCTTGAAGAACAGGTAAGATGAAAAATTTGTACTGCACATGTATGTGCTGGAGGACGAGCTTGTGCTGAGCAGGGAGCTTTCACAGGAATTTAGGGGGAAAATAGCATATATAATTTTGGGGAATAGGGGCAGGCAACTCAGGAAGCATTTAAAGACATCCTTAGGTCATGCAGAAAGAAGAAAATCAGAGAGGTGAAAGCTCAGTTAAAACTTAATCTGGCCACCTCTGTAAAGAATAATACTTTTATAAATATTTTATTAATAAAAGGAGGGCCAAGGAAAACCTCCATTCTTTATTGGAGTGTCCATCACCAAAGACTAGGAAAAGGCTGAGGTACTTAACACCATCTTTGGCTCAGTCTTCAACACTAAGACTGGTTGGATCAGGACAAGCAGCCCCCTGAGCTGGTAGACAGACATGAGGAGCAGAATGGACCCCCAGAAATCCAGGAGGAGGCAGTTACTGATTTGCTGTGCCACTTAGATGCTAACAAGTCCATGGGCCTTGATGGGATCTATCCCAGGGTGACGAGGGAGCTGGAGGAAGAGCTTGCCAAGCCGCTGTCCATGCTCTATAGTAAGTTCTGGCTCACTGGGGAGGTCCCAGATGACAAGGTATTAATGTGACATCCATCCACAAGAAGGGATGGAAGGAGGATCTAGGGAATTAACAGACCTTTCAGTGTGACAGGTGTCAGGGAAGGTTATGGAGCAGATCACCTTGAGTGCCATCACACGGCACTCCAGGAAAAGGAAGGGATCAGACCCAGCCAGCATGGATTTAGGAGGGGAGGTCCTACCTGACCAACCTGATTTCCTTTCATGACAAGAGGACTCACCTGGATGAAGGAAAAGCTGTGGATGTACCTACCTGGACATCAGCAAAGCCTTTGACACTATTTCCCACAGCATCTCCTGGAAAACTGCAGCTCACAGCTTGGACAATTGGTGTCTGGTCACCAGTGGTGTCCCCCAGGGATGAGTGTTGGGCCCAGTCCTATTCAGTATCTTTACTGAAGATCTGAATGAGTGGACTGAGTCCACCATTGGCAGATACACAGGTGACACACAGTTGAGTGGGAGTGTGGTTCTCCTGGAGGCTAGGAAGGCTCTGCTGAGGGACAGACTGGATCAGTGGACCGGGGTCATTTGTATGAGGGTCGACAATGCCAAGGTCTGGGTCCTGCACTTTGGCCACAATAACCCCTGCAGAGCCAGACTCGGATGAGTGGCAGGAAAGCATTCCAGCAAGAAAGGTCCTGGGAGCGCTGATCAACAGCAGCTGAACATGAGCCCAGGTGGCCAAGAATGCCAGTGGCACCTGGCCTGTGTAGCCAGAAGGACCAGGAAGTGATTTTTCCCCCTGCACTGGGCACTGCTGAAGCCCCAACTTGACTGCTGTGTCCAGTTCTGGACCCCTCAATTCAATTCAAGAACATTTTGGTGCTGAAAAGGGCCAGAGAATGAACTGAGCCAGGGAAGGGTTTGGACCACCAGGAGCAGCTGAGGGAGCTGGGGGGCTCAACCTGGAGAAAAGGAGGCTCAGAGGGGACTCTGCACAACTCCGACAGGAGAGTGGAGCTGGGTGGGGGGTCAGGTGCTGCTCCCAGGGCCCAAGGGACAGGATGAGAGGACATTTCCTTAAGCTGCACCAGGACAGGTTTACACATCAGAAAGAATTTCTTCCCAGAAGGGGTGATTAGGCACTGGAATGGGCTGCCCAGAATGACTGGATGTGGCACTCAGTGCTCTGGTCTGGTTGGGAAGATGGTGATTGGCCATTAGCTGGACCCCATGGTCTTTTCCAACCTAATTGATTCTGATTCCTTGTGCTTGCTGTGCTTTGTGTCCCTCCCAACATGGCATCCTGGGGGCGGGGACAGCACTGCAAGGATTGTCTCCCTTGACCAGACATACCTAGTCTCTCAGCAGTGTGCTGTTCCAGGGATTCCAATTGCCACAGGCTGAGCTCAGTCCTTTGGTGCAGTGTTTTCCTATCCCATGACTACCCACTCTCCTCTCAAAGCAACTTCCCAGCACCTTTGAAGCTGGAATGCCCTTAGATTTAAAAAATTTATGCACTCAAGAGTGCATCCCAGGTGTTCTGCAGGTGACCCAGGGCACAACTGTAACTCATTCTTGTGCTGATATTCACAGCCCGAAGAAAATCCGACACAGGAATCAGAAACAGCAAGAAACAGCTGTGAGGAAGAATCAGAGGAAGAAGTGCTAGACCTGGCTGAGAGGTATTTTCCTACCTTGAGTGATGGGATTTGAATGCACCCCTGATTCCAAGCAAACCTAACACACAGATTTTTTTTTTTTTCCCCTCCTGATACAGCAGTGAAGAAACAGACTCTGAAGCACCTGCCCAGGGAGAATTTCCATACCGTGCCCTCCAGGAATACCCGATAAATAACATGGTGACAGGTAAATAAATACACCTGGAAAGGGCTGCAGATGGAGCAGGGACTCAGTGAGCCCATCTTCCCTCCACAGGCTATGCCTCTGCACAGGACATGAAGAAATATGAGGGGGAACTCCATGACTTTATCCCCGGCACCTCGGGCTATGCAGTGTACTGGGTTCAAAGCAAATTTAGCACTTCCTGTGAGAAGACCAAAATGAAGAGGAAATGGTAAGGAACAGGTGGCTGGAGCAGCAAAAACTTCAATCTAAGAGTTGCCAGATGATTTATATAAATTATCTGACTGCAGCTCAGAGCACTCAATGTGTTATTTAAGTACTGGCTGCAGTTATAGTATTTACTTCTTTAAATAACTACTTAAACTAAATTTCACAAAAAACATAAATACAGACATTTCTCCTCAAAACAGAAATATTTTCTTTTTATTTTGGGGCAGGGGGGTGGTGGTGGTTTAAGCTGTGTTTTAACTAGTTTAAAAATTTTCCTTGGAGTGGCACACAAAGGTCTCCTTACTTTCATTTAATTAAGGAATTTTAAGACTTCTCCCTTTCATTTAAGCACTTGGAAAAGTAACTTCCATTATGGTACAGCCTGATCCCCGGGCTGTCCACTTGGAGGAAGCACAGGTAAACCTAGGATAGGCTCCCACAAGCTCCAAGGAGCCACCACGGCTGTTCTCCCACTGCCCTAAAGGCAGGAGAGCCTCCAAAGTAACAGCTTTGCACTTCACACCCCAAACAACCAGGAAAGAACCCAAAAAGATGCTGGTACACATGAAGGTGTTGAGTCCTCTGTGTGCCCCAGTGTGGCACCCTGAGAACCCACCCGCCCCCATCCCTTGGGTGTCTAAAGACCAGGCAGGTTGAGATGGTTTCCTCACGTTTATTGTAAAAGCGACACACAGGGACAGACTCAGAGCGCTCCTCGGGGCGTCTTGAAGTTCATTCCCACTGTAGGCTGTGTCACCTGCAGGTTGGACAGGCTGCCAAAATCCTGCAAAAAAGCAAGGCAACAATGGGATCAGTCACAGCATCCTGCCCGTTGACAGTGGAGGCAAGTTCCTCCAGGAAGGTGCTGTGGCAGCACAAAGGGTGGACAGAGGTCTCCAAACAAGAGACCACTCTGCTCCAGAGATTGACTCCTCGGTGAGGGAATCATCAGAATAGAGGGCAAGAAACACACCCACCCTGCTGGTGGCAAAGGCCCATACCCGCCCTTTCAAAATCCATACATGAACTAATCCTCCCACAGGACCCAGGGCAGAGGGAAGCCCTTGACACCATCCAGCCACTCAGGGCAGCAGGAGGTGTGCCAGGGATATGCCAACAGCTGGAAGAACAGTTGTGGCTACTAACCAGGAGCTTCAGCATTTCCTTGGTGTCTGGGTCCACTTCAATGATCTCCTGGTCAAGGGCAGAGACCTGGGGACAAAGAGAAGAGAAAAGGTGTGATGATAAAGCCCCACAACAACCCAAATGTCCCCTCTGGTCTCTGATCTCATCCCACTGGCTGTGGGGAACGGTTCAGCCGCAGAGCCAGGAGCATCCTGATGGAAACACAGCTTTTTTGACTGAACACTGCAAAAGGACACTGGCAGCAGAAGGAAAAGCCTGTTTTATGGAAAATCTTTGGAAATCTAGGCCCAACCAAGGCTCCAGGCCAAGGCTGCTGAGGAGCTGGTGTTGGACCCTCACCCACACCAGTCCTGGCAGTCATCAGTGACATTCACAGCTGCCTTGTGACACAAGTCCACCACGGTGCCAATAAATGTGGTTCCACCTCCAGGACAACTGTGTTCTCCTGCTCTTTAATCCCAGCAAAACTTCCTCTAGCCCTCTGCAGACCCCAAAAACTCTTCCTCTACAGGTTTCCTTCCCCAGGAGCTACGTAACACCAGGATTTTTCAAAGAAACCAAAAGCAGCACAGATTTTGTGTGCTGACACTGCACCAACAGCTGCAACATGGACATTCCTTCCCTGCTTGTAGTCCCTTCCCTGTAACCCCTAATACTAGCACAGAAACCAGCAGCTCTGCCAGGAGCTGACTGGGAAGATCTGGGAAAAGGGCAAGATATGGGCTGTACCTGAAGGCTACAGGATTTAGGAGCACCAGGATCACATTCCTGGAACAAGGCAAGCCCTCCTGGACCATCTCACCCAGGTGACAGGTGAGATCTAGACCCCACCCAAACAGAGGGTTAAGGCAAAGGAATTTTACCAAAACCTCCCTCTGGGGATTCCAGCTGCAAGGCAGGTTTTCAGCTGCTCTGAAATACCCTCCTAATTCCCATCAAATTATTTTTTCCTGAATTTTAAGTTAGGAAAACCAAACACGAGAAGCCAGCTGTCCTTCCTGTCCCAGGTGTCAGCTTTGGAGGGAGCCACCTCGGCCTTCTTGATCCAAGCCCTCCTCAGCTCCTCCTGGCTGAGGGTTTGTTTTAAACTTGGGACTGTTTATGGAGATACAGCGAGGCAGAACAGAGCGATGGGGGAAGCTGGAGCCTCACCTCCGGGACGTAGTTGTCCCTCCTCTCCCTCTCCTCCTCCTGTAGTTTGATGGAGATGCCGCGGACAGGGCCCCTCTGGATTCGCTTCATGAGGTGAGTGACATACCTGCGGGGACACGGGGATATCCTGGGCTTTCCCGGGGTTCATGTCACCCTTCCCCACACCCAAAATCCCGGAACCACAGCAGGATGAGAAAAGCTGCCACCATCTACCACGGTGATGTCCCACCACTGACCCGGGCATCACCCCACAGGCTCCAGGGGACATCAGAGACAAAGTGTCCGACAGTAACAGGGTTTGGGGGAGACAAAGACCCCCCCAAACACGGGAAAACTCTCGCATTCCTCTCCCTGCACTATCAATGACCCGGCCACAGGCGGGACCGTAATCACTTTCGAATGCAGGGCCCAGCAGGAACCCCCACGCCGTGCCCGAATCCCCCAGGACCTTCCGATGTACGAACCCCTCGGGGCACCCCCAGCTGCCCACAGCCCATCCTGGACTCTCCGCTACCCCACGCCCACTCGCGGCCCGCAGTGCCTCACCCCGCAATCTTGTTGCGCAGCTTCTTGCTGGGGATGATGGCGATCTCCTCGCACACGCGCTTGTTGGTGTGGAAGTCATTCCCCAGGCGCGTGTAGTACTTCTCGATGATCACCCGCGCCGCTTTCTTCACCGTCTTCGTCCGAACGCGTCCCTACGCGGGCCGGGCGGGAGCGCCGCCGGTCAGGCTCCGCCGAGCCCGGGCCCAGCGCCCCGCACCCCAGTTCCCCCTTCCCCAGCCATCCCGGCCCCCGCCGCCCCCCACTGCCCCTCGCCCCGGTTCCCCCCGATCCCCGCCGGCGCTCTCCGCCGCGGGGGCGCGGGCCCGCCCGAGGATGGCGGCGGATGGCGGAGCCGGACCCACCATGTCGGCGGCGGCCGCGGAAAAGGAGCGGGGGAGGGCGGGAGGCGCCGGAAGCCAGCGCCGGGCAGCGCGCCCCCTGGCGGCGCGGAGGGCCGCAGCCTGAGGCCGCCCCGGAACAGGACGGAGCGGCCCGGGAAGGAATTCCCAGAGAATCCCGGAGAGCCGCGGAGCCAGCGGCAGCGGCCCCGCCACAGCCGGCCCGAGAGGTCACCGAGCACCCACAAACCGCAGCACCCAGCCCCCGAGGGGGGGGTGACCGCAGCAAGGCTGCTAAGTGAGCGCTGCGGGAAGCCTGCCTGCTGCAGGACGTGGGGCGCACACGGCCGCCTCTGTGGCACTGTGAGTCCAACTCGAACCCTGCCGAGCCCTCAGAGGAGCCCTGGGGTCCCTCTCCCCTCACAGCCCTGCAGGAGCAGCCACAGTGGGAGGACACAGGGCAACACAGGCCCTCCCCATCAGCCTCATTAACTTTTTTGCAATTAGGGGAGCTCTAGCTGGAGCCTAGGGGCTTGCAGGGACCTCAGGTAAGTGGGATCTAAACCACGCATGGTTTAGCAGCAGATAAAGCTCCCTCGCAGCTGAGTCACCCACCAGCATCCACAATTCACAGCTCCATCCATCCCTCCCCACAAACCACATCCATACCTCCCCCACAGCTCCAGGCAGTGAGTGACACCACAGCCTCCAAGCCATAAAGATCGCCCATGAAAAGTACACAAGGCTCAAGAATTTTTTTTTTTTGCTGCAACGTGTTTATTATGTGCCAAAAACTACACCACAGCTTACTCCACACGTCTGTAGGAGAGTGCAGTCTTGCCTGCATATACTACAATGAGGTAGAGACTTCACACACAGCTTCACAAAACCCCACAAAGAGCAGCTGGGATATGCAACAATGCAACATCAGCTCAGCAGGAAAGAAAAAAAAAAATAATCATAGTAAAGAGGGAGAAATTATGACACTGGTTCTTTGGCACACAGCTTCCAATAGAGGGGAAAGTAACAAAATAATAATGATCAGCATAATTAAGGTCTCAAATCCCAGCAGCAGCATTTCAGTCGACTGCACTGATACTCCAAACATCTCAGGAAGGAAAGGAAAATTACTTGTCCCCTCTAAGAAAAAGGGCTCCCAGGAACCTTCATCGTCCACCAGAACGCAGCCCTTTTTTAGCTTGTTACAAAAGAAAAGGTAAGTCCTGTGACTTTGTGTGATTAAAAACCTCTATCAACCCCCCATAAGTGCAACTTAAAAAAGTGCAACAAACTATTTAAAACTATATACAGCAGCTCAGAGATCCTCATCCCGTCCAGTTTCAACTCCAAAAACAAAAAAAAAAGCCCAGCCTGTCCCGTTGCAAACCCCCAGATTTGCAACATCCTGCCATCAGCCCCCAGACACAAATTGCAATAATGTTAAAAGCTGCCAGGAAAAGAAAAAAATCTCTCGTTTCAAACGACTTAAAAACTGTTTTTAAGAGTGTAAAAAGGAACTCGTAAAAACCCTCGAGCGTAAAATATGAAATATGATTTGGTTTAAATGAAGAGCAAAGTCTCCTTGTTGTTACAGTAAAAAACGCCAGCTGAACACCCAGGTCACACCATCCAGGTGGGGGTAAATGAATGGAAAGGCACTGTATGGCAACGGCAAAACAATGACCAATGAGACCTGCGCTCTCTCCACCAGTATTGCAAGGAATGTAAAAAAGCGCCTTTAAAAAATAAAAAAACCAGGGCGGAGGCGCCTGCGGCGACGCCTCCGCGACACATGGCCCTTGGTTGGTTGGGTTTATTAATTTTCAATTTTTGCTTCTCGTCAGCAAACCAGGAACCAAAGTCTGGGAACTGCAGAATGGCTTGAGGGGCACTCCCCCCCTCAAAACACCCTCAAACAAACCCCAACAAAACTCACTGTGCATTAGTGCAGAAACAAAAAGACCAGCAAGTGCAAACATGAATGTAAGATTTTTGTTTTTTCCCCATCAGTCCTCAGGAAGAACGTTCCCAGCCGGGCCTGGCTCCGGCAGGCGCTGCTGCGCGCTCCTCGTGGCAGGTTCTCCCAGGACTCTGCCCGTGCCAGCCCCGGCGGCCCCTTAGCTGGAGTCCCGGTTCTTCTGGTTGCGCATCAGCGGGCGGTGGTGGCGCAGGACCTCCATAGAGTGCTGCCAGTGCCAGCACGAGCGGCAGAAGTACTTGAAGCAGATCTGTGGGCAGAGCACAGGGCCAACGCTGGGGTGACACCAGCAGAGCCACTCCTCCCCTTCACCCCCCTGCCCAGTTTTGCAGCCCCCACCAGCACAGTGGATTCATGGGCTGGAGATGGGGAATGGCAGCAATGCTGTGGAGGGGGCCTGTTGTGCCCAGCTTCCATCTTTTTGAACAGGTTTGAAAGTCAGGGACTGGGTACTGGGGCAGACTGGCCTCTGCCAGGGCTGCCATCACTCCCATGGCATTCCTGGTCCCTGCTCATATCCCATCCCAGCTCTGCAGGAAGCTGCCAGAGCCCAAGCCAAGCTCCTCTGCGTGCAGCCAGCGTTCCCTGTGCCTCAGGCAGCCCCAGGTGCATGCACCCCAACCCCAGCTCATCACAGCCCCCAGAGCAGCAGTGTCCCCTCCCTCAGGAGCACCAGTCATTCCTCACACTAGGTCCCAGGGCTGGCACAGCACCAGTGAACTGCAACACCCCCGGTTCAAAGCTGGGTGGACGCTGGCTGGCTGGGCCTCCTGGCAAGTACCAGAGTTGCCCTCGTCAGGAGGGCTGCACCTCCTCTAAAACAAGGTCACCCCTCCTAGCTGGGCCCCATCTTGCCCACTGGGCAAGAACCAGTGTATATATGCACAAAACCCAGCAGCAGGGCCTGCTCCTCCTTGAGAAAACCCCCGAGCACAGGCTGCAGGAGAACTGGCCTTACCTGGTCTCTGCAGAAGAATGGGCCAGGCTGGGCATTGCACACTTGGCACATGGAGTCCTCCAGGTACGGGTCAATCTGAACCTGCAGGAGAACGAGGCAGTGGGCATGGGGCAGCACCAGGCTGATTGCCCTCTCCCTGGTACCTCAAATCCATCCCCAGCAGCACCCCTAGGGCTGGCAGAACAGCAGCCCCACTTCCCGCTGCTTGAGTGGGAATATAGGGCAGGCTCCATCAACACTGTTGCTCTCAGCAGTACCACCCCTCATGCAGACCCCTCCCTGGGCTGTCCCACCAGCCCCACTCACCTTCTTGGTAAACTTGGTGGTTTTGATCTCCACAAATGCAGCAGTCACAGCCTTCAGATAACTGCGCTGGTTGTTGAAGGTGACACGGCCCGACCCTGGAACAAGCCAAACCACAAATGTTAGAGAGGAACAGCAAAGGCCAAGAGGGAACCACTGCCAGCACCACCCCCTCCCTGGTGCCACTCAGAGAAACAGCTTTGACAGGGAGATGGTATCCTAGGGGAAAGTTTTCCTGCCTCCTTCTCCAGGCACCACATTCCCAGGATCAGCAGAGTGCTTCACACTACACCCGAAATACACCAGTGCTGAGACAGCTCAGCAGCTTTTATTCACAGCCCTCCCCTCGCCTCAGAGCCTTCTGTTTTGCAGCCTCATTGCTGGTCAGCAGCATTCCAGCACCACTTGCTTCCAAGCCAAGGTCTATTAAGCTCCAGGACTGACACTGGCAGATCCCTACAGCTCAGCCACAGGACAAAGTGCCACCCAAAACCCATCCCATTCCCCTCCCAAAGCACTGCACAGGACATGGGCAGGAGGGGCCTGGATCCAGTCTGGGGTTACAGGAGGTGCCCTCAACCAACCAGGGCACAGCTTAGTTACCAAAACTGAGCTCTGATTGCTGTGACTTTAGCACAGTTCTAAGGGTGGAAGTGCCACAGAGCTGTTTGGAGCTGGATCTTGCCTACTTGGAACAACCTGGGCTCTGCATGAACCACAGCAGGTTGGGGTCACACACTGGGACCTCACAGGGCCAGCACAGGGAGGTTCTGTGACATCTCATCTACAGTCACACAAAATTTGCCTGAAGTCTCATACTCCCATTTCCCACCCTCCTCGAGACTGTCCCCCTAAAGGCACTTCAGGGGCTTTGCAGCACAACATGCATGCCCTAAACCTGAGCCTTGCCCAAAAAAGCCTGACTGCTACCCAAGGACAGTGACCCAGCAGTGACAACTCCACACTCCAAGATCTGACATGGTTACTGCCTGGCAACACCAGGAGATCCACAGTCTCTATCTGTGACTTGCTGTAGCCTAAGCTTGGAATGCTGGTCCTCAGGCACAGGCTGTGGGGTTTTTCCAACAGACCAGCCACCTCAGTGCTGTCCCCTGGCCCATGAGGGCTCCAGGGACATACACACGTCATGACACACCACATTTCAGCTCTGGTGACAAGAGCCCAAGAGTGGGTTAAGACCCACAGCTGTCTCTGCCCTGGGAATGGAAAAGCAGCTACAGCAGCATCCAAAAACCACTAAACAGCATTGAACAAGGACAGAGAAACCTTCAGCCATGCCTAAAGGCATATTCAAAACTTCAGGCTGCTCTGGAATGATCCAGGACCTTCCTATTCCCCAGCACATCAGCACTATCAGCCCTCCCCAAGGCTGGTCTTGACTCCCCAGGGCCAGGAAATGAGAAGCACAGACTGTAGAAGAGGTTGAGCAGCATCTGCTCTCTGAGCCTGGCACCTGGGCAGTCTTCCAACAGAAGGACAAGCCAAGGGCACACTGCAGCTCCTCAGAGCACAGCAGGAGCAACCATCAATCCTGGTGGAATCATCACTTACCTATGGGATATTTGTGCTTGTCAGTGTCGATGCCAGCATAGACCACCCCTCCAAACAGGTCGTACATGACGGCTGCCAGGGCCTCTGCGTTGAGCATCCCATGCAGGGCCCCCACAAACACCGTCTTGCTGGGGTCCAGCCGCTGTGAGGGGCTGCGCACAAAGTTGCTGTCGGCCAGCACCCATGGGATCACCTGCACCTGCAACCAGGAGCACCCCTGAATCTCAGACTTCAGCCCAAGCTGCAAATGTCTTTTGTTATCTACTGCTGCTCAGGGCCCACATCCATATAAAGCTACAGACACCCGCAGAGAACCCACAGGGGGACAAAACCAACTCTGCTTCCAGCCAAACTGGAACCTAAGCCAGCAGTTCCTTGGGGGTGGCAGCCAGAGGACAATCCACATCCCTCTACCTGCATTTATAGCCCAGTCAGGTACCTGATGGTGGAGGGGACCACTGGAATGAATGATCACCCACTGCCAGCTCCATCAGGAACATCCATCCAGCACAGAAGCTCTGCCAATTGCCGGACACCAGGAGAGCTGTCTAGAGCACAATTAGTTTGTGCCTGTCTAGATTAAGAGCTGCATCTCCATCCTGTAACTCCCTGAACTCGGGCAGTTGTCCGTGATCTGAGGATTGATCCCTTTTCCATAAACCCAAGCAGAGCCTCTGGCAGCCCCAGCACAGGTCAGCCAGCCAAGGCCACACTGGGGAGCAGCCTGGGATCCAAAGTATCTTTCTGCTGAGTGTGAGTTATTTGTTCTGCAAGCAGAGGAGGCCTGACAAAGCACCTGAGGGGTCCCAGTCTGCCTCTGCAAGCAAAGGTGTGATGGAAGCAGCACAGAGTAGTTAAATCCCCATTTCCATGCTCTGTCCCAGCTAACTGAAGCCTGAAGGCAGGCTCTGCCACCAGCCTAGGAGCTCCAGGTTGGTTTGACATAAGCTGTTATGAGGGACACAAACACCAAGCTGACACATCCCTACCACATGCAGACAGCAGCCAAAGCCAGCTAGGAGCCAGCACACCTTCAGCCGCTGTTCCAGCCCCGCTTTCCTTTCCTCCAGGGATCTCCCTCTGCATCCCCTGCTGCCGCATCAGGCTGCTCTCCCAGCTCTGCTCACCTCTTTGCAGCGCATCCTGCGGCTGGACATCTTGAAGTAGTACTCACTGAGCCCGTCGGGGCTCAGCAGGTCCTGGGAGCAGGCCTGGAGCAGCGCACGCACCGACTTCTCCGACTCAAACACCAGGTACACGTATCCTTTGGAAAGGAAGAGAAAAAAGCAGTGTTAGGAGCTGTGGTGGAAGAGGAACAGATCATCCCAGTTTGCATACATCCTCATCATCACTCTTGGGTGCCACCTGAAATATCTGTGTGGTAGCTCTTGCTGTTCCCAACAGACTTTTATGTATAAGCCAAGCTGGAAGAGCCCAAACCCAAGCACAGCACAAAGGGGCAGGATGCCCAGGGCCATGTGGGCCACTGTCCATCATCCACAAACCACACCTGGATATGCCAGGTGGGCACCACCAGCCTGGCCACAACAAGGGAGAAAAATAGACTCTGCTATGTATTTAGGATGGACTGGCTCAAATACAGTTGAGGGCTTTCAAGTCCCTTTCATCAATGCCAGTGCTCTACCTCACATTGCTCTGGTGACTGAATGAGGCCATCAAACCAGGCTCCAAACCAGCCACTTCCTACCCTGTAACTAATTCCTGCTTACACAATATGCCAGTCTAGCTGCACGTGCTGGCACTGGGATCAGCAGCTGTTCCTGAGCCAAAGCCCTACATGGGGCTCCAGAAACACCCAGAGAGTTCCCCCAGCCCACAGTTCTGTCTCCCATACTGCTATGGATGGGTGAGGATGCTGGGTTTGGGGTGCCAGTGCTCTGCAGCCCAGGTGCAAACCCAAGTGAGGGGAGGACATTATCCCAGGTGCTCTGTACCAACCAGTCACCAGCATGCAGCTGTACAATCCCAGCATCCGTGCTGTAACATAGCATGGGAAAAAAGTAACCCTACCGTGTTCGCTATTACCTTTAGGCATATTACCTTTGGGAGGACAGCGTGGGTGTTTGCCATCCTTACCAGGCCACTCCACACTCAGGGAGCCAAAAACACGGAAAGTGTTGATAAGCCCAGCTGCAGATAGAAGGAGAGAGGTCAGTGCCCTCCACAAAAAACTCCATCCTGCACTCTAATATCAACACCCAAGGCCTTAGTGTGGGCCCTCACTTTGCAAGGGCTGCTCACCTTCTGTAATGTCCCACGGGACTCCTCCCAGGAACACTTTGCAGGAGTAGACAGGGTTCTTGTAGTTTCGGGGAGGCAGCTGCCCGCTCCAGGTGCAGGTTGCTTCGTTCACAGCTTGGAGAAGACACCAGTCATACTTGGTACAGGATCATTTCCTTCCCACTCTCCCACAGGTCTCCCCATCTTCCCCAACTACAGGCTGAGCAGAGGTGCACAGCCACATGCAGCTGCCCAGACCCACCTGTTCTCTCAGCAGATAGAGCCAGAGTCAGGCTTGGACCTGGAGCAAAGTCTTTGTTCAGCCAGTGTCTGCACAGAGGCCACCAGCCCTCCCAAGTGTGGGACTGTCCCCTAGACCTCCTCCCAGCTCACCTGCCGCCTGCCGATGAAGCCGGGCTTCTCTTTCAATATTGAAGGGGTCTTCTGGAGAGTCCAGAAGATCCCAGGAAGGCCACGCAGATGCTCCAGGCCATCTTTTCGATGCACTGGCCGGGGAGGAAGTCACTGCAGCCAGGGCAGCTTGATCTTGATCCAGCTGGGATCCCACTCCCATCTTCAAGGGGTCTCTTGACACCCCACTGAGAGGCAAGAAGGGCAGAGGAGGGGATATGCGAAGGCTTGACTGCAAGAGAAAGACCATATTGAAATCCAGCTCTGAGTAAGAGCACATAATAGCAGGGGTGAGGCATCACACTGAGGCCCTGCCCTTGCCCATGGCAAGAAAGGGAGCTCTCAGGGATTTCCTGAGACCCTCTGAGGCCTCACAGAGGCAAGAAAGCAGCAACTGCAACACATCCCGACACCCTAGGAAAGCCCTGGGCCGTTCTCAACTGAACCCATGCCCATAACCAGCACCAGGGATCATTAAGCAGGAGGCACTTCAGAGACCACCAAGCCAACAGCTACCCCTGGCTGTACAGCCTCAAGAACAGCATCACCCCTGGAGAGCACCAGCCTGAGGCTCTATGCTGTGCCCACAGTGGGCAGGGCTTGTTGGAAGTGCTCATGGACTCTGCAGGCACCAGCTGGATCTCATCCTCACAGCCCAGCTCCAGGGCTGCCTGACCAGGGAGTGGGCACCACGCATCACAGCTCCTCCCAGGGCAGGAGGAGGGAAAGCTTGGATTAATGGAACAGCAGGAAGCGAGATGCTGCACAGCTCCGTGCCAGCTGTGCTGCGCTGTCCCTGTGCAGCCATGGCAGCCGCCCACGCCAGGGCCGTGCTCAGTCCTGCCCTTCACAAACAAGGCCAGCACAGAGCCCTGCACCACCTGCCACCAGCACTGCCTGGGTGCTGCAGTCACTTGGCACATCCCGATTCTCCAGGGTGGATCACAGCAGAATCAACCCCACATCCAGTCAGGTCTGTCCTTCAAACCCACCTCAACACAGGGGTCAAGGCCATGGCAACACCACAGCAGAGCCTGGAGCAGCTCCTGGCTTTATCCTCCCATGCCAAGGCCAGGCCATGCAGCAGCATCCCAGAGCTGGCTGGAGCCAGGCTGCCCTGCTGGCACCCAGAGCTGCCATTTGCACCCACCACAGACCCATCAGAGCAGACTGGGGCAGTCAGCCAGACATTCACTTGCTCCTTGCCTTTCAAATTTATCTGTGCTTTAGGGAATGGGAGCAGGCCAGACCCAGTTTGCTCTAGCAGAAACTGCTCTTGAGATGGAGAAATGCAGTCAAATGGGAAGAGCAATGAAAGGCAAGGACAGTAGTTCCTCAGAAGTCCAGGCTGGATCAGCCACTTCCCTCCTGGGATCAGGGCACACACACCACCCTGCCTCAAACCAGCTCAAGCACTCAAGCCCCTCTGGCAGCTACTGTAACCCAGTAGGGCTGCAAGCACAGACCCAAAAGACCAAAATATCACCTTTGAAGAAAAAAAAAAAAAAACAAAGAGGATACTGCTGGCTTGTGCTGAAGGACTGCATGAGCAGCCTTTCTCCTAAACCCTGGGCTGTGCCAGTGTGTGAATAGCTCCTCACAGCATTCTCTCATGCTCCTGAGCAGCCAGGGCCCTGGCTGGCAGCTCCATTCAGCTGTTCTGTCCTCCCCAAAAAACACAGGAAGACCCCAGGACCCAAACTTACAATCAAGTCTGAGAGGTGGTCAGAACCAGAGCTGAACCCACTGGTGTCCGAGTCCGAGGGGCTGCTGGAGCGGGAGTCCAGGAGGGAGCGGGAGTTCCTCAGCGGCGGTGTGGAAAACTTTTCTGGCAGGTCTGAACCAATGGGGTCTAAAGGCAGAAAACCCAGCGGGGGCTTCCCCAGGACGTTCCCAAGAGGGTTACTCAGCATGCTGAGAACTGCAAGAGAGAGAGACAGAGTCTGTCAGGGCTGCAGCACAACACTGCTCCTTCCTCCTGGCTCCTGTGGCCCACAAGTGTCACGTCTGGGAGGTGGCACCTCTGGTGGTTGCCAACAGTCAGGCCATAGTGCTGCACAGAACCCACAGCAGCCTGGTGTGGCTGACAAACATGAAGACTGTTTATGAGACAGACTGGGCAGGAGAACCTGCTTCATCTGGGAGAAGTTCAGAGATCCTGCATCCCAGATTACAGACCTCAGAAGTGCTCTGGGACAGGGCCCTCTGCCCAGTCCATGCTGCTTCTCCTGGAGCAAGCTGGGGTTCAGAGGGTCAAGTCTCCAGGGGTAGGGGCACACATCACTGGCAGGCACACCTGGCCCACCAGGAGGAATTTTCAGGCTCAGAGGTGGGACACTTCTCACACCATCCCTGCCAGGAGCTGGCTGTGGGCAGCCAGGAAGGTGCCAGCCTGGGCTGCTGACAGAGAGGCTTTGCTATCCCTGGTGTGTGTTCACAGCATGTCTGTCTGGTCAGGCCTCTGCCCCAGAGCCTGCAGACAAGGATGTGTCAGACTGCTTCCCTCACACTTCAGGTTTTCCTCCCACTGAGGAGAATCTAGGAGAATGCCTCCCTACAAAGATAACTGCTTCTGAGCAGAGGACCAGGCCATCCAAAGGTCACAAAGTCACATCCTGGTCAGCAATATGGGGGCAGCTGCCACCCACAAGGAGAGGGAATGTAGGGCAAGGGATCCCACAGGGGCACACCACCAGCCAGTCTATTCAGAAAGAGCAAGTCTCAGCAAGATGAACGCATACCCAAACCAAGTGAAAAGAGCAAAGCATTCAGAAATGGTTTTAATTATTCACAGGCTGCAAAACAGGGCAGCTTGCCCTGAAGCTTTCAGTTTTCTGCAAAGCAAATCTGGGATCCACTCAAGATCCTCCAAGCCCCACCTGATCTCAGCAAGCTGAACCATGAGGTTTTAACCTAAATTTTCAGCAGCTCTTATGCAGATGAGAATTAATAATCCAAACCACCAGCCAAACCAGGAGAGCAACAAAACCATCGTGCTCGAGCACACTATGGTCAGATACCAGGACAGCATGGTGACAGCACCAGGGAGAGCTGCTGAGCACAACTGAGGTGAGATGCTGGGATGTACCTATCCCCCAGCTGCATTATCCAGTGACACACCTGCCGTGAATCTTGCATCTCCAGCCCCATACTTGGGGGGAAAAAAAACCTCACCCCCCAAAAGTGACTTCACATAGGTACAGGTGGGTCCTTTACCTGAAGTATCTCCCTCAACTCAAGGCAGAGATCCTAGCAACAGTCACATCTTCACACATTTGCAGAGCCTCATCCCTGCAGGATTCCCCTATTTTGCCTACATCGTGGGACTAGGAACTCCCCTCTGACCACACTGAGAAAGGGACCTCCTGCCTTTTGCTCTCCCCGACAGGCAGCACCTGTGCTCACACCCAGCCCTGCAGCCACAGGAAAATACCAACCAGCCCAGCAGTCCTTACCTGGGCAGAGCCCGGGCAGCAGCAGCCCCAGGACCGAGGGAATGTGACAGAGCTGGGGAGGAGATGCTCCCTCCTAGTCACAGCTCCGAGCAGGGCACAGCATCTCCCAGCCCCGGCAAGCTGCACTTGCTGCTCTGCTGACTTCTCTGAAGCCACGTGATGTGTTTAAAAATACAGCCGGCGTATTGTTCTGGGGAGACAGCTGAATCTGTCCGACAGGCTCCAAAATCTGATTAGTCACTAAACAGCACAAGAGGCAAAGCAAAGCAGCTGATCCCACAGCCCAAGCCTTGCTGCCAACAAATGCTCCCGCACTGACACCCTCCTCCTTCCCCAGCCAGTGAGGGCCGTGGGTTTGGAACGCCGCAGCCCTGTGCTGACCCTAGCTGCACAGCATTCCAGAGACCTGGAGCAGCTAATGCCAGGCAGACTGCTACCAGATAATGCTGCCCTGCCCCACATCTCCTGGTAGGCAGAGATGTGGAACCAGCACTCTATTTAGGATGCCATACTAAGTGTCTGGGGCTCATCAGGAGCTCCCAGTGGCATTACAGGGTCCAGCTGCTCTGCCCCATTTATGTCACCCTCATCTCTGCCACCACATACACGTCTCTCCCATGATTTCTCAGCTCTCACAGCAGCTACAAAACCAGTAAGGCCAGCATAGCACACTGAAGTGTCAGGATTACTGGCCATTAAAAGGATCTACTGTCTGGGCATTTACCACCACACAAAACTCTGCCAGCTTCAACTGCCCCAATCCTAACCTCATGTCCTGGAAATGCTGACATCCTGCTGTTAACACAGATGGATTCCATCCAGTCCAGCAGCTTTGACAGCTCTGCACTGGCAGCACTTGATTACACACTCTGCAGGACAAACTGAGCTCATGGGAGACCCCACATCACCCCAGTGGGCCTGACTCAGCTTCACCTGGTACCCACAGCCACTCACAGGGACATTCAGAGGAAAAGCCATGAGTCAAACTCAGCATTTCCTCTTTTATCCTTGCTCAGTGACCAGGCTGTGTGCCCCAATGCCAAGCTGTGCAGGTAGCCTAGGAAACACCTGCATAAGACGTTCAGATCTTATTCCTCAGCACTCTTATCCCAGAAGTATCCTCATCCAGCTCCCTGCTCCAACCCACCAAACCCCTCCTGAAGAATGGGGCACAAGAGCCCAACACAGGCTGCCCACCTAAAAAAAGCCTTCAAGGCACTGGGGCCACACCTCTTCATGGGGAGTTGGGTCTTGTCTCCCCTTCCAAGCAGACAGCTCATGTAAGGGAAAAATCATTCCAACACACATGCAGGATGCATCAGCAAATCCTGGAGTTAAGAGCATCCCTTCAGGTCTCAGTGAAAAAGCAAGTATCATGGAACTACTCAGGGTACAAACATGAGTGCAAAGTAGTATTTTTCACACCTAGAGGGGAAACTAACTGGGGGGAGTCACCATGACAGCCACTCACCACTCGCACGCCAAGAGCTTCTGGGACTTCTCCTGCCTCTGCTCAATGCAGCAAGGGAGGCAGCACATGGCAATGCTTCTCCACAGGGGACAGCAGAAAAGGAGCTTTTAATAGAATCTGGGCACTGACTTTTGACTCGTTGCTGCAGCTCTGATGGCTGACGCAGAGGCAGCATGCTCTGCTCCATCTCTGGGCACGCCAGCCCAGCACTGGCATGTCTGAGCTCTGGGGAACAGCCGTGACACCACACAGCACTGCCAGGTCCTGGCCACACAGGCCACTCCCTGGAGAAGGAGCATTTTTCAAACTACTCTTCCTTAGCTGAGCTTTCCCTAGTAACTGCTGTTTGGATACATCATTATTCCTGCATCAACCCAGCACCCCTAAAGAAGCCCAGGGGAGCACACTCAAGACTCTCAGACCCATCATACCTGAGCCAGACACTTGACAGAAACAAGCAGTTACAGTGAGCCCACAGTGGTGGTTTCAACTCCTGAGGTCATCTCTACCTGTAGACCTCAAATTATCCTTTAAATCCCACTACCAACCACTGAACTACCACACTGAATGTGAGTTTAGCCTAACAAGCAGATCACTCCACCGTATAAGCTGCAGTTCAGAGCACACTTTGGGAAAGTGTCCCAACAGCAAGATGTCCAATCCAAGCACTTAGAACAGCTTTTACTATTCCATCCACCAGTTAAGACATGCAATTTAAGCATCTGCCCAGGACCCTGGAGCACACAGTTCTTCCCTGTACACTGTAATTTGCAGCCATTTGATATGTAGACCTTCCTAGCAGCTTTGCCCATGCCCATTCTGTAAGAGATGAATATAAAGATGAGCCCCAAGGATTGCTGGTGCTGGCAGCTCAGGGAAAGAAGGGCTCTGGGAAAATAACCACTATGCTGATGACAAATGACAGTTTATTGCCTTGGATAACACCTTAAGAGCAACAGGATCATTTAGGCTGGAAAAGACCTCCAATATAGAGTTCAACCTTTGACCAATCACTACTTTGCCAACTAGACCAGAGCACCAAGAGCCACATCCAGGTATTTCACATGGAGCATCCACTGAGTTTATGCTGGATAGGCAGAGTTAACCAGAACCTCAGCTACCTGCACGCTGCCCTGTGAACAAAATGCTTCAGCTCAGCTCTGTGGGAGACCACCCCGTCACCAGCATATGAGATCAGGGCTGACACTCTTGACTCCCTGGTGCATCAGCTCCATCAAATTATCCAGAAACTGAGTCTTGCCCAGAGCAAAAATCTCTTATCCAGCAGCTGCCCAGGTCCTTCCATTCAAGTTCTTCCTCTGAACGTCAATGGGAGCTCCCCCATGGCTGAGAACAACATTTGCCACAAGGCCCTGGAGACACATGGAGAGTGGGCCAAGGAAGTCCTGTTGCAGGAGCAGTGTGCCAGCCCAGTTCTCAAGCTGCCAGCTGTGCCTGGCACCCACAGACTCTGTGCACAGGCAGCTTGACACCGCCCTGGCCGCAGCCCCAGGGTCAGGGGAGCGTACCCGTTGTGAGAAGTAATGCTCTGGAGATGTGTTCCAGCCTTCAGAAACTCACTCAGGGCTGAAAAAAGCCAACTTTGAAGAGTCCAGGACTTGTCTGAGCTAGACCTTCAGAGGGTCACCTGAAGGATGGTGAGCTCTTAAGACCTCCTGCTGCATCCACCAACTACTACATAGGCTGGAAGTCCACCTTTGTGCCTGGATCTCCCCACAGAACAGGAATGCTCTTTACCAGGAGAAAGAGCCAGGTTTCAGTGACACCTGCCATGCCCAGAGGCTGCAGCACCATACACACATTTGGGGCAGGGCAGCAGAGGAGAGAAGCAGTGTGACTGAGGCCCTGGAGCCTGAATACAGTGCACTTTCTTTTGTCATGCATCAAATAGGCTTGTAAAGTCAAAAAAAAAAAGAGCTAATGTCCTAAACAATAGCCTGCTGCAATTCCAGAAAAACAGCTCGTCTGCAGTTTTTACCACCCAGCCAAGCTCTGCCCTAGTGGGGTGGGAGCAAGCTGAATGTTTTAGTCAGCCAAAAAGCAGCACTTCCTACAGACACTGAGAAACAGTGGCAAGAGAAACATTTGCATGTCTGAAAAGCAAATAGGCACCTCAACCACCTCCTACAGGTGTAGTTCAGCAGTGACACAGCCAGACAAGCTGCCAGGGTGAGCAGCTTACCCTCCTCACACACCAACACCAAACAGCTCAAAGCTCATGGCAGGGAAGGGGTGACCAACACTCCAGCCTAATCCTAAATTTTAGCACTTCTCTCCTGCAGCTGTTGGGACCAGAGCTGCCTGCAAGGAGCCTGCACAGGAACACTGACTGAAACACGGCCAGCTGCAGTGGCAGATGTGGGGCTGGAGCACACAGGACAGGGACAGTCTTTGCTTGGCACAGGGAAGGCAGTCACTGCATTCTCCCCATTTACCAAATTCTTACAGGGGCACAAAAAAGCCAAGGAAAAGCCACAGCAAGAGTAGTGGCACAAAAATTCCTTCCTCTTAAGTGAAGCAGCCATGGAACAAGGCCTAGAAGTGGAGAGAACTGTGTCCATACAGCCCTGGAGCTCACCTGAGCAGCACACTGGACACATCCAGAGGCTCTGGCAAGCTCAAATCCTCCAACTTTCATTATATTCCCATTACTCCACTGAAAAAATAGTCAGTGCTGTTATTAGAGGAGCCATGCAGAGTCCAAGGCACATGGCCCTCTCCAAGCTGTAGCACCAAAGAAGTCCCAATAATCTTGAGCCAGCTCCCAGAACTGCAGATGTAATCAAACCAGCAGCAACCACCATCTAAGTAGGACCTACAGTACAGCCCATTTTTTTTTTTTCTGAACTACAAAAGAGGAACCTCTGCCCTCACAGATTCTTCATTTGGGGCAAAGAAAAACTGAAGATATTCCGGCAGCTATTTCTGGTTTGCTAAGAAGGGGGCAGGGGAATAAAAAAAGGCAGCCTGATCCCACAGCTGAACCACAGAATTAGAGTCAGGACACCTGAGGTCTATTCTTGGTTCTGGCACCAACATGGTAAGTCACTTGCCCTGAAAAATGGAAACAGCAGCATAACTGGGAACAAGCAGAAGATTATTGCATTAACATCTGAGAGCACTGGTCCTCTGCTGTCACTGAGAGCAGGGCCTGGCTGACAACAAGGCTCACAGCTTCCCGAGGCAAGGAATTTACTCCTTTGTGTTTCTAGGAAGGGTAAACAGCTACCCAAGGTAAATATAAAAATCAGAAAAGACAGCTAAAATGCAATTCAGGATTACAAGTGCCCAGGTAATTGCATTCACTAAGCAGGCTGCCACAACCACAGTTGTCTTTAAAAAGATCAGAACACTGAAATACAGCAGGTTTTAACATGTATCAGTCCCAGAGAGATTTAAAAGCCAACATATTCAGGTCAAATTCCTGACAACAAGCTTCAGCTTTGCAAGCCTCAAGAACAAACACTTCTATATTAAGTACCAAACTCCTCTCAATTATCTGCTGCAACATCTAGGGTGCAAACTGTGCTGTGTGTGTTACCTGATGTGATAACAAGGGGAGTGACTCATCCTCAGCTGCATCACAGTTTGGGGGTGTCTAGGCCAGGACACACCTTTAGAAGGGGGACTCTCTGGAAGGGGGCAGGGTGTTGGCCAGACCCCTCTACAGGCTGCAGTAAAGGAAAAACAACTGAAAAAAAAAAGACCAATTTTAGTCCCAAACTCAATTTTCCTTAGGAGATGGCACACAAGCCTCACTGAGGCCTTCAGCTAGCATAAAGTCACTGCCAGACTGGCACTCCCAAACCCCACCAGTGATGCAGGCTCCCAGTGACCCTTCAAAGGTCTGCACCCCTTAGCATCACAGCTTGGAAGTTAGCCTCACCTTCCACCACACTCTTGGGGAGAAACCCAGGCAGAGGGGCAAGGACAGATGTCCCCACGACCATCTCAAATGCGTGGCACCAGCTGCTGTGCCCGAGAGCAGCCTCTGCACTGGCAGCAGCTCAGACAGCACCTGTGATTCAGCTGTTTTGCCACCACCTGAGGGACCAGGCACAGGGGGAGTGAGCTTGCAGATACAGATAGAAGGTGCAACCCTGGCTGGAGATGCCTTGCCCAGTGCCCCAGCCCTACAGCAGCACCACTCAACCTCAGTGCAGTGACAGCTCAAGGACCACAGCATCCTTTGGAAGGGGATCATTTCCAAGCCAGCGCAAAGGAGGGACCCACTTAAAAGGGTGTTTTTGTGGGAACAAGAGGCAGAATTAGTTTCTGGAGCCCCCTTGGGCTACATTATTTCTGCCACCCTCCAGCAGCTTTCCTACACTGCTCTGAGCAAGAGCTGGACTGGATAACCTCAACCTTCCAACTGGAGCTACCCTAGAAACTCCAGCCTGCCGAGAGCACTGCAGAGGCCCACAAGCCTCTGCTACAGGCACACTGGGAGAGCAGGTCCAAAGGCTGTTCTCTACCCAGCTCCATGTGGAAGCACTCATCTGCATGTGCTGTAGAATTTGTAGTAAAGGCACTGAATCAAAAACACATTCAGGACTCCTAGAAAGCTCCCATGCTCCTGATGGAGCTGCAGCACAGCCTTTTGAGTCAGTTCTGCCCAGCAAGGAACCCTCACACCCACTGCTCAGACACGTAGCTGTGCAAGAGCTGGAGGAAAACCTCATCTCTTATTTGACTGATGCAATTTCAGGGATGAATCCTACTCCAGGCCAGGGCTTGCACACACTAAACCACTCTCCCTGCTGCTACCTCCATATCAATCACAGGAAAAGACTAAGCCATTACTTGCCTGGGGCAGTTCAGACTCCAATGCTCTCCTTGAAAGGGAACGTGCCTTTTAAGGCTCAATTCTAGAGTGAGCCAAGAGAAATGTTCTCCAAATCACCACTGAACAGTGCCACAGGGCTGTTCCAAAGGCCACAATCAAGCACCCCTCCCTGACAGAAGCCAAGGGGAGGTTTTTGGTTTTGGGTGGTACATGCCTGCTCCCACAGGCTGCCTCCAGCACAGGACTGGAGCTGCCCTGACTCACTTCAGGTCTGGCTGGATACAAGCAGAGATGCTGGTCGGGTTCCTGTTCTGGTTACTCCTCTATTTGCATCTTATGTTTTACAGCATCACTGCAGATAAAAATAAATCTGTTTTAGGAGAAGCTGCTCAAATGGAAGCTTTAAGAGTTGGATTGAGAGCAACTTCCTTTAGAAACCAATTGCAAGCTCAGGTTTGATACTTCTTTTACTTATTTGATACATATTTTATTCTGTTAAGGATCAAATGAGCATGAGCAGTGTGCAGCTTTTAAGGCCTTCCCACTCCCCAGCATGAGTGGCTGGAGGCAAGCACTGAGGAATCAGACCACTGAGCATGAGCAGCTCGTATGGAAACACATTCAAAGAACAAGTGCCCATGAAGCACCCACATCAAGTAAGTCTTTAGAAGAGTTCTACAAGCACTAGGATGGCACGGACAAGCTTCTAGTAAGGCTGTCTCAGGTACTCCTAGAATACCAGCACCAAGCAGAAGACCCAGAGTCAAACCAGCTCCCAGCTTTGTGCCCTTACACTGTGATCATCCATAACCTTCACACAGAAAGCAACACCACCACATCTGTCCTTCCATTACTACACTCAACACCAGAAAGTTGTTCCCAAAGAACCAGGCTGTTGGGAAAGTCTGTTCTTTCAAGAAAATAAAGGATACCAAGAATATGTAATTCACTACTACCACCAAAACTCTGGATACCTCTTTTCCTCAACCACACACAGGTTCAGAGTCAGCAGGAGTTGCCCTTCCCTCCTCAACCCAGCAGCACAAAGGACCCTTTCACTGGGTTTCCTAGGCATATTTGGGCTTAGATGGAAGTAACTCAGGAAGTGCTCTCCCCCCACAGCCAAAACACCCCTTTCATTACAGAGCAGGAAAAATCATCCTTGGATATTCTGATGCCAGCCTAGTGTTGCCCAGACACTAAGCTCTCCATCAGGATGCATCTCTGAAATCTTCCTCTAGCATAAAAAGGATTTACACACAGCCAAGCTGTGTGTAATACACAGGAGCTGAAGACACACCTAGGTCAGCTGAAGCCAGTTGTCCAAAAGACAGCAGGAAAAACAGCACAGAGAGACCTAGACATGCACAAAAGAGAGCTCTATGGAGCTTGGCATGGGTTAGCCAAGCAGCAAATTAAACAGATGGAGAACTGGGGACCCAAATCCCCTGCCCCAAACTCTGCATCCAACCACTCAAACCAACAGCTTGAGGAAAGCCAGTGACTGTATAGACCATACAGTATTTATAAACAGCCACCCCAGGCTGAGCAGCAACTCTCCCCTGGGGGGCTCAGGTGCCCTCCACCACACACAGCATTTGAGGACACTCTGAAAACAGCCTGACCTCGGGGAGCAGCTTATGAATCCCTCCTGCTGTTATCAAGAAGAAAAGCAAGGAGTCCATGACAACAACCATTCTTCCTGTGCAACAGGTCTTTTCTTTCATCTTTCAGATGGGGTTTTGCCTTGAAGACTTCAGAGAGATTCATGCACTGAGGCCTCGCTATCTGCCAGGCAACACACAACAGACTGCCCACAGCTCCAGCCTGGCAGATTTTAAACAACTACAGATAAGCAAGCTCATTGCAAAAATGAGTTGCTGTGCTCTGGGAAGCAGAAGAGCCAAGGGCTGGAAAGATTCAGCAGCATTTTCCTACCATGGGCCATTTCCCCAGGACCAGACAGGAGCTGCAACCTTGCAGGCTGGAGAATGAGACAGCAGCAGCCACCCCGCAGAGGGCACAGATGAGGCTGGAGCTGCAGTCTCAAGAGCAAATCCAAGGAAAAGCTCAAATCTGTTGCTGCACCAGCAGCTTTAGGGACACACAAGCAGAGAGGCAGACGTAGCAAGGTGCTCTATCAGATAGATGCCAGCAGGAAGACCTCACCTCAAGAGCCCAATAACATCTCCAGAGGACCTGATCCTGCTAAAAACACTCCCAGGTTAGCACTGCAGATTTAGTGTTAACAGACTGGTTTTAGGATATTTCCCCGTGGGCAAGTCTGCTGTCCCACATAGGGACAGCTCCCAATGTAGGGCAGGACAGACCAGCCAGACCAAGCAGCTGGCACACAGGCTGAAAGCCAGGCAGAGAGACCCAAAATCTGCACACGGATCTGCTGTGCACCACTGCTCTCAGGCAAAAACTGGATCAAGACCCCATTTGCTTGTGCTTCTTGAGAAACAGGGCAGTGAAGGTAAAGGATATCATCAAGGGCAGTCCCACCTCACTGCCTCTTAACCCCTCCTTGCCTCTGAACTCTGAGATGTCAGCACACCTGTCCACCTACTGGGAAGCTAAAGACAGGGAAACATGGCCTCAAGAAATACAGAATGGTAGGACTGCAAGTGTTAAAGGCCAGTTTCCTGCAAAGGTCCCTCCCCAGGCCGAAGAGGAGGTTGCTGGGACTTGCTGAAGTATTTCCAGCCTGACAAATCTAGTGGCAGCAGAGGGTTTGAGACACTTTGCCGGCTGTGAGACAGCAGCTCAATCCTACAGTCAGGAAGTGCCAGCAGCTTGAGCCTGCAGCAGCCATTGCCTCCAGAGAGCCTCTCCAGGCACCAGCAGTGCCTCTGGCATGCTCCCCAGAGCTCAGCACACACCCTCTGTACATTATAGGCCTGGTGCAGAAGGAGAACTCCTCACAAATAAGCCCATCTGGGTGCAAGGGGCTCAGCAGCCCTTTGGGAACAGGGGATGTAGGCAGGAGTGGGGCATAAAAACCAGCCCCCACTGTTCTCCAGCCTCCAATCAGCTGGCATGTGCTCCTACTGCACCAAGCTGTGTGGTGCCAACGCCCTGGGAGCACAAGGTGACACCAGAAGGCTTTGCAGCCAAAGGTCCTTCCCAAGCTGAGGAAGCCCTGTGCTGGTGGGGACTATACAGAGAACAGGTCCCAGCTCATCAGTACTCAAGCACAGCACTGCAGGGGACCACATCAGCAATATTTTTAGCCTAATTGTTAGCTATTTTGTTGCATTTCCACCCTTCCAGCCACCTCTCTGTGGGTCCGCACAGCTGAGTCACTGCTGGAACCTTCCAAACGCCTGGGTGCCAGCAGCACAACAGTTTGCTTGGCAGTGCCAGCCCTCCCCCGTGCCCAGCCACAGCCCAGCACTGCCGCAGCCTCACCTGCCTGCAGGACTCCCCGATGGAGACCCCAGCCCTAGAGGCTGGGCCAGCCGAGCCTCCCAGGCTTCAGCAGCACTCTGACATAGCAACATCCTCTCCATATCCTCCCTCTTTCCATCGTAGCATGAACAGGCCACCTGGAAGCACCAGCATCTGCCAGCTCCTTAGACCCACACAGCTTTCAGACACAGGATACTCTTCTGCTGCCCAGAGTGTTCCACAACCTTTCAGAAAACACTTCTGAACTACAAGCCCTCTGCTCCCAAGGAGCTCCACTGCCACTCCTCCAGGGCCCTGAGGAAGGGCTAAGGCCCCAGAGAGATGGGAGGTGTGGGTGGCTGAAGAAATACAAACTTGCACACAGGATCAGCCTCCTTTCACCTCCCCAGCCAGCAAGTACCATCCCCACTGCTCTCAGAGCAGCAGAGTAACAGCAGCCCAGACCATGAAGCATTCCTGGCCCAGCTGCTGCTCACCTGCAAAGGGAGTGTGGGACTGAGAGGAGTGAGGAGAAGAACATGCCTCAGGATCACAACACCCCCAGCCACAGGGCACTGCACCCTCTGCACAGCCACTGAAGGCCAGCACCTACAAGCAGTACAGCTGCACTTGGGCAGCTCTCACGTCCCTGCCACCCCCTCTTTGTGTACTAATGGAAATACCAGGAGTCAGAAGTGACAAAACAGTCCTCTTCAGACAGCACTGGGTGCCATCTTCCACCAGCTGTTACCACACTTGTCACAACCACCCAGTGGGCACAGATCAGAGCCCAGGGCTGTGCTTGAGGCAAGATCCTTTCCAAACTCTATCCAGGCCTCTGCAGCAGGCAGGAGCCCCAGCACAAAGCACTGCAGTCAGCAGGGGCACCTGACACCAGATACACCCTCTGTGAGCAGGGAGGTCACCAGAGCACCTTCAAATCCTCTCCAACTCAATCACTCTCCTGAAACCAGCAGCCCTTCCACCCCCTTTGCAGTAAATTCCCACCACCAGCATGGCCATGCCAGCCTCACCACCCAACCTCCGAGGCACAGAGCCCACCCCAGGCTCATGCCAGCACTGCTCGCCTGCCTGCCGGAGCACTGCGGAGACATCCACGCCTCTGCCAAGGCAGGCTGGCAGGAAGCTGGCCAAGAGAGCTCTGGAGATGGCTACAGAGGAGCAGGTGGAGCTGGGACACCCGCACCGAGTGGCTGCCTCCATGTGTGACAGCCTCATTCCGCAGCGCGCTGTGCGCCGAGCCCAGCGCCAGGGCTGTGAGCAGCAGGGTCACTCCAGGGGATGTCACCTGCTCCAAGAGCACTCTTCATCCACTGAAGACTCTCTGACACCCAGAACAGCAGGGCTCCAGTCTGCCAACAGCCAAAAGGGGCCCAGAGCAGAGCTCTAAGGCACCTGGCTGGCCCAGTGCACACTAACTTCTTGTTTCTCCTTCCTCCTTCGAGGTCTCAGCTGGCAATGAAAGTACAGGCAGGAGTGTGTGGTATTCCCTGGTTCATTAGGGGAAGCCCACAGGACCATGTGGAGGTTTGCTCACTGGAGCACAGCAAAGCTTAATAAAGCTACCGCAGCTGGGCTGCAGGCAGACCTCAAGTGCCCATGCCAGGCCCCACATGCCAAGTCTTGTGGAAATTAAATGCAGAAACTCAAATGAGCTGTGCAGATCAAGCTGTTCCAATTCTGCTACCCCACTGGCACTTTTTTTTGCTGTTTTACAACTCATGCGGCAACCCAGGGCTGTGTCCCAGAAGCTATTCCTATGCTCAGGACAGCACTCCCTTGCCCCTCCAAACATCTCCACAGGCAAGCCCCACTGCCCAGCTCCCCCAGCCAAGAAGTTATCTATACTCCTGTTACCACCAACTCCATGCCTGGGGCCTCCGTGTCACCCAAGTCTGCACAGTGATGCACTCCCCTTTTAACAAAGCATCAGCATGCTGCTATAAAGGGATGAGTTTCTGTAGCAACCAGGCTGTACTTGTACAAACTCTGCCAAAGCACTAGATCTTTCCACAGACTGATACTTAAACGAACACACCATTTGTGAAACTGGCTTTTACATGCCTCAAACGCTAACAAGTGAACTCTTCCCTGTTTTACCCCTCTGCTCCAACACCAGGCTGAGAGTATGCATTAAGTTTGTGCATGCACTCTTTCCTCCTGGGATTTTACAGGGAAGGCCAGTGTCTCAAACAGTTAACAAGGACCCTACATCACTCCAGGGGGGTACCCAGCATCCCTGGAATCCCCCAGCCGATCCCAGCTGCAAAAGCAGACTGGAAAGAATCAAGGGGGAAGGACATACCAGCCGGCAGCTTGCGGCTGCAAGCCCACACCCTCCCCATCACGTAGGTTTGCGCCGGACCAGAAGAGTTAAAACAAGAAGCCATTCCACTGCATCTCCTGCAGCCCACTGCCAGGCACAGCCCGCTATTTCTAGTTGAGTGTGGGAGTGGAGAAGAATCCCTCCAAGTCTCCCACCCAGCCCCAACCTGGCTGAAGTTGTTGGCTGCTGCTCTGTACCACACCCCACAGCAGAGTTGGGCGAGTGAGGCTGCCGGGACTTCGGCAATTGGGCACAGGGGGGACCCTCTGCAAGCACCACACCCCCCACCCCACACCTGCAGAGCTCCCTGCCACTAGGGATTTCCTCAGGCTGCTGGAGTGAAGTTCAGGCTCACTCCTACCCAGCGTGTTCAGCCTCCTGACACCACACCCCCCACCCACTCCCTCCAAACACAGCAAGAGGATTTCTCCTCTCCTGGTGAGGTTATTCCTCCAGCAGCATTACAGCTCTGAGCAAAACAACCCCGGGCACTTCTCATCTGCAGTGAGCCGACAGCAGAGCAGAGGGGGCTGTGGCACAGGCAGCCACAGCCTCCCCAACTCAGCTGTCACATTACACAAGCACCACGGCTCAAGAAGCCCCCATCAGCGGCCGCCAGCGCCCTGTTACACAAGCACATCACTCCGCGTTAGCTTGAAACCAGCCAAAAACACACACAGAATCCAACAACTGTTGCTGCATGTGTCAGCAGACTCACCGGACTGTGTGCTGGTTTGTGCTGCAGTGTCAGAGTCCTGGGTGCTCCAGGGTCTGTCCCACCCTGTCAGGTTGAGAGACTGCAGGCCAAGGCACAGATCGTTGGTGTCTGGGAGGCCACGGGAAGACTCTTGCGTGGACGTAGGGAAGAGCATCCTGCTTGCCACTGCTTCTTCAGAGTCCTGGATGTCTGCTCGGATGGAGAACAAACAGAAGCTTGAGAGTTCAGGGCTGCTTTTTTCTTTTTAAAGCAGGAGTTTTCCAAAGCATTAAGCCCCAGGCCAGGTCTCGTGTTGCTCTGAAGCCACAGCTCCTGCAACCAGCAGTTGCACCCCAAAAGGGAGGGCTACCATATGTCCAGAATCCAGCCCCCCACCCCCCTCGGCCCCTCCACCTTCCTATCCCGTCTGCATTACTGACTGGGTCAGCATGTGACCAGGCTGCTGATGCTTACTGTGCTGACAGTGACGTCACTCTGCCATGCAAGAGAACTGCATCAGCTCTTACAAAATAAAGGTAAGAAGAACGGATAAGATTTCCCCTGACAGACAAGACGGTAGCAGGAGCAAAGAGGAGCAGTTCCAGTAAATCAGGGGAGGCAGGCAGCACAAAGCAGGGCTCGTCGGCACAGCAGACACCAGGCTGGAGGCAGCAATCCCCCCAGCAACGACAACGAGAGCAGCAGCGACAGAGCACAGTTAGTTTTAGTGCTACCCAGATCTCCTGTCCCCGCCTCCCTCCACCCACAAAACCCAAAAACACTTTAGTCCTGGCCAGCTTCCAGCTGCTGGCTCCAATTCAGAACCGATGCAAAGCTTCGCAATTCTGCTGGCATAATCTGTTTGGTCGAGCCCGGCCACTGTGCCTCACTGACTCGGCATTGTTTACCCGAGTAACAAGGATAACCTTCAACCCCCACTACCCAGAGAGCAGCCCATCATCCCTGGTCCAGCCCAAGTGGGCACATCCCACTGGCATAGGAGGAAGAGGACCAAGCAGACCATTTCACATCAGGAATTTTTCATGGCCTGTATACCTTTTGCCCACCTGGTCCCCCCCTTTCCCAGCCCTCCCCTCCCTTGCAGGGCGTTCACAAGCCTACAGTACTGGAGATGCAGATTCTCGCCTTGGTTTAAGCCCGTGCCAACAGCCTAAGGAAACGCAGCAGGTTCATAGTCTGAGAATTCCAGTTTAACGCAGGGATCTGGGGGCTGGTGAAACCACAAGATGCTCAGCTGTGCTACCCGAAATCTGAGTCAGAGGGCATTTATAAGCCAACTCCCAAGCAGCAGCAGCTGTCTCCTCCTCCTCCCCCTGCCCCCACAGCCTCCCACTGTGCCATCAGATGTACACCTCGCTCCACACACCGCTCCCGGCTCTTCCGCAGGCTCTGCAGTCGCTCCAGTCTGTCACATTATCCCTCACGTGCAGTCCCAGCCATCCCAGACAGCCTGACAGCGTTTCTGGCCTCCTCTTCCACATCCACATCCCATGGCACTTGGATGCCCATGAGCAAAGCCCGGGCAAAGGCTGGTGGCAGCTGGGTAGCCTATGTGTGACACAGGCCACTGCTGCCAGAGGCAGGACCCTTGCCTTCAGCCCATGGCAGTTTGGGAGCACCAGCATTCCCAGACCCCAGTGAGGGGGCTGAGGCACCATAGGCAGGATCAGAGCATTTAAAACCATAACCTGCTGGCAACATCACCTTCCTCCCTCCCAGCTGCAGCCTCCTCCACAGTACTCCACCAGGGTGTTTCCTACTCCTAGTAGTACTAGTACAAGCTGTAGTGCCAATTCAGACACATTACTACCAAGCACCTGTAACAGCATCTATTCCTCTGACAGCATCAGATGCATCTATGCATCTCCAGCATGGTATTTCACTGCATCAGTTCTTCCCAGATAGTTTCTTAATGGCTTGTTTTGGACATCTCTAACACAGAGAGGAGAGGATCAAGACAGTGCTCAGCCAACCTAGTTCCCACAGCAACCATAACTTGTCCATATGAATATGTAACATTCCTGCCTTTATGAAAACACACAAGTGCTGTGCACAGATCCCTGGCAGCAGGAGACTCCCTTCCCTTTGGGGACCAGGGATCTTGCTAGGTCTCAAAATAATTCCCACCAAGCTTCATCTTCTGGGAAGCATGAACACAGTAGTGACACACAGCAAAACCTGAATCCCAACAGCTTGGATGAAGCCCACAACTGAAGAAATAAAATAGGGAACAAATTTATCTGTAACAGGAAGCACTCACTCTGAAGTATCCAGCCAAACTTTCCCTAACTATCCACATTTTTTAGGAAATAAACTGTTTCCTTTAATCAAACCAAACCAGATTCAAGTAAAAGATCTATGATTCCCTCTGATTACTTCAATCCACATTAAAAACAAACTCCCTGCAATCCAGTTACAGCTCTAACTGTGGAAGCACAGAGCAGAATCCACTCAGATAACAAGCAATTTTTATTTAGACCTTTTCCCATCAGAAGCCAACCACCAGCCCAAGCTGCTTCCCCTTGAATATTCCCAGCCAGGCTGAAAAGACAGATACAGGTCATCTAGGCAAAACATCAGCTAAACAGACAACTTACACAGGTTTCTGGACTAGTTATTTGAAAAAGTCAAGAGTCTGGAGATTTGTTACAAAGCAATCAATTGCTGTAGGTAGAAATAATGAATTCGATACTAGAGCAGGAAGAATTAAATTTCTGACAAAAATTCACTTTAAGAGTCATAACCTCCAGTTATGAATAACTAAATGTCTACCAAATATTAAATAACTTCACTTTGCAACCTGACACAGCCCAACCCAAATGCTTTACTGCAGATTTTTTCCAAGCACCAACCACCAGCACAAGCACAAGCCCTTCCAACCTGGATTTTTCCCTGGAGTTGCCACTGGAAGCCAACCATCCTGGCAGAGGGAGCGGCGCTGCGTTGGGCTTGTGCCCGAGCGTCTGGGAGAGACTGAGCTCCTGCCTCCTAAGCCTGTTGGGTTTGATTTCAACAGCATCATGAGAACAAAGCCCTTAACAAAACACTCCCTTCACTGGCCTTGGAGCAAGCGTCTCTCCTGGGTGACTCCCTCCCAGCCTGTCCAGGAGATCCCTGTAGCTAGGCCACACTGCAGCACAGGCCAGACAGCTTTCCACACCACTGCCCACATGCAAAGCTGCATTTTTCAGACTTTAACTGTGAGCCCTGGATTTAAGACATTCCAAAGGCTCTTGAAGGTGAGGATCTCCAGAACTTGGCTCTCACCTGCAGGCAAAGACAGCTCCCACAGGCCCAGCCCCTGTTCCCATCCCAGCCTGCCCTCCCCACTCACACCACTTTAGGCAGGTGAGTTTCCACACAGGAAGCTCATCTGGTTAAAACCAAGCCACAGGGAGTTAGTTTTAAGCCTGGTTCTCTCCCCTGATCTGGTATGCAGTATGGCTGCACCAACCAGGCACTTCAAACAAGAAAATATTTAGGAAATTACAGCCTAAGCCTGTGTGGGAAGGATCCACAGGGCCTGGCAGCAGAAGCTGTGATCCACAGGCAAGTTGTGGGTTAAGGGAACAGGAGGAGCAGGGAGCATGACTCAGTTCCCAACCCATAGCAGCAGCATCTCTGTGCCATCAGACTGGAAAGGTGGTGCTTCAACCTAGAACAAAGGTGTACAGATATTTGAGCCTTGCAGATCTGGGAAGGCCAGCAAACAATCCAGCAAAACAGTTTTTCTTCTGTGTTTTCTCAGAATGGTTAAGCAGACATGAACCAAGTCAGATCCCATTCCTACCTCCTCCACAGCCAAGACAACTCTCCCTTTGCCCCCACATGCTGGTTTCTATGAGAGCCTGAATACAGAAGAAACCCCTCCTTGAATGGGCCCCAAGCATTGAAGGCAGCAGAATGATAAACCCAGCATAGCTGTAAATTCTCTTACCTGACAAAACCAGATTCACCCCATGGGCTACAGCTCTGACCAAGGCTGAACTTCCAAACCAAATCTGGAGAAGCCTTCAGAAGACAAACAGGAAGGCAGCAGCCAGCAGCAGCATTGCTTTGCCGTTCACACTTCTCTGCACCTCCAACAGTAAAGGCTGGGAATTGCATCCCTGAAAATTAAGCCCCTCAAGTGCCTTCTGCACACAAGACAAATATCCAAGTGAAAGCTGTCAGATGAGCCATTTGTATTCCCAAAGTGCAGTGGAGATCATCAGGGACTTAGAAAAGCACTTGCTCAGCATAAACCTACTGGTTACAAGAGGTTTTTCTGAAACACAACTAAGCATCTCCCCTGTAATCTGAAAAGTTCTTGAAGTGGAGACACTTGCTGCTGCGTGACCTGTTTCACAGCCAGATGGAGGCTGCCTTATTCCATAACCACAAACACACTTGAGCAGCTGGCAAACAGCTACTTCAGAAACCAAGGAAGAGGCACTGGAACAGTCTTCCTGCTCTACCTCCCCCTTCCAAGACTAACAGAGACTGTCACAGAATTACAGCACCAAAAACCTGAGCTGCAGAGTTCAGTACAAATCATATAACTGTTGGATCTTCAGGAACACCACCAGTCTCTGACCCGGCAAAATACAACAGCCCTAGGCCAAGTCCCTGCTCTGCAGAACACTGACCTGCTTCCATCTGCGTATCTGATGGACAAACCAATTACTACAGCCACTTTACAGTAGAGAGAAGCACCACGATTGTGTAGGCAAAGACCTGGCAACACGACACTTCAAATCCAAATACCAACCAACAAGACCAAGGGAAGCAAGTATGCTCTTTTTCTGAGGCATAGGTGTGGAATTTCCCTATTCTAGATGAGTATGTGGCATCCAGCTTTTCTCTGGGGCAGGCAGAATGGTTCTGCCAGCTTCACATGAGCTCCTGCTAAAAGCCTCCAGGTAAGCAGAGCTATCTTTTGGGTCTCTGCATCTTAGAGGATTTTGTCCCCCATTCAAGACCATATATATCAAGTCAGTTGCATCCAACCCTGTCTGGAATGTTTCCTTGGGGCTGCAAGGCACAAAAGAGCAAAGGAATTTACATTACAATATCAGAGACACTTCTTGGACGGCTAAACAAGTGATAGGTCATTAATTGACTGCAGTTAAGAGCAAACAGGAAGCCAATTTAGTCATCAGCTAGTCTGGGTTTGCATTTGTCCTTCAGTTTTCCTTAAATAAAGCAGCCACAGAGTCATTAAAGCCTGATGGGCCACAACTAACAGCCTTTGAACACTGAACTTGGCACCTGGAGCCTCTTCTAGCTGAAGAAAGGCATCTAAGCATCTCCCTTTTCTTCACACAATAGACTGTCAAGTTAGAGCAAAATAATGGCTGCTTTGTTACTGTTAAATGAGCAGAACTTAATGAATGAGAGATCAATGTTGCTGGGACATTTAGGGTACCTACATGTCTTCAAAGTTCCTTTTAAACAAAGCACTGCCTTCAGCTGAAACCAGCAACAGGTATACAAGAGCTCCCGGGGGAACTTTACTCCCAGTTCTACTAAAGATGGAAGCTGTGCCTACAGTTTCAAAAGCTGGTGTATGTAGCAGCACCTTCCATCCAGCAAGGCCCAGCTTTAAAGCCTGGCAAACAAACCAGCAGCCAGTTAAGAAACTGGCCTTGCCCACGTTCTTATTCAGAGAGGTGATAAACATATGCAACAGCTTTAAAATCGCATTCCTTGTGCAGCAGCTGCTCAAGGACAGGCAGCTGTTCCAGCAGCACCGTCAGGAGATGCTGCCTCCTGCCTCTGTCAAGGCCACACTGTCTCTCCCATCTCCAGCACCACACAAAAAGCCACTAGAGGTTAAGGTCTGCACTGAGGAGGTTCTGCCTTTCTCCAGAGAGGAGTGAGGCAGCTGGATATGCAACAGTTGTGAAGCACCATGACCCTGTCCCAGAAACCACCAGACAGGTTCTACAATGACAACTCTCCCCACACCACTGCACCCCACAGTTCGGGAGAGCACCCCAGTGCTTGGAGAGCCCCACACAAACCTTGGCAGGGTGGTCGGCCCAGGCATCTCAACACAGCTGGCTTTGACAAGGCAACCAAGGTCACCAAGGATTATCATCAGCTGCAAACGGATCTTTACAGACATCCAACTCTAGGTGTGGCACGCTGAACCTGCAGCAGCAGTCCCAGCCCTGCCCAGAAGGGGATAACACTGACTGCGTGGATCCAGAGTGCTGAATCAGCCTGTCCTCTCACATTGCTCAGGCTGCTGCACTGATCCCAGCACGGCCTCACTGTCAGCCCAGTAAAGTGTCTCCACACGTGCTTCCCCAATAGCATTAGTGAAAGGTCATGAAATGCTGCCATCTCTTCTCCACCACGTGTAATCCTCTTAGTACTCAAAGGGGCTTCTTCAACGCAAGTCCAAGCCAGGATAAATTTAGTTTGACCTGAAGATGACAACTGAAAAGCTTGAGGGACCATGAATAAAGTCCAAGCTTTTATTGCTGGAATAAAGTCTCTCCCCCAGGCTCTGCTATTAAAAGAGTTTAAGCTGTAAAAAAAGACAGTCCTTTCACCTGTTACAGCTACCACATTCATGGTGGATCTCCAGACTCATTAGGACTGCCCAAGCAAGGAGTCTCATGATAATCTAGTCTAAATACAGTTGTTCCCACACAAAGTAAAAGCAAACACAGACTCCAGAATTCTTCAGAAGTTACTTGACTTGGAACAATGGCAAAACACCACATGAGGTGAAGGGTCTCTGCTCCATTGATCACCTACCCAGAAGTTCACTCAATGGCAAGGCAAACAGCTCCAACGACTTATTCCAGGCTTAACCACCTGCCCAGATACCCACGTTATATTCTGCATTCTAGCAATCAGCTGCTCAGCCTTACCAGGTGTGAATTACCACCTTATCAGGTGTGAATTTCTGCACAATCCAGGCGCCAAACTAACTCCCTCATTTACAGATCATAGATGCCCCAGTATTCACATTGTTACTGACACTGCCAGATTTTTCATGGAGAAGACTCATTAGTAACCTATCGAACATTAGGAGCAGCTCCTGCACTTTTCCTTTTGGGAAGACAGGACAAAGCATGCAGAGCTGCTGCATTCAGGCCCTCTTTACCTACCCAGAGGCTGAGACTGCAAGGAGACCAGTAACTGAGCTGCCAACACTTTGGCAGATGCTGACTCATCCAGGAATTTACAGCTGGTAGCTGCCAGCCCAGGTTTTCTCTTATCAGTACTTTCATGTTTCCATTAGCCCCTCCTCTAGCCCACCTTAGCAAGGCCCAGTATCATTTGGGAAGTGAGGCATTCTTTCCTCACAACATAAGCATTTGTGTCACTATACAGGGCATTTGACACAAGATAAAACCCTCCTGGGTCTGGGAAACTATTGCTGAGCAAGGCCCCCACCCTGGTCCCCAGCACTCACTGGTGAGACTGGTCTTCAGCTGCCACAGCAGGAAAAAAAGGCTGCTTAGGGTGTCCCCAAAGCACAACTTTGGCTTCCCTGCAGCAAAAATAACATTTGTGAGAGGAAGGCGCTCTTTTTTTACACCTGTCAGTGTACTTGCCCTATGAGAGGTCTTCCACAGGATTTATCACCTGAAACAAGCAGTTTAACACCACTGGGAAACTCAAGTTTCCAGACAAGGCATCACCAGCAAGACACTCTGCTCTAGACATCCCTAGAAAAACCAGAGTAAATGACAGAAAATGCAGAGATTTGTAAGCAGCAGGTCAGTAAGAATTCCTACTCCAGTGACAGACAAACAGACCCATCCCTCACAGAAGAGTCTTCAAAGTCAAATACAGCACTGCAATTTAAAATTGCTGCACCACCTCTTAAGCTCAGACACAAAACCAGAACTAACCCACACCTTCACATGATTATCTCCTCTAGCAGGCAGAGACATCTCCATTATAAGCCAGGTTAACTTTGGCAAACTGAAACTAAATCAGGAAATACCATTAACATGTTCTAAGGTTCTAAGAGTCTCAGAAATATTCCCATTCTAAATGGAGTAGGAAGGGCTATAGCAAAGATTTGAACAAGAAAGTCAGAAACAACTCTTCCATGAACCCACCACAAGGAGATAAAAGTATTACATTTATTTATCTTTTATGCTTCCAGTGCATTCAGATCAGATACAGCACCAGCTACTACTGTGCTAGGGGACCAAAAAAAAAACCACTACCAAACCAGCACAGCAGCAAATATCTAAAAATACACCATTAACCTGAACTGGTTAATATTCACTACACCATTGCTCAGGAGTAGCCAGCATAGCCTCCAATGCCACTTTACCAGACAGGTTTCAAGCAATGCTGCCCATGGATCCAGGCCTCAAAGCAGGCAATTCCTTTCCTCTGGTATTTCTGCAGTGCCAGCATGGGATCACATGCCCAGATCAGCCCAGGTCCACACTGCTAAGTCTTCAAGTACCCAGGAGATTAAGCTACACTGGAAGTCATCTGGTAGCAGTCATTTCATTAGCCCAGAACAAAGTTGCACTGCACAGGCATCAAACAGACCCACACGGTGCACAGATACTCATTTAGAGCTTTTTTCCACACCCATTTGATTAAACCTCAGACTACCCATGAGGCCAAGGTAACCCTGTCTCCACATGACTGCAGTGAAACCTACTCTGCCCAGGGAACCCTGCAAGGTCATCAGCTGGGGAGGTTCAGCTCTTTACTTCCCACTTTGTTTTTGAGACCTATCCGGAGGGGCCAGTTTGTTTCCAAGGATGGCTGAAGTGTTTATTGACGCTATAATTCAGAGGCTGGAGAGGCAAGAGCAACCCCTTTCAAGTGTCCAAATCCTGGCACAAGCATTGCTGTTCAGAGTATCAGGTACATTTATTTGCAAACCTGGCCTGCTGCAAAGGGACAAAAGCATGTCCTTCAGTTGGATAAAAATAAGACCAGACCAAACACTCTCTGCTCTGGCACAGAACTTCTATCTTGAGGCAGCAGAAGAACATGTCCACTCCCCTCAGCCTGGAGGAAACAGAAGCTTGCAGTACTGATTTCATCACACCAAGCTTGCTTTGCAGGGAAGTCTGCACCTACCTGTGCTCTTACATGCATGTTAACTGACCTGTGGCAAATACAGTTTTTCAAAATTCTTTTGCAATTTCAATGTATGCAGCAACTCAGCCTTGCTAACCTTGAGAGTAGATGAATCCTGCCTCCAGGAGAGGCAGACTAAAGGAGTCTGCTGGAGGTATTCCCACCACGAACTGGCAGGTCAGGCAGGGAGCACTCACATCGTTCCCACAATGACCCACAGCACCACAGGGAGGCAAGCAAGCCTTCCCAGACACCCCCCACACTGCCAGGGAATACACAGATTACTCATTTCAGGTACACAAGCAAAGAACCCCCTGGGTACCGAGCATGCCAACACCCACACCACTGAGGATTTACCACCACCACCAGGTCCCATCAAATGCCTTCCCACTCCAACAGCCCCCCTCCATCACCTGGCAGGGTGTCACATTTGCTTTTTGTGACAGGCGTGGTGCAGACTCCACTGAAATCCAGAGAGTTGTCCAACATGGCATTTATTCGGCGGAATATATCCGCATTGCTGCAAGTGGAAAGTGCAGGGGCATTCGGGCTATCCCAGCAGTCTTTTATGCTCCTCGCAGGATCTTCTTTCTGGTAAAAAAGAACCAGTATGTGTGTCAAATAGGCAAGTACTCAGCTTTCAACGCATTGTGGAAAGCCTGGACTGCCTCCAATATTCACATTAGCTTAGGTCTTAGCAACATTCAAACCCAATTCTTGGCATTAAAGAAGCAGTTAAGCAAACGGGTCAGCAATTTGTCAGCATAGCACACTGGAGGAGACTGCCCATCAAACACAGGGACCAGGGATGGACTTCATGCTGACTGCCACAGCAAACCAGCTGGGTTGTGAACACAGCTCCCTGCTGTTTTTCTCCAGCCCATCACAACACCTGCAGAGATCTGATTAATGAGGGCACACACCTACCCCAAAAGCAATCTCCTGACACCAAGGGACACGCAGGATGCTCATGGTCCAGGCAGACACCACAAGGAACCACAGCAGCTCCTCTTATGCATTGCAGAGGAGCACAAGACTTGCCTCAATACCAATTTTGGAGTTCCAAACAGCATCATGCAATGATCCAAGTCAGCAACAATTACTTCAGGTTTGCAGAAAAAAACCCAAACACTGCTCTCCAGCTAATCAGACAGCCCCAAATCCTGAGGAAAGGCAGAAGATAAAATCCTGATCTCCCCTTCAGGCAGCAGCTCCTGACTACAGAGGTAGTACCCCAAACCATCTCTGCTTTAGCACAACTCTCCACAGGCACAGATCCACCACCATCAAGGTTTTGCAAGCATCCTAGAAAGGGATCCCCTCTTGTAAAGCTTCTGCCTGAGAACATCAAACCCCTCCTGCACCCTTGTTCTGGTCCGGAGAACCAGGAAGAGCAGCTGCTTCCACAGCTCTACTCACAAGCCACTGACATGCAGGCTCCTTCAGGAGCAGCTGCACCACATTCGGGCCTCTGACAATTTAGAAGCTGCTAAGCTTCATTGCTACCAGCGTTTTGAGGCTGAGAACAGGTCTACCCACCACCCAAAAGCCACTGCAGAACTCTGCTCCCCAACATGCTGAGCAATCGGTACCACCGGCAACTCAGAGCCACTTTAAAGACAGGAGCAGGGAGGCACAACTCCACCAGTCCTGGACTCCGGAGCAGAATACTGGCCTTTAAATCAAACTAAACTCAAATGCAAAGAACTGAAGAGCATCAAGTCTGGCAAACGAGCCCCTGCTGCTCCGACACACACCAAAGCTCTAAATGGGGCCCCTTGTACTTGTCAAGAAGACAGCACAGGCACCTCTTGGATGTGCTTCCCAAGTTTCAGGCCTCACTTACCTCCAGTTCTGCTTCACTCGCAAACAAGTCTGAAGCACCGAGGTGGTTTTACTTTCAAATGACCTCTTGCAGATCGTTCAAGGAGGCTTGTCTAAAGCGAACTTCACCTGGAGACGGGACTATTCTATTAGCCCAGCCCAGTCAGGTACTTACTTTCCACCCCCCACCTCGCCATTAGATGTGCACGGTGTCATCCTTTTATCCAACTACCCACCTCGCAGGTAAAAAGCAAAGGAAACCCAGTCCTGGAAGCAGCAGGAATAAGCTACTAAACGGTCAACTCGCACCGTGCCTTCAGGCGGGACCTGAACAATCCCTGGAGAACTCCAGCCCGTTTAGGACTATTAGCATTTCTTCAGCGGCGAGGGCCGGGATCTTTGGCTATTGAAATGCTCAGAGCTGTGCAGAAAGTCACGCTATGAAAAGCCTGTGTCCATAAAGGAGACAGAGGAGTCCTGCAACTTTATTCGAATAAAGGGAGAAATTTTCCACTGGGGCATACACCCATGGGGTTTTCTCTACCTCTCAGTTTCGGAGAGCACAGCCTCCTTTTACCCTAAACTCCCGGCTGCATATTGCCCTCTCCCTTTCCCCATCAGCTGAGGTACTCGGAAGGTACAGCCTTCCCAAACCGCCTCCATGGAATACCACACATCCCCCACCCTTTAAACACATCACTTTACTCCCAAAGTTCAGAAACTCAGACGGAGCTTGTCTGTTTCAGAAGTTAAACTGTCTGGTTTTTCTAACAAACCTGCGGCTTGAAGTTGGTAGAGACGATAAGACCCATTTAAAAGCCATTAATACCCATACCTTCACCCATGGAATTACTTGTAAATACATGAACACACATCAGAGTCCACCGCCAAACAAGGGAACACTTAAAAGAGTGAAACAGGTAAGGCTAAAAGCAAGCTGAAGGCTGAGAGAAGAGGCAGAGTGCACTTTAAGTCGCGCTTTAAGTCGTCTTTATAAAGAGCAGCTGGAGCACAGAAGCTCAAATTACACAAGTATCGCCAGTCATCTTTAATAAAAAGGAGTGCCGCATCAGGATGCCTTGGCACAAGCACGAAGCTCCGCATTCTACTCTTGTTCCTGTAAAAGAACCACTTCCAGCAGGAAGCAAAACTTTTCCCTAGGAGTCTGTACCAGCGAGACAAAATAACCCGGAGCAGGCAGCTGAACGCCCCCCTGTTCCCTTGTCACTTAGCCTCCACAACCGGCAGCACCAGTCCCGCTCCAAACAGGAACCTAAACCAGCCATAACACAAACAAGCCTTTCCACAAAAATCCCCTTTTAACCCTAGACTGTCAAGGATAACCTTGGGATACTGCCATCATCCTGGACACAGGGTAGGGGGGACTTTGCAGCACTGCAACCCCCTTGTAAGGAAGGAGCAAGTAGCACACCCTCCCCTCCCACAATCCAAAATTAAGATACTCCTTTGAGAAGAGCTCTGCAGGTCTCCAGAGCACTCAGAACCCAAACCATCCCCAAGAGCCTGGAGAGGATGGTGGAAGGAGTTTGCAAACTGGAGAATCCACCCAGGAGCTTCTGTCTCGGAGTCAGCTCCGAAGTCGGGGAAACACCAGGCCTGAAGCTGCATCCCCAGAGCTGGTGCTGCTCTATCATCCCCAGCCCAGACAAGCAACACAGCACTCCAGAGCCCAGGCAGAATTCACTTTCCCTGCCCCACCTGGAAGGATTTGGCAAATTCAACACACTGTCTCCTCCAGGCTTCCCAAGAAGCCTTCACACTTCAGCTACAAACTACAGATTCTCTCTGCTTCCAGAGGCACCAATCCAGCAGCACTGGTGGGTTCTCCTGGTGCCATAGGACTGGTTACCTGGAGTGTAACCAGGGACCCAACAGCCATTCCATCCTGCTATACCTCACAGTCCCAATCCAGAGGCACAGACACAGTTTTATCAGGGGATAAACAAGTCAATGGAGAAGTTGATCCTAGCTGACAGGTGCTTTAAAGCCACCAGGAGTCAAACACCACTTCTTCACACCTGGTAAGATAGTCTCTTGGAGAGCTGAAAGTTCCTACATAAGCCCCTGGATAAGAACAATTCAGTTCTCTGCAGCAGGCCCATAGTGTCACAGAGCAAAAGATTCTGAGATTGTAGGTTATGTCATTGGAGTCAGAAACAGACCCAAGCAGCATCATACACAGACACAGCAAGATAAAGCTCAGGCAGGAGGGCAGTCCTCTACATCCTGACTCAACTAAGAACTTCCAAGCAGGAAAATTCACCCCAGAACACTGAGGTTTCAAGGAGGGTACTGAAAGGCTCCAGACCCCTCTTGCAACCCAAACAAACACATGGAATTGAAAAAAGGAGTACAAGAAACAGGGAGGAGTTCCCCTCCTGCAGAGTAACAGAGCAACAGCGAGCCTTACCACCATGGCAGAGAGATCTTGTTCTCCCTCTGTGCATCAGGAAGCTGACAGGTCCCTGGAGCTCCTATCCCACCAGCCCCAAGCAGACCCCATAGCCTGCTGACTTTACCTGCAGGAGGACCCAGTCCAGGCACAACCAGCAGCACTCAGTGGTACAACACACACCTGTGCAGCAAAACACCCCAAAGTTGTCCAAGGCAAGTGGAAATGAGGAACCTCCACAGCACTGAGGTACACACACCTGCAGGAAACCTAGAGATAATGAAATCCCAGGGCTAAGCAAAACCTGCAGCATCACAACAGCACTAGCAAAGGATTAGGATAGCCTAATCCTCAGGGAAGTCATTAAACACAGCTTGCCTGCCAGTATGGCCAAGATGTGCATCAGCTCCTGGGGATGCTGTGGAGCAGGCAAGGCTCATCCACCTCAGCTACAATCCAGCCTTTGCTTTTTACATCTTTCATAGAAATCTTACCCAGGCAGCGTCATGCTGATGCCCAAGAGGGCCTTCAATCCCAAGGGAAAATTTAAGATGCTGTTAAAATGGTACCCATGTCAACATAACCAAGCCAAGATGGTTTCATACTTCAATGAAAGGGAGCTCAGAAAAAGCCTTTTTTGTTGGTATGTTTTGCTTCCCAAATTGAAGTCAGCTACACCAGGGCAGAACAGGACATTGGTGTAAACTGTTTCCACCAGGCAACACACTCTCACCCCCAGCTCATCCCAAAAAGTGCTAGGCAAGGCTGCACCAGCTCTCCCACCATCAACAACACTAACATCAAACAGCTGTCCTGGGGTTTAGTGAGCATAGGCATCTTGAACACACCTGATTTGAATTAAGACTGGTCTTAATTCACAGGGGAGCACTGACTTCAGAACAACACCAGTTTTGCCAAAATCCCCCTTTTTAAAGGGCATTTCACCATCAAGGCAGCTATTTTCTGGTATTTTTTTGAAACCATCACTTACAAGCAGCTTTGTACAAGAGCAATACCCACAGTTCCCTATTGCAGCAGACTAGCAAAGCCGAATAAAGGTTTAATTGGTTTAGGGAGCCTGTTCCAGTTGAGATAAACTGCAGCAAAGTAACGGGATCCTGGAGCTCTTCCGTGAGCCCAACTCCCACCCCGTGCACAGCTGTACCTGAAGTCCCTCATCAGCACTCCAGGTGCCAGCATACCTTGTTAGCCCGTAACACAGGCACCAGTAATGAGCATTAATTAGCTTCAGCTAATAGCAAAGAGGGAATAGCAAAGAGTAAAAAAAAGAACTTGTTTTTCAGCAGACTTGTCTCACTTATAAGACTCACCTTTGTCTATACTCAGTTATGAGCCGAACCACCTGTGTCACCCAGCCAGACACTAAAAGGCACTTTCAGCATATGGCTTACAAATAAAACGGCACCTTTGGTTACCTTATACACTAAAAAAAAAGGCAGTTTAGAAGTGGGCAAAAATACCACTTGTATGAGTACAAGTGCCCATTCAAGCCAAAACATGCCCACCATAGAAGCCTGAACTCAGCACCTGCAGCCCAGCTTCATCCCCCTAAAACCCCGGGAAGGGTGGAACAGTTGGTCGCTAGGCTAGGACCGGGCTCCTGCGGCGCTTCCCTGCAGGCAGGGTCGGTCGGTATGCTCACACCCTCTGCTCCCGGGGCTACCTCAGCGCCAGGACCCCTGGAGGCCAGTCCAAAGGGAACAGCGATCCCACAGCAGCGCTCTGACAGGAGCGGGGGAATCCCATCCACCGCGGTCCCAGGGCTCGGCGCTCCCATCCCCTCCCACACGGGTGAAACGGGCGGGAACGCCACCCGCAGCGGCACCACGGCGTGGAACCACGTGGCGGGGCGGCCTCGCGAGGCGGCACGTGCTCGCACTTACCGGCGGGAAGGCCATGGGCAGCACCGCGGGCGGGCGGTCCCGGAGCGCAGCACAGACAAGCCGAGAGGGCAGCGAGGACACCGGGAGCGGCGCGACCCCCTTGCCCGGCCCGCGGCTTTTATGGGCCGGGCCGGGGGCGGGGGTGAGGGCGTGCAGGGCGGGGCGGGGGCGCCGCTGAGGGGCGGGCTGCGGCGCATGCGCGCAGCACGCGCCGGCCGCGTGGCCGTTCCCGCCACAGCCCCGCGGAGCCGCCTCGGCTCGGGCGCCGTGAGGGGACGGAGCGCCCCGGGCTAGCGCAGGGTCGGTCACGCGAGCGATTCAGGCGGCGCCTCCGAGGGATGCGGCGGCGGCGGCGCTGTCCGGCTCCAGCACCTCCCCAGGTACGACTCCGCGCTGGCAGCTGCCACGCGCAGGATGGGGCACTCCTTGTGCCCCCGCCGTGAGGGGAATGGGATCCCCTAGGCGTTAAATTGAGGTTCCCAAGGGTAGGCTTAGTGTCATCATTTCTTCACGCATGGGCTGTGGTACTCACTCGGCCCCCTCAGAGGGGATGGAAGCCCATAGCAGTTAAATCCGCCCCTCAGTGGAATGGGGTGGTGGTGGCACTGTGGTGCCCAGCTGTAGCCCCTCGGGGACACCTCAGTGCCAGAAACTCTCCACTCACGGAATGTGATGCTCACTGAACTCCCCATGAGGGAATGGGACTCCTGAGGGGTTAACTCAGCCCCTCTAAGGGGAGTGGGATGGTGGTGGCACTGCCCAGCTGGAGCCCCTCGGGGACATCTCAGCACTGGCAACGCTCCATGTTCCTATAAGGGGAGCGGGACCCCAAGGGCCAATGACAGGAGGTAAGGACTGTTATGTATGATTATAATTTGCACCAATTAAATATCGTTGTATTGAATTAAGGGAAATATGATTTGGCGTATATAATATTTAGTTATTATAAAATATATACACTAGCACTGTGAGTTGCTCTCTATATATTTAGTTACACTAGAGCTGGGGTTTTTTTTTTTTTTGATAATGCTTTATTTATAATTTAATATATGTGGCTAGTCTGGAGATGGGCTGTTTTAAAGAGCGATATTGAAGTATTTGGGAGCTGATTATCTTAGTAACTACTTAAGATTGGGATCGCCAAGTCTTCTGGGCTGATAAATTGTTTACACTTAGATTGTTTAACCTCGGCTAGGAGAAAAGAACTTTATGAATATGTGGGACTCTGAATAGAAAGAAAAGGTGGATTGCCGAAATCCTAGCCTCAGGCAGAAAATTTCCTGTAAGAACTACAAAGTCAAAAAAAGTAGTGTGTGTGTCCAGAAAAACCTCTGCTGAGAGGCGTCCTTCCTGTCACGCACCCAGCGCCGATCCCGGGCTCGGCACTGTCCTTTTCCTTGTGGCTAGCTCAAAAAAAATTGAATCCTAAATGATTTTTTTATTATTTCATTTTTAATTTAGCTAGACTAATTTTCATTTATAACAGGACTTATATCAGCCCCTCTGAGCGGTCTGAGATGGTCGCAGTTCTAACTCTTCACACCTCTGGGGCTACTGACCACACATAGGCCGGGTGCTCACCAAGTGCCCTGTGAGGATGTGCAGAAAATCACATTCTGAAAAGTCAGTGTCTGTAAAGGAGACAGAGGAGTCCTGCAACTTTATTTGAATAAAGGGAGAGATTTTCCACTGGGGCATATACCCATGGGGTTTTCTCTCTCTCTCGGTTTCAGAGGGCACAGCCTCCTTTTACCCTAAACTCCCTGTCTGCATGTTGCTTTCTTCTTTCCCCATCAGCTGAGGTACTTGGAAGGTACAGCCTTCCTGAACTGCCTACCACATAGTCCCCCTTTAAACACATTATTCCCCCCCCCAAAGTTCAGAAATTCAGGCTTCTACAGGCCCTTTGTGTGTTTCAGGAGTTAAACTGGTTTCTCTAACAAACCTGCTGCTTGAAGTTGGTTGGGACATTAGGAACCATTTCAAACACTTTCACACCCATCCCCTCACCCATGGAATTGTTTGTAAATACATGAGCACACATCTTTCCTGTCAAGGGGAATGGGGTTCCCCAAGAGCAGCCTCAGTGCTGGCAATTCCCACACACGGGTTGTGATGCTCACTGAGCCCCTCGTGAGGGGATGGAGCCTCCAAGGGCTTAAATCAGTCCCTCTAAAGGGAATGCAATGATGGCACTGCCTGGCTGGGGCCCTTCTGAAGACGCTTTAGTGCTAGCAGCATTCCGTGCTTGGGCTGTGCTTCTGACAGATGAGACCCCCAGAGGGCTCTCAAATGACCCCTCCCCTCCATGAGGGCAATATATTGGTGGCAGTGCCCATCCTAAGCCCCCCAGAGGCACCTCAGCACCAGCATCTCTCCACACACAGGTTGTGGCACTCACTGAGCCCCCTCTGAGGGGATGGGACATCTCATGACTAAAAAAGTAAAAAAGGGGTTCCCCAAGGGTAGCCTCAGTGCTGGCAGCTCGTACAGATGAGCTGTGGCATTCACTGTGACCCCTGTGAAGGGATGGGACCCCCAAGGGGTCAAACGAGCCCCTCTAAGGGGAATGGGATGATGGTACCTGGATGGAGCTCTCCAGGGGACATCTCAATGCCTGTAGCTCTCCACTCACTGGCTGTAGCACTCACTGAGCATCGTATGAGGGAATGGGACCCCAGAGGGGTTAGGTGAGCCCCTGTGAGTGGAATGGCATGGTGGTGGCAATGCAGTGTTCATCTGGAGCCTTCATAGGGACACCTCAGTGCTGTCAGCTCCCACACACGAGCTGTGGTGCTCGCTAAGCCCACTCTGAGGGGAATGGGATCCCCAAGGGCTAAAATCATGCCCCTAAGGACATAAATCAGCTCCTCTGAGGTACTGGAATGGTGGCAGTGCTGTGGCTTTCAGCTTCAGAATCCGTGGGCCCACCGCAGTGCCAGTCACTTTCCACACACAGGCCCGGTGTTCACTGAACCCACTCTGAGTGGAATGGGACCCAAAGGGGTTAAAATGGGTTCCCCAAGAAAAATGGGGTGATGACAGTGCTGTGGTACCTGGCTTTAGCCCTTCCAGAGCCCCTTTGGCTCCAGCAGCTCTCCACACACAGGCTTAGCACTCTTTGGACTCCTCATGGGAGAATGGGACTCCCAAGGACTTAAATCAGTCCCCCTAAGGAGAATGGAGTGATGCACTGTGATGCCTGGCTGCAGCCTCCCTCCCAGGGACACCTCAGTGCTGGCAGCTCCCACACACAGGCTGTGGTGCTCACCGAGCCCCCCATGAGGGAATTGGACCCCCAGGGAGTTAAAGGGATGTCCCCAAGGGCAGCCTCGGTGCACTGGCATTTCTCCACATACAGGCTGTGGCACTTGCTGAGCCCATGAAGGGACAGGATCCCAAGGGTTAAATCAGCCTCCCTAAGGGAAATAGGGTGGTGGCATCATTGTGGCTCCCTGTGAGGCAGCTGCGGCTCCAGCCCCTGTCCTTATGGGAATAGGCTTTTTCCCTATGGAACAAGCACTTGACACCCAGTGGCTGGTGCTGCTGCTCCAGCCAGGGATTCCTCACCCATCAGAAAACACAAAGGGTTTTTTTTCATCTCTTACCCGGAAAAAGCAGAAAGCCCCTCACCCTTTTTGTGGCAGCAGAGGCGGTTCGGGATTCAGACCTTCCTGCACGTCCTTTGCTCATCCTCTGCCTCTAGTGCTGGGCCTGGCTCTGTGCTGAGCTGCAGCTTTGGATGGAGAGAGCCAGTGCTCACTGAAATCCCACCCAGCCTGTGCTGGGAGGAGAGATCTTAATAAAGAGTCAGATTTCCTTCTTTTTTTGTAATCCCAGTTTGGAGATGAAACGCCTCCCAGAGCTGGCCCTAGGAATCCCTCCAGTGACACTGCAGAACCGACCAGCCCTGACGTAGCAGGTATTTCTGCGGTCGAAGCATGAGCAATTCTGCCTTGAATAAATAGCTGGAACTCTCCCAAGACTCCTCCCTGGTCCAAGTGAGCATCTCCTGCCCTGGGGGGTTCACCCCAACACCATGTGCCAGGTTTTCTCCAGGGCCCAGCAGGCACCCACCCCTGGGACACTCTGCATGTTTCCAGCCACCTAAGGGATGGCTGGTTCCCTGATGTCCCCTGTAGCTGCCCTGGGCACGCTTCCAGAGCCCGGCATGGGGAGAATCTGAGATTGATGTACCCACAGAGCAGAGAAGGGAAAGGGAGCAGCTTGGAGAAGAGCTTTATTGGGAGATCCTGGATATAATAAATAAGGGTTACACTGGGAGATGACAGTGAGGGACTGGGGCCACATTGTGCTCCATGGGGGCTGGAACCGCTTCTGCCTTTCCAAGTAGGACACTCCCCTGCATCCCATTTGCCCCATCCTGCTCCTTCCGCCCAGCAGCAAAGCTGGCCCAAGGGTTGCTGCCTGCCTCCCCTTTTGGGATCGGGGCAGGGAACAACCTGGCAGAAATGGGGGCAAGGGAGTGTTTTGGGGAGCAGCATGGGACAAAAGGGGTGGGAGGGCAGGGCCATGGGTGTGGCAGCACCCAGCTGTCACTGTGTCAGGGCCTGGATGATGTCCTTCACCAGCATGGTGCCGATGACCATCTTCTCGCTGTTGATGGTCAGCTGGGCTGTGGAGCCCTCCCGCCACTCCAGGGTGATGAGTACCAGGCTCCCGCTTGTCACCGTCTTGGCCGCGAACCTGTTGGGTGGTGAACACAGGGCTTCAAGGCAAGCTGTCCCCTGTCACCGTCCGGTCCCATGGGATGCTCCGGTGGGGACAGACAAGCACCTGCCACCCACGGCCACTGCCACATTTGGGTTCACGCAGGTTCCTCATCCTAAAGGAAGCCCTGAGTGTCCCCACTGTGATTTGGGTTGGAATGGAGAGGTGACAGCGCCTGCCTGATCCAGGTGTGGGGTCCAGCTACCTGTACTCATTGCTGGCACCGCAGGGCACGCGGCCCACGTTGGCAGCTGAGGTCACTTGCTGGACGATGGTGTGGTCACTTCGGCATTTCTCGGGCAGCGTCAGCTTCTCTGTGATCTCGCTCATGCCCATCAGCTTCCCTAGAGCAGGCAACAGAGGCACCTGCCTATCTCTGGCCACATACCTTTCTGGGCCCTGCTTTGACATGCCCAAAGCAAGCCCCTCCAGCTCCCTGTGTTCCCCATGACATCCTGAGCTGGTTTTTCTGCTTGCTTTTGGTTCAGGGTTCAGTGGATTTGAGAAAATTCTTCATAACTCTTCCTGGGCTCATACCCATGTCCTTGCCTGTTGGCAGCAGCCACATCCCTGGGGATGGGCTCCTCTGGACAGTGATAGCAATGGGGCTGGGTGCTGCAGGGCACCAAGCACCCCCTACTCAACACAGCCCCCATCCATGAGGTCAGGGTGGGAATGTGCTGATCCAGAAGCATGAGGGCACAGGGTGTCACTCACCAGACACAATTCTGGGAGTGCCAGGGTGACATGGGCCCTTCACACTTTGTGGAGACCCAACAAGGCCACCCTGGCCCCAGGGTGGTCACCCCAGCCCACAGGCTGGGGGTGCAGGGTGGGGTGAGGGGAGCAGAGCTAGTCTAGGGGCCTGCTGAGCAGCCACTTACCCTCACCCGGCCGTGCCAGGTGCTCTAGAGCCACAGCGAGGGCGGCAGAGGGGACAAAACTGGGGGTGAGTGTCAGTGATGGGTGCCCATGCAGCACCCTGTCCCCATCCCTAGCCCCACTCACCCTGCTCCTTTTTGAACTCGTTCTCGCTCATGAAGACAGGGGCCATGAGCTCCCCCACGGGTGGCTGGATGGAGACGTAGAACTGGCGCGTGTGGGTGCTGGGGAGACAGGGGGGTGAGAGGGGCACATGCTCAGAATATGTCCCCTCTCCATGTCCTGCTTCCCATCCCTGCCCTGGGCAGGGGTGACCAGGGGAAACTGTGGCACAAAAGGGCTCAAGAATGGGGGGAACCTGTCAGGCTGGACCTGGAACTGCTGCTGCCTCCTTGTCTCCTGCAGGGAGGCCTGTGCATTTCCTGCTGTCCCCTGACCACTCCATGCCTATCTGACTGTCTCTTCCCTGGAAGGATTCTGGTGCCTGTCCTGCTGTCTTCCACCCCCTCATGCCCTGCTTCTGCTGTCTCCTGTCTCCTTCTACATGGAGGGATGTTGATACCTATCCCACTTTCCCCATCTCTGGAACACTTGATGCCCTGATCCCCAGGGACACTCATCCTGCCCTGCCTGGTGCCAGATGCTCACCACAGCTGGAAGTTTGCTGCCTGGGTGGAGTCACAGAAGTCAATGCCCATCACCACGCTGGCTGTGTCCCCTGGCGCCAGGTGCTCTGGAACAACAGGGATAGCACTACATCCCGCATTCCCACCCAACCCCTGTCCCCACTCTCCCACAGCGTCACAGCCATGCCATACCAATCTCAGGGAACTCCCGTATCCTCATGCCAGATAGTGGCTTGGGTTCGTTGACTCGCAGGTTCTTCACCTCGGTGTCGGTGTTGTTGGAGATCTGGATCTGGACGGCCACCATGTGGGGGTCGCCCGGGAAGGGCCGGCGGCTGAAGCAGTATTCAACCGCAAGCCCCTCGCCTGCCATGCGGTGCAGCAGCTCGTAGGTCTTCACTGCACTGAACGCCGGGCTCAGCAGCTGCACCAGGGGACAGTGGGGGCTGCTGAGGGCTCCCTGCAACCCCTGCAGGTGGCAGAGGGCCCAGGAGCCCCCGCAGGTGACAGGAGGCCTGGGATCTCCCCGGGGAGGGCATGGGGGACACTTACAGTGGGTGTCAGGGAGGTGTCGGTGAGAGTGAGGCCTTCCAGGTCGGTCACCAGGCTGGTGGAGATGATGCTGCTGGAGGGGATGGTCTGAGGAGGAGGTGGAGTGACTGCAAGGTTGGGACGGGGGAAGAAAGGGTTAACAGAGCTCACAGGCTGTGAGCATAGCCCCATGGGGACACCCACACAGGGACAGTTCTAGTGGCTCAGCTCCATGGGGACAGCCATATGGGGACAGACGTGGTGGCATAGTGCCATAGGGACAACTCCATGGGGACAGCCTCATGGGGATAGCTCCATGGGGACAGCCACGTGGGGTCAGCCCTGGTGGCATAGTCCCATGGGGAGAGCCACACAAGGATAGCCCAGTGGCACAGCTCCATTGGTGTAGACACAACCCTGTAGGCTGTCCCTGTGCATAGCCACACGGGGACAATCCAATAGGCACAGCCGCCTGTCCCACAGCTATCTGCTGGAGCCAAGGATCCCTCACCACACCTGTTCTTCTCCCACCTTGCAGTTCCCAAAGGACCCATGGAGTCCTGATTGCACTGGAGTGAGTGCTCATGCCTCAGTTTCCCCAGCACCACCACCATGGCCATTCGTGCATTCCAGGAAGCCACTCACAGTCATCCAGGTCAAGCAGGGAGATCTCCTTGGAGCTGGCCTTGCTGCTGGGGGGCTGCAGCAGGGCAGAGATGGAGAGTTCAGTTAGGGGTCCAGATATCCCTGTGCAGCCCCCCAGCCCATCCCAGCCCTCACCACCTTCCTCTGCTTGGTCTCTGCCTCGGAGCCTGAGTCGGAGCCAGAGGAGCTGCTCTCAGACGTGCTGGCCTCTGATGAGGTTTCGGCACGGCCCTTCCTCCCCTGCAGGACCTTCTTCTTGGACTTCTTTGCCCCCTCCTCCTCCTCTTCCTCACTGGGGCTGCAGGGATAGCCCAGCTCAGGGGGTTGGGGCAGGGGTTTTGCTGGGAGCACCCCCCTGCCTTCCCAGGGCATACCTGCCCGCTTTTCCCAAGACTGCCTTATGGGAACCTTCCTTGTCCTTCCTCTTTGGCCTCTTCTCCTCCTCCTCCTCCTCCTTGTCCTCTGACTGCTCCCCACTGTCTTCCTCCTCCTCTTCCTCCTCCTCCTCCTCGGTGCCAGAGCTGGAGCTGCCAGAGCTGCTGCTGCTGCTGTTCTCTTCGCTGCCGGACTCGGGCTCTGAGGGAGCACAGCTCAGCCCTGTTGCTGTGTCCCCTCACATTCCCCCATCTCCCACTTCATCCCACTACATCCTCCATCCTCCCACTGCATCTCCACACCTGCTGCTGCCTCTCCACTGCATTCCTGCATAGTCCCACTGCCCACCACCATGTCCCTCCACATCTCCTGCCATGTCCCTTCCATGATGGGGTGTCCCCACTGTCATGTCCCCTGTCCAATGCCCCACCATTGTGGCACCTGCCTGATGGTCACAGTGACCACTGCCCAATATCTCATGCCATCAAGTCCTCACCACTGTCTGCTGACTCTGTGGGCCCTGACTCGCCCTCTGAGTCAGAGTAGAAAGGCTTCTCCACCTTCTCCTTCCTCTTCTCCCGGCTGGTGCATTTGGTCCACTCAGGAACCTGTTGGTACAGGCTTGATGGAGCAGGGCCATCACCCATGACTGGGGGATCCAAACAGCCACCCTTGTTCCCCCCATCCCCAAGCGGATGTGTGAGCACTAGAGAGTGAACAGGGGCAGGTGAGCAGTACCTAGGCACCTTTCTGGGGCTCTTCCAAGACCTTGAGTCAGTGTCCCCACCTTGGCCCCTCCTCCCCCATGCACCCAAGGTGCTCCACGCACCTCCACATTCCTCACAGAGGGGTCAGGGGCCTCATCCGGCCAGTCGGGCAGCTCCTGGTAGCCCACAGCCTTAGCGTTGAGCAGATGGGACAGGGAGCCCAGTTGGAAATGGTCCCGATCTACAACAAGGTGTAAGGAGGCAGCAACTCAGGGAGAGCCATGCAGCATTGCGGTGACAGCTTGTGCCCCATGTCCTAATGCCCTGTGACTAGGGGTGGGTACCTTTGAAGGAAGACTCCAAGATGGGAGCTGGTTTTTGGGCCAGGAAGAGCTTCTTGGCATATTTATTGAGGGCCCCGCTCTTCTCAGTGGGCACGATGAGCTGGCGAATGAAACGAGCCCGGTCGCGGATGTCATAATTCTGGTCGTACTTGGCCAAGTTGAGGACATACTGGGTCAGCAGCTTGCTCTGTGGCAGAGAACATGCTCAGGGCTGGCCTCTCCCTCCCTGACAGGGAAACTGAGACCCACCTTAGGATCACATCCCTGGTACCTGCTTGGAGTTGGTCAGGTAGAGCTTAGCCGCCAGATTGATGACCTGCAGCTTGACAATGTCCTCCTCATTGGTGAAGGACTTGGCCATCTTGCGCAGCACATCAGGAGCGATCTTGGGCACGTGCTCGCAGTACTCGCCAATGAGCCACAAGATGCTGGCCCGTGCCATTGGCACCTGTGAAATGTCCTCAGATATATGGCACTGCTGCCATCCCCTGCTCCTGTGGGTCAGCAACACCCCAACCAACCTGGATGTTGTCAGTGAGCTTGGCCATGTGCTTGATGATCTCGCTGTGCTGGGCCGGCTGCATCTGTAGCAGCTTTTTGATGACCACCACAGATTCGGCCACCACCAGCTCTACGGGCAGAGACCCAGCCTCAGTTGGGTCCTGCCCTGAGAGCAGTGGAGCTCCCATTTCACCCCTGATGTGTGTACTCACCATCCCTGTTGGAGAGGAGCTGGACCAGGCCATTGAGGCAGGTATCCCGCACCTTCCCAATGTTGGTGGCACAGCGCCCAATGGCCTGGATGGTGGCTGCCACAAAGTCCTTGTCCATGCTGCGGATGTAGGTCTGCACAGGCACATGTGACATGTCACCCATGTGCCAGTGCTGGACATCCTCCCTGGCAGTGGTCACACATTGGGGCCCTTTGGAGCCACTGATGGGGTTGGTATGGCCTCAGCCCACTCCTCCTGGAGGGGCTCTCCTCTGCCCCCTCCATGGTGGTGCTTTGGCACCAACAGCCATGCCAGGGTGGCAGCCAGTATGGCCATGGCATACCTGGAACTCTCGCAGAATGGTGGAGATGTTGGTCTCATTGGCCAGGTTGGTGAGGACCTCCAGCTGTGGGAAAGAGGAAGAGATGAGCAGCACAGGGGTGTGGTGACAGGGCAGGGGGGCCTTGATGTCCTCCTGTCCCCAGGGCAAGATGACAGCTAACCCAAAGAAGGGGCTCCATGAAGCCCCTAACCCACTCCTGACAGGTGTTTCCAGCTCACCTTGAGGATCTTGATCTGTGTGGGGTCCGTGGAGCGGATATAGAAACTTTTCAGATAGGGCTCAAACATCCCCTGCACGCACAGCCAGAGATTATTAGTGTCATCTCTGTCCCCCCACCTTGCCAAGGTCACCTCCAGGCTCTGGTGACCTTGCTGGCCTAATCCTCATCTTGCTCTGGAGTCAACAGGGCCAACTCCTCCCACACCAAGTCTGAAACTCACCCGCCGCTTGATGGACATGGTGGCCACATTCTGTAGTACAACATACTGCACCTCACTGTGGGGACAAAGAGGGGACCATGGTAGTCACTGGGGCAAGGGCCATACACCCTCAGCAAGTCCCTGTGAATATGGGCCAGGACCAACCACCAGCTGGTGCCACCAAGATGCTGTTACCCCATATCTGGACTGGACCAGCCCAAAAAAGCCTCCAACCTGATGTCCCTCCAGGGATGGACTTTTTTGGGGGTCTCTCAAAAAGGGTCTTGGAGCTCCCCACGGGTTCCAACAACTGGGGTGGAGGGGTAGGACACCACCAGAACCCAGTTGCCACAAACCTGTGACTCCGCAGGAGCCGTACCAGTGCCTTGGCAATGACTCCAACCTCTGCCTTGGGTGCCAGGTGGAAGTAGAGCTGTGCCACAGCCATCACCACCTATGGACATATATCCGAATGTCACATGGTGGGAATGGGGGACGCCCTGCGGAATGGCCAAGTCCCCCAGTCCCACTTAGCACTTGGAGGTAGCCTGACCCTGAGGACACCCATTTCTGAGTGCCCTGAGCACCCCAGTGAGTCCTAGACTGTGGGGACATCGTAAGCCCAGACTGATGGACACCACCAGTGGCCCGGGGGAATGAACAGGGTGGGAGCGAGGGTCTCACTGCGGCGTTGCGGCTCTGCAGCAGGGGCTTGGTGTTGCGCAGGAGGAGGCGGTGGTCGGGGTCCATTACGTAGGGCTTGCGCTTGGCCAGCGAAGCTGCCTCTGCCTTGGTATCCTTGGCATCCTCCTCCTCAGAGCCATAGAAAGCCTTCTCAGTGTTCTCCTCCAGCAAAGACTCCTGCTGGCAGGTGGGACCCTTTTCATTTCCAAGAACACTCACCCTTCACTTCACTTCCCTAGGGGCTCCCACGACATCCCAAGGCTCCCAGGGCATTTTGTGCTCCTGAACTCACGTTCTGGTTGGGGCTGAGGAACTGGGTGCGGGCGTATCGAGTCAGCATGTTGATGATGACCACCTGCCCCCACTCCTCCACATCGATGAGCAGGTTGCAGAGCTTGCGGTAGTTCTTGTGGATGAGGTCTATGCGCTCTGGGCAAACCTCCTCGAATGCCATCACCACACTGCCAGCCACCAGCTGCAGAGGGAAAGCCCGGGGTGACTTAGTGGAGTGGTGGCATCATCAATAAGATATTTGTTTGGTAGGGATGGTGGCATCTCCATGAGGGTGCTGGTTTGGTAGGCAACCCTTCCTTGTAGGGATGCCAGCTCAGTGGAGTTGGTGAATTCCTCATGAGGTTGTTGGCCCAGTAGGGACAGCAGCACTCGCACAAGGATGCCAGCTCTCCAGGGATGGTTTCATCGCCACAAGGACACGAATTTTGTGGGGACATCTGCATTCCTGTGAGGATGCTGGATCAGTGGGGACAGTGTCATCCTTATGAGGATTCTGTCTTGCTAGGGACCGTGACATCTCCACAAAGATGTTGGCTTGGGAGATGGCTGCATCCCCAAGATGACACTAATTTGGTGGAAACACCTCCATCCCCATGAGGACACTAGGCCAGTGATGTTGCCGGATTTGGAGGTGGGAGAGACACAGAATCCTGCTCACCGTGGTTTTGTCTGCCAGCAGCTTCTCAATCACTTCAATGAGCTGGTCCTTCTGGTCTGAGTCGAGGCTGTGAGGGAGGAGCAGGGCAGGTGATGCTGGACCAAAGTCCTCCCCATCCCTGCCTGTACCAAGCAGCCAAGACCCTTATTGATGTTGCATATAGGTAAAAATATCATAAAAGAAAGGCCTTATAAAATATGGTTTAGGTCCTATTACTCTAGCTAAGCTAGCAGCTAGCTTGTAACTTCCCATGTGAAAAATTTTAAGAATGAAAGTAGTTAGCACAACAAGCTGTTCTAGTAAGAAAACCATTTGCACCTGTAATAAACAAGACATCTGTCCCATGGGAACCAGTGAACAAAATATGTAAACTAACCAAAAATAGAGAGATTTGACAGATGTACACCCTAGCCATTTACCCACCAATAAAGTGGGTAATAGTCAGTGTATTGTTAGCCAAATAGGTCTAACACAGCACCTTCTGATATTTCCTATAAATATGAGCTTTGTGACTAAAGAATTGGCTTTTCTGCATGAAGAAACTGAGTCCTGGCTGCTTTATTACAACAATTAGTATACCTTACATTTAGCAGCTGATCCCCTCCCCATTACCTGTACAGCTTGGGGATGGCATGGGCGGCTGTCTTGCGCACATATGGAGACATATCCGAGGCTGCCTCCTTGATGGCCAGCATCATGATGGGCACGATTATGGGCACACGGATGCTGGACAGGACCCGCAGGGCACTGGCGCGGATCAGCTGGTTGGGGTCCTGTGGGGACATGTGGGGGGCTGCAGTGCAGCTGTGGGAGGCTCAGTGCTCCTCCAGACCTCCCCTGAGTCCTCAGACCAGCCCACCTTGAGTCCTCGCTGGAAGGTGGAGATGGAGAGCAGGGCCAGATCCTGTTGCTCCTCTGCGTAGCGCACCAGGTACACGTACACCAGCTTCTTCACCTGCAGGTGAAAGTGCCACCTCAGAGTCCCCAAACTCCAGCCAATCCCCAAAAACAAGGAAAGTGCCAGACCCTGGGATGCCGCCAGGGCCATGCAAGATCTTCCTCACCTCAATGTTCTTGCAGGCAACATTTTTCACCACAGCTGGGAAGAGATCAGAGGCGTTTTTACCACGGGCAATCATCTAGGGGGAAAAGAAGTGGTGTGACACTGGGCAGCTGGCACAGCACGGGCTGGTACAGCATGAGACAGCTCAGTACCAGCAGTGGTCCCCACCAGTGACAACAACACCCACCGCCACAATCCTCTTCATGGCCTCCAGCTTGAGTGAATCCTTGTTGCTGTCAAGCATCTCCTTGAGGTCATCATGCCTGAACCACACCATGGGGAAAAAAATTCCCATTTTCACATTTTTGCCTGTTTTTTAGTCTTTTTTTTCTGCTCCCAGCCTTCCATCAGGCTGGCAATGCAACCCTTCATTATTAAATATTTATGGGGACAGGAGTTGGGTTACAGCCAGGTGAAAGAGGAACCGGAGGGACTGGCATGGTGCTAGCACCCAGTGCCATCCTCATCCCAGGCACTGGGACAAGAACCCCGTTCCATCCTGGCTGTGGTTGTCACCCTACATTGTCCCTAAACCACAGGTGCCCATCACCAGCTCCATCCTGGCATGGCTGGGTGTCCCTTGTCCCCCACTTCATGGACATAGTGGCATGAATGTGCCAGCACACCGTGATGAAAAGTCCTTCCTTAGTCCCCTCCCTGGACTGCGAAAATGCCACCAGCCTTTTGTAAAGTTGTTACCATTATCCTCTTTCCTAAGGGACACTGGTCCCCCCCTAAACTGGGTGCACCTGCAAGGCTGCATCTACCTGCAGCAGCTGAGGGTGACACCCATGGGATGATGCTCGTCCAGAGCCACCATCACCAGAGGGTCCTGGGGGTGCTTCTTGGGGGAGTCTTACCGCGGCGGTGGCCCAGTGCCAGTGTCCTCTGCGGGCTTGGTGCCGGCGAGTGGCCGCAGCTCATCAGCTCGCAGGGCGCTGTAGCAGGTGGGTTGTCCAGCCTCGGTGGCCAGCACCGGGCTTGTCACCTCCTCGGCCACACCACCACCCTCTGGTGTTTTCGGCCAGCCAGCTGGCCCCACCGGCAGCTGCCGCAGCAGCTTCTGCACTGGTGGCAAGGACATCATAGCTTTGACTGGCGGTAGTGGCCCTGGGGATGGTGACAGGGCTGTGGCCCCGCTCCTCTGCCCAGCACAGTGGGCTGAAACCTGATGCTGTGGTTGGGATTGGGTTGCAGCCTAGATCAGGATGCAACTCCCAGTGGATGAGGCCAACTTGGGATGTCACGTCCAAAGTGACATCTGACCTGCAGTTGGGACTTGGGGACACTGCAGGGAGCTCCTTCCCCAGGGCTGAGTGGCTCAGTCCTGGGCAGGGAATGCACATCATGGTGGGACACTCTGCCTGGGTGGTAGGGTGGCATGATGGGGCACCTGTGGGTGTCTCAGCTGGGTGGTGGGGTCACACTTGGTGCATTTATCTTGCCACATATTACATGGATGCCATGGATGGCTCACAGGAGTGGTGATAGATCTGGTATGGCCCTGGCAAAGGGCAGCATGCAGATTATAGTGACACTATGGGTGTGAGGGACACTGTGAGTGTGGGGGACACTGCCAGGAGGTCAGGGGTAAGGGGTCATTGCCGTGGGGGTGCTGACACTGCCAGAGTGGGAGGCACTGATGGCAAATCACTGAGGTAACCGGGACAGACTGGGAGACACAGCCAGGGTGTCAGGGCTGGGGGATGCTTCCAGAGTGAGGGACACTGCCAGTGGGGGTCAGGGGACACTGGCAGACATGGGAGCAGGGAAGCATTTCCAGGCTGGGAGACATTGCCAAGGAGAAGTCAGAGAGGGGGAGACTTGGATAAACTGAGGGACACTGCCAGCAGTTCCTGGGAGGGACAAACACTCTGAGATGTGGGTCATGATAGAGGGCACTGCCAGACTGGAGGACACTGGCAGTGGATCAGGGCTGGGGGAAATTGTCATACTGGGGGACAAAGCCAGGGGTAGGGAGTGTTACACTGCCAGACAGGGGCAAGGGACACTACTAATGGATAAGGAAATGGGGGACACCATGAGATGGGGATACTTCTTTCAGGTCATGGATGCAGGGCACATCCAGAGTGGGGGACAGTGCCAGGGGCTCTGGGTGGACACTGTCATACTGGGGGACATTGCCAGAGTATCAGAGAGAAAGGGACACTGCCAGGGATTCAGGGAGGGGGGACCCAGTGAGATGGGAACACTGCCAGGAAATCACAGATCAGGGACACATCCAGAATGGGGGACACTGCAACATTAGGGAGGAGTACAGGGAGAGAGGAGACACTCCCAAACAGGGGACATTGCCAAGAGGTCAACATGGGGTACACATTCAAGGTGCGGGATGCTGCCGGGGAATCGGGACTGGAGGAACATTGTCATATGGGGGGATACTACCATAGGGCAGGGATGGGGAGACACTGCTGGACTGGGGGACACAGCCAGGGGTAGAGAGCGTGATGCTGTCAGACAGTGATTCAGTGCTTTCCTGCTGGGGCAGCAGGGAAGGGGGGGACAGTGCCAGAGTGGGGGACACACACAGTAGGGAGGGCCAAAATACATTCCTGCAGCTCCAGGAGAACACCTCCCCCATTTCTCTTCACCCCTGCACCCCTCTCAGGAGCGTGTTCCACTGTCCCACGGCAGGGTGACATTCCTTATCCTCATCCAACATCCCCCTGCCACCCACCGGGAGCCTCGATGCGATGGGGGGGTGTCAGCTCAGGAGAACCACAGGAGCCAGCAGACCCGGTGGTGGGAACACCGTGCCCGGGATACCCCAGCCCGAGGGTGGGAGGGTCAAGGGGCATCCCCTCATACCTCCCCCAACCGCAGCATCTCCAAAATTCCGCGGTGTTCCCACCCTCTCCGGCCTTTGCAACCTGCAATGACGGTGGCGGCGACCTGACCGCGTTCCCTGCCCCATCCTTGTCCCCATCCTCGTCCTTACCCCTATCCCCATCACCATCCTTATCCACATCCCCGTCCCTGTCCCCGTCCCCGCGCCGGGGGCCGCTCCATCCCCGGCTCGGGTACCGAGGACGGCGGCCGAGGCCTGCAGTGGCGGCCGCGCGGGCAGGCTCGTCCTTGTCCCCTGTGCCCGCATTGTCCCCACCTCTTGTAGTCGGAGGAGAAGATGCCGCCGCTGGCGGGGTCGTGGCCGTACTCGGGCTCGCCCAGGCTGGAGGAGCCGCCCTTCTCCTCGCCGTAGGCCGGGCTGGCGGCCATGGCGGCGGGAGGGATGCGGGATGCGGGATGCGGGGGGGACGCGGGAACTGATGTCAGCGCGGGCGGGGACGGGCCCGGCCCCCGCCCGGGGGCAGCGCCCGGCTGGGTCGCTCCCCGCCGACACCGGGAACGGGAGCGCAGGGGCAGATCGCTGCCCCAGGGGGTCCCTGCGCGGCCCCCGCACCTGCACAGCTCCGGGAGCGGGACACGGGCGATTCTAGGAGGAGCGATGCTGGGCACATAGCTATGATACAGTGACTGGCACTGAGCTCACAGCCGCACACATACCCGTCCAGAATCATGAAAATCTATCATTATATAGCAATAGACAATATTGTGTATGATTATAATTAGACGTATTTAAAATAGGTTACATTACAGTAAAGAATGTTATATGTTCGGATGTTATAATATGTATATCCTACCATATTACACTTTATTATTACTTTATAAATTATTCTTTTATGTGCAATAATGTGTGCAGTATACATAGTACACATTTACTTATATATTACATATAATTTATATATTCTATTACATGCTGCATACTGTATACTATATATTGCATGCTATTTATTACATTGCATTATATTATATTATATATTTCATTAATTATGCACTACTATGTATTTGCCATATTCATACTATGTTATAGATAATCCATAAACCATTCTACATTCTACAGTTTATATATATGATATAATATATGCAATACGTTATATATGCAATATGTTATGCTATGTTATATTGCAGATTATGTTGTGTATTATGTATTATCTACTGTATGATAAAATTCAATATTTTATGATCTATAGTCCACGATAGCATATGTGATGTATGATATCTGAATTATTATATATATTAGGTATGATATTAATTTATATTATTCTTATTGTTATAGATATTATAGTTTATATTTAATATTGTTATCAATAACATGATAGGAATTATATACTAGATATATGATCATATATTAACTATACTACAGACATCAAATACAAATATTGTAGACATGACTATGCATATTAAGATATTTAATATATATTTTTATATACTACATTACTATAAATTATATAAATTATAAGATATCATTATTGATGTTATTATAGTTGAGATTTTGTTTGCATTTCTTTGATTTTTCCCAGGTACTTTATACTCTTGGCAGATATTTCTGCTGTTGTTTCTCCAGGCAACTGGTCCTGGAGCTGTGTGGATGGGGCAGCATTCACCCCATCCCACAGGAGTGAGGCAGTGAGGGAAAAGGGCCATGGTTCAAGTAGGAGAATTGAATAAAGCATCTAATTAATGGACAGCAATTAATCTTCAGCACAGAGACACACTCACTCCAGCCCTCCCAAGGACCCCACAGCCCTCCCAGGGACCCCAACCCTGCTAGGATCTCAGACCTCCCTGGGGACCCTGCTGCTCTCCTGGAGACCCCAACCCTCAGGAGACATAGAGAAGAGCCTGACTTCCCCCTTTTTTCCCCCTATAAACACTGATAAAATCCTACTGGACATTCCCTTCTCCCCGCTGAACTACCCCAACTCTTTCAGCTTCCCTTCCTAGGGAAATGCTCCAGAGCCTTGGTGGCCCTTTATGGCGTCTCTCCAGTGTGTCCCTGTCTCTCTCATGCTGGAGAGCCCAGCACAGGACGCAGCACTCCAGGGGTGCCAGCATCACCATGGGTTGGTGACTCACTCCCCCTCACTGCAGATACACTCTACCTCATCAACTGGATCAGTAATGAAGAGGTTGACCAGGACTGGACACAGAGTTGTCCCTTGAGGTACACCACCAGCCTCTGGACAGACCTGATCCAGCCTTTTGGCCCATTTTCAACCCAGCAGCCCATGGAATATACATTTTTATGCTCAAAACTAAATGCTAGCAGTGAAAGAGGCAGATGTTTGTCTCAGGAGGCCATGGGGAGCAAAGAGCAGCCTCTCCCGTCAAGGTGGGACAACATTTGGCAGCAGCTTCTGGGAAAAGTGAGAAAACAACAAATCAAGCAGGGTTGGCGCAGGGTTTCCATGCAACTGTTTATTGCCACACAGGAGGATTGACAAATCCCTGGTGCAGTTCTGGTGCCCAGGGGAGAGTACTCAGCCCCACATGTTCCCCAGGAGCACCGTCACCTCCATCACTGCAGCGCTGGGGACACCTGGGAAAAATGAAGAGGTTTAGTGACACATGGCTTGAGCAGGTGCCAAAATGTCCCAGGGTGGTGGTACCTGATGTAGTGGTGGCACCCACCATGGCACCAGCAAGGTGGCCCAGCCCCAGGAGGGCAAGAGCAAAGTGGATGCAGTTGCAGGTGACGGTGTCGTACTCCACTGGCTGGTCCATGGCCACCCGGATCCGTCGCTGCAGGGCAGCCACGTCCAGCCCTCCCTTCCTGCGGAGCACCTTGGCCGGGCCCCGTGTCCGTAGGAGGTGGCTCTTGCCGTGCTTAGCCACGACGCCTGATGGTGACATCCCTGAGCTGCCTGCAGGGCAAAGTGGACTCTGCACCCCATGTCCCTTCCATGGAGATGTCCCCATGCCATGACAGCTCCTGGGGCTCACCTTCCAGGTGGATGATCTCGCCGTCACCGCAGTAGATGCCAGCATGGGCGCCCCACCAGCCAGGGCCCCCGGAGGCCAGCGGGAAGAGGAAGAGGTCCCCAGGCTGAGGCTCAGCCACCCCGTTGGGGACCATGTTGAAGTGTTGTCCCAGCAGCCCCTCGCAGAGGAAGAACCCTGCCGTGGTCACTGCCCCAGTCACTGCCTGGGGACCCAGCCATGTTTCAGGGCCACTGGTGGCCTGGGGACACCAGCAGTATCACTGACCTGCTGGCTCATCCCACATCATTGGTGGCTTAAGCACAGCTTGGGTCTCTGGCCTCCATGGATGGAAACCCTTTGGGAAGGGGCTGCCCCCTCGAGGTGCTGAAGCACCCATGGGTGCCAAGGAAAAGGCAGGGTGTGCAGCATCCAGCCCAGTTGTGCCAGGGCTGTGACAGGCAGTTCAGGGCACAGGGGCAATGCCAGCACTTACCTGCCTGGAACTGCTCACCTGGAGGGACAAACACCTTGCATCAGCCCCAGTGTCATCTGTGTCATGGCTCAGCCCTAGCCTGGGCTGCTGCCACCCCCTGCCCAAGCACCTGACTGGGATTCTCATGCCAGCACCCCCAAACCTGCCGTACCCAGGAGCCCAGCCAGTGCCAGGCCTGGAGGAACAGCCAGTCCGGGGCTTGCAGGGTCTGAAGGAGGGAGCTCACCTGTGGGGAGAGGAGGCAGGGCAAGACGGGAACTGTCCCCTTCTGACACCCATCCCCTGCCACCACCCGTGTCTCTGCCAGCACACAGCCCAGCCCAGCCCAGCCTCCCAGGCCACAAACCCCCCCCCAACCCTGGCCCAGATCCAGGTCCAGGCAGGTCCTATGGCAAGGGGGTGGGATCACCTGGATGCAGGTGTCCTTCCTGCTGGCTTCCCCTTTACCTGGGCGAGGAGATTCATCTGCAAGCAGAAAACATGATGTCCCAAGAGCTGGGGGCAGGTACCCATACCTTGGAGACTTCTCTGTCCCCACAGCTGTGGTGACACGTCACCCTTCTAAAACCCAAGCTGCAGCCTCGGGGCTCGTTCTGTGCCCTGCTGCCTCACCTTGGGGGCACCTCCAAGGTCCCCTCACTCCACTGTGTTTCCCAAGCTGCTGCTGCTCCAAAGGTGGCTGCAGGGCAGGACCTCAGCCCGCCCCTTCGAGCACCACAGTGGCTCTTGGCAGCGGCACATGGCTCCACCGGTGCCTGGGAATGTGCCCGGACCGGCTGCACCGTGGCACTCTGCCCATCCTAAAGGGCCAGTCCCACGGGGACAAACCCAACCTGGTGTGACATTTCATCCACAGACCTCTTGGGTGACCCCAAAGGAGTCAGGAAACAGCCCTGTGGCCACCATGCTTTGGTAACCACTGACCACCAGGCTTATGACAAATCACCTCTCGGTGCCAAAACCCTCTGGCTCTGCGAGACCATCAGCCTGTACCCAGCCCCTTGTCCTAGGAATGGCCACCAGCCTGTCCCCGGCCCTGTCACCCCAGAATGGTGCATGCCCAGGGTCAGCTCCCGAGTCACATTAAACTTTAATCCTGGTGCCAGGGGTCAGTGAAGGCTTCAGCAGGGCTCAGGTGGGTGACTGTCACCCTCTGTCATCGGGCAACCTCCAAAGAATCATTTATCAAGGAGACTCCAATAAACAAGAGCTAATTACAGGTGAAACCTGAGCCTGGCCTGGACCCAGCTCAGTGCAGGCAGTAATTAACCCTTCCCAGCCACCTCCAGTGCCACAGCCACCCTCCTAGAACTTCATGTCATCTTTTGTTGGTCTTGCCCCCTTCTAAACTCCACCATCCTCTCCTGGTCTCTGTTATCTTGCCCACATGTACCCATCACACCCTTCTCATTCCCATCCTCCATTCCCTCTCATTCCCTCCCAGTCCCCATCATCCCATCTCAGTCCTTACTATCCCATCATGATCTCCATTCACCCTATTGCATCCCACCGCCCCCTCATGATCTCTGTCACACCTTCCTGGTCTCCATCATCCCTTCCCGGTCACTGCTGTCACCTCCTGCTCTTCACATTTGTCATTGTTTCTGGGTCACCATCAAAACATCCAGATCCCCATTGTCCCCTCCTGAACTTCATTATTTCCTCCCAGTCTTCATCTCCTTGTTGCCATCACCCCCTCCTGATCCTTGTTGTTGCCTCTTGGTCCCCATCATGTCCTTTCCATCCCCCATCAGCTCCTCGTGGTCCCCACTGTCACCTCTTGATCCCCAATATCTCCTCATGTTCTCTTTGTCCTCATTGTCTCCTCCTTGTTGTCACTGTCCTGTCCCATTCCCCACCACTCCATGCTGTCAACAACAGGAGCGGGACTGCCAGGACAGTGGTGCTTCCCTGGGTCACTCGATGTCCCCAGCCAAGCTGTCCCTAGCCAGGGTGGATCCACCAGTTCCCCACAGCCAGTGGGATTAGGGTGGCTGGAGCCCTGGGGCTGCTACTGACCGCAGATCTCAAGCCCATCACCAGCATCTTTAGGTAATTAGTAAATTAGTAATTAAACGCTCTCTGCCTGCTGGGGGGAAGGAGGGCAGATCCCAAGGTTTTAGGCTGGGTAATCCTGTGGCATCTGCCCCAGCATCTGTGACCGAGCCGAGTCACGACCCTGCCTCGGGCTTTAACATTTGCTCCTTCACCCCCACCCACCACCCACTGCCCCTCCACCGTGGCGTCAGGCCCGCTCGTGTCACACCCAAAACAGGCTGGGTTGGGCTCCCAGGAGTGCCCTGGGTGCTCATGGAGCCCTCATCCCCAGGAAGAGGACAGGGTGCTGCTCCACAGGGAGCTCACCATAGGGACAGCACCCAGCTGGGTGCAATGGAGAAACGGGGTGGGAAACCATATTTTTGTAATTATTGGCTTTCCTGGGGGTGCTGGTGATTGGCTGGCAGCAGATGGTTGGCCCAGCTAATCCCCCTCCCAAATCCCTGCTCCAGAGCTGGCTTTTACCCAACAGCAAGGAGGGGTCAGGCAAATTAGCCTAACTCAGCCATCCCGCCATGCTCGCTGCTCCCCACTGTCCCTGGTGCTGGCCACCTGTGTGCCCATGGGTGGGCTGGCACGCCGGGATGCCGGCGTTCCTGGCACCCTGGGTCGGGCACAGGGGAGTGTTCACCCATGGGTGAGAGGTGTGGAGGCACCCAAGGGCCGGGCAGGGAGGTGACAGCTTGCTCCCGCTGCATTAGTCCAGCGTCATAATTCTGCCACGGGAGGAGGTGGCCCCTGCTGCAGATGGTGGCGGTCAGAGATCTGGGTCAGGACGGGGCTGTGGGTGGGACAGGGCACCGTGGGGAAACGGGGGGTGCCAGGGTGGGAGGGGGCTGGAGGCAGGGGGCACGGAGCCACGGTCCAGACAGGAAGGTTGGTGGAGCCATGTAGTCAGGAAGGGTGATGGAATGTTGCTGCACATGGGAACATGGAGCCATGGTGCAGGCAAGGCTAATAGAGTGAGTCACAGTGCAGACTGTTAAGATGGAGAAACACTTCAGGCAAAAGGGGTGGAAGTAGGTTGTAGGCAGGAGGATGGAGCCATGCTGCAGGCAGGGAGATGCAGGAATGCTGCAGGCAGCGTGGATGGAGCCGCACATCAGTTGGGGATGATGTAGGGGTGACCCCCAGCCCTTGGATCCACTGGAGTCACTGCTGCCAGCCCGCGGCAGGGACCTGCTGCCATTGCCTGTCCCCTGGGACACCTTCAGGGCATCCACACCCCTGAGGCCCTCTGGAAGGGGCAGAGCAGGCCGGGAACCCCTGTCGTCAGCCTGGCCCATCGCTGGGGACAAGCTGGGCCCATGACGGCGGCCACCCCCCACCCCCCTGAGCGGGGCGGGGGGGGGTTTAGCCGCTAAAGCCCACAAATCCCAAATTGTGCTGCCCTGTCACCGCGAGGGTTTAGCGGTGGTTGCATAACCCCGGGGGCCACCTGGCCCCCACCCTCTGCGGTGTCAGCAGCCTCAACATCCGTGGAGGCCCCGTCCCCGGGAGGGGATGCTGAGGCACAGCGAGGCCCCTACCGAGTATCCCCCCTCCCCTCGCCATCAGGGCCGGTAATTAATTACTTGGGGGCAGGGAAATTACCCCCCTTAATTACCACTTTTCGTTATTCCCCTCTAACCGCCTTAGTGAAGGGCTTATGCGCTTACAGGACCTGGTGGGTCCCAAGGGGAGGACGACCCGTACGGGGGGTCCCCAGCCCAAGCCGCACGTCCCAGCCCTGCCGCAATCTCGGCCTCGCAGTGCTGGCTTGGGGGGGCTGCACGGACAGGGTGACACCTCCGCGGCGGCGCGCGGGGGGGTGGCTTGGGTGTCGCGGGGTTTAGGGTTACAGGGCTGGGGCTCAGCACCTTTTTAATTCTTCATCGCGTGGCTGATTGATCCCCCCCCGCCCCGCGCAGACACTAAAGATTAAGAGGGTGACAAAGAGGCGGCTGCTTACACAGCGCCCGCCGCTAAGCCGCCTTGAAGAGAGCAAGGCAAGAGCCCCGCTGGCCGCAGAGCCGCCGGAGCACCCACCGCCTGGCCAGACCCTCCGCGGGGACCCACAGGGACGGGACAGGGAGAGGTCGGGAACGCCGGGTGCGGGATGGCTGCGTCCCCGGCGGGGTCGGTGGTGAGCGCCGGGCTGGATGAGAGTCCCACGGGTAAGAGGTGGTTCTGCTGGGCCGGACGCGACACGGAGGGACATGGGTTTTTCTCTGGGATGGCTGGGCCCCCGATGTGGTCACTCCCCAAGATGCCTGGGGGTCTTCTTCATGGTTCTCCTCTGGGATACTTGGAATCCACATAATGGTCTATCACCAAGATACTTGGGGTCCTCCATTGCAGTTTTTCTCTGAGATGCCTGGGATCATCATGGCCTTCTGGATGCCTTTGGTCCCTGTCGTGGTCCTTCTCTGAGATATCTGGGGGTCCCTATTATGGTTCATCTCCAAGACACCCAGTGTCCCCATCATAGTTGTTTGGGATGTTTGGGTTCTCCATTGCCAACCTTTTCCAGAATAGCTATGCTTCTCCTCATGGTCCTTATCCTGGGTGCCCAGGGTCCCCATCATGGTTGCTAGCATGCCTGGGGTCTTCAGCTGCCGTCCTTCTCCAAGATGCTGAGTCCCCATCATGGTCCTTCCCTAGACCAGGATGCCTGCAGTGCCCGACCCTCTCCATGGTATCCATGGTCCTGATTTGTGTTCCTTCTCCATGATCCCTGAGGTCCCCAGCTATGCCCCTTCTTCAGGATTCCTGCGGTCCCCTCTAAAAACCTCTCCTGGATACCCTTGGTCCCTGGCCCTTCACCAGGATCCCCAGAGTTCCCTGCCATGACTCTTGTCTGGGGTGTCCCCAGAGCTGTCCCTTTTTCAGGACACCTCCCATTCCTGATTGCAGCCCTTCTCTGGGATGCTTAGTCCCCTTCCTGGGATGCCTGGTGTCCCCATCCCTAAGAACACCATTTCATCCCTTTTTTTAATTTTCAAAATTCCTGTGAGAGCTCATCCTGCATCACTTTGTGTGCTGGGGTGTGGGACGATGGTGAACCCATGGAGTCCCTGAGGTGTCCCCATTCATGTCCCTGGGCTGAACCAGCAGAGACAGGAGCCACCCCATCTCCAGGGTGCTGGGAGGCAGCAGGGACTGGTGGGTGGGACAAGGGACATTGGGATGCCCAGAGTCAACCCAGATGTGATGGTTCCACTTCCACAGGTCTGAGCCCAGCACCCGGGAAAGAGCTGAGCCCGGTGCTGCTGTGCAAGGTGTGCGGGGACACCAGCAGTGGGAAGCACTACGGCATCTACGCCTGCAATGGCTGCAGCGGCTTCTTCAAGCGCAGTGTCCGCAGGAAGCTCATCTACAGGTGGGAACAGGGAGTCCCCATGGGGCAGGGAATGGGGGGACAGAGGGGCAGGCACCCTGTGGATGGGCATCCAGAGGGCAAGAACCCGGGTCCCATAGACAGAATAGAGGAAAGGACACCCCACAGGGCAGGGACCCCAGGAATGGCCACCCAGGGTGTCAGGGATCCAGGAGATGGACACTGTGGGGCAGGAGTGGGGGGAACAGGCACCAAGCAGGGTAGGGACACCCAGCAGAACAGGGACCCCATGGGGTGAGGCACCCAGAAGGGAAGGGATGGACACCCTGCGGGACAGGAACCTTGCAGACGGACACTCAGCAGGACAGGGAGCTTGGGGCAGGTCCCCAGTGGGGTAGGGTATCCCGGAATGGACACTCAGCAGGCCAGGGACCCCAAGGCATGGGCAATGGGTGGGGCAGAGACCCAGGGGGAGTTAAAACCACTCAGGGGACAGACCTGCAGGGGGAGAGGCATCTGTGTAGAGGGTGTCCAGAGCCCCCCTGATGGGGGGGCCAAAACACCCATCAAGGCAGAGTGATCATTAGTATAGAGCACCCTTGGAGTGGGGACAGGGCACCCACTGGGGACAGGACACCTCCTGGGGAGAGGGAGGGAACCCATGGCGAGAGGTGGTACCTATGAGGGAGGACCCTCCTTGGGGACAGGAACCACCTCAGGAGCTGCAGCCATGTGCCACCTCTCCCCATAGGTGCCAGGCGGGAACGGGGCTGTGCCCAGTGGACAAAGCTCACCGCAACCAGTGCCAGGCCTGCCGGCTCAAGAAGTGCCTGCAGGCTGGCATGAACAAGGATGGTAAGATGGGGGGGGACACACAGTGATGAACAGCAGGGGTGACAGCAGGGTGGTCGGTGCTGATGCCACCTTGTCTGCACAGCTGTGCAGAATGAGCGCCAGCCCCGCAGCACGGCCCAGGTCCAGCTGGACAGCATCCAGCTGGATGCTGAGCTGCCCCCTGAGCACGTGGCCACCACATGTGAGGTCCCCCCATCACCCTGTCCGGCTCCTCGTGGCCCTGGTGCCACCGTCACCCCGGGTCCCCGAGCGCCCACACCACCCACCAACCATCGCTTCATGGCCAGCCTGATGACGGCCGAGACCTGCGCCAAGCTGGAGCCCGAGGACGGTGGGTGGCTGCCAGTGGAGAGGGGGTGGGTGGGTGGTGGATGTCCCCACGGTGTGGTGACAACCAGTGTCCTCTTCCACCCCTGCAGCTGATGAGACGGTGGATGTGACAGGCAGTGAGCCAGAGCGGGCAGCCGGCGAATACCAGATGGCACCGTACCCGGCAGCCAGCCCCGAAAACATCTATGAGACCTCAGCACGTCTCCTCTTCATGGCTGTGAAATGGGCCAAGAACCTGCCTGTCTTCTCCAACCTGCCCTTCCGTGACCAGGTGGGGTTGGCAATCTCCACGAAGAATTGGGGATCTGCCTAGGGGGCAACAGGAACCCCAAAAATGTAGCAGCCAGTTGTAGTAGCTGGAGCATATCCACAACATTCTTAGGGCTCCCTGCAGAGGCTTGTCAGCCCAACCAACCTGTTGCCAGCCTACAGGTCCTGGAGACTTTGGGGGTGACAGAAGTTTTGGGGTTCCCCGCACTCTCCCCAGGTGATCCTGCTGGAGGAAGCATGGAGTGAGCTGTTCCTGCTCTGTGCCATCCAGTGGTCCATGCCCCTGGAGAGCTGCCCGCTCCTGGCTGTCCCCGAGCCGACCTCTGGGAAGCTGCTGCCGGCCACTCTGGATGTGCGGGCACTGCAGGAGACCCTTGGCCGCTTCAAGGCGTTGGCCGTTGACCCCACGGAATTTGCCTGCATGAAGGCTGTGGTGCTCTTCAAACCAGGTGAGGCCACCCCCAGCAGCCACCAGAGGCCGTCCCCAAGTCCCTCCCCAGCCTGTCACCCCCTTGTCCCTGCAGAGACCCGTGGCCTGAAGGACCCTGAGCAGGTGGAGAACCTGCAGGACCAGTCACAGGTGATGCTGGGCCAGCACAACCGTTCCCACTACCCTGGGCAACCCGTCAGGTACCGCTGTCCCTATGTCCTCACGGGTGACACCAGGGTGGGACTGTCCCACCCATGGCCACTGCTCCATCCCCCAGGTTTGGGAAGCTGCTGCTGCTCCTCCCAGCGCTGCGCTTCATCTCCTCGGAGCGCGTGGAGCTGCTCTTCTTCCGCCGCACCATCGGCAACACCCCCATGGAGAAGCTGCTGTGTGACATGTTCAAGAACTGAACCCCCTTCCCTGGCTTGTCACCCTGTGCTGGCACCCTGTCACCCCCACCCTGGGATGTGAAGGCGCCTGTGGTTCCATGTCGGGCAATGTCCAGCGCTGTGGAATGCTGGCAGCAGCTGGGAGGTGGGAGCAGCTTCCCTGGCGGTGGAAGGGGCTGTCCCCAAGTGCGTGCCCAAGGCACCGGCAGCACCTCACTGGGGTCTGTCCCGGTGGTGTCCCAAATGCTGGAGGAACCCAGGCAGAGGCACCTCGGCACCATGAGGACCTGCTGCCACCCAGGGGGCAGCCCCGGGGACACTACCCCAGGGATGAGGCCAGCCTGGGCCATGACATCAGCCAGGGGTGACAGCACCAAGGGTGGTGCCAGCCCCGGAGTGACACCAGCCCAGGGGTGACACTCACAGAGGTGGTGACACCTGGGGGTGACACCAGACTGGGACAACCTCAGGTTGATCCCAGGCCAGGGCTGACCCCAGCCCGGGGTGACACGTGGGACAGACCCTTGTCCCTCCGTTCCGGGGTCTCCCACTTGTGTCCCCCATTTTATACTCGGAATAAAGAGAGTTTTGCAGGCAGAGTCCCTGTGCCAATGACTTGGGTCCCCTTGGGTGGGGGACTGGGGGGACCAGCTGAATGTTAATAACACAAATAGGAATAAATAAAAATCAATAATCTGAATGTAAGTACCTTGAAAAGAAATTATCTGAATGGAAGGAAATGAAATAGAAGTAAAATTAGTATAAATAATCTGAATTAAATGATCAATATAAGGAATATAAATAGAAAAATAGGAATAAAAAGAAAATGAAAATAAATAACCTGAAATTATCTGAATATAAAAAAATAATCTGTTTGGAAATATTCTATTAGAAATAAACTGAAAAAAAATTAAATAGAAATAGAATGAAACTAAACAAACTGAAATACTTTGAATAGAAATTAACTTAAAGTATGTTAACATAAGTAGATGAATATGAATAATCTGACTGGATAAAATGGGCATTAAATAGTAAAAACACAAATAAAATTATATTAAATACACTTAATAGAAATAGAATGCATATAAATTATTGGAATGTAAATACCTGCTTTGAAATCTCCTTAAATTATCTGAATAGAAAGAAAATAAAACTAAATAATCTAAAATAATATCAATAGAAATAAGTTGAGAATAAACAAACTGCATATTAATAAGAGAAGAATAATGAATCTCATTGGAAATCAACTGAATTAAATTATGTGGACAAATAAAATGAAATAATCTGAACAGAAATACATTGAAAAGAAATTGTCTGGATATGAATAGTCTACCTAAAACTAATCTATAGAAATAAAAATAATCTGAAATAATCTGAATAATCCAATAGAAATAACTGGAAATTTTCTGAATACAGAAAAATTTAAAATAAATTGTCTAAATATACATAAAATAAAAAGTATCTGATTTTAAAAAATTGTATATAAATTATTTGCATATACATAAATAAAAATAAGGTGAATAACAAGTAAAATAGAAGTTCCGTGCATATAAATAATGAGAATGTGAATAACCAGCATGAAAGAATCTGAAGGGAAGTGATCTGGAGCCCTGGCTCCCCATCCCAGCTCCTCCATCCACATGATCAGGACTGGGAAAATCCACAACTTCATAACCCCGTGGAACAAATGGAAAAAGGCCCAGAGCCGGGGTGTGGGCAGGGGGCAGCAGGAACGACGTCCCACTGGGACTTCTTGGCCTTTGCAGAATGACACTTTTATTGGTCCGTTTTTGTCCGTTTGTACAAGATTCCGAGCGCGGGCGACGCGGGATAATAGATCCTCTTCCATACAGACTCTGTTTAGTTTACAAGCAGCGACTTTATAAATTACTTAGAAAACTTTCCATGAAAAATAACAATAATTCCCCTCGCAGCCCTCCAGTAGTCAGTACATTCAGCCCTCCGGAAAACCCTCTGGGACCCCAAATCCTGCCAGGGAAGGGCTGGGAAGGAGCGGGGGAGATGCCGGGGAAGGGGACCCCGGACCACGCCATTATCCCTCCAGTCCTGGCAGCTCCTGCCACAGCTGGATTTTATATATATATATGTATAGATTTCTTTGACGTGTGTTTTTCTTTATACATATAACCACAAATATATTATACATATATATATATATATAAAGAAACATATTTTTATATATTCTATATATATTCCATACATTTATTTCTGTCAAGAAGTCTATTTTCTTTATATATTTTCCCTACATTCCATACATTTTTATATAAATGAAGAAATAGAGAGAAAATATATTTCTTTATATATACTATATATTTCCTTTGTATATTTCTTTACAGAGAAATACACTCTTTCTATAAAGAAATATATAAATACATGTGAAGAAACATACATAAACATACATATTAAACATATATTAAATATATGTTTAAATCGTATAGCATTAAATATGTTTCTACATATAGAAGAAATACATTAAAATATAAAGTAATAAATATTCTTTATATATAGTACATATCTCCTAAATATATATACTTCCTTATATAGAGAAATATGTAAAATATATACATAAGGAAATATACAATTAATTTCATTTATAGACTTCTTGATATATAAATATATAAGCATATATACATAAAGAAATATGTATTCTTTATATATACAATATCTTATATATTTATATAAAATATGTACTATATATAAGACATAGAAAATACATAAATGTATTTAGTCTCAATATTCTTTTATGTATTTTTAAATTATACAGAGAATATTTATTATTTTGTGTGTACATCTTCTTTATATATAGAATATATATATTATATATGTTCTTTATATATATAAGTATCACTTAAATATATTTTCCTTATATGGAGATTAAATATATATAAGGAAAATAAATATATTCCAAAAGAAATAAGATACATATACACGTGTATATGCACACATATATATGCATACATGTAAACATGTGTACATGTATATATATGCACATATCTATTTGCCCCGGTCAGATCTGACATGCTTGCCCTCATCCCATGGGGATGAGGAGCCCGAGGACGAGGCTGGACCCTTCCCTCACAGCAGATCTCCTCCCCTGGGGCCGCTTTAAGGGCAGTTCTGGGGTTTTTAGTTCAAGAGGCTCAGAAGGCTGGTTTGGCACCAAGCACTCAGATGCTCCCAGCACTCCCAGCTCCCAGAGAATTTGGGAAGGCTCCTCAGGAGTTTCCACTGTTGTGGTCACCATCTGCCTTCTCAGCGCATCCGTGTCTGTCCCCAAAGCCCTGTTCTCCCCTCTGGGACAGGGAAAATCCCATCTTCCCCCAAGGATGGGGGGCGATTGACTTGGTCTTGCTCCACTCCCAGGATGCTGTGCCGGGGCCGATGCTGTTCCCACTCTCCCTGCAGCATCTCTCACTTCCCCCGTTGGAAAAAAATTAAAGATAACATGAAAAAAAGTAAAATTTCAAATATCAAATAAAAAATTACCCCAATAAATAAACCATCCCTGGAAAGGGCAGGGGGAGAGGGGACCGAGGAGCAGCTCAGCCAAATCCAGTCATGCTGGGAAAAGACAAAATATTCAGGAAAACTCAATTTTTTTCTATTTTCCCCATTTTTTATGGCATTTCAGGAAAGGATGAGCCCCAGTCCAGCCCACCTAGGAGGACAGATCCAGCCTTTGTAAATCTAATTATTGCCCTGGGGCTCCTTTCCAGAAGTTTTCTGGTACCCGGAGCTTCTCCAGGTGCCACTGAGGATGATGATGAGACTGGGGAGGGATCACAAGCTGAGTCAGTAACTAGTGTCGGTAATTAGTCCTATGATGGGTTATGATGGTATAATTACACCTCCAGGGATTTCTTGCTGAGAATAAAACTCCATGTTTTATTGAGTGATGGCTGGTGACACCAGTGGTGACACCAAGGATGGCTCAGCCAATTGCTCCCCTCCTCTCCAGCCCAAAAATAATAATAACAATACTAGTTAAAAAAAAAAAGTTCTGTCTGGGGAAAAATACAAAAAAAAAATTAAAAAAATATATATTTACATGAAACTCCAGGAACCAGCATATAAACAAATATCGCTTCAAGTAGTCCTCGATTATTTATAATTATTATTATTATTTTTTAATACTGATGATCTCAAAAAGAAAAAAAAAAGGAAAGGTGGTTAGGTCTCGTTAAAAAATAAAAAAACAAAGGGAAAAGGTGTTTTTTGGCAGGTTTTAACACTTTTCCATGCACTTGGTGTTGGCGTGGATGAGGTGGTTAAAGCGTGGAGGGCTCGGCTGCAGTGGAGCCAGCTCGGGATGCTCCATGGGATTTTTAGGCTCTGTTTGCTCCTACCAACAGGCGATGGCGATCGGCACGAGGATTTGGCGGCGGATGTGCCCAGACGTGGGATGCTCCGAGGGGAAGGGCCAGGAACCGGTCAACGCCTCCCATCCCTGTCCATCCCCCAGCCACCTGAAGGTCTCAACCCCCCCAAATCATTAAGGCCACCATTAAAACCGTCCCCTCCCGGCCTTTTTAATTAAGAATTCATCTCCTGGCGTTAACGAGGAAGCCATCAGAGCATTGCCAATGGGGAGGATGCCCCGGCATGGATGCGGCTCCGGGGTGGAGCACCTCAGACCATGAACTCGTTGCTCCCCATGAGGACAAGGGGTTGGGCGGCAGCGCAATCGGCCTCAGGGTTCCTCTTGCGTCCCCCTCCAGGCCCCCCATCCGGGGGCTCTTTGGTTTTTGCGGGGGAAGATTTCACACTCTTCAGTTTCTGTTTGCCCTTCTCTGGGTTGAAGGTCCCGCGTGTGGTGAACTGCGGCCGGTCCTCAGCGTAATGGAGAGGCCCCGTCAGGCCCTCGGGGCTCGCCCGGGTTTCAGGGCTCTCGCCGTGTCCCCCTGCTCGGTAGAAAGGAGATTTGGAGTACATCTGGAAGCGCTTCCGGGGCAGGTGGGGCAAGCAGGAGGTGGATGACTGGGAGGAGGAGGAGGAGACGGGGGTGTCGGTTGGCTCCGCTGGGTCCAGCCGCATCCTGGGGTGCCGTCGCAGCCGGCTCGGCCCCTCGGCCTTGGCGGGGCGCAGGGAGGTAAGTGCTACACTTCTCTCTGCCGGGGCAGAAGGACCACAGATGGTCAGCACGCCCACACAGCACCAGTATCCAACCACCCTGCTCCCTGGGGACACATGCCATCGAAGCCAGGACAACGTTCCCAGCATCTCGGTGGGGACAGCATCACCGCAGATGATGCGGCAGTGCTGTAAGAATGCTCACCTCCCCACCAATCCTGGCTGCTCCCACCCATGCCCCCAGGGCCACGTGCTTGAACCCTTAACCCCCCTCACTGCATACATTTAAATTGTTGACTTTTAATACTTGAAAACCCCAAATAATCCTTCCCAAAGCAACAGAAAGACATGGTGGAAGATGTCCCTGCCCATTGCAGGGAGATGGATTTCATGACCTTTGAAGGTCCCTTCCAACTCAAACCATTCCATCACAAACCCAAGAACACCAGCATTTACCCGAGCGATCGGAGATGGCTCCTTCGGAGTCGAAGTTCAAATTTTCAGAGCTGTCAGCTGTGCCAATGGAGGCTTCGGACTCGAGGGTTTCGTCGTCGGAGGCGCGGGGCTCCAGTGTCAGCATCTCGAATGTCAGCTCCTCCCTGCAAAGCCAACCCAGCCCCATTGAACCAACGGGACCAAAAAGGTGGAGAGGAGAAAGGGATGCACATGCACCGAGAGATCATGGAGGGGTGGAGCCCTCCAGTTATCAACCACATGACACCAAGAAACACCCAGAGGCTGGGGACAGGGCTTGAACCCTTGGCCAGACTCACTTTTCCTTTTGCAAGCTCTCTATCTGTTCAGTCAGCACCTTCTCCTCCTGCTGCATGGCCACCTGCTGCTGCTCTGTCACTTCCATCTCCATGGCCTCCTCGCTGCTCAGGGTCTCCTCAGGGACATCTGTCACCGAGGGCAGGCGGCCGGTGACGGGGGACGCGGGGCTGGGGAAGGCGCCGCGTCGCACGCGTCCTTTGCCCTGAAGAGAGACAACGGGGTCACCACCACCAGGCGAGGCGATGCGGCAAACACTCAGGTGCCAAAAACACTCGGGAGCGAAGAAGAAGGCCCCGGACACCGATCCTCAGTGTGCCGCCGCCAGATGCACCCCAGGCCCTCAGGCTGGGAGAACTACCAGAAGGACTCAACACATTGGAGAGGCTGAGGATGGAGGTGGTGAGGATGATGCCGATGGATCAAGTGCAACTTGGTCCAGGTCCTGGAAAGCCCAGCTGGCAGCAGGCTGGGTCCCCACAAAGCCCACAGCCTGCGTGATGGGAAGCTTGATGGTGGCTTTGGGTGGGAGCATCACCAAGGCTTTGATTTCAGGGCACCTGATAAAACCTGTTTTATCCTTGGATCAAGTCTCACATCCTTCCCTTATCTACCCTTGCTATTTCCTGATCATCACAAGGATCTCACTGACCCCTTCAGCAAACAGAACTCCCACCAAATTATGCAGTCCATGCCATGCTATGTCTCATCTACAGGAGATCCAGAAACCAGGACCACCTCCAGTGGCCCACTGTAAGACAATCAATGTTCAGCTGTGCCCACAGCTGAACTCGCTCTGATCTAATGCAGCTCTGAAGAACTGTCTTATTTTTTTAAATACTGAAACTGAAAACAAGAAAGGATGCAAATGGTGGTGGTAGAGATGGAGAGATATATATACAACTGCTTTAATCTTCTGAGGATCAGGTCTACAGAACTGCTCCATGGAGCAGAGGAAAATGGAGGATTCTTGGAGATGAGAGACATGGCAGACATTAAACAACTTTTATCTTAACTGTTATCATGACCTGACTTCTCATCTTCTACTTGCCAGATCCTGACATGACCAGGACTAGGAGATGTCCATCATTTGCTGCCCTCCCCTGACAGCCATTACCAAGGGAGATCCTGCATCTCCTTGGGGTTAAAGAACTTGTTGCAGGCCAGTTCTGCTCCCGCCATTTAACCCCTACAACTGTGGCATCCCTGGGTCTTGCTGATAACTCATGTGCTCAGGATAGATTTTCAGGATAAGGGATCCTCCCTTTTTCCCTTTAAAAGCCACATTTAGTCCATTTTAGCCCTTTCATCTTTTAACTCCACATCTCAGAGATCTTTCTTTGTCTGCAAAGGCTCTCCTGTGCCCCGGTGTTCTTCTGATGACACTTTCCACGTGGGCTCCTGAGCTGAAGCACAGCTCCCTGAATCCTATTAGCCAAAAGCCCCAAGATCCTGAAGATCCCACTGCCTCGTGGACTTAAGCCCCTAAGAAATGCCATGCTCAGGGGAGCAGAGCTCAAATTTTGCTCTTCTCCACCTCCTGACACTCATGGATGTGGAAGAATGGGGGGAACCTGAGGGAGTTTTCATCATGGGCTGAGTCTGATAGGAAAGGAAACAGCCCTATAAGCATTCCCAAAATCCTGCAGGTGCTTTTCTTGCCTGTCACAATCTCACAGAACTCAAACTCAAGCTGCGATGGAGTTGGGGAATACAAGACTTGCTGGACTCCTCCTCATTCAAGCCTGGGTGTTCTGACCTTGTGTTCAGGGTGGTGGTGCTCCTCCTCCACCAAGATGGAGGAGACCTTTGGATGCCTTGTAATCTCCAAGGCATGCAAGCTGAGGGTTTTAGTCACCATCTTCAGAAACAGCAGCGCTGTGAAAGCAACTTGATGCTGAAATGCATCCTGAGCAAGGAGAAATCAAGGTGGGAAGGGAAGGGATGAGTCAAGCAAAGTAAAAAAGAGGGAAGCACAGGATGGAAAAAGAAAATAAAATAGAAAATTAAAGTAAGTAGGAAGGGAAAAGGGGTGGGAAGCGTATTTCTGAGGAGCTGCGTGCAGGGATGGCCGAGTGCCAGCCCCAAACTCCTGTGCCCATGGGACCTGCTGGAGGAACGGCGGCTCCGAGGAGTGCCGGGACCGGACAGGTCACGGACAATGGCCGGTGGGACAGAGCTGGAATGAGCGACGGTGACACACAACGAGGGAGGTGGCAGCTGCCATTGATACATACCGGGATTGAACTGCGGGTTATGCTCATAAATCTAACTGCAATTAGTACGGGCTTCTGGATTAGAGAGGAGATGAAAAGGAAAGCAGAAGGTTAGAGTGCACATGCCGCCGCCCCTCCAAACCCCTTTGCTCAGTTTGAGGTGTTTTTGGTTAACTGAGATGAGTGGGGCAGCTCTGCAGCACCAGCTACTCAATCTTGGGCAGCCCCTGCTTGGATTTCATCCCCAAAAAGCAGAAGCAACGTGACCCTGAGGATCACGGGGGCAGGTCCAAGCAGAGGGGCCCGCTTGGCTCCTCAGCCCAAGCCTGTGCTGACGGTGCTGCACCAGGTCTGTCCCTCTCCCGCAGCCCAACAAGCCAAGCACAGGTGCATCCACAGCCCGCCGGCCCTCTGCAAGCATGGAAGCTCAATGAGATGGGTTTGAGGCTCCCAAAAAGGCAGTGCAGGAGCAGAGAGAGCCTTTGGGGAGCTCATTTTGGGTTCAGATAATGCGACTGAGCACGAAAAACAACGGTCCAGGTCACCCATGGGGTGATGCTGAGCTGCTCACTGAAAGGTCTGAATCAACTCAGGACCAAACAAAATCACATGAAGGTGGAAATGCTGGCCAGGAACATTTGAGCAGGAGTGACAATGTTTCCATGGACTATTCCCACCTCCTCGTGCTTTGGTATGACTCCCCGCAAAGGTGAAGAGCCACCACGGGGCTGAGGGTCCCTGTCCTGGTGGAGATGTTGTGGGAGTTTGCAAGAGGTTTGGGAGGCTGGGATAAGCAGGAGAAGATAAGGTAGGGTGGCTTCAGGGGTAAGGAGGGGACAGGAGAGGACAGAGAGGGCTTTGGCATCTCACCATAGATCTGCGGATCAAGGAGAGGCGGCTCTTGGCTTTGTTCTCTGCGAACTCCAGGCTGCTGATGTCTTTGAGCCGAGCCTTGTACTTGTTCATCTGCTCCATGACAATTAATTCCACGCAACTAAAGGAGAAAAAACCCAAAAGAAGACAAAATGGGAGGAGGAAGCCATTTGATCTGAGCTGTTGTGTCTTGTCTTGGCTTGTCCTTCAACAGGATTTCCTGGTAGCTTCTCCTTTAATTGCAGCACATCCTCTCGTTTTATTACAAGGAAAGGATTATTTGGAAGATCTGCCCTGATGGAAGAGCACAGAGGAGAAAGTCCCAGTTGGAAGACAGAAGATAGTGAGAATTCTCCTAAAAAGAGTGATCATGGGCTAGGGATGGATTGAGGAACAGCCTACAGATATTAAAGATGGCCAAGGATCCCATCAGAGAAATCTATCCCCCTTGGAAGTGGGAGTGGTGGAACTCAAATCTGGAGAAGACAGACTGATTCCAACTCACTTGCACACAGTAACTCTACAGCACCTTGTGCAACTGCGCCGAATATTTAATGTTCTCTGGAGGGTGTTTGGGGAAAAACACAGTCCTTTCCTTGTGATAAAATGAGAGATGTGCTGGAGCTGAAGTGTGAGGGAGAAGCTAAATGAAGTCCTGTTAAAGGACAGGTGTTCCTCCCAGCTGGGTCTCCAAATATGTTCTGGTCTTCAACAATTTTAATACTTACTGGAGGTAAAACCACCCCTTTCAAAAGCCTAGCCCTTCACTGGAGGGTTTTCATTATTGTAATTGACTCCAGTATCTATTTTAACACCCATTTAGTATGAGCCAAACTGAATCTGGCAAGTACTTCACTTTTTCTCTCTAAAACCTTTTCAGTTATGGCAAACACCATAAATAAATCTAAGTATATTAATATTACTATTGCTGCAGACCAAAAAACTCACCTCCTTCAGTAAAAAAAGCCAAAATCAAGTAAGAATCAAGATCTGCTTGCCAAAAAATGAACTACATTAACTATAAAACCATGTCAGCACAAACTCCACCTTTTCCTGCCAGGCAGGAACAGATGCTTATCCACTCTTGGGAATCCTCCATCTCTTAAAAATCCTCATTTAACAACTTCTTGGGGATTGAGAGGATTTCAAATATCTTCATGCAGATGCATAAATTACTATGTGTTTATCCCCTTGTGCCAAAACTGTCAATTTTTGAGCCATTTGACCATCCTAGGGGTTACCAAGATGTGAATGGTGATGTGGTGGTGGAGGTAGCTCACCCAGCCCCAGGCTCTTACGTGGTGGTTTTGCTGATGTCCTGAACACTCTGTAGTGGGTCTGTTGTGTCGGGGCAGCGGAGGATGCAGGGAGCAAACACAATGGCCAAGGCATTGGCTGACATGCGGTTGGTCTCCTCTTGGAGGGCAATCCTGAAGAAGTAAGGATTAAGAGAGAAGTCAGATGTAGAGGCACCGCCACTGCACCTTTTGCACATGGTCATAGCTGAAGAGAGATGATATTTCTATGGTGCAATCTTGCTTTGAGGGAAAAAGACAAACCTCAAGACATCTCAGATATTCCCAAGGCAACGACCAGCCCTTTCCACCCAAAACCATGTCCCTGCAGTGGTGAGAGGCACCATAGAACTGTAGGAACCACAAGTGACCAGAGCACAGCAGAGGTCACTTATCAACACAACATCCCTTGGAGAAACAGCTCCACAGCCAGCTCCTGGGAGACAGGGTGGATGCAAAAGCCTCAGCTGTTCTTGTGGGAAGGATGCCTGATCATCCTGCCTTTGCCTAAAGCTGCCCAGGCCCAGCATACCTGACCAGGTGGAAGATGAGGCGCTCCAGGGTGCTGAGGTGGGTGCGGGAGAGCTGGTCGATGACCGAGTACACCCCACGCACTGTCTCCTTCCTCTCCTGGAAGCCTGTGGAGAAACCACCAGAATTTAGGGGCAGCTTCAACTTCTTCCTCCTATTTAAAATGGTACTTCTTAACACTTAATTTTACTACTTAAGAGATAGAACTTTGGGGCTGAAATTAGCTGAACCATGATGCAAAAGCCACTAAACTGAGACCAAATTGCCTGAGGTTTTGCATAAAAAACCCTTTATAACCAAAAAATCAGACTTTTAAACCAGGTAAATGCAATTTGGCAAAATCAGCCGGTTTGGCCTCAAAGAGTAAATGAAAAGTTTGGTACTCAAAGTGGCCACCATTTCCCTCTACCAAGGGAATGGGATAGGGAGGGGAGCTCCTCACCCATCACCCGCAGGAACTCCTCGTAGAGCTCAAAGGTCATGAGAGGGTTGGGCAGATCTCGGAGCCACTGCTTGAACACGCTGGCAATGACGTGGATGTTATAGTCGTCTAAATTCACATTATCGATGTCTGGGTTTGGCACCAGATGAAGCAAGAAGGAAAAGAACAAGAGACAATGATCACTACGAAGCCCAAGGCTGGACAAGGTGGCCTTTAAAAGTCCTTCCAACCCAAACTGTTCAATTGTAAAGTATTCTAAGATACAATATGTTTACATGCCTTTAATAGCAACAGCACCTGATTTCAGCTCCACCTGGCAAAATTAGAGAGAAATACACTTTCCAGGGCAAATAACTTCAGGTGCGACTAAGATTTCTTTTCTCATGGATTGCTAGGGTGTAAGTAAGGCAGCACTTTCCCTCAATTAGAATGACTTTTTTCGCGGATTGCTCCCAAAAAACCCATGAGTTGGTGACCTGAGTTATGGCTGCTAATGTGAAATCATTTCTTGCACAGCCTGGAGTCAGGAATGCTGAAACATTCCACCTTCCTCCCATCCAACTTTGCTGCTGCGGAGATTTTCCTCCCCGTGTAGGATCCTTTCCGCTCTCCTCTTACCTGTATCGAGGCCTTGCCGCAGCTCCTTGATCTTGTTGGTGGATCCTGATTTCCTGTAGATGCCCTCGGTGTAGAGGCCGTGCATCTCGATGTAGTTGATGAGCTTCTCCACCAGCAGCGGCACCGCCCGCTCCTCGCTGGTCAGCCGGGACAGCTCCACGCCGAACTGCCGCGGTGAGAGCTCCGGGTCGTGCTGCACAGGAAAGGGCAAAAGGGGACTGAAATCCTGCTGCAATCAAGGCTGCTGCAGCTTTGGATCTGACTATTCAGAGTCCTTCAGCAGGTACAGGAGATGTGTGAGTCTGGTGGAGGACGGGATGGGACACGGGTCTTGTGATGCTAACCCAAAGGCAAAAAGTTCGAATTTTCTTTCTTTAACCAGCCCCACTGTAGTTACATTCCCAGCCTGGCAGAGCCAACGCAGCTGTGCATGGTCCTCCTCCACGTCCTGCCCCTCTGGTACCATCTCCACGGATGATTTCACCTCCCAAAGATGCACAAAGCAGAATAGGCAAATCTGAATCTTGGGTGTTTAAATCAACTCGAAGCACTGACAGTTACAAAATACCAGTGAACAAACAAGACGCCAAAAAAAGAACACGAAAAGACCTATCTACACCTGTCAGGAAGGGCCCTTTTGCCAGTTGCAAATGCTCACTGGAGAGTTGATATCTGGTAAATTCAAATGTGAAGAAAGTTCTCCTGTACAGGAGATTTAGGATTTGAAAAGTCAAAAGATCCAATAAAATATTGACACAAATTCTCAGCCCTAGCCAAAGAAAGGTGCGATGCAGCTCTGCCTTCAGCAAAGCAGTGGCTCCCCCCACAGTCACTCCTGCATTTTTCTTTCTCCCTCTCAATGTCATCCTTTCATTGATCCTGCAAACCTTAGGAGCAGATGTGTGGAAGGTCCCTGTGTTGTTTCTTTCTCATGACTGATGGTTTGTAGCTCCCTGTCACTGACAACAACTCTAAAAACACAAATTCACCAAGCACAAAGGTACTGGAGCCTTCCTAGAGAACTTCTAACTGCCCAGTGCAAAGCTACCCATGAAGACACAGTGAACTTGCTTCCTTGGATGCAGCACAAAAACCTCCTTGTGCAGAGAAATCACAACAAAGAAGGCAGCTCCAAGAATGTCTGAAAAAATCAATCAGAGATCTCAATGAACTTCCCAGATTTTAGAGCACAAACTCTTACAGTAGGCATTCCCAGCTCTTGCAAAAACAGTGCCAGAAAGGAAAGACTGCAGCAGAAGTTCTATATATATATATATTCAAAATACAAATGTATTCACATACACACACATCTTCAATGTATATATTCAGATTTTTCCTTGGGAAAAATGGACTCATGCAACTTTCTGCGAGCTGTCTATTATGGAGGTTGTTCTCCCCTGAGAAACTTGCCAGGGAGCTGATAAAACTTTCCACTCATTATCATGACTCTGTTTCCTTCTTTTGGTCACAAAATAAGCTATTTAAAACATCCCACCAAATCTTGATGATTCATTGTTAGCTGGGATGACCTGCTGCACTCATTCCTTGTTCCCCATACCCTGAAATCCAGTAAACAATATTCAATTTCCCTCTAAAGAGGGCAGGGAACATCCTCCACCTGCCCTTCCTTGCTCAGCTGTGGCAAGCAAGGACTGTAGAGAAAAAGCCTGTATTTTCAAGTTATAATAACCCCACATTTCCAAATCCTTAAAAGCTACAAAGCTGAGGAAATTCCTATTATTCTGTGTGGTTAAAAGGCAGGGAAAGACACTGCAACATCTGCTGCATGACTGGGCAGATCTACAGTGACTCATCACCACCGCATAATTCCCAAAATATCTACAAAACTCTGGCTGGAGAGACCTCTGGAGACCTCTGGTCTAAGCTCCTGCTGAAAGGGGAATTACTTCCAGCATTCTATCAGGCTTTGCACCTCCAACAATTTTTCTACTTGGGATCATTGTCTCAAGGTATCTAATGAAAGTAAAGCAATGAGAGACATTTACCTTTTTGGAGCACTTGGTTGTAGTTTTAAGACAGCACTTCTTGTGACAAGCATATTTACATACTGCAATGAAGAAAAGGAGTGCTTAATTATCCCAAAACTCACACTGCTGGAGAAACAGGAATTCATATTGAATTGAGCAGCACTTCTCAGAACCACCAAGTCAAAAGCATGTTGCATTTGCAGTTTCCAGGGGCCAAGTCTGTATTAGATGCACTCACACAAAAATAATGAAGCCTTTAAAATGAATGGTGCCATATTTACATCCATGAAACATTAAACCCTTCCTCCATCCTCCTGACAGATTAACTCAGAGTATAACCCAAGAGAGCTATCAGACACAGATACCCTCAGAGACTGGAAATTGGAACCTCCTTTGCAGTCTTCCTGCACTGGGCCTGAAATGCTCCAGGGCTGATGCTACCAACCTAATCACAGAAATGGAGGAGGGATGATGGAAAAGGTTGATCCATCTCTTGGGTTTATCCAAAAAGAGATGTACCAGGCTTTTCCATCATCCTTCCTCCATTTTCCTATCTCCCCAAAAAGTCACAGGCCTGGAGGTCAAACAGGCGAAGCCAGTGAGTTTGCCAAGGTCAGGACCCCCACAGGCATCCTAGGACACATTTCCACATCTGACTTTACTGTCCTTCCTACCATGACAATTAAATGTGTCTGACCTTATGAGATGGCCTCATAACCTGATGGGAATAAGACATGTAACACAAAGTTGATTAACTGCCAGGAACGACTGCTGAGGTGGACTTACAGGTTGACTTCAGAAAACTTAAGACCTGTGTGTAAAGTTCTTCAGGTGTTACAAAAATCAAAATTATTTGAGCATGGGGTTGCAGGAAACAGCAGTAAACACATTTCAAAATCCCCAAACTCATCCCTGTCATAGAAGCACAAGAAAAGGATCAAAGAAAGGGTACTTACATTTACAAACAGAAGCCCTGTCCATGATCCAGATCAAGGAGGAACAATATTCACAGTATGTGGGGATGCTGTATTGGGTTGCCTTGAAAATGTGACCATTGTGCTCTTCCACCTGGAGGATAAAAGGTTGGGTGGTGAGAAAAGGGAGCTAGTGCTCAGACTGCTGCAAAATGGAGAGATGAACACAGACAGCTCTTCAACTTTAGATCCTGCTTTTATTTGGTATTTTTATTTCTTTTTCAGCCCAGAGAACCCAAACCAACATCCATCTTGTAGGGGAACTGAACCATCATGGAAGCAGGTTGGAAACTCTTTGACTGAGCTTGGCAGGTCAACTTCTTTATGTTAAGAAGGTTTTCTATCCATCTGTGGCCCTTTCTTTTGGCTCTGCACCTGCACCCTTACTAGTACCATCATGTCCCTTAGGAAAACAGGAGATGCAATGTCCTCCATATCTGATCCCGGAGATGTAAAAGACATACTGTAAACTTATGCAGAAAGTTGGAGCAAGACTTTGTTTTCCTCTCAGCCCTTTTCTAACAATCCTCAGCATTACATTTATGTCTTGGTTGATGAGGGATGTGTTTTGAGAGCCAACCCAAGTGATTCTTGATCAAGCAAAGCAAATCCACCTCGAATGTCTTTCTAACATGTCCTTTCAGATCTGGTGTTCAGATCTCAGCCCAGGATGTGTCACAAGCTGATCTCTTGGCATTCTGTCCCCAAGGACATTGATTTTTTAATGTGCAGGCTTAACTCACCACATCCGCTTCCTTTTTCCTTCTCTTCTTTCGTTCCGTTTTTGGCATCTGGTGAGGGAAAGAGATTTAACTCAATTTTTGGGCAATTTTGCCAGGTAAGGAGTACAGAGGGCTCATAGATGACACTGTCCAGTGCCTTCCAGCCCCATCCTCCAGTGCACATGCAGCCTCAGAAGAGTCATCCAGAAAACTGTCGTATGGATCACTCCAGTTTTGGAATTTCCCTGGACAACTTTTCCTATTTTCATCTTGGAGCTGGGAGTAGCTCTGCTGCTCCAGCTCTGACCCCACCAGCAGTGACCCAAGGAAAACATGATGCTCGGCCTGCTCTGAAGAAAACCTGCCTGGAGAGGAGGCTGGAGAGGACTTGGAGCAGAAGAGGCAGGAGATGGGATATTTGTACAATAGACACCATTTCTACAATAGACACCATCTCCCAAGCCCAGCCTCAGATCCTGTGGTCGGCCTTGCAGACAATATCGAGCAGGAAGTGAGATCAGGTCTGTGACACAGGCCAGGCTCTTTCTGCTCTAAGAATGGTACCTAGACCTGAGCCACTGGCCATGTCTCCTTCTCCTGCAACCCAACCCATGGTGATGTGTCTGCTCACTTGGGAAGTGGTCAGGAGACCTAAGAGGGTCTTTCAGCATCCCTCAACGTTTGAACAAATCTCCCAGAACTAAAGAAGCACCAGGAGCTGCCTTTCCAGCCATGCACGTTTGGTTGCAGCTTTGCCCTGGAGATAACACCTAGTCCTTGGCAGCCCAGTGTGATCTGGGGCTGGCTGAGCCCAGTGACACACAACCAGTGAGTCACACCTTGCCTTGTCCAGCTCAGCTTAAAGCAGAGAAGACAACAGAAGGTCCCAGGTGTCTACAGAGGCACAACCCCATGGAAATATTGTTCCCAAACCCTCAAGTAGTTTAAGAAAAGTGCTGAGTACCTTCCCTGCGGTGTAGTCCAGGGGTTTGTACTCTATCATATATTCATCCAGGAAGACTTTGAAGGTATTGACCCAGACTTTAACTGGAGACTCACTCCAGTCCCTCTGCTCAAGCCTCATGGTCTTCTCCAGAATCTGCTCGAATAAGGCGTAGAGGTCCTTGTAGCGGATGCTCTTCCCATCGTCCATCTTTTAAGGAAACAGAAGCAAAAAGAAAAGTGATTTTTATGCAGCCCAGATTTTTCTAGACACTTTTTCTTCTCCAGACAATTATTTCAGTCTCACCAGCTTTCAGCTGCTTGGAGAAACTCCAAGTATGATAAAGAGAAGGAAGAAAGGATCAGACATCTCCACCACCAGAAAAAGTAACACAAAGGTTTCCAGGCACTTTGGGTGATAAATTGGAGTTTATTGATTTTCTGTCATCTCTCCTTTGGCTGGGAGCAAAGCTGTAATGAGGATCAGGAACCTACACCCAATGTATCCCAAGAGATGGCTCATGAGGAAGAGTTAGTCCAAATTTAGATCATCATCCTTTGGGATGAGCAAACCAGGGCATAGCAACACCTGTACCACCAGGAGCATCTAGAATATCCCCTTTCTCCAGGAGATGGAAGTCCTACTCATCATCTGGTCACTTACTGCCAATGCTGAGGAGTAAAAACTGAAGATGTTTTGTCGGAATTCCTTCAGTGCTTTCTTGAACACAACATCCACCAGCGTGTCCTTCTTGCTGTCCTCATTGTCCAGTTCATTCATCTGAGAAAACAAGGAGGTTTTTACACCCATGACTCTTTTGCTGCAGCAGAGCTGGTGTGAGATGAAGCAGCACTAAGAAGCAGCTGCTCCACCATGATCAGCAGGTGATTTCCCCTGCATGAGAACCAGAAACTTCTCTAGCCCTGCCCTGGCACCCTTAGATGAAATTATTAGCATTACTACAGCTACCCACAGGATCATTTTACTTTATTGCCTTTGTCTGCTCCTGGATCTCTGTGCTGATTTATGCAGCAGTAAGGCAGGAGTCACCTTTTTCAGGAGGAACTCATCCATGCTCTTGAGGTCGCTGGTGCTGGTTATGATCTGCAGGGAGTCGTTCTGCCACTGCACGGGCTCCAGAGCCACGTTGCTGATCTTGACGCTGCGCTTGCGCTTCACCTTGGGAGAGGGCTCCTTGTTCTCCTTGAATTCCCGCCGGTAGATGCCCGACAGCTCAGGACTCCGTGGGGGCGTCAGGTGATGAGGACCCAGGTCTGCTGGTGATAAATGAAAAGATGGAAAGAGATTGAGGAGCAGATGAAAAATAATTGTGACACTAAAACAGGGATATGGGCATTGGAAGAAACCTGTGGAGGAGAAAAGCACAGTGTAGAACTCACAGGAAAATTAAACGTTGTTTCTGCTTTGGTTATTTCCTTCCTCAAGAGAGGAAACATCTGTCCATGTCCAGATGGTGGCTGGAAGGATTAGCGACGTGGAATTCCTTGAGATCCATTACAGATCCCACCCTCTAACCTACTTGCCATTGCTCTGGCTTGACACCATTCATGAATTAAGAAACATAGACCAGCATGGAAATATCCCAATTTCCAATTCAGTTTCTTTCTCCTTACAACTAGTCCCATGTCCCCCCACCACGTACCTTCACCAAGCTGCAATCCAGGAATGGCCTCCCTGCCAGGGGCTTCCTGCTCTGCATACAGCTCCAGCAGCTCGGACTGGGTAGCAAGCTTCTCCCGGTGGGTCTTCTTCTCCCCCTGCTTTCCCTTCACCCAAAACCTCATCTTGGCTCGTTGAGGCCTGGAAGTAAGTCATGGAAAGAACTGCTTTAACTAGGAAAGGTCTTCCTACCCAAAACTCTCAATCTTCTGGACATTCCTGAGGAGATAAATCCACTCAAGTTCTACCAGGCAAACGTGGCTACTCATCCTCAGCAAAGGATGGAAACTTCAGTTTCATGCATGGGATTGGGTGGTTTGGGACAGGATGTTTGGCCCATGTCACCAAAACTTAATTGTGGTGTGAGCCACACACACACACACACACTGATTGGGCTGCCCATGGTCACGTAGAAAAGGTGGGATGGGTAATTCATGCTGCAGGTGGGGCTCCAAAGGAGCCTGGGTGGCTCAACAAGGTGTTGGAGAGCAAGAGGGACACAGGAAGGCCTTGTCTGCCATCTCCAGCCATGATTCCTACCTCCCATCTGGAGTCAGACTCTTCTGTGTGGCTGCCAGCTTCCCAATCTCCCCTTGGGACATGGTTTTGTGCAGTTTGGCCTGGCCTTCCCCAGAGGTGAATCGCTGCACGGTCTGTAACGATTCCAAGCATGAAGCATTTAAAAATAAGACAGCTCTTGGGATATCAGATGGGTGTTTTTTCCCCTAACAAATATCAGCTATTTCATCTCCTACATCTTTATTTCTATTTGCCTACAGGTGAAAACCTACAGTCTTGGTGAGTCTAGAAAAATATTTAAATTACTCCTAATAAAGAGAGGCATTTCCCTTGCTCCAGCTCTCCAACCAGGTCCAACCTTCTTCCTCCTTGAGCAATCAGTGATGAAAATTAGTTTGCACCAAGCCACGGGTCCTTATTGATCAGCCTGCACAGCTCTTCCACCACCTTCATCCAGACATTCCAGGTCTCCATTCAGAGTGTCCCATTAGCCACAATGACGTGATTCCCCAGGGGAACCTTCAACCACCTGGATCTGTCCCAGCAGAAGTTCCTCCTCCAACTCTTACTGAGCACTTTATACAAAAAGAGACCAAAGTCTTTGTGCCAAGGACACACCAAAAGGAATCCTTTAACGAAGAAATTTTGCAGCTTTAGTAGAAAATATCTCCACCTTTGCCACCATTTAAAATGCCCTCAGATAATTATTAAGGGTGGGATGAAATCACAGTAACTCAACCTAACAGGATCCCATGAAGTAGCCCAGGAATAGACTTGCCATATTTAAAAAACATATCAATTTTTGTTATATTTTCCAATTGCAGTTGTGATTTGGGAACTGGACTCCTGAAGGAGAAACTTTCAGCATAAGAAAAGTGGAGAATCAGGTTGTATGAAAGGATTTGGGAGACGATGATCAATTATCTCCTGTAGCTTTCCTATCACCTCTCAACTGAATGCTCTATGTTTTAAAGCAATTATTTTACTTCTGTTAAAAATATTTAAATAAAATTTTATAAAAAGTAGGCTGTAGGGAGGGTCACATTTGCTGTATTTCCTGTTTTTCCATGTTCTATTCCCCCTCACCCAGACTAACATCTCTTCCAGCCAGGAGATGGCAGCATGCAAGGCAAAATTACCACTGGGAAAGTCAGGAACTGCCTAAACCATGAAAGAGATTTTGTTCCTGTCGTTCTTACATTTAGGTGATGATCACATAGCAATTGTGGATGGGTACTAGGATAAAAGCAATTCAAAACCTATAAAAGTGATCTCCATCCAGCCCAAACCTACTACTTGTTTTAAAAATCATCTGTTAAATATTTGCCCCCACAGTATGGTTTTGTTCTTGAGTAATTTCAACCTTTTGAGTTTCCAGCTTTAGTAAATAAAGACTAAAGGGCAGGTTTTGGCACAAAATCCTTCTGTTTGAGGTTATCTGCCAGGAAACTCTCAATGGAAAGGATGGGAAACATTCTCAGATGTCAGGATGAGCATCTGCACCAGAAAATCCCCCCCTAAGGAACACCACAAAGCATCATGAGGGCAATGGCAATAACCGGGGGTCTGAAGTTGTCTCCTGGTTGAGGAAGGGATCAAGTATTTTTCCTCTGACAGCGTAACATGTGTTTCACCCACCCATAAGGTAACTATGGCCAAAGGACTCATCCCAGCAAGCAGCAGTGCTGTGTGCTGCATGGAAAAACTTCCTGAAGCTCCCTCTGAAAGGAATTAGGACAACAGATCTTCTTTCATTGCCGGCTCTTCAGCTGTACTTGGGATCAGCTGGTGGCAGATACTTGGACTCATGTTTGTCAATTCATGGCTTTAGTGTGGAGGGTGGAGCAAAATGACCGGTTCATTATCCGGGTCCCATTCTCTAAGGATGCTTCCAGAGGGTATTTCTGATGTGATTCCTCAAGCCAAGGCTTTCCAATTATGCAGCTGCTGCAGGAAAGCTGAAGAGCTTAGGTGCCAAGCAAAAGTGGTGCTAACATGTACTGGCAGAACAGCCAGGAGCTGTTTCTCCCACTTGTGCCTCACTGCAAGGTAGATTAATCCTTGGCTATTCACCAGCCAAAAATCTTGAATCTTGGTCTTGCCAGGAAGCCCTTAATCCTTAAAGAACCTTGGAGTCAACTGTCCCTGCAGCCACCTCATGCACACGGTGCCCCATGGGCTTCAGCTCCAGCTGCAGATGCTCTGGGTGTTTGATGCTCTGGGATACCCAGAACGTGGGTCAGGAGCATTGGATTCCAGTGGGCCTCTACTCACCAGCTGGGGTACACAATCAGTGACTTGATGGCCAAGAAACAAATGGGCAAAACAGGCAGTGCAGCTGGTGACCCATCATATGCTCGGCTCCATGGGGCTGCACGCGATCTCTCGTTCATCCGGCCAGCAGCCTCGGCTGCTGAGCAGGACATGGGAAGAGGCTGTTTTGGGAAGTTGTAGCTGGAGGCAGGAGCTGTCTGAAGGAGCTATTCACTGGCACAGGAACCAGCCTGCACATGGTGGCTGCCAGGCTCGCCTTCATGTGACTGTCACAAGACACAAACAATGTGTCTGCACAGACATCAACCTCTGTACCGTTGTGTCTGTACCCAAAACACCCCATGAGGCACCATCCAGCTTTATCACGGGCTGCTCTGTTATCTGTAACACTCAACTGGGCTCTGTTAAATATGAATAAACAGTCCCTAAATTTTGCTACTTGTGATGATCCTGACCCAAAAAAGCCCCAAGCCAAAGGGCTGGTCCCAAACCTGCAATACAAAATACAGATGGAAACACTGGACACATTGTCAGGACACACATGGAGGGTAGCATAGAGCACACAGCGCCAGGGATAGTGTTGGCCTAGAAAGCAGAACTTACCACACCAGGGGTGAAAGTCCTGACCACCAGTTAGAACCAGTGCTGGAGAGCAGAGGAGAGGAGGGACACAGCAGAGACAGGAGAGAGGTGGCACCTACTGCTACTCGCATGCGGTGAGAGCTGTTAAACCAGGTGAGCAGAGTCCCAAGGAGCACTTCCAAGGAGTACAGTGACCCAGGATGCTCCCAAAGATGGAGCTTGTCAAGCACCAGCACAGCACTTTTCACACCCCAGAGAGAATGATTCCTACAGCTACAATTCCCTTGGTACGTGGGCAGCCTCCAGGAGCACAGCAAGGCACTCCAGGTATGGCATGGGGGGGCATGGTTTGGTGGTGAACAGGGTGGTGCTGGGTTTGTGGTTGGACTCAACAATCTCAGAGATCTCTTCCAACCTAAATGTTCCTATGATTCTATGTAAAAAAGTACATTTTCTTGCATAAAATTCTCCCTTTCCCAATCCACAAGCAGGGATTGCATAACGGTGCAGCCAGGTTATCTCAGCCCATAGAGATGGATCTTTCAATCAGGTTTTGAGTATTCCTGCCTCAAACCCCCAGCAAATTTATCAAGAGCAGGTTTAAAAAATGTGTGGAATTTGTAAACTCTGCCCTCTTCCAGTGAGGAAATTATCCTGGGAAAAATGATCCTTTACAATAAGAGCTACTAAAAGAAAAGTCATGAAAAGCCCACCTTGGCCACCTGCCTTTCTTGGAAAAGCAGCTTTTAGGATAGCAAGGGATGTTTGTCAGACACACATCAATACACTGTGGCACAAAATAAATCTCTGGCTTTGGGTTTCATGCTCTTCTTTGGTTTTATATTCAGCTCCACATCCTGTACTGCAGCTGGAGGAGAGGAACATGGCAGCCCTACCCAGCACTCCACCCAAAGTCTCACAGCAGGACATGATTCCTGGTGTTTATGCACACTCCTATGGGGACATCTCCACCAACTCAGGAAAAAATACGAGCGGGTTGGAATCTGTTGGCCTCTTCCACTCCTGAAACCTCTTGGTTTGTGATTTTCCAAAAGCAGCTTATGTGGGTGGGAGATTAAGCCTGAGATGCAAAAGCTGCACTGCGCTGGCTCATGTTGGACCTGCTAAGGGATACTTGTCACTGTGCTTGGAAAAAACACTTTGGTTGGTTGTCTTTGTTTCAAACCCACTATTTCACTCTCACTATGTTTTCATTGCCCAATTTCCATGGTTTTGCTTTTTCTGACCTGCTGTCTACCAGCATCACTCTGATAATTGACCAAGTAATCATTGGAATTGTGGCTAAGCATAAAAAAATCAAAAGTAAAAGAAGCCTCAGGATTTACATAATTTGGTTGTTGCTTTTTGAACAATATTTACTTTCTTTTTTTACAGCTGTATATAGGCCATTTTTAGATAAAAAGGTTCCAAGGGCAGGATGAGGTTAAAGCCCCCAAAAGAGGTAATTGTGCAATACAAGTTGTAATGCTCCAGGAAAACTATAGGAAGTGTGGTAGATAGCTAACCAACCAAGGAGCAAGAAATGGAGCTTGGATGGAGCACTGAGCACCCTGGTCTAGTGGAAGGTGTCCCTGCCCATGGCAGGGGGTTGGAATTGAGATTTAGTCTCTATCAATCCAAACTATTCTGTGATTCTGTGATTCCATGATTTTGCCTCTGTTTCTGCTGTGTTTGCCAAATGTACCCATCTACAGCATCCTTGGGAGTGGGAAAAGAAGCAGTGGAGGGATCAGTGCAGCTAAGGTTAGCAAAGAAAGGCTCCCGCAGCTCCGCTTTCACTTCCCCACCACACTGGACACAATTACCATTTCGGAGTCACTGTAACAGGCCTGCCCCAGGCGGGCTGCGGGCACCACCTCTGCGTGAGGAGGGTGCTCAGAGGAGAGAAGGAACTCAAAACTGCCATCGTAATCCTCTTCCTCCGTATCCCCCTCCCCATCAGCAAAAGTACCTCTAGTCAAGAAATCGGAGCGCGTCCGCGCCATGCGGGCTTTCTTTTTATGGCTCGGTCTGGGCACCTGCTTGACCAAAGGATAAAACAAAACAAAACAAAACGAAAAGAAGGGTTTTAAAGTAAAAAGGAGATTCTACTCGTGTAGCCTTAAGACATCTCTGAGTGCCACTGCACCCCATGGAGGGGATGCAGTACTATGTCTAGTGAAAACAGCAAAGGACCAGGAAGAACAAAAACTAAGACAGGACAGTGAAAATGGACAATAATGGGTGTCACTCAAACAGAGACGTTAAACCAAACCAAGACAAGACGGCGTTGGACAGTGTTTGCCATTAGGATCACGGCATCCTTTTATCCAGAGTTGCTACAAATTATTCCTACAGGGCTTTTTATTTTAAGAGAAGGTGTGGAGGTTACTGTGCTGTCATACCCCCCATCCCATGTCTAGCAGCTCTCGTGCTTCAGAGTTCACTTCTTTGAAGCTTTTGAGGGAAAACTGGCCAACTAAGTTATTCTTCCCCCTTTTCAATGGACAGAGAAAACAAACAAGTCATGACTCACCTCGCCTCTGCCAGACCCCGGCATCTTAAATGGCTTCCGTGCTATTTCCCCCTTGGAAAGGCACTGATGATTTGCCTCTCTGCTGAAACACAACAGAACAGAGATCTTTCATCCTCTCCCAAAAGCCTTCCCACCACACTAGCCCAGATCCTGGGAGTCCAAGCAGTCAAGACTAAATTTTAAGTCTCAGGTCATGGGTTTCAGAATTGCTTGGAATTCTTCAGGACTGGACTTAATACCACAAGACAATAGGAGAAAACCTTCTGCCTGTCAACTTTATACAGCAAGGTGGTTATGGATTGTATCTTTGTTCTTTGGGGTTCTCAAATGTGACTGTTCTGTTGCAGAGCAAAAATTAAAATACAGCAATTCTTAATGTCTTTTTCTTCCTGTTGCTTGTTCATATTGTGCATGAACCAGGAAAAGAAATTTTCAACAGAAATCTTCTCCCATCACAATGGCACAGAGACCACAAGACTACTACACTTGGAGGTACCTTGAGTTACCAAGTCATTCACTGGGAGCTTTTGCCTTGGAAAGGGTGCAGCAGGATTTAGGAGGGGGGTGATTTATATCCTTTTTAAGTTACATGGCCAAAACCACCCCAAAATTAGGCAAGGCACCTTTAAGCAACACAACAGAGTGGGAGCAAACATTGTCCAAAGATCTTGCTGCCATCTCCAAACCCTGGAGCAGCCCAAGGATAAGCAACATGATGGAGCTGAGGAACTGCTAAGTCTATTACAGGAGTAATTAATTACATATGTGAATGATACAGACTCCAAAGAGCATTCACTCCCAAACTCTCTCTGGAGAGCTGGTGTTTTTCATCTGCAATAGTCAGTGTCCCCATGGCTTTGCTGGATTAGTTATATGGTAAGCAAGGAAAATCCTGTAATTTTCTGCCTCATCAAGTCATTTCTATTCCAACTACCCAATAATCCTAAGAACTTATTAATCATGTTTCACCTTGAGAAATAAACTCCTATCCCCGTTCATGTAGGGTAAATAATAATAGTATTGAGCCTGTTTATTGACTCTCTTCACCTGCTTATGTCCATAATTATCTCCCTGGATTATATAATGTTGTAAGAGACTGAGAAATCATATTCCAGGTCTTTTTTTTTCCTTTCCCTCTGACCTCCTCATTGCTAGATCAAGAACCCTTTGTTTACTATGAGGTTTGTGCAGACTCCAGAAACCGAGAGTAGCCAAAAAAGACTAGACTAGACTCCAGAAACTCTCTAGGCAAAGAGAGAGCCCATGGAGAAAGCCTATGGAGACATCCTGTGGAGAAAGCCTATGGAGGAAGCATAGGGGAAAGCCCACCATCTCTTTACTCACTGGAGGCCAAAGGGATTGTCTTTTGGTGTGAAGAACATGGAGCTTGCCCTCGTCTCCTCAGTGGCCTGGTTGGGCATCCGAGGTTGCCGGAGGCGCTCTGTCCTTGAGAAATGGCTGCCTGGGTGGTCCTTGGGGTCCAGAGCTGGTTTGGAATGGCAGCGGGGTTCCAGACCTTCTCTTCGCTCCACGAACATGCTGACAGGTCGGTCTTTGGGGGCACTGTGGGCTGGAGAGCTTTCCCTGGTCCCAACAGTGAGACCCTTGATGTCCACTGCTGAGGTTGGAGCCATGCCTGGGGTGGGGCTATGCTCCCCTCTGCTCTGGGGATGCAGGATGAAGACTGACTGAGGCCGGCTGTCTGTTTTTTTGGCTGGTTTGAGGGAAGGGTCCTTCACTCCGCCCTGCTCTGTCCTCTGCAAAGCCTCTGCCCTCCCTTGCTGCTCGAAGGCTTTGCGTTGTTTCTCCAGAATTTCCTTCTGCTGGCGAATCTGCTCCATCATCTCCCTCTCATTTTGCAGCTGAAGCTGCTTTTGCCGTTCCTCCTTCTCCACATTGAGTTTTTCCAGTCTCTTAATGACAGAACCTGGAGAAAGGGCCCGTGCTGCTGTCACTGTCCCACGTTCCTCTCTCTTGGTAGAGGGTTTATCCTTTTCCTCCTCTTCTCCCAAGGCTTTACCCTGATCTGGATCAGAGTCCTTCCTGACCTCAGAGAAAATAACTGTCCTTTCCTCTCTTTCCACTGCTTTATTCCTTAGGTTATTCTCCACCATCTTCACCTTCACATTGTCTTGTGGTGGAATGTAGAAAGTGGGGAGATTGCTAGAAAGGAGTGTTTCTCTTGGGTGAGTCTTTATAACATTCTGGGGGTCACTGACCCCACACTCCTTCCTGGTGAGGTTATCAGGCAGCACCACGTCTGCTGGGGTCTGTCTGCAGCTGGGCAAGTCTTTGTTCACATCCGCTGCACAGAAAGGCTCCTCCTGCAGCTGAGCCTGGGGACTGCTGGGCAGGGAGTCCATGGAAAATGACTGCGTATCATGCTCCTCTAAGACTAAAGAAATAAGTTTGCTACTTGAGGTATCTTCATTGCTTAACAACTCGAAGCTCCCTTGAGAGCCCTCGCTCTCCGGGGTTCCCTGAGGGGAATGCAGTGCCTCGGACACCAGCTCGGTGGGCCAGCGCTGCTCTTCCGAAGGTGACAGCCCACCCGTGGAGCGGACCTTGAGCAGCTCCAAGCTGAATTTCGCCTGCTCCAGTTCCCGCATCCTCCGGCTTTCCCTCTTTGCACGAACCACTTTTTTCTGGTTGAGATCCTCCAGTGACTTGGGCCTCTCTCTCACGATGATCTCCTCCTCGGTGTCCATCCCGCTGTGGCTGCTGGCTCTCTCATGCCTTTTGTACACGGAAGTATCCAGTGGGTCCATGTGATTCACCCGGTTATTCTCCATCAGTGATCTATGTTGTTCCACAGCTCTCACTCGCTCTTCAAATGAGCTGTCCTCCCACTTAGATGGGTCAGAGCCCTTAATTTCCAAACCATCTGCTTCCAGTCCATCCTCTTCTCTCCCTGCCAGGCCATTCTCCAGCTGCATCTCTTTTAACTGGTGCTCTTTCAAAGCTCTAAACCTGGAAGAAAGCAGAAAACCAGGATATTCAGCCCTGCATCCACTCAGGACCCTTCCAGGCACTGCACTAGTGGTGTCTTATCACCACCACCACCATCACCACCACCACCATCTCAAGAACCCTCCTTGCACATCTGGGGCAAGAAAAGGCAAGGCACATTCGGTTTTAAACCTTCTCCTCCTCTGCCATCTCTGCTACCAAAGGGCTGCCCCAACGCACCTGAAAGCTCCCCTCGTGCTGACAGCAGCAGGTCCAGCCTCCATCCCTGGTCTAGCTCCTTCATAAGCTGTCAGAGCCAGAAAAGCTTAACCCATCATACCCCCCTGGCTTCTCCATCTTCGCCATCCTCCTGGACTGCATCTGGAACAACTTAGCAGGGACTTGTGCCCGGCACCAAGAGCTTTCTGCAGCTCCCAAATGCTCCAAGCGATGTTAAGGTGCTCCACACCTTGCAGGCAGCACCTCTGGAGAGTGAATTGTGACCTGCCTCCCGGCCAGCGAGCCAAGGCATGGCTGGAAAGCCTGTGCCCTCCACAGTGGCTGGCTCCGGTATCCCTCGTCCTTGTGAGCCAGTGCAGCAACCAGATTGGTGAGGCAATCTGAGTTAAAAATAGGCTACTTAAACTGGTACTGCTGCCAAGAGGGAAAAAAAAACCCTTGCGAGTATTTACGGCCTTGGCTTTGCACTGCCTACGTGCTCCAACCTGAAATAGGCTCTGCTTATTCCAAGAGCAGGACGTGCAGCTAAATTGTTAGAAAGCGTGGGCAAACAAAGGACCAGGGCAGGTCAGGAGAGGGTCATGGAGGGGACACTGCCCTGTGTCAGTCACTGTAGTGCCCTGATTCACACCAACCACCTTCCTCCCCGCCGTGAGCATCACCAAAACACATGTTCCTCTTTACCCGAGGCCAAGGGCGTTACCTTTGCCGTGCCAAATAGCCCCGGCACGCCGCCTGCAGGCACACGGCCCTGCTCCTGCGGGCTGCGTACGCCTGCCGGCTGCGGTGTCCCCGCCAGGCTGCCTGGATGCTGGTGGCTGCGGCGTGCCGGCGCCTGGCGTGCTCCCGCCAGCAGCTCTGGATGAGATGGGCTGCAAACTGCATCTGCAGGAACCTCCGCCGCTCCACGAAGCCTCGCCAGTGGCTCTGAAGGATGACAGCGGCTTTGTTGAGAACTAGAGGGTCTGGGGATGGTTTGCCTTTTTTTTGGCTTCGGTAGCTTCGCCAAAATCTCTGCAAACACAGCAGGGGATTCCTTGTAACAGGTGTTGTGTGAAGACAGGGCAGCACCTGCCTTCGTGCAACCTCTCCAGCTCCCCACCATTCCCAATTTATTATGGCAGGAGTCAATCCTGATTGCAAGCTCCTTCCTTGGACAGGAGAGCTGATTTTACCCACAGGCTCCGTCTGTAGGATTTGGGGATGGTAATTTGCACTGGAACCCAGCACCAGCACCCACCTGTATGCTGACGGCCGCGTGCCGCAGGCTCAGGAACTGCCTCCTGCAGAGCAGGCTGCGGAACCAGCGCTGCAGCAGTGTGATCCTCTGCAGCACCTCCTGGTGCAGCAGGTCCTGCAGAAGCTGCCGCTCCCGTTCCTTCATGAATACCTGGCCAAAATAACCCAAAAATCACAAGCATGGAAAGCTTCCCAGACCACCGGTCAAATGATTTAATCCTCCTGGTTTCTGCGTCCTGGATGCTCCCAGTAAAGTCGAGGAGCTGATTTTTGTGAAGGCACCTCTGACAGGTTTCAGCAGTTTCACAACAATCTGTGACTGTCTAAGCTCTGAATTAGAGAGCTTCCTCATCAGGGGGAGGCAAAATGAAGACCATTGTATCAAGATAAGTCTACACACACACACACAGAGATTTTGGAGGACATGAATTTTTTGAGACTGCTTCATTGCAATCAATAACAAAACAATATAATTCCTTACTCTTTTATGTTAATAATATTAAAAGTTTCATTTAAATCACTGACTTTTGGTAAACAGAAGAAAAATAGTTTTATAAATTAAAACCATATGTAGATATTAATTTATCAGACAGAAATGCAGGTAAATATTATATCTGTGTCTTAAAGCCTGAGCTAAGGATGAACATTTACCATTGTTCTTCCAACTTGGTAATTGTCTGGATCGAGTTTTATCTTCCGGAAGAAATCATGGATATTGTGCTTAGATGGGCTGATCCCTTGTGGCAAAAGAACATGGAAATGGTTCACAAAATCCTGAGAAGGAAAAGAAAAAAGCAACAGCAAGATTTGGTTAGTTATGTCCTGCTGCTTCTTTCTCCCATAAATAACAGATTTGCTCCACCGGCCACATGAAATGGGACCTCTGGAGTGAGCAGAAGGACAGATAACATATTATGCACTGAGAAACACCAAGATTCATCCAACTTTTGTGGCTTGATGGGAAAGACATCAAAGCAGGGACCCAACAAGGTTAAAACATTTTTCAGTGTGGGAGGAGAGGTTCTGCAGGAGCCACAGGGTCATCATGAGCAAAAAAATGCTCCAAATCCCCAGCAAGGGCCACTACGGAAGGCAGATATCAACATCTGCAAAACATCCTTAAGATGCTCCAGCCATTAATGCTGGGAGGATTCAAAGAGTGAAGGAGGTACGAGAGGATAGATCCTCCCAAGCAAGGCTGGGCTCCCTGCTCATGGCAAAAAAATGCTGAGCATTTTTCTTTTTCTAAACAGCTGCTGTGCAGACACACAATGTCTGCCCCAAAGCAGCCACAAGCAGGAAACCAATCAGCACCAGCAAAGCATGAAAGGACCGACATGTACACAAAACCTGGCAAACATATGGAAAAGAAGAAAACAGGAAAAGCTGGCTAACTTCAGCAGTTCAGAGGATGCGTATCATCCTCCTGATGGGACACAGTCAACATGACAGGGCAAACACTGCTCCCAGTAATTCCAGATGCAGAAGAGAACGTGCAAATCAGTTTTAAGCAAAAGGGATCCATGTTGCAAAAAAATACAGGTTTTGTTCAAAAATCATGGTGCAGGGTGCTAGCAGCCCACCCTGAGGTCTAGATTGGCTCATAGGCAGAGAACAACCTGTTACATCCACTGCCTTCCCAGAGCTAGAAATTAATTACCCTGATAAAACAATGAAGCAGCAACACTCAGACAACTCTGCTAATGATGCTGAAGGTGATGGAAGACAAAGCCCTTTGTACTCAACCTGGAAGGAGTATTTGCAGCTGTATCCTGACTGGCGGATGCGCACGGTCTCCAGCATCCCCGTGTAGCGCAGCTGCCGGAGCACCAGGCTGTCGTTGAACCGCAGGGGCAGCTGCAAGGGGAAAACCAGACCAAGGATGAGCAAATATTTCCTTTCACTGAAGCTTTTAAGTGCATGGATGGGTGAAGGGTTCAGCAGATGTAGCACATGTGCACGACACACACATTGTCAGCGATGCTGCAGGAAGGAGGGAATGTGGGTCCCCAGGAACCGAACTAATCCCACTGGGACTGAATCCTGTTTGCTTCTGAGACTTTCAAACAGCTAACTAGAAAAATAAAGCCATAAAAAAAGATTTTTTGAGTTTGAATTGAATAAGACCTCCCAAGGGTATGGTTAACGGGTGAAATTTTGAGCAACTAAATCTCCAATGCAAAAAGCTTCAGCTTTAAATGCCTGGATAAAACTTCGAAGGATTAATCTACAAAGCATCCCTACATTTTGAACAGAGGGTCCTCGGTCCATGACACAATTACATAAAGTCAAATTCAAGAAATATGAGTCAGTGTGATCAATGGAATTTATTCTAAAAGTATCTGCTTTCACTTACTTTATCTTATGGAAGCGTCAGGGTTCAGACCCAGCACAAATAAATTCATGGTTCTATAAATCTCTGTTATGGTTGGTCAGAAGCTTCAAAGGAGTCAAATTCATTTATTAAAGCAAATATATTTTTCATATAAATTAAAATACTATATTTGCATACATGTGTTTCTACAAATATAAGATAAGCCAGTGCAGTTTATCGAGAGTGACACCCAAGTGATAAATCCATGCTTCCCCTTGCCCAAATCTTCTAAATTCAGCTCAATTTGAGGCTTTGTTTCCTATCTAACTCCCTGTAAAAAGGGAAAAAAGATTCCCAAGATGATTTCTAGCAGGATTTAGCTTTCACAGGATGGCATTTACCTTCTCGGCGTTGGATCGGATGCACTTGACAAAATACGGCTCTGCTTGGCCAAGGGTCTCCATCAGTTTGTTGAGGGATGCCTGCAATAGAGGAGAGCCAGGGAAGGGAGAGGAGACCACAGTGGATAATGAAAATCCAAATGTTTAAATTATAAACCAACATAAATTGGAATTAATTTTGAGTAAATGAGAAACATGGGAAATTGTTTTCCCAAATGAGTGTTTTAGCACAAGCAATTTGGCTGATTTTGTCTTTGCCTCCAATGAAGAAACTAAAGAAAAATATAATGCTGGGCTGGATTTTCAGATCTTTGGCTCCCCTGGAACCCAGATTCACATCCACTCCCCAGCACAAGCCTTTTCCAGCCATGAATGGGAACTCCAGGACAAGAATTTACACCTGGCACCAAACAACCACTGTTGTTTTGTTTGTTACGCTCCTACAGTGTTTTTTAAATACAAATCAAATTTTCCTTTATCAAGAGTGACTCCAGGCAGGATTGACTCCTGATTTTTAATTGTGAAAACTTTACTGCTGGCCTAAAAATGAGTTGTTCTTAATGAAAGTTTTGCCAAGGGAAAATTGGGAATTCACAAATATTTTTGAAGCCTGAGACCCTGAACACTTCAGAGTTTGTTTCTAGAGAAGAGTTTCAATGTTGGCATGTTCCTGACTGAAGGATCACTGAGAACTGAGGGATTTCTTGGTTCCATTTCTCTATTTCCCCTTATTTATTCATCCCCATTAAAAGTCTCTCCCACAAAAGTGAATTTACACTGGCATCACTCTACAGCCAGCTGATCCAGTGGGATGTCATGCTGAGCTATCCCTTCACCTTGCAAACCTTTGACTTTTTGGGATGAATCACAAGCTCTTGGAATAAAACCAGGCTGAAAACCAGAGTGTGCTGAGTCCATCACTGCTGGCCAGGCTCCTCAGCCACATTTTTTTGCTTTGTCCTATAAATACTCTGGGTATCTCTAATTGCTGAGCACACTACAAACATGGCATTGGTAAAGTGCTAGAGAGTTGATTACTGCTGGTTTTAATTCAGCTCTTAAAACTCAGCCATGTAAAGGATATTCTGTCACATTTACTATAAGCAGAGCTATAAATTTTGGAATACAGGACTTAATAAACTGGTGTGGTATTACAAAGACGTTTTTTGCCCACAGATCGGCTCACAGGCCTTTTTTTCCTTCTGATCATTTCAAAGACATCTTTATGGGAAGCCTTTCATGTTTAGAAAAACATGAAAATCCTGGATGTTCATTCACATCCAGGATTTTGGAAGGAGCAAGGGATGGATCCCACGCACATGTGATGCAGCTGTGTTATGTACATTAACTTCATGCAAATATCCCTGCTCCTGTCCCAGGGAGCAGCAGGAACGCCATGACGTGGCAGACCTCTGCTGGCATGCTCCTGGTTTTCATAAAATTCTGAAATTACTCATTTTTACACAAAAGAAGCCTATTGGGAGCCTTCAATCAGCAGTGATGCTGCAGCATCCCCCTGTGCCCACACAGGCTAGTGGGAGGGAAAGGGTGCACAAGGGACACAACTGCTTTGTTGGAAGTCCAGCAAGCAGAGTGCTCCCAGTGCTGGGAATGGTGGGAATGGGATGTGCAGGATCCATAGGAGGGGTCAATTCCATTCCCTCGGGGCCATCCTGTGTGAGGCAGATGGTCCAGGCACCCTCTGCCATCTGGTGGTCAGGAATCCACAAAGGACATGTGAGGTCGCTGGATTAACCCCGTACCCATCTCCTTTGTCCCTCTGCCAGCAAAACTTTCCAGCCACCCACTCCTTCACCTGCACTGTACTCAGCCTCTCAGGAACCCTTCCATCCCTGTCTCCAGGGCACCACTTGCATGTGGGTTAAAGGGAAGCTCGACAGTTTTAGATACGGGCGGTTTAGTTTTCCAGAGTGAAAGCCATGCCTGCTCCTGGAGCATGCTCTGAGGCAGCTATTTCCCCTACAGATTACCCTAAGTACAGGGATAGTGGAAATCCACAGGAGATGGAGCAGCTGCAAGGCCAGTGTTGAGGCATTAGCCACAAAGCAGCGTTTCTCTGCAAAAAAAAAAACACGTCAGGAAACATTTGTGTTTCCTGCCTGTGACCCAATTCCATGCACTGCAATTTTATTAGTTTGCTCTTGATTAAAAAAGCAATGCTGCTGCTTTATCCCTCAAAACTATTCTCTTTAACAAGTGCTCACTGAAATGAGGGATCTTTGATTTAAATGTGCTGTGAAAATATACAAAAATATATAAATTTTGCCCCCCAGGGCTTCTCATAGTTTTGTTGGGAGCATAAAGAGGTTTTGGGAAGGCCTTTCACTCCAAGACATCCATGTTTCAACCCCTCCACGGGTATGAATTAAACTCTGTGGGAGTGAATTTTGACCAGAATACCATTAGATTAGACAAGGTTAAATATATAAATTTACAGATGTGCATTCTGCAAATTATATATACACATGTGTGTATGCATGCATTTTTAATTATTTAATCTTACCCACACCTACACACAGAGACTTTCTAAATATAAAGCACATCTCAAAAAAAAAAACCCAAAGCAGTCAAAATTACAAGTCAAAACCAACCCAGACATGCTTAGAACCCAGATTTTAATTGAAAAGCTGCTTTCTATTATTACCACCTGCTCATGCACATGTCTTGTAGCAGTTTCCAAGCCGTGATGCACATACAGAACAATCACACTCAGGTTGGAAAAGACCTTTAAGATCATTGAGTCCAACTGTGAGCCCAGCACTGCCAAGTCCTTGGAGGATTATTTTCCCTGATCCAACCCTAGGGATTGCTGACTGGCACACCCCACTGACAACACAGGATCAATCCCTCCTCTGAATTCCCCTGCTCGCCTGGAGATAATGCAGCAGGATTCTGACTTTTCTGCCCCTATTAAATTCCCATTCTGTCTCAGAACAGATTATGCTGGATGAGAGTAAAAAGACTGCAAAAAATGCGATTTGGGGATTTGGTGGTTTCTGGGTTTGGGGGAGAAAGCACCACAATGTGATTTACCAGAGGACAGGGATGCACCAACATCTCCCCCTGCAGCTCATCCTCATGTCCCACCTTGTTCCACCACATCATCCCCCATGATACTCCTCCACACTCTTTTTTCTCTCTATTTGCACACTTTAAATGCCTGCCAGGTCTCCCAGTTCCCTCAAGCCCTCAGTGGGATTCATGGCCTAAATGCTGCAGGGGATGGGGCAGGACTCTGCCTGGAGCAGGTGATTCCCCTCTCTCCATCAAAGGAAAGGGCTCACCTGGAACTGGGCACTGATGCTGGGGGGTTTTTTCTTCTTATGGAGGTGGAGGAGAGATTTGGTGATGCGGTCATGCAATGTCAGGTTCGTGAGGTGCTTGAGGGACTTCACATCCAGCAAGTGCTGCAGAAAAAGAGAGAATCCACAGAAAATCCAGATATTACCATCACACTGTCTGCTATATCCCTCCTTTACCCTCACAGGGCTTCCTTAGGTGATGTAATCTCAACAGGGATCAACTATGGGATGGCTTCCCCGTGAGGGTGGGGAGGCCCTGGCACAGGGTGCCCAGAGCAGCTGTGGCTGCCCCATCCCTGGAAGTGTCCCAGGCCAGGTTGGATGGGGCTTGGATCACCCTGGTCTAGTGGAAGGTGACCCTGGCCCATTGTAGGGGGTAGAACCAGATGACCTTTAAGGTCCTTTCCAACACAATCCATCCCATGATTCTGTGATTCTCCTCACTGTTAATGAGCAATTTGCTAATTAATTGCATCATTGACTCTGCAGGTGCAAGATGGACATAGAGAGGAATAAAAACAGTGTTTGCTCCTCTGCTGGTGCTCTGCTCCTGACCATGGATGCAGCACCAGTGAAGACCACAAAAAGTCTTCTTCTAGGGACAAGAGATGTCCTGGCATCTCTTGAAATATAATAAATGTAGCCAAGATGGAGGAAAAGTAACAAGGTTGTTGTCTATGAGGTACCAGCTCTCCTGCATCACTTGCTCATTTTAGTTTAGAGATTTAGTTATTAAATTCCACCAGCATGTACATACTCCTTCTCAGAAGGAGGAAAAAAGAGAGCAGCTCCAAGGAAGATGTAAGTGCTCATATCTCTTTCTCCCACCAGAAATCAGGGCTGAAATCCTCTGGGTTAATATTAATTGAAGAGCCCTGAACAGAGCTGAGTTGACAGAAATCTTGGTGTAGACTCAATGGTCTTCTTCATATCCAGCAGCATCACATGACTGTGCTACAGCCTTAACCCACAAACCACAAGGGGGAAAATGCTGCTTCTCACTCACCTTTGGAAGACTGGGTTTAGCTTTGAAGTTCTTATTTCGCCTGGGGAGATAATAAACAGCACAATTAATCCACGGTGCAATTGTGGAATGGAGGAGTTTATGAAACCAGCCCCTCCACATCCCCCTGCACAGCTGCTGCCAGTAGCCAGCACTGAAATGGGGCTGTCCCTGCATACTGCAGACTAAGAGGAATGTATCCAATTAATGGGAATGGAAATAATGGCATGCTGGGAATTTGGGAAGAGCAAAGAAGCCAGGTCACAAAATGATTGACCAGCCTCCTGTTTCCAAACCCCATGCTCATTCCAGACACCCTGAGATGCTCCCTGAACCTTCGAGGAGGCTGCAATGTGAATCATCAACATCACCTGTCCAGATAACTTAGAAAATTTGATATGATGTTAAAAGTGTGACTGCATGTCATGCAGTCACATTACATGCAGCTCTATCTCCAGATTGATGTGACCAGAAGGTTTGTTCCTTCTCTTTCTTCCCTTTGTATGTCATTCCGAATCAATGAGACAAATCAAATCAGACATGTCAAACGTACTGGGGTTGCTTTGACCCAACTGGGAGCCAGCTCCAAGTCTACTTGGCACCCTGAGAGTTTTATATCCTGGCTATTTACATTCCCCTAAGTACCCTTGCTGCTCATTATGCTCCAGATCCCCTCCTGGGTACTGACATGAGGATGCCATGGGCCCTCTCCAGCAGTTTGCTGTTGGTGGCGTTGACGAATATCCCATCTTTGTCCAGGAAGGTGCCAGGGCTGGCCAGCCTGTTGTGCCTCATCCCCATCCGGCCATTCCAGCCAACTGCATAGGCATCCCTGCAACACCAGACACCGTTAGGAAGAGAGAAAAAACACGGTTCTATGAAAAAAACAGGTAATAAAATAACCCATTGGTAGAAAAGGAGCTGCCGGTTTTTTCTTTCCATTGTTCTTTCTCTCCCATGGGATGAGTCCCTGGTGCCAGACAGAACATGAAGCCATCATCTACTAAAGCACCTCTCAAAGATCAAACATTCACAAAAGGAACAAATTAACAGCAGGAGAGCAACAGCTTCCAGCTCTCCCAGACAGAAACCTTGACCCTGCAAATACCTCTAGATACCTTTGGTGGTCTGAAGGATACGAGGCCATGACATCTAGTGCTGACTCTGTCTCCTCAAATTCACACAATCATTCCATTAGGAAAAGAAAAAGCAAATCTAATTTGCAATAAACTCATTATTTGCCACAAAGATGGATGTCAGCCCCAGCTGGATGGATGGGTTGACCCAGAAACACTCTCTGGGACGTGATTATAAATCAGTCACTCAATTTTGTCCCCTCTGCCATGGAGCATAACTGCTATGGTCTCCAGACATACTCACCTGGCTTCAGAAGGGCTAAAGGCAACCAAGAGAGGAACCAAAATCCTCTCTTGGAGGGATGGAAACTGATACTTGACCAAATTACACATCAGGACAAGCAATTTCCAGAGGCAAGGAGATTTCCAGTTGTGTCTGGGAGACATGAAGCCTCTTATGGGCAGCATCCCACCAAAATACTTTTGGCTTGGTGGGTTTTTGCTGGTTTGTTGGGGGTTTTAAATTCTAGTTTTTTTTATCAGCCTTGCAGAAATCATCATACAAAACAAAAGCAATCTAAGGAAGGATGTGTGGGGGCTGCAATGCACCCCCTCCCCCCACCAAATTATCTCAGACAGGAGGAAAAGGAACAGGAGGAGACTCCAGGCTCCAGGTCATGAGGACGCTGAAGGACATGGTGGTTTAAACATGGCCTCAGGCACCGGCCACTTCTGAGCCCTGAGAACAAGGCAGTCCTTTGCCTGATTTGGATGAAAGGCAAATCTCAAGTGCCACATGGAAATTAAAAATTAAAGGATGTAAAGCTGTATGTTCAGCCAGCTCAAAGCCTGGAGCCAGACCCTCAGAGCAACGTCACCTGACTGCCTCATCTAAGCACTTCCCAAATTCCTTCCTGATCCTATTAAATCAGCATTTTGACATGGACCATTATTATAAGGAGGGGTCAATCACAGCAAGGCAAAACCCCTGGCTAAGGACCTGCTTTCTTAAGCACTCTATTTACAGATGGTTAGTAAGAAGCTTGAATATCCAAGTGATCCCTCCTGTTCACCTTTCTTCTCTTTACATCTCAGGTACCATCCACCAAAATCCTCCTGTTTGCAGGTGGAGAAAAAAAAAATCACCAGTTGATGGGAACCACTAAAACATCAGCCACTTTTGGGATGTACAACACCATGAATCCTGGTCAACCTTTCTGGAAAATCCTAGAAACTCGCACGTTGTTTTAAAAAACACAAGAGATAAAATGATAGCACTGTTCGTTATGGACAATTTAGGATGGATATGTTCACATGGAACAGATGCAGGCTTTTAGTATTTCGGGGTCAATCACCTCACCTAGCCCAGCCAGCTGCTTCCAGACCAACACCTGCTCAGACACCCCTGCACATAAAAGTGTCACTAGTGAGCACAAACCAGCAGGATCCCCACCAGCCCAAGTGGTTTTGGTTAAGCATGGCCTGGCCTTCATTTCTCAGCAGCTGGGGAAGGCACTTGGAATGCTCTGCTGAAGCCTGGTTTCCCACCCAGCATGTGCAAACCACCCGTCCACTTTTTTCTGAGATCAGAGGAGAGCACTTGGCTCCCTAAACCCTCCACAGTGACTTCCTGAGTGATGTCATGCCTCAAAATTGCTTTTAGAAACAGGCCTCAGGCTGTCCTGTAGGTTGGATGCACAACCAGACTTATCAGCAACCACATGATCATGAGATGGCTTTGAAGCAATTCCTGTTTAATTTGGAGCCATAAATGGCTTGCCAGTCGATCTGCTGGGAAGCAGCTAATGCCAATCTGTCTTCCAGATGTGTTACCTGGACTCCTGTGCTCACCTCCTCTTGCTCAACAAGTGCCATTTACCTGAAATACCAACATTCAGCAAGGGTGATATGACTCTCCAGATCAAAAGCAGCTACAATGAAAGGGATCAAAATCACCAGCCTGCTCTGAAAGTACAGGCTGGACCTTGGAGATCTAATGAGACTGATTTGTGCTTCCAGAAGGAAGGGGCAAAGGTGACATTTGGGGATCCATTACTGATGATGCCCAAGGGAAGTGAAGATCACAGACCATGCTATTGAGACATCACAGGAGGAGGAACACAGGAGTTAGGATTACTCCAAAAGCACTTTTTTCTGTAAATAAAGACTCAGATTGAGGCTGCTGGTAGGACACAGCTGCTAAGGATGAGGAAGAAAAACACAGTTCCTAAATTCTGGCTCTTTAGGCTGACTTGTCTGCTGTGCTGGCATGGGCTAAGCCACATAACCAGAGCTGACCACACACTGAACTCCACAGTAAATAAACATATCCTCCTCCTTGCCTGGGTCAGGAGGAGTTTCTCTGCCTTTACAATGTCCCTTTGCTGAGATAATAATATTTTTGGATACGAAAATATTGGCAGCCCCAGCTCCCACACTGAAGTGCCTCCAAAGCTGGAGTTGGGCAGTCAAGAAAAGCTCCGTCCCAGTTCAGGGATGCTCCTCAGTGCCAAAGGTTGGATAAAGAAACTGCAGGAATCCTCTTATCTCCAAGGGAAGATCTCCAAAGGGACAAAGTTTCATGTTACGTTATCCTGAGGGAAACTTGCACAATCAGAGGTGCTGGAAACAGGGAATGTCACCTCTGGAGACACCAACCTTCCCTGCTTTGAGCGTTACCAAGGACTGCCTGTCATCACAACCCAACCCACCAGAGCCCCAGCAGCTGCAGCATTATGAGAAAGGAAAGGAGGGTGCCAAAGACTGAGGTGAGGACAGCCAGGGTTGCATCATCTTCCTAGGAAAGACTGGCATTGCTTGTACCACCTGGATTTCTGCTCAAATCTAAGAAGTGGCACAAATTTATGAATTCAATCCCACCATTTTAGGTAAATTCCATGCCCTCTAACCACTGAAATGGACTTGTAATGATGTGAGAACATTCAGTTCTCCTTTAGTAGGGTGCCACTGCCTCTCTTAAAGGGGAGGAATTCAGAAGGACATTCTATTCTTGATGGCACTCAAGAGAGCACATGGTGAGCAAAACCAGGCAGAAGAAGCCACTTTTCTTCCCCTAGAAAAAAAGGAACCATGTATATCTAATTTTTGTTGTGGCCATTTGGCATTAAAGCCATTAAAAACAAGCCTTCACAATATCCTTGAAGGGTATTTAATTTTGTGTGGAAGGGAAGCCACTGAGATGCAAGGACAGATTTAATGGGCACATTTCAGGAGACAGACTCGGACTCCTCTTGACTTGTTCTGGGCTTCTCATTAAGCTCAGAGCAGCCATAAAGACACACCTGGATATCTGCAGCTCCAAGCAGAGGTTGTAGGAGCTCAGGGTGCTCCTATCACTTCCTTCACCAGCACATACCTGCTCAGAAGCAAGCAGAGAGGCACTGCACACCTTTAGAGGGGTATTGGGAAAATCAGACCACCTGGGATGTGTGGAGGGATAGCACAAGAATAGCTGAGAAAAGGATCAGTGCCCAGACATGCCTTGGATATGAAGACTTTGGCTTCACAAGCAAGTTAATTCTGGAATGGGGATGAAGAAGGCTTTGCAGAAGAGACACAGATCCATATCTCAAGTGTAGACCTGAGTTTCATTCAGTAGCTGCTTAAGTAGTCAGAAACTTCAAGGAAGGATATAAAAATGTACATAAAATCTGTAAAAATCAATCAAATTTGAAGCAAATGTACTTTTATCCCTCCCTGAAAACAAGCAAGCATTTGGCAAAGTACCATTTCAAATTCCATTACTTGCCATTCCAGGGTGCCTGGAGGTACCACATGCTGTATTGCAGTTCTGCACCCAAACCTGTCCTCCTTAAATGACTACTTCCTTGATATTGGCACATTCATTAATTTTTAAAGCTTCTTAAACACCCTCATACACCCACCACCACCAACTGCTGCCTTTGACACAGAGAAATTGCTTTTCTTGCCTGCTGTTTAGTCAGGAAAGGTGTTTAGATTCGATCACACAGCAGAGAAAGAAGGAAGAGAAGGTAAGATTGATAAGCAAGATGGGGAAAATGTCAATACAGTCATTTTTAGGTAAAGACAGTGCTCTCCCCTCCCATATCCCTGGCCATGCCAAGGTAAAAGCAGGAGCCTTACCGTGGGCTCCTCTCGTTGATGGTGTTGACTCCCTGGAGGTCTGAGAGCGGCGTCCGCGGGCTCTTCCGAGTGATACCTGGAGCAGCACATGAGGAAGACGTTTCCAACTGGCTCCTACCCAAGAGACAATTAGCAGAGCCATCCCCACAGACAATTAGCAGAGCCATAGCTGAGGCCTGACTCTGGTGAGGAGCAGCGTGGACGTGTCCTGGCACATGCCGGGCACAGCCGGGTGCCAGGGATGCCATCGCTCCCCAGTCCCACCTCCCTGCCAGAGTCATCACCCGTGTGAGTAACACTGTTTGCTCCAGCCTCTAATTCCTCTCCCACACACACATGGGATGTTTTAGGGACGTGCTGTCCCAGCTAGCAAATGGGGTGAGGGAAGGAGATGATGGGGACAAGCAGCCACTCATGTCTAAGAGATTCCCCAGCTTCCCACTGCGCATGGGATAACCCAGCTGCATGGGCAAAACACTTGGACATAATTAGAATGCTTGGAAAAATAGTCATTTATTCCTTAGACACTTCTCTCTCTCCCTCCAAATATATGGACATGTGCAGCAAATAGTAAATGCTTTATTCACTATTTTTTAAATGCTTGATTGCCTATTGAGCCTATATACTTTGATACCTGGAAAAATTTATTTGTAATAAAATATATCTAATAAAACAATATATTAAATAAAGTATCTATTTTGTATTCAGCCAATAAAGCTGCCATACATGGTTACAGTAGCAGCTGTTATCTTCCCTGAAGTGGAAATGTTTTGTAACCAAAGCACTTAGGAAGACAGGAGACAATTATTGTAGACAACAAAACACTTCGAGTCACCAAACCACAAAAATATAAAGATCTGATAATGTGCAGTTTGACATGAAAACAGCTGAGTAATTTTGTAACTGTCTCAAAATCACTGCTGTGAGACAGGAAAAATCACAGCTCTCACCTCAGCATGGGAAAAATGTGTTTTATTCCACCCTGAGACATCTACAGTGGGGAAAAAAGGGAAAAAAAAAAAAGCTATCTAAAAAGATAAAAGTCTAAACTATGGTCTGTAGTAGGACAGGAGGAAGCGATGGCATATCCCCTCCTCCCCATATTTATAATTCCACTATTTCATGCAGCCCAGCTGCTGAGCTAAAAGGTGTCCTGACAATTTTTTATTCTGAAAGATGAACACAAAGCAAATATACTGAGACCTGAGCTCGTCCTGCTGTTCTGAGTCTGGAATTCCTGAGGAGAAGATGAATTCCTACCAAAAACATCCCTTTAACAGGACATTTACCGCCCTACTTGCCCTGTTAAGGTGCTGTAACAGCTCATCTTGAAGCTGAACACGAGAATCTGTTCATCTTGAATTGGGCAGGAGAAAAGGCTGCTGGTCCACCTGCTCAAGTTTTTGCATCTAAAGGTGCCCAAATATTCTGGAAATGTCAACAAAGTAAAATTTGAGGGTGTGCTGTCCCTTTGGCCCTGCGTGTATCTTTGTGCTCCAAGGCAGGACCAACCAAATCACTCCTGCTGAGAAGGTTTGGCATCTCCAGCTTTTGGAAAGCAAGGCAGATGCATTTTGGAATGCATCTGAGTGCTTAACAATTCCCAAGCTCAAAACTCTTTTCAATCCCTCTTTTTGCCATTTAAGCCAGTTTTGAGTTACATTTCTTGTCCTAGGAGTGTTCTTGTACCTCCTTCGAGACTGGCATTTCTGTGTCCAAACTCCTGATTTAGAGCACAGAAACTGAATTGCAAATAGGGAAAAATCGGAATAACCAGGAATCTGCTTAAAATGTTGCATTAGTACTTTGTATAGCTAGTTTTAGACTAAGAAAGCACCTAATGTCTAGCTGCATCTATTTTTAATATAGATAAAATTAATATATTTTAATATGCCTAGGTACTTCCCTGGTAAGGCCCAGAAGGCTTTTCTTATCTAAAGGAGTCCATGAAAAATGGGATTTCACTGGTATTTCCAAGATTTTATTAATGCCTACCCTTATTTTTGGAGCAAAATTTGTCTTCCTACCCTTCTGTCAGACTCAGACACAGCCTGATGTGGTTTACACTTCAGGAAGAAAATTATCCTGATTTTTGACGCATATTCCCTTTCCTTCAGCAGGAGTGTTTCGGAAAGACGGACTGATTTACCTAACAGGTCTTTGTCCTGGTTGAGAAGAGTTTTGGATAAGCCCTGTCTACTCCCTGTGGATGAATGCCAACCAGCAGACCTCCAGTCCTGAATCAGAGGTGTCTGAACCCAGTGCCTTGCTCTGGAGGAACTGGTGGTATAGGGTTAGGGAAGGGTGACCAGCTGGTTCTGAAAACTGAATACCAAGGGACCTACAGGGAATCTCGATAGACCAATTTGAAAGAAACCAATTTGTTTTCTCTCTTTGTTCAGAACTAATTTCACAGTTCAAGACAAGGAGCTGACCTTGGTTCCTGTCTCAAAGCTGATGTGGATGTCTAACCTCATCTGATTTGTGGGAAAAGCTGAGTCCCCAGGGCCAGGCTCGCCTGTAGGGCCCAAAACCTGATGGATTCTGAACCAGAATGTTCCACACGCTCCAAGCCCACTTCAGCTTGCCAAGGCTGGGAGCCTGGGGAAGCAGGAGCACACCCCTGGGAAGATGGAAAGGACCTCTAAATGCAGAACATGAATTACTTGTTTGCCTGGTCAGATGCTAATTCACAAACTGTGCCAATATTCTTCTTAGACCCACTCGTTGGATTTATCCTAAGAGTTCCCAGATTGTGTGGACTTATCTATATTAGTGAGGTTTTGAGCTCAACAATGAGCTCAACTTCCTGCTTCCCACTAAATTAAAGCTCTAAGTATCTCTTGAGTTGTATGAATTTCCTCTTTACCACCTAAGGAACTGCAAACTAAACCCCCCAAAATCTCCCATATTGCTGATTCAACTTAAAAATTAAATTGATTCGTTAATTGCAAGTAAAATTACTCTGCTGATAACTATCTTCCTTTCCAATGGTTTCTTAGTAGTATCAGTATGGTCACTTGGCACAACACCTCTTAATAAAATCTAAAGTCAAGTAAAATTTAGTATCACTCCTTCATATTTTCCTATAGCAATGTTGGGAACTTGTAGAGGAAAATAATGTAGTTAAATTAAGAATGAAAGCCTAAAATTAAGACCTAAATCACCACTGCTCCCTCAACCCCACATGCTGCAGGAAGCACAGACAACTGACAGGAGGGTTCTAACAGGAAAACCATATTTATGAAGATTTAACATGCACCTACTGTACTTACTGTGCTCAGCTCTACAGAAAAATGATAGTTTCCACTTACACCTGAATTTCATGAAGTTTAAGCAAGTTGGGCTGAGGCTTTGCCCAAGCAGAGCAGCACTATTTCTGTCAACTTTAACACGCAACATGAATGAAGAGAAATGGTAGGAAAATAATATATCTAAACATCAGAGCACCAAATATCTATTTAAATATAAAAATAAAATAGAAATAAAAATAAAAATAAAATAGTGCAGGCAAGAGTGTCCATGTTGTCATGCAGGATGAGTTTATTACGTGACAGAGGAGTGAAGATGAAGAAATGGAGACCAAGTGCATCATCCCATAAAATAACATTGACAATGCCTCTGTTTTAAGTAAAAGCCCTGGGAGACAATGTTTTCACTGGATTTTCTGAAGTCCAATGAAATCCAAATTAAGTTGAATTCCAGCTGTACCAGCTTTGTATCAGGAATTCTCTTTATTCATGTCAGTGAGTAAACGGGAAAATTGCCAACAAAACGATTTTTGCAAGATCTCAAGAGATATGGGTTTGCTTTTAATTTGACTCTTCCAGCTCTGCCTAATCCTTTCCCAATAGGTTCAAAACTGCTCTGAAGCAGCTGGTTTGATCATGGAGGGCTCCTCAGGCACTGTGTTTTTATCCTTTCTACATGGAATGCACCTGGTTCCCATTTCTGGACGTGTGAGTGTGGTATCAGAGGGGAGGGCGGGTGGTGGAGCCTTACTGTACTTCTCTTCCTTGCACCTCTGCAGGATCTCTAAGCTCCTCTGATGAACTGGGTGGTGGAGAAAGCTAAAACTATCCACACTTTTCAAAACCGCACATGGCACTGCATCATCATGCCCTTGGGAAGCAAAATAAAAACAAACAAAAAAAAAAAATGGAGAGAAGAGAAAGATTTTATAAGCAGAAGTCAGGAGAGGGGAAGGAACAAGCCCAAAGGAGCTCGAGGGTCACAGGTTTTTGTGCTCAACACAATTTAACTGTGGTTTCCTCCACACGGCACTGTGGCATGGAAGCAGTGGGCTGGACCACGTCCCAGTCCCAATTATAAACCTCATTAGACAGAGCATAAATAATAATCACTCCAAGATTATTTGGGCAAAAAGAGGATTATTAGATAAATATTTCCTTTTATTAACTTATTTTTAAAATCCTTTCTGTGCCTCCACCCAGTGTTGCCTGCAAATCCCTGTGCAGATGCTCCGTGACAGAACCACCTGGAATTCGCATCATGCATCCCAGTGCTACATTTTGCTCAGATTCTGGCAATTAAAAGGAAAAATGTAAATTATTTGCATTAAGCACCATTTCCATATTCCCCGAGGGCAGAGAACACAGAATCTGGAGTTTGGCAGACTCCGTGTTTGAGGTTTGATAGGTCTGAGTTGGAAGAAACCATCAATGTGTGGCCAAGAGGACTTCTGATGGCCCAGCTGTGAGCACAGGGTGGAGGAGAAGTGACACCAGTGACAATGTGATAACACATTGCATCTCTCTGTCATTGTTGGCCAAGTCCAGGATGTGCCACACTCCCAGTGAGGCGTGGGGAGGTCACCAGGGAGTCACTTTGTGCCAGCATCTATGGGAGCATTTCATATCAACACATAAAACCATCGGACAGGATTGATCTGAATTTTCCACAGGAGCACTGTCAAGGGGCATCTTCCTCACCTTAACAACAGTGACACCTCAAACACCAAGCTTTTGATTGCTGTCACCTTTATTTGGCAAGTACAAACTTTTTTATTGATTATTTTGATGGCAGTGTTTTTTTGGTGATCAGCTTTAGGAATAAATCTGCAGAAGCCAGTGGGATTACTTTTAAGCAGGAATTACCCAAGGAGAAACCCTTGTTGGCTAAATTCAACTGCAGAGCCCATCAAGGGCAGGCACAGCCTCAAGGCCACAAAACCTTCATCAGAGCAAGGATTTAGGTCCAGCAAAACCAAGGCTCTGCAGCCTAGTTTGTATGAATAGCACCATTTTTTCCATTAAGTTTTTGCCATGAATTAGAGGGTTTCACATAATCAATGTGTATTGATGACAGCAAAAAAAGTCAATCAGCCAATTTTCTTTCCTAAAAAGCTTGACAGTGTTCCTTTAATCCAAGTTCACAAACAAATTCAGTTCTAACATGCAGTTCTATTGGACCATTTCAATCCTCATTGATAAACTTAGTAATAAAAAGAATTAAAAATCAAATTATTGAAGAGTTGCATCCTTCAGCTTAAGTGCAGCTTTTTGATCCTGGTATCTTTCATTCAAGGAGCGCTGGCAGCACCCTAAAAAGCATCACTCAGGCAGAAACACAAAGGTAGCAAAGAAAATTCAGTGACACCACTTTGCTGCTCTTCATCTTCAAGTTAACGAGGACAATCACACAACCACCAAAAGCTGCACTAGGAGGGTATCAGAAGCACAAAAAAAGAAGAATCCCCAAAGCCAGCAAGAAAAAATGCTGATTATCCTTCCAGAAGCATCTGCTTGGCATGGAGGAGACAGCCAAAAGGATGATGTGGAAAGGAAGCAAAGCAAAATTTTGCAGAGCTGCTTAGATGTAAGCCAGGGATTTTTCCAGAAAACCCCTGTTGGGTATTGCAAGCATAAAAGCACAAGAGATCCAGTTGGGGTTCAGACAAAGAATGCAAAGAACCTTTAGTTAAAAGAAGCAAGTTTGGGATATCTCCCTGCTCCCTCACTTTACCTGCCTGATGGATGGGGAAAGGACCTCAGAAACCAAAAATGGGCAGCACATCTTGAAAAAAGATCTGTACAAATAATAATATCTGTACAAAAAACACACTAAGTGTGTACATATGGATGACTGTGTGAGAGAGGTTTTTCTTACTCTTTGTTACTTTTCTTACATCATTTTGTCAGCAGCTCCACATCTCTTGGCAGGCAGATGCTTCAAATCAGGCAAATTAAAACCATCAAGGTTTGATAAAAACCAAAATAAACCTCAAACGTGCTGCCTTTGGTTCTCTGCTTCTATCTATCAAGATGGGAGAATTTGAGTGATACTTTGATAACTCACAAATGTTTTCTGCCATAAAGGCAAAGCATCAATCTGGGGCTTTTCTGCACTATTTTGGAGAGGGAAGGGAATTCCAGCACCTAGCAGTGGATGCATCATATTACACCAGCCCGTCGCACTGTCCTGACACTGCCTGAGCCTTCTGCCCATGTCTACCTCTTCCACAGCCACCTGCTTTGGTGACAGATTTTGGAGGAGGACAATGGAACAGGGGATGGGTGTAAAGTCACACTAGCAAAAACACAATTAAACCCTGCTACTGATTTCACCTTGCTAAGTGTGACCTGGGCAAAATCAGAATCCCAGGACGGTTTTGAGTTGGAAAGGACCTTAAAAATCATCCAGCCCCACCCCCTGCCACAGGCAGGCACACCTTCCACTACAGGTTGCTCCAAGGCCTGTCCAACCTGGGTGGTCATGCTTGGACATGGTGGGCAGTTCTCCAAAGAGGGCAAGGACAGTGATCCCAGCTCTGCCATTGCTTGTAGGTTAAGTTTTTCCCACAGATAAGGTGTACCTCAGCATGGAATTTAGATTTAGGTAATCATCTCCCAGCAGCGTTGCCTGTAAAATGGAGACTTTCTCATAACTTTTCCCCAATTTGATGCACATAGAAGTTCAGGGTATAAATGATCTGAGCGTTGTTGCTAAGTTTAAGACAAACCTTATCTGGCTTTCTGAGGGGTTTGTTTTTCCTTTGACTCAAAACCCAGAGTGAACAAAGCACAACGCCATTTGAATATAGGCTAAAGGACATGGACAAATAATGGAGCAGCACCATGAAAAGGTTTAGAAATTCAGCCATCACCAATTAATTTTGGTATGGAAAGAGAAGGCGATACAAGAATTGAGTCTCAGAATTGTCTCAAGACCTCCTGGTCTCATCCAGTTACATATATATATATATATATATATATATATCTAAAATCATATCTATATATTGATACAGATATATATAGAAAGAGAAATATAAGCAAAACTCTGGACTGAAAAGCAGGAGTGAGGAGACAAGCACAGCAGTGTGCAGGACCAGTTGGCAGAGACACAGAAAGCGAAGCAGGGCTTGAAATCAGCTCTTACTTCCTGAGACTGAATGATTTTTTCTTGTCTTCTGGATTACCACATTTAAGTTCAGCCTGGGGTTTATGCAAGATGAAAATGCAAAGATGGATTTTGGAAGCCATCTCTTTGGAGTGGCTTTCCCCCAAAGCCAAACATCTTTGCCATCTCTGTGTTTGGTTACTCTGTCCAAAAACACTGCCTTGATGTGCCACACAGACCCAGGCTCATGAGTCAGCTCTTCTCTTACACTGCATCCGGGAGGTGGCAGAGGAAGAACCTCAAGACCTGACAGTTGATTTTTTGCCTCCTGCTCTTCTTGGAATTTGCTCCCAAGAAAATGATTCTTTCTGCTTGAACAGTTGCCACTCTATGCTCCTTGTCCCAGGCTCCCTCACTCTCCACCATGCAAATCTCACTGATTACAAAGTAATTCATGGTGAGGCTCTGCCTTTAATTTTATCCCTGCTGAGGCTCTAATTCTATCACGGATTTCAAGCCCTCTTGTGCCCAGAAATGAACAGCAATAGCTTGTACCCGTCTTTCCGAAATTGCTTTATGCTGAGAAATGGCCTAAAAGCACAGCCAGGTCTTGCCTGCCACAGCATGATGATGCACCATCACTTTCCTTTAATTTAATGCCCCTGTGATCCGTGGTTCTGGATGACTGCAAAGCCATGAATTTTGCTAGACAAGAGACATGCTCTCCTGCAGCTGAAAGGGTGAACAGCTTGGAAAATCATAGGAAGATTTATTGCTTTTTTTTGTTTCCAGATGTAACTAACAGTTCAAGAATTATTACAAAAATAATTTGCCTTCTTTGCTGGCTAATTTGTATGTCTCCGTTCGAATGACTTGTATTTTTCTATCCATGCATCCTACAATAATGAAAAATTAAAGCAGCAGTAAAATGAAAATATTTCCTTAGGATACATTAAAATCAAATGTACCTTTAAATGTGACCTCTGAAAAAAATTTACCTGTTAATTCAACAAATTTTCTAATAGATTCGTAACTCCTAATAAGTCAGTCTACTTAAAACAGGATAGTAACACGTTAGACCCAAATTGCTGTTGAAAAACAGGCTCCAGGAGCAGGTGACGGACGTACCAGTTTTCTTCTCCACGTATCGTTTTCCAGCCTCCCTAAACGCAACCATGGCCCTGAAAAAGGCTCTGAGGACGGCCCAGCGGAACACAGCCACGGGGTCGATCCCGATCATCCCGCAGATGAAGGCGTTCTTGCTGCTCCGCAGGAGAGCCACGATGTCCGGGCGCATGTGATCCGTGTTCTTCTCCCGGAAATCCTAGGGGAGGAAGGAGGAGGAGAGAGGAAAATAAATAATATCTGCGTGATACTCCAGGTAGGATTTTCCAGGCTATCTCTGGGCCAGCACAATTATTGAATCCTGTTTATTTTTTCTCTCCTGCTCCCATATTTGATACTTCTTTATGATCATCATCTCTGGTGCTTAAAATGTTCATTTATTGCATCTCAAACATGATGAGAGATTTGCAGCTGCAAATCCCAAGGCTATTTCTCACACAGGAGAAATGGCTTATCTGGTCACTGGAATTCCTTCTGCTAATAACTGGCATGAATAGAAATGGGGCCAACTCTGTAATCATTCACATGGGATTCCAGAAAGTACCTGTAGCAGTGGGATGTGGAGACCTAAGCACACATAACGTGTAATAAAAGTGGCTAATGATGAGGAAGAGGAAAACACTGGGTTTTCTACACAAGCCAAGTCCAGAAAGGCCACCAGACACCCAATTCCAACTCATTGTTGGGGTGTAGCACTGAACTCACTGCGCTTCCCTAAATTCTTCCCAAAATGCCCACGTGAAGGAGAACAGGAAGACCCCATTTCTACTACCTTTTCATTTCTCCAAACACTTCTCTCCTGACCCTCCCACCTTCTTGGGCCAAGTCCTCTCCAAAACATCTCTGTGGAGCCTCTGGGGCTTTCCTTCCCAATCCCAGATTTAGATGAAAGCAACTGCTGGGGAACAGCTGGGTGACAGACCTTGACTCCGTACTTCACTTTGCCCGCGTAGTGTTTGATGATGAAAGCTGGCTCCATCACCGCTGGGAATTCAATGTAGGAGTTCCCTTCATGTTGACGCTTGAATTTATCCAGCAGTGTCTGGTTTGTGGCTTGAGGAAAACTGAGTGGAGAGAATTGAAAGGAAGAAGCTGCAAACCTAACAGGAAAACTTTTCCACTTCTTTCATGTCCACGAAAGGGAAAACAGAGACATTCTGAGTAGAGAAAGCCAACCCTCCATCCTCAAACTTCATGGAAATCTGCAGCATGGAGCTGTATTTCACAACTCTATCCAATTTAAGTTGTTTTATCCCAGTACAATATCACTGGGAGAGCATTGCTACTGGTCTCCTGTCAACGAGACAAGAAGTGGGGGAGAAACTTGCAAGGCAAATGGTAGGAGCAGACCTTGTGCCCATGGCCACATGGATCTGAGGTGACCTCAGCAAGACCACCTGGCCTTTCCCTGCCTTTCACATTGAGGAAACTGGCACGAGCATCTGATGGGAGAACTGTCCTGCTCCAAAGTTTCCACACCAAGGCAGCCCCAGAAGCCACATGTTCCCCCAGGAACTTCTCCTGAGACAGATGGATGCAACCAAGGATGCAAATCTGAGCTAAGTCCCTGATGCCCAGGAAACCCTGTGGAAATGCAGCCCCTATGGACAAGTGCCCTCACTTCACTCTGGTTCAGTTTTTTACCAGTAAATTGCTAAATCCACCTTATATCTCAGTAACAGCACCTACACATCCTGCTTTGACTCATGCACTTGGGTTCAGCACCTTCACATTGTCACACGCCAAGAGACAGGGAAAGAAATGAAGAGAGAAGCAAAGGAAACCTTTTCCCTTCCCTTTAATGGAAGAGATTCTTGAAAGTAATTTTAATTATTATTTTTTAAGGCTTTTTGCTCAGCTGGCTGATTGTCCAACTCTGTGTGTTGCCACCTCAAAAACAACACTAGAAACACCAATCAGGCCAGTGAGATATTAACACCTTTCTGGGAAGTTGTTGTTTTTTTTTTTTTCAGAAAACTGAAGGATAAACACATTTCAACTGAAAAACAAATCTCATTTCCAAAGCCAGCATTTTCCTACTCACTTGCTTTCCTCATCCAGCAGATGGAGCAGCCCCGTTGGCTTCTTGCTGATCAGGTTGATGCAGCTGGAGTTGTCTATGTAGTCGATGTTGTGCCAGCTAATTCCTTCTGCTCTATATTCCTCCTGAAAAAAAATCAAAACCACAGATGACATAATGATGATTTGGTGCAAGCAAAAATAAAACACAAAATCCAAAGGTTTTTGTGGAAACTGATACACCGTTTACCAAAACAGACATCTCTCCTGTAAATATTCCATTAATGCTTTCTGTGATTCAAAAAAAAAAAAAAAAAAAAAAGGATAAAGAACCTCTGGAACAACCTGAAACAAAGCAAACCACAGAGCATTTCCCAATTTCAGATGAACCAGATGTTTGTTCAGACACAGGTGGCTGTGTGGGAGTCCAAGCCTGCCAAGGACATCCAGCATGTGCAGACTCCCCCTTTCCTTTTCCTGGACTGCTTCTAAATCACAGCACAGTTTGGGTTGGAAGAGACCTTAAAGCTCTTCTCATTCCACCCCCTGCCATGGACAGCAACAACTTCCACCAGCCCAGGTTGCTCCAAGCCTCATCCAGCCTGGCCTTGAACACTTCCAGGGATGGGGCAGCCACATCTAACCCTGCCCTCTGGCAGTGGGAGCCATTCCCTGTGTCCTGTTCCTCCATCCCTTGTCCCCAGTCCCTCTCCAGCTCTCCTGGAGCTCCTTCAGGCCCTGGCAGGGGCTCTGAGCTCTCCCTGGAGCCTTCTCTTGTCCAGGTGAGCACCCCCAGCTCTCCCAGCCTGGCTCCAGAGCAGAGGGGCTCCACCCTCAGAGCAGCTCCCTGGCCTCCTCTGGCCTCTCTCCAGGAGCTCTGTATCTTTCTGATGTTGGATCCAGGGCTGAGGCAGCTCTGCAGGTGAGGTCTCACCCGCATGGGGCAGAAGGGCAGATTCTCCTGCTTCCCACACTTTGGGATCTGGGGGGTTTTGGGGTCCCCAGTGCATGTGGGTGGGGCGTGTGGAACTTCCCACCCATCAAAGTGTCACACAGTTTGCATCAATTAATATTTAGTATTCGGTTGCTGGAAGGAAATTGTGGTACAACATATTAATTACACAGAAAATGCAGTAAACCTCCCTCTCCTGCTTCCCTAGGCTCTGCTCTTTCACATTTCCCACTATTAATGGCCAGTGCTGTATGTGCTAACAAAGAGAGCTCCAGCTACACAAAGCCACTGCTCCAGGGCCAGCAGAACCACCACCCTGTACAGCAAATTTGAAGATCAGCCTCCAAATTCAAGCTGAGGCAAAAAAAGCTATTGATTTTCCACCAAAATAGTTCCAACCCTTGGTCTCCTATAAAGGTTATCTCCTCTGAGAAATACTTGCAACTGAATTACTTCAAGAAGTCTTACGCAGAAATTATTTCAGGGCATCTAAATGAAAGCAGAGTTTAAAAATCATAATTTTTATCATATGTTTAAGACTTGTGACTCATTGTCTAAACAGAGATACTGAACCATGCACCTTACTACATGTGTTGGACAAAGTCCTACTGATCCAGCTGCCTTTTTACTTCTCTATCACAGGACATTTTGATGGCAGAATTGAAGATAAAAAAGAAAAAAGCTTCAAAACCCTAATAGCATCTTTCTAATGATAATCAGATTCATTATTATTGGTGCCTCTCCTTTATTTTTAATATGAGCAAACAACTTTTAAAAAAAGTATGTGCATCCTAATCCAAAATTAACATGAACTCCGCAGATATTTTTAGAAATAAAGAGTCTGAAGAGCTTTTAGACATTTGACATTTCACAAGGAAATTTTTGCTAAAACAATCCCTAGAAGGTCTTGAATTCAGTATGAGAGACATTGTATAATCTTACAACAACAGTACAGACAAATACAGACGTGTGCTGCCTTAGAAGGAGTTTTTAATATCCCTGAAGCCTTTGGGATTCAAAATATACAAGATCCCATTGGGGGAAAAATCCTGAAAATAAAGAATGACTCTGCATCATGAATTTTGTTTTCTCCTTTTATTTTTTATTTTTTTACCTTCAGTTCTTGCCCAGCAACCAGGACACAGCAGAATCTCACAACAACATTCTCAAGGCCCTGCTGAACTACAGGCAATCGAAAATCACAGATTTGATTAAACCTTGTGGCATTTTGCAAGCCAGGGAAAAGCTTTTATCCAGCAATCACAGGCTGCGTGTTTCGGAGCAGGCACGAGCTGCTCCTGAGGGATTTCCCCGAGAGTCACTGGGAGTCAGCATCATCCATCAACTGCCTGCTTCCAACAGCCCTTAATGGAGTGCAGGGTCCATTAGGCCCAGCTTTGCCAGCTCAAGACTGCTCAGGAGCATGCAGAGAGCAATAAAACCTTGGTGTGATGAGCCAAGAGCAGCATTTTTCAGTGGTGACAGGTGGGTGTTACCAGACTTATATATCTATTATAATGACTCTTTGTTGAAGTACTTGTGGCGGGGGGGGCTTTACATTTTTTGCTCCCCCAAAAAACCCCATAAATCATGTAGAGTTTTAAATCTCGACACATCTAAGCTGAACAACCATCCCTCTGCTCTAGAAGGCCTCTAGATATCCATAATTCCACATGGGACATTCAGCAGCTGCACAGCAAATGTGCTGTGAAACTCCTCTGGCCACACTAAAATCTTATACTGCTGCTGAGATCAGTGCAAAAGCATTGATCAGCAATGCCAGATCTGGAGTTTTTTAAAATAGTCTAGTAAATGACCAAAAAATAGCAGAGTTCAAGGTCTCTACTTCTCTGGGCTCACTTTCAGCTGTTCCACAGACATGATGGTCAGTCAATAGGTCCCTCCTGGCCTCGTTTCCTTCAGCTGCAGGATTTTGGCTAATTCTCCCTCCTCTGCTACTTTTTTTTTCTCTGGGCTGGGTCAGAAACCCTCACTCCCAGGCTCTGGGTTCATCCCTTCCTTCCATCCTCAACACAACCTGTTCCTGTTCTGGCCAAATGAGAAGAAGGATTCAAGTCCTCAACAAACAATCTTTTCCACAATAATTCAGAGATTTAGTCTCATTTCAAGACAGGCAGCAGGAACGCTTCCAGAGCAACTGCTCCAAAGCTTAAATGGAAATAAATTCCCCTTATTCCTTTTTCCCTAGCATTTTTCCAGTTCTTAATTTGGTTGCCTTCAGGATCTGCGCTCAAGAGATACAAGAGATATGCCTTTGGGATGGCCTGCTGTAATTTCTGGGGTATTTGCTGGTCTGCAGAATACTCTACAGATTGTTCATAGAAAGACAGAAACTATAGGGGAAAATCACTGCTGTCTATTAAACTTAATTAAATTGCAGTTGTTAATATTCCATGTGATTCCTATATTCATCTTGTAATGACCATCTTCCTCCAGAATTCAGGAGATACCCTGAAAAGCTACCTCAAAATATTCCTTCATCTCTGAGTATGACAACAAAGCCTCTGCCGTCCTTTGATGGACACAGGGTCCTGGAGCACTGGGTTACTAGGGAATTCCATCCAAACATGATGCTTTCATTTAACAAGACCAAAACAACATGAAACACTTTCATTCAAACAGAAACACCTCAAGTTGGAGATTGATCAAAAATTGGCTTAAATTTATACCTTGATTGAAAACTAAGTTTTGTTTAGGGGCACATCCAAATGTCCAATTCCTGGAAGATCATCTTCACATTAAGAACCAAATTGGTGACATTACCACTATCTGCAAAAGTTTCTAGTGCAGTGAAGTCCACAGAGCCCCTTTTTTGGCATCCTTACTTGCAATAAAAATGTGAGGATTTACTCCTCCCATCCCTGGATACCTGAAACCTGGTCTGCTGGAAAGTGGAGCAATGAAAGTTCACTGGAGAGAAGAGCACCGAGCTCCCAGACTTGGCAAAAGAAATGCAGCACAAAGAACTGAAAAAAATACATTAGGGGTTTTTTTTAGAGAGTCCAGCAGCTCCATATTTTCATTTAATTATTGGGTGAGATGCTACAGATTGTTCTCCAAGTGACCTCTATGGACTCCATGAGGAGATTCCTGCTTCCCAAGTGGGAATTCAGAATCAGCTTTGCTGTCCTAAGCATGGAGAGAGACATTGGCAGTATGTCAGCATGGGGTCACTGAAGGGATCTGATTAAAACACAGCTTATGGTGTTCAAATATATTTAAAAAAGACATAAAATGGGCATGCAGACTTTGAAATGCACACGGAATATATGAGTAAATCTTTACTCTCATGCAGTGTTAGCTGAGGCAAAGCAGCATGTAAAATTTGGGGTACCAAATAACCAGAAAGGGGCAGAATTTCCAACATTTTTAAGTAGGAAAATGACTGGAACTCTAGGAAAGGGGGCACTGTTAAAGCTCTGCTAAAGGGAAACTGCCTGCCTACACTGACCCAGAGCATGAACACTGCCCGTGGCACAGAATAGTGAATTGAAAATTAAAACACACATGCTGAGCATCAGGAAAACCTTCCCAACTGGGCTGCAAGGCCTGATGGAAACCCTCCTGCCAGGAACAGAAATATCCTCTAATTTTATAGTTGGAGTTGTTGAGAACCAAGTCCTGTTATCCCTACATGAGCATTGGACCAGTTCTGCTATCAGGACTTTATTTCGCTGCTAAACCAAACCATAACACTCTAATCCAGGGTGGAATTAAAGCTTTCTTTATCCTGAGTGGGAGATAACACCCACAAGCCCAACAAAATCTTGGGAGATGCTGCAAAATGTCTTTACACCTCTGCATATGATCATCAATTACTCTGTATCCAGCCACAGTCATCAGTAAATAAATCCAAATGCTAAACAGCATAGTTAGGGGAGAAAAAGTTAAACATTATTTTAAATCTCACACTTACATAGACATGATAGCTATGATAAATATGATATCTAAATAAAATATCTAAACTCTCTTTGGAGTAGCATGGTCCCTGGGTGCTGCTGCTCCCCAAAATCACGTGGCAAAGTTCAGAGTTGGGGAGAAAGGGACCAGGGGCTTAAAAAAATTTCAGAGAAGAGGAAATGCAGAGATGAAATGAAACAGGAGATGTGATAAAAATAAAATAAAACCATAATAAATTCCCCATCTGTCTAAAAGCAGAAAACTCATGGTTTAGGAAATTCAAACCAAAAGGTGGTGAAAAGTCCCACCTAAAGATACAGGTTTTACCACGATATGTGAAATTTGTTGCCCTATAACGAGATATCAAAGATACGAATTTTCCCATGATTTAAAGAGGTCTGGAGGGCTTTGGGCATCCATCCACACATCCTGCAAGCCAAAAGCTCTGAAAATCCCTCAGTGTTTCAGTGCCCTGGAGGCAGATGTTTTATCCCACAGGGATATTGCCATTAGTCACAGTGAGACTTGAGAAAGAGCCTCAAAAATAGGATTCACAATCCCCAAGAGCAGCAGAAATCTCCACCAACTCATTCACCTCCTCCTAGGCAGAGCTAGACCAGATCCAGGAGTTTATCTACTCCAGCCTTTCCCTGCTGAGGCATAGGAAAACCTTGTTTACACAATGAAAATTCCCAGATTAAAGTGAGAAATCAACTGAAAAATCCCTTTTCCCAGTGTAACTCCACGTGGGAACATTTCCCATCACACTCCTGTGATAAAAACTCGTGTAATCCAAAGCCATACGATCAACAGGCAGCTACTTTTGGGTGTCTAAATGTATATATTTGGCATAAAAATTCCCGACTAAACAGAAGGGTGTGAAATTCCTCCCTTCTTGCCTTGAACACCATCTGCTTCAGCTTCAGGCTTCTTTTCAAAGTGAGAAACTAGGAATCAACGCCCCTTCCACATCTCTCTCCATTGCTAGCTCAACTCCTCAGATTAAAACAATCCCAAAATATTTTTGTATCGTATCTTAAAAAGGGTTGCTGTTATATGAAAAATTAAAGGAGCTAAACTTCAAAAAGGCTCTTTGCTGGCTATGTATGGACACATTTTCATCCTAAAATCCATCCTGAGGAGCTTGGGAAAATTTGTCCACAGCTGGAAATGACAATAAGGTGTGGGAGAATCTCTTCCCTAAGGATTCCCCCATTCAGACTTGAGCCCAGCCCATGGAGGATTAATTGCTTGTTCAGCAAACAGGCACTGTGAGCCAGGCCCAGCAGAATCATCCCAGTATAAACTGATGAATAAAATGAGTTTGATATGATAAATCCATGGGATGTGGGAAGTTCCTAAATAATTGAGACCAATGTCTGGTCCTTAGTCTGCAGACAGGGTGGATGCCTCAAGTTCCCGACATCCCTCCAGGAAAAGATGCTGAGGCTGATGGTTTCATTTAGGAATGAGGGTTTTTATGCTTGTTCTCAATTTCAGTAGAAAAGGAATTTATAGACACAGACATAAATATAAATATATAACACATATATTTTTTAACCATGTGCTCACAGACACAACTATAAATACTTAACCACATTCTCTATGGGCACATGATCTATAAACAGGTTTTTAAAGCCCCCTCTGTCCATGATAACATGAGGCAGTGCAGGGGAGCTGATGAGCTTTCCCTTGAAGCCAAGGTCCTCCTTGAGATGGTCTCCTTCCAGGTGACTCTTTCAGCAGCTCCTCATCAAATGCCACGTGAATTTGGTTTTATTCTGAGGCTGATGCTTCACCAACTGATAACCTCCCCCCTGCTGTATGTAGGCAAATTTGAATTTATTGGAATTCGGACTCTCCATCGTGAAAGTGTTTTAAACCAGTAGGTTCAGCCCAGAAAATCATGTGCCAGCTCCAAACCATTCATCTCTGAGCTCAAATCAGCTCCCTGAACTTCTGCAGCAACAGGGTTTCGATCATAAATTATAGTTTGCTCTCAAAATGGGCAGAATTAGGTTTGCATGGTTCAGCTGGCAGCACACATACTGCCATGATCCCATGGGCTCCCTCTGCAGAAGCATCTTCTTCCCAAGCTGCCCTTACACAGCCAGGAGAAGCACAGGCCTAACATTGCTGTGTCATCTGCTGGGGGACCAATTCCTTTCATTTCTTGTGATCAAAATAAAAGAGGAAAAGAAATATCTGTATCTGCATCTGTCAGCACCTTGAAAGATGGATCAGAGTTAGGAGATGTGAAGGAACCTCCACAGTGGTCATGGTGAGGACCAGACTGGTCTTTGAGGCTGAACATCTCCCCCTTCCATTCCCACTCCACACTCGTGTCAATGAATACACTCTCGATTCCAGTCCTGCCACAATAAGACCAGTCCTGCCACAATAAGACCATTTTTAGGTTTGTTGAAGTATTTTAGAGGCTTTTAAAGATTTCTTGCTCATCATCTTGCTTAAGAGAGGTCACATTGCACAACTCTGTCCTACGAAAATCCACCAACAGAAACATAGAATGTTTTGCCTGGAAGAGAATTTAAAGATCTGTTTCCAAGATCTTGTGGACACCTTCCACTAGCCCAGGGTGCTCCAAACCCTGTCTGACCTGGCCTTGAACACTTCCAGGGATGGGGCAGCCACAGCTGCTCTGGGCAACCTCTGCTAGGGCCTCACCACCCGCACAGGGAAGAATTTCTTCCCAATATCCCATCTGACCCTGCACTCTGGCAGTGGGAAGCCACTGCCCCTTGGCACTCCAAATCCTTCTTAAACCATCACTAAATAATTTTTTTTTTAATTTCTGGCACAGTCTGTGCATTTATTTAGCCAATACGTCTAAGCAGGAACCAAAATCAGCAGAAAACATCATCTACCTGGAAAAAGGAAGGAACCAGCTCAGAGGAGAGGAAAAAAGCTCAAGGGATCATGGTGACTGGGGAGAGGGATAAGGGCACTGGGAACAAGGACCTGTGAACAAGCAAGGAGCATGGGATGAGGGATGGGCTTGCTAGATAAAGCACTTCTCTGCACTGGGAACTAATTAGAGGTTAAGAAATTCCATATGAGGAGAGTTGTAGCTGGATGACCTTTTAGGTCCCTTCCAGCTCAATCTACTCTATGCTACCAGAGGATATATAAATCATATAAGAGATTAAGATATATCCTGTTACATGTCAAACAGTATATATTATATTTTTATATTTACTGCTCATCATTTGGAGAAACCCAGACACAAGTGGGTGGCAAATGAATCCCCTCAGCCCCAGTCAACAACATCCCTGGACTCAAGGATGCTGTAAGGGCACAAGACAAAGCTCTGGGGGACTGACAATGGCTCCCAAAATCACTGAGCTTGGAAAAGACCTCCCAGACCATCGAGTTCAACTCGTGCCTGATCCCCACCTCGTCACCAGCCCAGAGCACTCAGTGACATATCCAGGAGTGCCTTGTACACCTACAGGGATCGGGGTTCCACCACCTCCTGGGCACCTCCAGTGCCTGGCCACCCTTTCCATGAAGAAATTCCTCCTGATGTCCAACCCGAACCCACCCTGGCACAGCTTGATCAGAGTTGTCCTTCATTTCACTAATGTGCTTTGAAATCCTTCTGCCTTGCAGATACCATTTAAGCAGCTCTCAGCATCCTGACTTTTATTAGTATAATTTATGTGCTCTAAGCATCATCCTCTTCCCCCAAACACAAGTTGCATTTGATGGCATTCTGCCAAATAATAAATCAATAACTTGTGCAGCTTGTTCTTTCTCCACGGGTCATGTGGCCTGCAGCTGGCCAACATTTCTCAAAGGACAGCCGCTCTCTCATCTCCAAGGAAAACAGAAATTTGAACCAAGCCTCCCAGGACTCAATGGTTGACTTCTGCTCGTTGGCTTTTGTCTTCAGAGGCAATAAAGAGGCGTTAACGCCTAACCAGTGATGAGATATAGAAAAAACTGTAGCTGGGAGGAAAGGAAGAGTGTTCCAAGCAGTAGGAGAGAGACACTTCTTCATCATTTATTTTAAATTTAAGTATTTTAGATTGATGCTCTTTAAAATTAATTCACTCCCACATTAATTTCTAAATGTAATATTTAAGTAAGACATCTAAACTCATCTTAGAATGTCATGTTCCTGGGGGCTGTTCCATGTTCTGCTCCTCAGAATCATGAGGTGAAATTCAGAGGTGGCTGGAGGTAGTGACCAGACCTCCAAGACCATCAAATCACACCTCCAACCAAACACCACCATGATTTAGTCCAGGCTATTGGATTTCTCCACCTATTGCACAGGACCAGTAAACCCTATGGACCTCCCTAAATAATCACAGAGTTTTGGATGGCTGAGGAAACATTCCATATGATGCGTTATTCTTATGAAATTCAGTTTTTCAGTCTGAGCAGGCTGAGATTTGCTGGCTGGGACACCAAGCTCACCAGGGACTCCACCAGAACATAGACTTCACTGAACAGACTCCACCAGAAAATAGACTTCACTGAACACCTGAGCTCCTGCCAATTGATTGTACTCCAAATTCTGTAATTTTTTCAGCCTCAACCTTGGCTATTTATGTATTTTTTTAAACAATAAAAGCATGCCCTTGAAACGGAGGTTTGGTGGGTAAGAAAAAGCTGGAGAAAGAGGCAGAAAAGAACTTTATTAGCAAGACCTGTGGGATGAAAAGCTACAGGACGAGTCCTCAAACTTTGCAAAGCATCAGCTGAAACAGGGAAAGTGAGTGAGGTGGGAAGAACCAGATAAGCCTCAGCAGGGATGGGGGAAGACTGGTGAGGATGAAGATTACAAATTTTGGAGAATGGGATACAAAGAAATAAAAACTTGTATTCCTGGCCCTTAAAGTGCCAAAGACCTAGAAACTTGGAGGAAACTCAGATCATGAGTGGTGGTGGTATGGTACTGATGACCTCCAAACTAAACCTTCATCACAGCAATTATTTAGCGCAATGCCCTAAAAAAACCCAAACGACAGAGCCGCTGTATTTTTGGGAGACACCAGGCTGAAGATCAAGGATGCCTTGGTGGTTGTTTGCAAACCACTGGAAATAGTGTCATCTTCAGACAGAAGGTTTAAAAAAAGATTCACCAGACACATTGTATTAGATTTCACCACGGGGGGGAACAAAGGGAATAAAGGTTAAAATAATCCCATGGTTCTCCTAGAGGACTATGGTGAGTATTTGAGTTTCCATAACATCAACAGCATGTCATGGTAACAATTCCACCATGGCTAAATGCAGTTCTGGCAGACAAATTCTACTAGGATTTCAAGAAAAATCCTTAGTGATTATTTAATTTTGCCACTTATTTTTTTGGCAGAAGTGTCCAGGTATCTCAGAAATCTCTTCAGCTTCCTGCAAGCTTTGGAGAGCTGAGGATTCAGAGAATGATCTATCCATTTCAAGTCCCTATCACCAAGACATGAAAGAAACCCTTATAAAGATACAAATACCTCAGATAAATTCACGTTTTGAACTAACAGAACTATTTTTGCTCCCTAGAAACACAATATAAACTCCCTGGTCTTCATTTGTAGACTCATGACCATCATTAAAAAACCTTTGGGCCAGCGAGGAACAAAGAACATTCTTGAAGACCCAAGATCTGAATACGAGTCCTTGAGTTTTCTTTCCATCTAATCCACTCCTCCACATGCAGCTGGAATTCCACAGAAAGTAAATGGTTAAACCACCTAATTCATTCACCCAAGGATCAGTGCTCGTGCAGCTGCACAGCTTACTTGTATTTATAGACTCAAGCTATGCCAAGATGTCTGAGTTTTCTAGCAGCAGAGCTCGCAGCGCTCCAGCTGGGATCCAGGAGGATGACGTGCTCTGGCACTAAGAACTGGAATGGGCCCTTTGCAGTTTGATGGCTCCACAACTGCTCCTCATATCCATACAGCAAACACTGGCTCCAGTGACTTCACATGCCTGACAGATTTCCAGGAGAAAGCGAATTAGCTCTGAAGCTGCTCCAAGAGGAATTAGGGATGGCTGCACTTGGGACCTCTGTGAATCCCCCAGGCTTGGGGGGAGCCCTGACCTGCTAAGAAATCCCAGCCCAATAACAAGAATTTCTTCATGGATGATGACATTTTGGAGGAGGCTGCTGAAACCCCACCTCATGGAGGAATCATCTGTCTCCAGGTTTCAGGAGGAATCCTCCTTCCTTGAGTCTCTTCTAAGAAGTTTTTGGCAATGTTTATAAAAAAATCCAGCTGGTTTGGCTTTGTGATAGTATCAAAATTTGCATTTCTATGGTGGAGAATGGGAAAATAATCCAATTTTTGGAGCATCTATTGAGTAGGGTACATCTGCATACAAAGGCCACTTAAAAACTGAAATTAAATGGCTTTGAGCAGCTCTGCTCTACCTTATTAATCAAAACCAAAGAGATTAAACAGAAACCATCAAACTCATGAACAAACACTCCCTAAGTGATCCACTCAGGGATACATCACTTGTTTTTTAAACATCCTCATATTCAATGCAACATTTTCTTCTGAATTTTCCAATCTTTGAGAGCACTGGAGAAGCCCAAAATGAAACTATCAGGGTTTTTGGGAAGGGTTGGGTTAATTCTGTAATGATGATAAGGAGAGTTCCCCTTAACCTCCCCCAAACAAGATTTCACCTGGAAAGAGGATATGCAGACTGGCATGTAAAAAAAAAAAAAGCATTTTGAAGGTCTCTAACATATTTCCTGTGTTGTACAGCCCAATAATAGTCATCCATCCATGAAACAACACATGGATGTTGAAAGAAACTTCCAGTTTTCTTGTCCTGCTTGTTGCTGGATAACAAATAGAGAAGCCTCCTCCCATCCTTCTAAAACATCTTGTGTGTGTTACCTGCTGGATTGCAGCCTCTCTTTTTGTTCTCTCTTAAGTACATTAATTTGAGGCTGGAAAGTTCTTAACAAATGTAAAGCAAAGCCTAAAGTTCAGCCTTTCCTAATCTGCCAGGGCTACTGAAGGTCATAATGCTCTCAAGTCTGACTTTGGAGAACACATGAGAGCGACATTTCTCCTCCCTCCCTACAAACCAACACTGAAAGGAAAAAATCACTGGAAGATTGGGGTGGCTTTTTGACTAGATACCAAAAAAAAAAACAACTTTTACATGATATCAAAGGGCATGGCAGCATGTCCAGGCAAAGGCAAGGAAGGAATTGCTCACTCCTTGATAAGCCCTTTGAGCACACATCAAGGAGACAACAGAGCAGTGGTTAAGGTCTTCATGATGTTTTTGGAAGCCAAAATGTTTATTTTAAACCAGAAAATGTCTGGCTGGATTTTATTTTACAGGTGGAAGTTTGTCATATGGTCAATTAGAAGTTAAATTGGAATAATTCAGTGTACACTCCTTAACAAAACAGAATTAAAGGGATAATTTCAGAACTTTATCAGGGCCACAAAGTCATGTCAATATTCACTGGCATCAGAGAGTAAATATTTCTGGACTTACCTGTTCCAGTTTAAAGATGTGCTGGTTAAAGTAGTGCTGCAAGCGCTCGTTGGCAAAGTTAATGCAGAATTGTTCAAAACTATTGTTTTCATAGTCTTCAAACCCAAAAATATCAAGTACCCCAATGGATAAAGTCTGCAAGAAAAGTAAGAGTGAGAATTAGAATAAATCTACATAAAGTGGATTATTTGTACACAGTACATAATCAAAAGCACACAGACAGAATTAAATATACTTAATAGTAGGAATTTTACTGGAATTGTTGATATTGTGCCATCTGGAGTCCAGAGAGACAACACATAACTTTAGATACGTGGACGAAAGGGTTTGTTCTAAGAGAAAAGCCATTTGAGAGGTGATTGTTTTCTTATTTACAAACAAATGGCCATCTTTGAAGAAACCTGATGCCTGTTCAAAGTTATTCTATTGGATTTAAGTATTGTTCTTCAGAAGAGAAAAATGGCTTGGAAAACAAAGGGATAGGCTTGGGAAACAAAGGTTTTCACTGTGAAGTCAACCCATGGGAACACACCTCCAAGGTGAGCGCATTGTCCAAGCAAACCCACTCCAGCTGCAAACCTCAAAAAGAAACTCCTACACATCAGGGCTTCCCATGGAAATAATCTTTAGTTCTCCCGGTGAAAACTGAAATAGTATCACAAATAAAGCATCCATCTTGTTTGCCAGATGGATCAGACAATGGACAGAGGTTTGGGAGCATCGAGTCACTCCGGCCTCGCTGAAAGGGGGGAATTAACACAAAAATAATGCTGCTGAAAAAGGGAGTCCAAAGCCCTGACTAACACTTGGCCCTAACTGCTGGGCCCAGCCGTGCCCACGTGATCTTCCCCTGTGACACCTGGCTGTGTCCACAAGGCTCTTCTGCATTCTCGCACCTTTTTCCACCAGCTCCTGCCAGTTTGGGACGAGAGATATGGAAGGACACCTCTGTGCTTCTTTAGTTCATGGGCAAGAAAGGTGTAAAGAGGGATCCATCCCATTTTTTCTTTTGGGAACCCATTGGCAGTATGAGCCCTACATTCTCTGTAAGGACCTTCCAGAAGTTCACAATCCATAACTCATAGTATAAATTGTAGGAACTGGTGAGCTACAGCTCTAAATAGCCTTTTCTTCCCCATCACTTTGATGATTTTTGTGAACCTCAGGCAAAAGCCCCAGGCTTTTCCCCAAATTGAAGAGCCAATGCCTGTTTGGTCTCGAATCTACAATTACCTCTTGAGATGCTCATCAGGATGTGGGTGCACCAAGGTTTCCTATGTTGGCAAAGCGAGATCCATGCTGCAGTGAATTCCCAGCTTGCTTTGCACCCTCCTGGCCCACCCCCTTCCCCACACCAGCCAAGCAAGGAGAGGCAGTGGACCTCTGGCCAGGCACGTGTTGGCCTACAGGTTAGTGCGACCCAACACCTCCTGGCTCAGACTGTGCTTCCTACCCTTGATGGCAGCAGAAATGTGGAACCTTCTTCTTTGTGTAGGTATTGGTTTTCATAAAACTTGAGCCTTCTGCCTGTCAGATGGATTTGGGAAACCCAGAAGAGAAACATGGGGATGTGTCAGCAAATAAACCTCATCCACAGAGGGAGCTGGGGTGAAAACCAAGCTCAAGATACAGTTATTGCTGCAGCTTCCTTGGCTCTACACAACTGTTGTGTTAAACCCCTAAATCATAATAAATGTTAAAAACAAAACTCATACTGTGCCCACCCAGAAAAGCTGCTGTCATCAGAAAGAGCGAAGAGCCTGAAGGACACATTTGGGGAGAGTTCCACCAGCACCATGCTCTGGGATCCAGCCAAAGACACCTCACGCAAATACTCCATTCACCCATTACAAATTATTAAATAATTAATAAAAGAGGTAAAAGCATTAGCACTGGTCAAATGAGCTAAACCTCAAACAGGGAGGAGAAATAACCCCTCCCCTCCACCTCAAAGGGCCTGAGAGCTGCCAGGTGCCCTGGTATTAGTTCTATTGGTGCTACCTGCACTTTGGATTTTCTAAGACTTACTTGCTAAGACCAGCTTAATTTCACTGCCAGGAATATAAACCAGACTGTCCACAGGCCTCTCCACACTCCCTTTTGTCCATTTTCAACACAGCACATAATGTGGGAGGAAAATATTCCTTCTGTGCCTGCCTCCTGACCAAGGAACCACCTACGGCTGGAGCAGGCATGGCTGCCGTGGGCAGAGTGGCCACTCAGCTGTGAGTTGGAGCTTTGTCTGACCTGGACTCTGGCCACTGGCACAGACGAAAACACAACAAAAAAAGCATTTAAGCACAAAGTTAAGTCTTTAAACCATTTTCCAAGAGTTCATTGACTACTTCATCTTTTGTCCAGGCTTTTCTCCCTATTCCAGGGCCAGACGGTCTCTACACCCCTGATGCCATGGCAAGGATGAAGGTCCTTGGCCCCTTTCTCAGAAGTTTGCATCACTTGCCAAAACACCCATGAGAAACAGCTCTTTGACCAGAAGATGGAAATTGGGAACCACTGCACCAAGGACTGAGCCTGGCAGAGGGATTCACATTCAGCCACTGTTTCCCAAGGTCCAGCATCTTCTCCTGCTTGTCCCAATGGATGTGGCAGCCCTTCTGCTCACCAGACAGAAATCTGCCTCATCCTTTCTTAAATGCATCACAGAAGGAATTCCTAAACTCTCTGTATGATTAATGCATCATATCTATATTATCCATGGAAAAAATGATGATGGAAACAGGACAAAGTGACTTTTCTCATCTCCCTTTACATGACCTATGCAAATCCTGATCCCAACCAGCCCACTGCTGTACAAGTTCATCCCTACAACAGACAAGAGTTAAAAAAAAATTCCCCTACATAAAAGTCTCTATTCCACCATATACAAACAAGACTTGGAAGATAAAATGCTCACAGTTCCAGACTATTCATGGATTTACTGACACCAGCTCTCAAAAGCATTGTGTTGACATCCTATGGAAATAGTTAAGCCCCTACCATGAGTGAAGACTTTAATCTGAAAAAGGTCTTTAAGCTCTCACAAACTTAATTTAATATGAAACAACTGAGCACAAAAACCATCTCCCTTTCTAACAATCCCGGTTCATTTACTGCATTGAAATTGCTACCAAATGTATTTCAATGTGGGCGTGAAAATACACTTATAAAGCAAAACAGAAGAGTCATATACAGCAAAAAATAGCCCTTTCAGTTATAAAATAATCTTATGGAAATATTATATTTTAAAGCTGTATTTTTGTAATTTTTTAGCTGACACCTAAAATTAAACACACACAGAACTATAAAAATAATCTCCATTTCACAAAACCACTGCAGGTATCAAACCACATGTCCAGGAGGAGGATGGTTAATTCTGCCACGGTTGTTACACAGAGTAAACCAGAATTTTTCTCACATCCCCGTGTTTGTAACTACCAAACTCCTCCAGAATACAGATTTTAAACTGTGTGCTTTTTTGCAGAGTTTCACATCAGAGAAATCTGGACAAGCTCTGCAGAGAAACAGTCGCTTGTCCTCTGCCACAATGATCCCAAAAGAACGAGGCCAATGGATGCCACTTGGGAAAACTTTAAAACCTGAGATATTTGGAATTGATGGCTCTTTTTCTACTCTCTGTCCGTGATAAAGCAGCACAAATGAGAACAGAGTCAATTCTTGTAAGGTGAAAAAACACAATTTCCATTGACATATATAGGAATTAATTTTGCTAAACTGCCTGTAAAAAGTGTGTAATCTGGGTGGTCTTAGGATGAAATTTGCACCACAATATATTTAAAGAAAAGTCAAAGGAGTTTAACATTTAAAAACCTTTTAAGTCTTCAACTTCAAATCGATCCTTTGAATAGGTGCTATGAGGAAATCACATGAAGATAATTTAGACCTTGACTCGCCAAGTCTAGTCTGTGTGTTAATGCTGCTTCTTTATCAAAACTAACATATAAAATTAAAAACTGTGACTGTATTAATTAGCATATCAAAATTCCTGTGATTAAAAGTGCATGTCTGTGAGGATTTTTAAAATTTGGGTGAACCCTGGGTCAGTGAGCACTTTCTGCTTGAGATGATGAAAAATGACCTCATGCTTTTCTTAAAATGTCTCAGCCATGACATTTAAACCCAGAGCATGAGTTTTAAGGGCTTTTGGCAAATGATGGCCCTGAAGCTCTGTGCTCTGCAGTTCCCAAAGTGCCAATAAATAGGGATCACTGGAGCTGATTTATGTTGCCCCAAATACACGCTGGTGATGTAATTCCACCACGGAGGCACATTTTGGCAATCTCAAATAGGTTTGCTTCAAATTCAGGGTAAAAATCTTGTTTATTACTATTTTCAATTTTTTATCTCTTTTCATTTTAGCAATTCATTTTCATTTACAATAATCCAAAGCCAATACTGCAAAAAATCCCTCCCCAAAACAACCCCAAAATCCATAAGCACTTCATCTGAAAGGATCCCTCCAATCTACATCACCCCAATATACATGATGACCTATTATATAAAGTGAAACATGGTGATTTGCTAAAAACTTGGAAGCTGGGACCTAAAATTAATGAACTGATGCACAATAAACATACTGCATGTTTAGCAATTCTTCCTCTGCTTCAGGTCCAAAAGCCAAGAATTAACTTGTTGGTTGAATTTAAATGAATCTTCTTCATGGCCATGAGTTCTTCATGTGTTCAACCACAGATTTTTCTTCATGGCCATTAATTTTAATTTTCTTCACAGCCACGAGTTCACCAACATCCCCACATATACAGCACGTCATCTGAGAATGGTAGCAGGGTGATTTGGGAGCAAATTAAGCCACTTTCACAAGAACCAAATGGGGAAAGATTAAAAACACCCTTGGAAATGCCTTTTGATCCACCATGATCTCCACTCCATCATGTTTTAAGAGGTGAGATGGACTTCTAGCAATACCTAACCTGATTTATGGAAAGGGAATTCAATAAGAGGCTCTGGGAGGTTTAGTACTCTCGTTCTCAAGAGAAGGAAAAATCTCCAACCTCATTAATAAAGGTCAAATTTCAGGCAGTTTGTAGGGAGTCATGAGAACATAAAAGGAACTAAAAGGAATTGAGAGAAGATGAAGGAAAAGGGAGTCGGAGCAAATCCGACCCATGGCGGCTCTGCCATTACCATAAACCAGGAGGTATCAAATAACGTATTCACAGCTCGGGTCAGAAATAATATCTTAGAAATCCTGTCACCAAGCAAGATAAGCCAAATCCCACTGCGTTTTCCCAAAATATTTCACTGTGCATTTAACTAAATTTGGATATCAAAGGTCTGATTTACATCTTCCAAATATTTGCTGGACAATATGGAAGAACAACGGCCAAGTGTTTATTTTTCTTTGCCCAGCTTCATCTTTTGATCCTCTCCTAACTGCTGATATCAAATAAACACATATTGGGATATGAAAATGATCTCAGTTCCCATTGTCCCACTAAAATCAAATCTACACTGATGAAGAGAGAAACTTCTGTATTAATTTTTCTCCTCAACTTCTCCCACACACACTCTAAATTGAGATGGCTTTGAGTCTTGTGTTACCTCTGCATAATGTGATTATTATAAAAGAAAGCTCTGTGCCCCAAATCCATCATACGACACTTTCTGAACCTTCCAAATCTGCAGGATTGTTTCAAAATGTATATTAAAAGTCAGAGGAGTATCACTGTCAAGCATGGGCTGGGATTAATTCAGGACATTTGCTGCAGGGTGAGTCACATATTATTCACCCATTGCACACTCAGGAGTTTCTGAGGTGCAAGGCTGTATTTTTCTCTCATAAATCAAAGACTTGGTGTGTTTTAAGATTTTTTTTTTTGGCTGGTATATGCCAGCAAGGAGATGTCATCCATGTGCCAAGGTCTTGCCTTGCAGCAAGGAGATACTCCCAGGGCTTGGAGATGCCACTGCTCCCAGTCCACCTCCCAGTCACCCAGCTGGTGCAGCCCAACCTCAAAACAACATATGGGAAGCTAAGGAGAACCTGCATCCTCATCTGGGGTTTCTCCAAGAAAGAGCTGAAAAGGAATTCAGGAGGAGTGGGAGGTGGTAGGAAAAACCAGATCCGTCCTTGGCTTCCTTTCTCCGCAGTGGTGATTCTTGGGTGGTGCCTCAATGGCAGCTGCAGAGCCCAGGATGCCCTCGGGCACTTGTTGGCAGCACTGTTATTCCTCAAGGGCAAAGGAGCAGCTATTCCCAGCCCTGCCCATGCCAGGGAGACATTTTTCCTTCCTCTGTGCTGAAACAACCCAAGTCAGGGGCTAAAAATAGGGCTGAGGAGGCACTCGAGGAAAAATTGGCTGTCGATGTTTAACGAAGCTGCTCTGAAATGCACATAAATCTCTTCTTCACCGTCTCCACCCCTAAAATGCAGAGGGATTTGTGCATTTTCATGATTTCTGCGGAGTTTGTGGGAATCAATCCAATTCATAGAGGACTCTGAAGATAAACTGAACTACACTTGTGCCTAGAGCAGCAGATTATTTCCTGGTATTTTGTGCACTGCCTTTCTGCTTCAGAAACTCTGGCCCAAGTACAGTCCAGGATTGCCTCCCTCAATCTGGGTCTGAGCACATTCTGCAGCTCCAGGTCCTGGGCATTTGCCAGCATGGGTGGATCTGTTCTGGCACAGGGGTAACACCACTCCCAGCTCCTGGCGCCTGCTGCCTGACCTGGATATTACCATTTTGATTTGGGGCAAAACAAAAAGGGCCAGAAACCTGTCAGTTGTGAATTCATGAGATGATACCCAGAGGTGGGCAAGGGGAAAGATGGTTACATACCATGGGAGTCTTGGCTGGAGGAAACAGAGGGTTAATGTGCAGCAACGTTGGAAAAAAATGCAAGAATTTGGGCTGTTCTGGCTCTTACCTGCTGAGATTTGAGGTTGGGAACAAAAGTTTAATTGCCCATAAGCAGCTACCGTGGTGCTTCACTTTCACAGCCATGCTGACTAAGCATACAAAAGTGCCCTAGACGGATTTGTATTTAAATATTACAGAACAGATAATAATTTTAAAGAATCATTGGGTCATTAATAAAAAATAATTAGCATTTTAGATGCATTTCCTTGTCAAAACAAATCCACTTTTCTGCTTCACCAAATATGTAAACAGTGTGGTTTGTTTTTTTCCTGACAGCCCAGACAAAACTTTTGATTACTTGGAAAAAAATCAGGAAAGAACACAACATTTCTGGTCAAATATTAAACAGAGGGAGAGGCAGCATGTGCAGTCAGAAGGCTCACTGGATGTTATCACTGTAACAACCCTTCTTTGTCAGAAAAGCATATAAGTAGATTTCATAGGCATGTTTTTATTTCCAGTCCACAATTACACTCTACAACCCTTTTTTGGAATTAAATAAAGGAGTGACCACACTGAGAGCCTCTGCAACTTCAGTCCTATGGCACATTCCAAATGTCAGTGCTCAGCAAAAATCCTCCTTTTGGCAGCTGTGACTTTAGTTTGGATGCACAACCCCTCAGAAACCCCCACATGCTGCTGGACCATGTCCCAGATTCCCAAGCCAAGGGTAACTGGAGAGCTGGAAGTGCCTGTGTGCATGGACATGGATTTTGGGGTCAGTATCCCTCAGCCACGAGGAGCGTGGATCAGTACACGAGAGGGTTAGGGAGGATGCCCTGGGTCATGCATGCAGGCCCTGTTATTTCAGGACATTTCATGTCATTCCTTCCATCAAATCTTTGAGAAGGTAGTGCAGCATCCCACCAGCTTCACTTTTCCCATCATGATTCTTTTCTTTAAATTCATTTTCCTACTGTACTACCTCAGTACCTACAGCCACCCACCTCGTTGATCATTTCATCACAGAGCAACTTCACCAAATGCATTAGCAAGAATTCCCTTTTTTCCCCTCTGAATTATACATGGTCCTCTACTTTTACACATAAGGAGGAAAATATTTGCCATTGCTCCTGGAGTGGGTGGGGGAACTGGCTTTTGTGGCTAGAACAAAATCTTTTCCCTGGTTGCTTTGAGCTTATAATATTTAAGGTGCTTTATCCTTCTCAGTTCAGCAAGCACCACTTAGAATAATGATGTACTCAGTTATGATCCAAGGAAAAATTAACTTCATGTTAAGCAACATGCCTGGGTAATGTTTTATCACTCAGTCACCTATTTTAAAGACCCAAGAGAGAAGCCAAAAGAGCTGGTGAGGTGTTACCTTGGTGCTTTCCTCCATGTCCTTGGAGTTGAGGAGCGCGTGGTTGATCCTGAACACGATCCAGTCAAACAGGGCGCTGTACAACGACTTGGCCATGGAATTCCGCACAGTCACAGCCTGAAATAGAAAAGAAAAAAGGTGACTGGAAATGAATCTTGCTCTGCACTAAAATGGCTTTTGCTTCTCAAGCTCCCACATCCAGTGTCCACATTTTTCCCTTGCCAAAACTTTTGTCTGCTATTTTATGCCACGCGTGTCAGTGGTCCTAACAGCGCAGGGAACTGGGTGTAATCCCAGGGCTGTGGATGCACCCCTGACTTTGGCGTGGTTTCTTTCATCCATTCGAGTGGATGATACATGAGATTACACCACAAATCCCATCACTGGTGGTGAAAGGAAAGGAAATAAATACATACACTAAATATAAATATAATAAATTTACCAAGACCCTTGAAAAGTGTCCTGGGGGAGAAGGAAAGAAAAGGGTGGATATTGCACAGGAGCGACAGCAAGCGATGTGAAAGCTCAGGCCAGGACAGGCAGCGCCTGGCACCAGCAGAAGGGTTACAAAAGTGGAGGCTAAAAACCTCTCTGGTACATCTAAGGGTTTCTGAAAACTCGAAGTTTTCCAGGTACCACCAGCAGGAGCTACAAATCATGGCAGGCAGGTTCAGTGCTCCTCCAGCAGCTCTCCCAGAGAGAGGAATAACAGCGCTGAGGAAGGGTCACCCCACCACAGCTGGGATCAAAGACATTCTGCCTGATGGGATGAAAGCTGAGATCAAAGGAAGATCCCTGAGCTTTTGGACAGGCACCTACATGGAGACCCAGAAAGCAGGAATTTCTATTTAAAGGTTATCTTTGTTCTTGCTGCATGGGATTCTTCCTTGGTTTCAATTATCACCTCGAATAGGGCTTTGGTACATATTAATCACCTAAAAACTTATGGCACTAGCCATGACTGCTACATTTGGTTCATTTTAGCCACTGCAGAAGAATAAAAAAGGAACCAGAAGATTCCCATGTAATTATTTCAATTAAACCTTGAACCATAACCAATCAGTGGCTTGTCACACATTGCCTTGAAATCCTTGTCAGCAAGGCTCCCTTCGAGGAACATCATCTGAGCAGCCTCATGTCACTGACCCCAAGTGAAGGAATAAAGCTCATGTAGCATCATTTATCTTCTATCAGCTTACTCCCACCTCTTTTTCCCTTGATTTTTGGAGATAACAGCATTTAGCATGACCACAAGCCGTTCTGCCAATGTCTTGCTCTTAAAATGCCATTAAGCACATGGTCTCACTTCCTCTCCCTGTCCAGCTGGAATAGGAGAAGGGATTAACACAGTCCACGCCAGGGGAGGTTTAGGCTGGATGTTAGGAAAAATTTATTCATGGAAAGGGCTGTCAGGCATTGGAACAGCTGCCCATAGCAGGGGTGGAGTCCCCATCCCTGGAGGGATTTAACAGACGTGTGTGGATGTGGAACTTGGGGACGGGGGTTCCTGGTGGCCTTAGCACTGCTGGGGGATGGTTGGGCTGGATGAGCTCATAGGGCTTTTCCCACCTGAACAGTTCCATGGTTCTGTAAATGAGGATGCTCACAGCCTTTGTACACTGCTAACTATAAAGTGGTGGCAATACAAAGTGACATCTCAAGGTAACTACAAAATACGGCCTTAATTAGCAAGGAACTCCTCACCCAAAAAACAAGTGTGTGACACAAATAGGTGAGCAACAGGACCAAGAGGATTTTGGTGCAGCTCAGACCAAAACAGCACTTTTGAAGAGTGAGCTCTTGAAATGCTCGAGTTCTCCAACAAGGGCTGGAAAGCAGCTGGCATTTCAAACACAAAGAGCTCCAGTTCTCACTAACTGCTTTTTCTTCCCTTTACTGATGAAAAGGGTTTGGGGTGGGTTTTTTGGCTGTTTTTATTAAAAGCAACACAGGTTGTTTGGGTGGGGGAGGTTGCTATCTAATTTTTTTTAAATTTACTCAAATGTGAGAGAATATCTCAGTGATTGATAGAAAATTCAAGGCTCCAGCTACCCTTTTTTCATTAAGCTGGAAGACAATCAGTGCCACTGTCACACCAGAAAAATCAGTCTCTGGCGAAAGACAAAGGCCAAGATCCAGGAATGCCTCTCACTGCCCTAATGCTTTGTCCTGGCATAAACCAGCCCAATTAATTGCTCCAACGTGCAATTAAAAAGCCAAAAAGAACATAGTTGTTTCTCCTACAGCATCATATATTGGTTTATGTTGCAACACTTTTCATTACCTTTTATTAGAGGCTACAGGGATGTGCAGGACTTCACCCCTGAATGCCCTTTTTTTTTTTTTTTTCCCAAAATAAACTAGGATATTATTAAGCCTGCACCACTCCAGTGCTGAGGAATGCTGGGAGTGTGACTGCCACGAGTCTCCTGAATGGCCAGACTGGGAAGTTTCCCTGACACCAGCACTGCCCAGTTTCCTCCAGAATGTGCAGGGTGGGGGATGAGCCACTACTCTCATTCCCAACGTGGTCTCAGCTACATGAAAAGCTGGGAAACCCATGAAAAGGTGATTTCCTTGCTATGCTTGGGTCCCACAATCAGTGGTCCAGATCCCAAAGTGTTCAACAGCTACTTTTAGAAGAGATGGTTTAATACTAAGAGCTGGTAGGAAACTCCTGGCAAAGCAACATATTGACAACACAGGGTGGATGGAGCACTTTGTCTTCATCCATTTAAAAAATACCTGCACTGAAATGAACCTATTTTAAATTGCTCAAGGTTTATGGGGGCCTGCCTTTATTTGAATTTTTTATTTCATTTCAATAAAGTATTAACTTTTTACAATAGAGTTCCACTGATGTCACCTTTTAAATATAGCCCCTTACTATGCTAAACAGATTCCAAAACTACACAATCTGGAGACCATCAGGGAATATTATTTCTTTTCAAATTCAGGAGCTGCAGCAGAGCATTTAAAATAAGGTTTTATGCTTTATTTAATAAGAAATCATTTATTTCTGTAGTATCCTAAATAAATTAATTCTAGTCTCTGAACTACATCCCATACATCACATACAGCTTGTCTTCAGACCAACACCTACAGCTTCTGGTCTCTTCCTCAAGTCTCCTTACGTGACATTTAGGCAGATCTGGAACATGGTAATGCTCATCAAACCATTTTTATTTCCCTCACAAAGCAAAATAAAAATAGCTGCTGCAATGCCAAAACAAATCTCTGGGGATCAAAGGGAGCAGGACATGTTGCACCCACACAAAAATATTGCTGATTCCAAACTGAGACAGATTAAACGCGCTTTGACTCAGCAGGTCAGGAAATAAGCTACAGACAAGGTTTTAATCAATACTTTCCTGCTTATCAAGGCAGAAAGGATCTATGTATTATTTATTATATGCCAGAAACTCCACTTGTTGGGTTGGCCAACTTTTGTTAAGATCCTGAGATAACATATTTCAGGTTTTTGTATCATTTCATTGCCAAATTAATGGTGCTGAAAGTTGTCATGATCAGCATTGGATTCAGGCCACCTTAAAAAACAGATAAACTTCTGGAAACATCTCTGTTAAAAGGAACAAGGGGAAGACAGGCTTAAGAATTAAAATCTGCCTTTGAAGTGCTTTGGAACAAGGACTTACAGTTCCAGCAGCAGCAGCCTGTGTTTTAGAGGCTGGAAAAGATATAATCTCAGGAACCCAAATTTGCTCAAATTAAAAGTCTCTGTAAAACACATTTGTACACACAAGAGGAGATTCTTAAGAACTGAGATTACAAAGTCACTAAATATATTTAAGCAAATCTGTCTGCTGCCATCCCACAGCAACCCCTGCTCCAGGCAGGATCCCTCACTCCTGCCCTTCTGCACCCAGCTGAGGGCTGAAATTTCAAGCTGGAATTTTAAAAAATATTTGTTGGTACCCAGAAAATCCAGGGAAAACAGGTGGGTTAAAAGCCCCATCAAGCTTATACAGTGAAAACTACAAGAAAGACATTGTGGGGCTTGAGGCAGAGATGGAAACAGAGCTGGGAAAGGGTCTGGAGCACCAGGAGCAGCTGAGGGAGGTGGTGGGGCTCAGCCTGGAGAAAAGGAGGCTCAGGGGGGACCTGATGGCTCTGCCCAGCTCCGACAGGAGGGGACAGCCAGGTGGGGTGAGTCGGGCTCTGATCCCAGGGCACAGGGACAGGACAAGGCACAGCCTCAGTCTGTGTCACAGGAGGCTCAGTGGCCAGGCACTGGCACAGGCTGCTCAGGGAAATGGTGAAGACTCCATCCCTGAAGGGATTTAAAAGCTGTGTGGATTATAGCACCTGGGGTGCATTATAGCATTGATTCCATGATTCCAAGATGCTCAGCTAACCTTTTACAGATATTTTCACATGATTTTGCTGGAAGTTCCCTGCATGCTCCTTATTAGATTCAGTGTTTTTACTGCTGACTAACCTAACACACAAGCAAGAGCAGCAATAGTTCAATTTGAACAACAAAACCTCAAATATTTTACGTCTTTCAGACTAAGGGGAATAAACAAAGCCCAGAGAACAGAAGGTGGGTGAAAGCAAGTGCTGAAGGACTTTGAAAGGCAAAGAGCAAAAATTGCAACAACATCCCTGGACGTCCCAGGGAGAAGAAAGTAAAGAGATCCCACTGATTTGGACTTGATGATCCCTGTGGCCCTCTTTCAACTCAGGATATTCTCCGAGGACAAAACCATCAAGATGCTGCTGGAAGCTCTGTGGTTTTATTCACACCCTTCCATAATCAAGAGGAAGATTTTCTGGAGTGTGGACCCTACTAACCACAGCAAGATCTAGAGTGGGACTGAAATACAAGAGACAGTTCCTCTTAATTATTCCATCAAACCAACCCAACCATGGAGAGTATCTGGAAAGGCAACTGGCTTTAAGCATTTTTGACCCAAACAAATTGATGGATGAAGGGCTTTTGGAGTCAATAAACATTTTCTCTTTTTGTTTCAAAAGAGCCAGACTAAAATGAAGTATTGATTCTGTTCAGAGCATTGCTCAACACAAAAAAAAAAAGACCAAAACAAAGCAAAGCTCATCATTTTTGCATCACTTAGGAAGAGCAGGGTATTGGTGCACTAAGCAATTCTGAGTAAGAATCATTCCAAAGTGGTATTTATGAGACAGTTAGAGGTCTCTAAAGACTTCAAACATCCCAGCTCATTGAGAGGTTTGTCCATCTTCCCTCATAACTAATGTGGAGGACAGCATAGACTGATCCAAAACAGAGGAGAAAGGTGGTGGATGGATACTTGAGTTTGGGCAGCTTTTATGATCATCAAAACACAACTAAATATTATATCTGTACAGCCATGTGTATATCTGAGTTTGCCTAGGAGGGTTTCTGAGCCTCACTCCATCACTGAAACTTCTGGAGTGCAGCCAGCACCACATGCTGCTTTCTAGAAAAACAAGACAGAAAAACCCAAACCCATTTTTCATAGAAAAGATGCCCTTTTTACACACACATTTTGGATATCACTATCTGTTTTGGGCCACTACTATGAAAAAGGCACTTCAGGAAGGGCAAGGTGCTCAGAGCTGGGGTTTAGACCCCAGACTCTGAGCAGAGACTTGGTTAATGAGAAGTGGATTTAAGTACAACTGGAAAGCGAGTGTGAACACCAAGACAACTTAAAGCTCTAATGAGGATTAAACACCCGTGGAGTTTATTAACCATGACAAACACTTATCCCATCTCTCAGCATTATGCAAAACTAGGAAGCACCTATAAAGATGTGCTGACAGACTCAGCTGGTCAACACAACATTATTGCACCTTCAATTCTGATCAACACAACACTGTTAAATCCGGTTTTTCAATGGGGACATCACAGACATGAGGGCAAGGTCAGTGCACCCACTCCAGATTTTTGACAAGCTACGAGAACTTGAAAAGTTGATATTTAAATGCCGTTTTTCAAGTACAGCTTGGGAAAATTCCTTGGACCCAGAAGAAAAGACTTTTTAGAAGGCAGCCTGACTTGTTAGCCCCAAAGGCAGCTTGGTGCTTTGCTGTACAGTCCACAAGACTTGCTGCATAGCTGGTCGTGGTCCTTTTTACCTCCAGTTTTCCAGCATTTTCCCAGGAGACTGCATGTGTGCATCCCTTTATAGATACTGTTGATGTTATTTGTTCACAGTGGATAAACACATTGCCAGCACCAGCATTCCCTACCAATGCAGAACTCCCACCCATCCCAAAAAATGTGGCTTTACAAGCAATACTCCTTGTAATTTTCCCCAAGAACCTGCAATAGCTCCAAAAATTGATTTGTTAAAATAGGAATTACGTTGATACAGCCATAGGAGCTACCTATGGATTCATTCTCTCCTGGTGACCCCCCAGCTCTTCCGGAACATGTGCAGCTGTTTCCTGCCTTCCAGGAGGAAAACAAGCAACACATTCCCCTTTCAGACACTTGTCAACAAATACTGAACAATTACAGTAATTCCAAGATGACAAGAAATGTTTCTTTCCAGGTGTAAAGTTTGCAGGATTTGGTGTAAAACATAAAGAAAAGGTGTTCAATTACTTAAGTAAAGTTGGGCAACACAAAATACATTTTCTTCTGCTGGTGAGAAGAAACAGAGATTCCTCTTCAGGAAATCAGATCTGAACACAGGAAGAGAGGAAATAACCCCTTTTCCCTTAGGGCCTTTGATGGGCTTCCTATAATTTCTATACAAGGATGAAAGGTGCTTCCAATGAAATGTTTGGGGAAAAAAAAGTGGCAGTAGAATTTTTCCTCTTCAGGAAATCCCTCTAAAAATCAAATCTGGATATGTGGTTTTAGTGGCTCTGTGGAAATGTCATTTGTTTGCTTTTCTTTTAATACATGGAGTAAGTTTTCAGCATGTTCTCTGATTAATCAATTGGTGTTTCTGCTCACAGGGATTTGGCACTAAATGCCAGAAACCTGTTGATATCCTACCACAGAAATTATTTAGTGAGCTATTATCATAAACAGGATTAGATGTTCATTATAATTTGATGTTTGGTTTGAAATCCTTATCAGCCATTCCCATTTTCCCCCCCATTTATTCTCTAAGGTAAAATTTGGCTTCATAATTACATTGGTACTTATTGTAACACAAATGTCTCATTCCAATATGGCTCAGAGGAAAAAACATTTCATAACCTACTGAATTTTACCCATGGTATTTACCTGGGCTTTTCAGACTAAAATCTCTCTCCTTCTATCACTTCTTTGGGTTTAAATGACATATTTAATTTCCAAGAAGGGGAAAAATTAGGATAAGCGTGTACTTGATTTCTTATTTGCTTCAAAGTACCTATTCAACAAAATCATGCTGCATGCTAGTATATTATTAAAGAAATCAGTTTCTAGTCTTAAAAAAAATATCTGTGCTTGCTTTTGAAAAAAAAAAAAAAACATACTAACAATGCTTGGTCAGTGTGAAGAGGGATAGGATTTATCCAAGATTATTACAAGCAAAAGCAGGAGGAATTCAAGCTCTCCTAATGCACTTGATTTGGATTACCTAAAGGGATCTAATGACTAGGAACAGAAGCCAATCCCCCATTCTCAGTGAGCCTTGGATGTGCAGACAATTGAAAACACCCGACGTGGGCATCTCAGAGACGATGATCTACAGCAATCACTAATTAAGAGATTAAAAAAAAAGGCAAACTGAAAATACATTTTTATTTGAATAGTGCTTAGGAGTACTAGATACTACTCATAGTGCTTATGTCAGAGTAGTAGAGACCACATGTACTAGAATACTATGAAAATCCAGTTTTTATTTTTGACACTGATACTGCTCCAAGAGGAGTGAAAAAAATCCACATGGAAAGTGGCTGCAGCTTGGGTTTGTGGTTGCAGGGAGAGAACTGCTGAGAGTGGTTTGCTGGGTTTGCCATTCCTGTGCTGAGACGGAGTAGCAATGAAAGGGAGAGACATAGCTGTGAGAGCTAAATTAGGGAAAAAGCAGAAAGCAAGGAGGATGGTGAGGAAGGAGAGCAGCACCACACACAAAACCTGCTGCAGTATCTATGGCTCGTCACCAAAACTGGGAGAACATTTCTGGATTTGAAGGAAACTGCTAGAAATCTCTTAGTTGCTGGAATCAGACAAGGACTACATCTCTCGCCTGGTCCAAATGCAGGTTTTTAGCACCTTGCTTATAGATTGCCAGCATGGTTTGGGTTGGAAAAAACCTTAAAGCTCACTCAGTTCCACCCCCTGCCATGGGCAGGTGTTATAGCATATATCACAGTTGAGATGGCCACACGGAGTATCCCCATACAATTTCAGACAGCTTTAAGCATTCACCCATACAGAGTAACACCTTACCTCATCAGAAGGCCTCAGGCATCTGCCCACACAAAGTAACACCACACCACTTCAGAAGGCTTCAGGCACCTGCCCTCCTTGTTCCTCAGCCCAGCCTTTCATGCCCCTCATGTTGATGCAGTGGCCCTGTGTGCCCTCTGTTCCCTTTGGTGGCTGGGCAGTGCCCCTGGGCACCCCATGGCTCATTGCTGTCAGTGCTGCTCAGCTGCTTCTCACAGCTGCACCCACTGGGGATGAGCTGCAGCCCCACTCCCAACCACCACAAGCTGTGTGCCTACAGGCACGGACACCTCCTGCTAGGCCAGGCTGCTCCAAGCACTATCCAACCTGGCCTTGGACACTGCCAGGGATCCAGGGGCAGCCCCAGCTGCTCTGGACAACCTGTGCCACAGCTTCACTACCCTCACAGCCAAGAATGTCTTCCCAATTTCCCATCTAACCCTGCCCTCTAGCAGTGGAAGCCATTCCCTGTGTCCTGTCCCTCCATCCCTTGTCCCCAGTCCCTCTCCAGCTCTCCTGGAGCCCCTTCAGGCCCTGGCAGGGGCTCTGAGCTCTCCCTGGAGCCTTCTCCTCTCCAGGTGAGCACCCCCAGCTCTCCCAGCCTGGCTCCAGAGCAGAGGGGCTCCACCCTCAGAGCATCTCCAGGGCCTCCTCTGGATTTGTTCCAGCAGTTGCACATTCTTCTGATGTTGGGGACCCCAGAGCTGGAGGCAACTCTGCAAGTAGGGTTTCATGAGGGTAGAGTAGAGGGGAAGAATCCCCTCCCATGCCATGTGTCCTACTCCATCCATAGCCAACAGAATGAACACACTAATCCAGGATGAGAACATAGTGATATTAAAATAATTTAAATTACTCTTTAGAAATAATTGTTTTTTAAAAATAAATAATTATTAGTGGTTTATAATTTCCTAAAGCTGCAAGTAAGCAGGTGGTTTTGAAGGATGTCCTCGTCAACCTGATGATATGTTGACACTGGAAAATTGTCTCTCTGGATAAACTTGTTGAATTGACTTGTCCCATTAGGATTTTTAGGAAGGGTGTTAGTATGGTTTGGGAAATCCCCTTAACATGCCTCTGACTAATGCAGACTGGCAGCTCGGAGAAGGACCTTTGTCCAAGGAGGGTGATTGTGAAGGTACTGAGAAACTGGTACAAGAGGAGGGAGAGCACAAGAAGAATTAGAAAAAAGGTGTAACATAAAATTTGAAACTAATACCTAAACCCCCCCTCTGAATGTGAGAACATTTACACCTGATTTAATGACAAAATCCTGAAGTGCCTTTGTGTTTGAGCATTATGTTGGGGCACGACGCAGCACTGTATGGTAATGACATTACAGGCTATTTTTTCTCATTGGAAAATCCACCCATAAGTTCTGGAAAACATCTTTGACACTTGCATCTCTTGGATAAAATCCACTGGCAGGACAACTCACTGCCTCCCAACTCCAGGGTGATAGTGGAAGGTTTCTGCCAGGATGTGGCAGCCAGCTGGGAGGGCGGGAGCCAGAGATAGTGCAAGGTTTCAGTGCTTTGTTGTTGTTTTTCAAAGTATTTCCTTTGCAGGTACATTTATGGAATTAAAGCATAAAAATGAACCTTTATAGAATACTCAAACTACTTTTAAGCCAAATTTTTCTCTTTTTTGTTGTAATCAAAAATGAAAAAAAACATTTTTCACTCCTTTTCTTTCAATGATGCCTTTAAAGATATTTTTCCTCCTCCTTAACTGTACATAAAAATAATTTAAAAACCTTCCTTGCAGGCTGAAGCCAGAGTGGTGCATTGATGATCTGAGTTCTCTTAGGAAATGACCCAGGAGAATGACAGGATTTTAATAAGATGTTCAGATAAAATATGAGTGTGGAAAATGACATCATACTTCTCCCGCCCAAGCATGATATAACACTCCTGGATGCCAAGCCAGGGATTAAGACTGAGTCTGATATCCTGCAAGAACACTTTCCTCTGGGTGTTAAGCCTCTGTTTTAAAAAAAAAACAAAACCTAATCCTGCTTGTCTCAGCCCATGCCCTGTGAGACAAGGGGGAACCCCAAAGGCTGCTTGGTTCATCCCAGACGCAGGACATGGATGGGGATGGAAACCAAACATGTTGGGTCACAACAGGGAAGGGAGTGGAACAGTGGGAAACCACAATTCTCCACACATACAGGAGTAACTCAGGACTCACTCAACGGGCTGAATGTAATGGTAGAGTAATTCTGGGTCATGAAAAGCTCAATGTGAGCTATCTGTGTGCTCTGGGAGCCCCAAATTCTCCCATGCCCTGGGGTCTGATTCCCCAGTGTGGGCAGCAGGAAAGGGAGATTCTGCCCCTCTGCCCTGCTCAGATGAGACCTCACCTACAGATCTGCTTCCAGCTCTGGGGCCAACATCAGAATGATGTGGAGCTACTGGAGAGAGTCCAGAGAAAGCCATGAAGATGTTCTGAGGGTGGAGCCCCTCTGCTCTGGAGCCAGGCTGGGAGAGCTGGGGGTGCTCACCTGGACAAGAGAAGGCTCCAGCGAGAGCTCAGAGCCCCTGCCAGGGTCTGAAGGGGCTCCAGGAGAGCTGGAGAGGGACTTGGGACAAGGGGGAATGGTTTCCCACTGCCAGAGGGCAGGGTTACATGAGATATTGGGAAGTAATTCTTCCCTGTGATGTTGGAGAGGCCCTGGCACAGGTGCCCAGAGAAGCTCCAAGCCCTATTCCTGGATATGTCCAAGGCCAGGCTGGACAGGGCTTGGAGTAACCTGGGCTAGGGGAAGGTGTCCCTGCCCATGGCAGGGGGTGAAATTAGACCATCCTTAAGGTTCCTTTAAATCCATACCACCCTGTAATTCTGTAATCCTCACACTATCTCACACACATTCCCATGGAAATGGGTACTTCTGTGAATTCTGTGATTTCTGAGGAGTAGCACAGAAAGTATCAGAGTGCTCCTGTAACTGCCCCTCTCCTTACTCATCCTTCCTGTCATTAGATGCATGCAAACACAGAAAATGAAGTGGAAAACCTCAAATAAGAACAATAAGAAAATCTTTTGTGTGTGTGTTGAAGATCTAGCTATTGTGTCCCCACTGGTGGCAGGCAGGTTTGGGAAAGGACAGATGGGAGACCAACCACTCCCATTCCCACCCCAGGCCAGAACCGCTCTGTTTATTTTTAGAGATGATTTCAATCCTTGTCTTTGATATTGTCACTTTGCAGCTGATGACTGGAACAAGTTGTGGTTATGCTTTTCAGAAACAGCCCCCAAGTAGAGCCAGGAGCAAAATAAACCAACACAAATCTTGTTAAGAGATTTTTTCTGAGTCCCGACTGCAGAGCCAGGCAGTTACGAGCATCATCTTCCTAAAAAGATTTCACTCAGAGCCTTTGGATTTGGGCTCTGTGGTTAGAAAGTGTCATCTGTAACAAATCAAAACCGAAAAGGAAAGGGAAAAAAATCATTCTCTCTTCCTGAAATGAAACCCTTCCAGAAAACAAGGCTGCAGCTCTTGCTTCTCCTGTGGAGAAGATGTGGAATGTCCCTTAGGGAAAGGTGCTCACACAGAGCCATCCTGAGCCCACCACAGAGCTATAGGAGAACAGAGTCACCGGGCAGCCAAGTTTGAAAGATCCACTTGATGACAAAATGTGTTTTCCTCCACCTTGCTGCATCCAGAGTGTATTCTGCCAATGGCATGAACTGAGCTTCCATTCCATCCATGTTTTCACAGCAAAACCAGTACAAAAAACAATTAACAAATTACTTTATGTCACAGGAAGAAGTTGTGTGACCTGATGTAAGGAGGACTCATTTAGGAAAATTTGTTCAGCACTTACAGGCACAACATACTGGGATCCTCACCAATGTGTTCAATCAATCACCAAAAGCAGCCCTCGAGCCTTTAAAAGCCAAATCCCACCCTTAGATTGGTCCTTCCAAGCAGAGGGCAAGTGGAGACAAACTCATTCTCCCAGTGCACCATCATCATCATTCCAGGTTATTTTTACCATTTTTTTTGGCAAGGTTCCCCAAAGATAAGTTATTTCTCATCACACCTCAGCTGTTACCGCTGTAGAGGCAAAGTTTGTACAACAGACCCTATCCAGCCACAGAACTTCTACACCTCCTCCTCCTTCAGCCACTGACCAACAGCCCTGGTCTGAGGAAAAAAAAAAAATCAACCTGAATTTATTCAGATTGGGTTTACACATGAAAATCCCATATTTCAAGCAACTGTACCCTGTGGGAAGAGCTGGCTAACTAACCCAGGAATGGTTTGTCTGCATTCCTTGAAATTTTTTCACATGATTTTAGCAGAAATTTAAGTAACTAAAAGAACTCTGTCACAATAAAGCATCTTTTGAATACTTGTAATTAAAAGAATCCTTCAAAGAGCTGAGAATGGATTTTATTTGAAAGGGCAGCTGGAGTGGGCTATAGACAGAGCAATCTATGGAAAGTCAGCATTTCCCTTCCTAAAGTCCTGATCTTGGACTTTGTTCAGGAATCTTGGGATCCCAATGTCTTCCTTGTTTTCCCATACATCAGTGCCAAATAAATAGTAGGAACACAGTTAACACACAGGAATTTCTATGGTGGCACAGAGCAGAAGAGTGACTGCAGCAGCTTTTGCACATGAGGATGTGCATTTCCAAGGGAAATGTGAGAAACCTCAGCCCACAAATAGGTTTCTTTTGAAGTTCCACCCTCCCAGGTTGTCCTTATGTCCTGAAGCAGAGACAGTTGCTTAGCTCTTAAAAGCTTTGTGGGGTTTCAGTTTTATTCCATTAATATTTTTCTGTGAATTCTGAATCCACTTATCAATGTAGCAGCCCTTCAAAGGGCTCCTGCTGAGCTCCTCACATTAATAACCCGTGGTGACAATGAGTCTCCTCAGCTAATGGGTTTTGAGATTAGCAGGTGCTTCCAGCAGTTCTGCTGCTTTCTGTTCCATTAAGTGTCCCTGTCCTCGTACCTCTGGACTGAGAATTTTCATTTCTTCATGCCATTAATTATTTTGTTTCCTTCCCACTTTTTCTCCTTGAATATTTTCAGGCTTGTGATTAATTGCAACTATGATATTTTCCTTTGTTGTTTTTTGGGGTTTTTTTTAACATCTTAGGTAATGTTCTGCCATTTGGCACTGGAACTCAATTTCTTCTCCCTTTTAATGGGCTGAAAAAGGCATCAACCAGTCCCAGTACGAGGATATAGAGAATGAAATATCACTCAGTTCTTTGCTGTAATGAAATACTTTTTGAATCATTACAGTTCACTCCATAAGGCTTCTCTACCTTGTGTCTCTGCCAATTAACTGTTATTGGGCTGAAAATTGCTTGTGCTGAAACTGGTATGTTCTCTTTGATTTAAAGTCCCCAACACACCAGAGTTTATCATCCCTAATAGCCATCCTGTGATTATAATTCCAAGAGCCTTGTACTCCTCAGCAAAAATTCATCATAGATGAAGAAGGGCCAGGTAGAATGACACTTGGTGACATGAAAAAATAGAATCTGATGGTTTTGTGGCACCAGAAGAGAAGATGTGTCTGGCCCACCGTTCCTGGGCAAAGGTTCCCTCCTCTCTCCTTCTCCCAAAGGACATGGATCCAACTCTCCTCCCACTCCAAGAAGTCTCTCTGGCTCTACTGAGCCAGCACAGACCCAGGGACAATGAACATGAGAGGATGAAAGGACAATGAAAGCAAAGCTGTGGAGCCTTCAACAGATGTTTCCAGAAGACCTGGACCTTCCTCTCCTCTTTGCTGCCACCCAAAACAGCTTGTCACCCCCTGCCTAATTCGGTACATCTAAGATTATAAGGAGCCTGAATATTTTGGTTTGTAAATCTGACCTGAATTGCATCACTGCTTTTCTAACTAATCATGAGATTATTTCATGTGCACTTACAGCTGCACCTATTTATGCAGAATAAAAAGCATTTCATAGATTTAATTGTAATTTGGGTGCTCTGGACATAGTCACAGAACAGTGCCATGGTGACCTTCAATGGCCACATAACAACAGCATGGAGCACCCAGCTGCTTAAGAGCACCTGGCCATTTGAACAAAGACACGATCATGGAATGCCAGACATATTTGGCTTGGAAGGGACCTTCAAGGTCATCCAGTTCCACTCCCTGCCATGGGCAGGGACACCTTCCACTATCCCAGCTTGCTCCAAGCACTGTCCAACCTGGTTTTGGACACTTCCAGGAATGGGGCTTGGAGCTTCTTTGGGCCATCGGTGCCAAGGCCTCTCCAGCCTCACAGGGAAGAATTCCTTCCCAATATCCCATCTAACCCTGCCCTGTGGCAATGGGAAACCATTCCCCCTGCTCCTGTTCCTCCAGGCCCTTGTCCCCAGTCCCTCTCCAGCTCTCCTGGAGCTCCTTCAGGCTCTAAGGTCACCCTGGAGCCTTCTCTTCTCCAGGTGAACACTCCCAGCTCTCCCAGCCTGGCTCCAGCCCTTGGAGCTTCTCTGAGAACCCCTCTGGACTCTCTCCAGCAGCTCCATGTCCTGTTGATATTGGGGACCTCAGGGCTGAGGCAGCTCTGCAGGTGAGGTCTCAGAAGAGCAGGTCAGAGGGGAAGAATGCCCCCTCTCCCTGCTGCCCAGGTTATGGGAGAGTTCGGGGTTGCTGGCCCAACAGCTGCTCCCCAACAGCTGCTTGCACTGCCTTGCTGGAGGTACAACTTGGTCCCTTTCAGCTCCTCTGAGTTTTCAGACACCCATTTTCCACTTAAAATTCTTAACACACATTCAGTTAAATGCAGGGCATGCTTAAACTGACACCCATCACATACACAACCAGCTCCCAACAGCTCTCCAGAATTAAAGGAAGGCAAGAATCAGGTCAGTTGTTGACCAAGAAGTTGTCTCACATCTTTTATTTCCCTTCTGTTGCACAATTTCACATCAGATTTCTCCCAAAAGTGTGAATTAATTCGCTTTCTAACCCTTAGGGTAAAATGTCCTTGATCACAAATGGCTTAAAATTATAAAGATCTGTTAAAATAATGTCTATTAGCAAAGTCACTTGCTTAAGAATACCAACTGTATTGGTTAAATGAAGTTAATGAATTGAAAACATAATGGAATTTTTTTTTTTTTTTTTTTTTTTTTTTTGTGGAGGAATGTAAAACAGGCTTCACTAACAGATGTATTTACTTTGATAATAAGTTTTGTCTCACTGGATGAAAAACAGGGAAAAAATGCAGGGACTGGTGAAACACAGACAAGCAGGTGCTGGACACCAGCCTGATAAACAGATGGGATGGGATGGAAACCAGACAGGGATGCTTGTGGAGCTCAGCCACCGGCTTGTCTCTGGCATGATGGAAAGGGATGGAACCACCAACCAAGATGGATTTGAGAGAGTTAAATGAGTGGATGAGTCAAGGCATACTCCAATGGCCTTGGAGACCTGCAGTGAGTGGAGATGGAAAAAACCTGAATTCCTTGGATTATTTCAATAGAAGCAGGAAGACAGATGTGGCCCAGGAGAGTAGTTCCTTGCATGGATTAAGATGATACTCAGATTACAAACAGGATCAAGACAAAGATTTTTAACAACCCCCAAATTCTCCACAAAGATGTGACTGAAGTGCTCTGTTCCCACGTCTCCCACCAAACATCGGTCAAGTCACTCGATATTTAATGCATCTTTATTTTTTGTTTTGAATACCTGAACTGTGGCTTGCGAAACTTTCCTACCTCAATGTAACTGCAAAAATGCACATAACAATATATGAAAAAAAAGTGCAGAGTCTGGAGTTGAGGGGCATTCTGGGAAGGACAACAGCAACCCACAGCATGTTACTCTGCTGCCATTAAAATCCCACTTTTCCCTTTTTCAGCTACGTGCCCGCTGCATTTTGCCTTATCAAGAAGAGGATGGCTGGGCTGCACACATGCCCAATGCTCAAGACAGATCTGAATCAAAATAGTCCAATTACCACTACTACCACTGATGGCTCTATTGCTCTCATGGCCTTTTCCAAGGGTCCTCCCCATTGCTAAATGACAAGTGGAATTTTCCAGCTCACTGTTACCACAGGCTGTACGATGATTTCTCTGGAAACCCATGAAGTGCTGCTGGCTCCATTAATGCACCATCTCACTTCTGATAAAGTCTTTGGCAGCTGTTTTTGACAACAGCCCAAGACCTCAGCACAGAAGTGCAACCTTTCCTGTCTGTGCAGCCTTTTCCCTAAGTTTATCTACGGCCTAAAGCTTCTAAACCTTTGTGCTCACCCAAACTGTGCAGTCGTTTCAAGCACTGCATTAAAACATCATCCAGTGCTATAAAAGGAAAATGGATGGTTCCAGGAGGCAGCTCCATGGCAGATGAGCCACTGTGGCTCAGGAGATAAGAGGCAGCTGCCAGAGATGAATATAAACATTATTTATGGATGTGGTGTGGTTGATTGCCAGAGGTGCTGGAGCTGCAGCCAGAGAGGATGGCAGCTCCCCTGCAGGATCCCAAATCAAGCACGTTTGCCAACGGTGCCACAGCCACGAGAGGCAAAACAAAGTAGTCTTCCCCTGCAAAACAGATCTCCCCTTGACTGCCCTCTCCTTCATCTCAGAAAGAGCTGCAGCTCCAGAGACATGGGGATGTACTTGGATGTAAATACCATGGTCAGACACAACATGCAAACAATAAACCATGAGCTACTGAATGATGAGAAAAGCTGATGGCACGTTATGCTTTGTAGGGTCTTCCTGAAAAACCATGTGCTCATCCCATAATCCCTGTAACATCCTAACTATGGGCACTGACTACACACCAAGAATCCCTGGAGTTTGGCTCACAACTATTTAATTGCTCCTACCTTTGGCCCTCCTCAAGCAGATGCTGCTGCCACATACCTTGGATGTTCGTGGGTAAAATAAAGTAAAATGGAATCTTCTCTCTGCTGGGAAGAGAACTTGCTCAGCTGAAGATGACAGAACCAGCAGCTGCTGGCACACAGGAGACCCTGATTTTAATTGCTGCAATCCTACCTCCTCACTGGACTTCAGTGTTACATTTAACCTGTTACCTGATCTAGATCAAAAATTCACAGACTGTTTGAGTTGGGAGGGATCTTAAAGCCCATCCCATTCCAGCCCCTGCCATGGGCTGTGACACCTCCCACTAGGCGAGGTTACTCCAAGTATTGTCCAGTCTGGCCTTGGACACTTCCAGGAATGGGACAGCCACAGCTGCTCTGGGCTCTGTGCCAGAGCCTCACCACCCTCACAGGGAAGAATTCCTTCCCAATATCCCATCTAACCCTGCCCTTTTTCAGTTTGAAGCCATTTCCCCTTGTCTTGCTACTCCAGACCCTTGTAAAAACTCACTCTGGAGCCTTCCCTTTCAGGTATTAGAACACAGTCCTTGAATTCTCCAAGATCATCTAGCAGAATAATTATATGCAGGCAAGAATCAAAAAGTCTTGAATTTATTAAAAGAAACACAGAGTTGACAAAGTCAGTATTTCTGCCTAACTTTAAAATGGCACATTATTCCTGAGGGAAAAGCCCAACTCAACTCCTGAAGCAAAACAATCAAGAGAAGTCCTAAGAGAGGAAGTACAATATGAATAAACAGAGGTTTATTTACTGGGGGTTGCCACTTGCAGCTTCTTCAACACCGCAAGCTTCCAACTACTGGGAGAAGAGAAGGTTCCAGGGAGAGCTCAGAGCCCCTGCCAGGGCCTGAAGGGGCTCCAGGAGAGCTGGAGAGGGACTGGGGACAAGGGATGGAGGGCCAGAACACAGGGAATGGCTTCCACTGCCATAGGGCAGGGTTAGATGGGATATTGGGAAGGAATTCCTCCCTGTGAGGCTGGAGAGGCCTTGGCACAGGTTGCCAAGAGAAGCTGTGGCTGTCCCATCCCTGGAAGTGTTCCAGGCCAGGCTGGACAATACTTAGAGCAAACTGGGATAGTGGAGGGTGTCACTGCTCATGGCAGGGGGTAGAATGAGATGAGCTTTAAGGTCCCTCCTAACTCAAACCCATCTGTGATCCCATGATGTCCATCCACAAGTTGTCCCCACTTTGCAGTACCTTCTACCCAAAGCATGCCAGAATAAAAGACGCAGCTTTACCCAAATTACTGCAAAGATGAACAGAACCAGGAACAGTCAGTCTGGTATCAATTCATAACTTAAAGAGAATGTTTCAAGTGAGCTGCCAAGTGTCCAAACCACTGTTTCTAAAAAAAAAAAAGCCCCAAACCACAGGACTGTGTTTCCAATCAGCACACAAGAAGGCAGGAGCGTGCAGCCAGCCAGGAATGTGACATCACTGCAAATCCAACTAAGTCAGCCTCTCCATGTGCTCTGGGGCTGCAGCTCAGGGAAAGGGAAGAGAACAGGCTCAGCTTGGAAAATAAAACTCCAGTCTTAGCTCTGAAGCCTCCAAAATACCAAAGGGAAGGATCCCTTCAGGCCAACTCTGCCCATTCAAGACTATTAAAGGGGGTGACAGTTGTCACAGCAGGACCCTAAGGGCACAAATCTCTCAGAAGCCAGGCTGTGATCATGGAATGATCACACTCACTTTCCACGAAAGGCATTTCTGCATGGAGTTGTCATCTCCACATACTCCAACACTGATGAAAGGGATAGGCAAATGTCAGCCCCTGTGCCAAGCACAGAAAGTGAAACATTACGGAATGGAGCAGACACACATGGGAACCTCATCAAAGCTCAAAACCCATCCCAAATTTAAATCTCAAGCTTTTTACATGGAATCCCAGACAGTTTGGGCTGAAAGGGACCTTAAAGCCCATGGGCAAGGGCCTTAAAGCCCCATCCAGCCTGGCCTTGGACATTTCCAGGGATGTAGCATCTACCATCTCTCTTGCAATCTGAAGACTGGTACATCCAATCTGTTCTTCTTGATGGTGTAAAGAAGCAAGGACATGCCAAAATGACATTATGCAAACCTTTTTGTGAGAGCCTGTGGAACAGAGTCTTTTCCAGACAAATTCCACTGAAAATTTCAGTGTACCAAGCTATGAAAAAACCCACAGGCATCTGAAGAATAAAATAGCTACTGTGTCCATCAGGAAAGGCAGCTGCCCATGAGCTACAGAGGTCGTGGTAGGAGATCAATGTCTCCAAATCCTCAAACCCTCAATGGCTCCATCCATTGGAGCCAAATATAATGCTCCTTTGTTAAATACACAGGAATAACCAGCCCACTGATCCCCAAGAGTCCAGTGAGTCATGAGTGGGGATTATCAGACATCAGGAGTCTTTGTGAAGTCCCAAAATGTCAAATGAATCCCATTCTTCCCTCCTGATTCAGACAGATCTGAATTCAAGTCACTCCTCCTACTCCTACCCCCTGGCCTACTCCTGAGGCCAGGAGAAGGCCTCTTACCATGGGGAGGTTCAAGTTGGAGCATCTCAAATTCTGCTCTGTGAGCACTGAACCTGCTCCCAGAGTGAGGTCACTGATGGATAAAATTTAGTGGTCAGGATTCTGATGATGTAAGGAGGCAAACAAAAAACATGGGAGGTGCTCATCTTAACACAATTCACAGGTTCTTCCAAAATGATTTTGTCATGGAGATCACATCAACTATTCTCAAAGAAGCCTTGCCCTCCTTTGTCTTCCCCCACAGCCACCACACCCTGATCTTTCCTTTCTTCTTCTGATATTGGTGATAAACCTTTCTAAGGGGACACCTGAGATTTGGGAGCAGCCATATCACCTTGAAAGCACTTGAGAAACTCATGCTGAGCCACTCTAGTTCAACTCAACAGAAAGAGCATCAAGCACACTCCCAGCAGTGTCAATACACTACAGATGTTGGGCAGCAGGTCAGGGGAGGGAATTTTGCTCCTCTGCCCTGCTCAGGTGAGACCCCACCTGCAGACCTGCCCCAGCCCTGGAGCCCAGGAAAGACGTGGAGAGAGCCCAGAGGAGGCACCAGGATGATCAGAGGAATGGAGAAGCTCTGGTGTGAAGAAAGGCTGAGAGAACTGAGATTGTTCAGCCTGAAGAAGAGAAGGCTCCAGTGCCTAAAGGGGCTCCAGGAGAGCTGGAGAGGGACGTGGGACAAGGGTCTGAAGGGACAAGGCAAGAGGGAATGGCTTCAAACTGACAGACAGTAGGATTAGATGGGATATTGGGAAGAAATTGTTGGCTGTGAGGGTGGTGAGGCCCTGGCACAAGTTGATCAGAGCAGCTGTGGCTGCCCCATCACTGGAAGTGCTCCAGGCCAGGTTGGATGGGGCTTGGAACAACCTGGTCCAGTGGTAAGTGTCCCTGCCCATGGCAGGGTCTGGAACAAGATCATCTTTAGGGCCCCTTCCAATCCAGCCCACTTATTACTCTAAGGACCTCCAGCAGAAGGGTACTTACAGCTCAGTTCCAAACTTTTCTAGCCACTTTTTCAAGTCTGTGCCCAAGATGGAGGAAAAAAGTAGAAACACCACATTGATTAAATGTCCATCACAAAGACCCAGAGAGCCCTTGAGTGTCCTTTCACCTTTGCACAAAGGCAACACTTCACTTCTAAAGGTTAAAGCTCAGAAACAATTACTGAGCTTAAACACACCCTTAGTGGGAGAATAGATACTTTTTTTTTTTTTCTCCCTGGAAAAAGGAGGGGAAATATATCCAGCTGCCCCTAGTGAGAACATGATGTGTTTAGTTATTTGTGACACAACAGGCTGCTCCTGAGATGCTATTCAAGGTGCTCTAAATTCTTACACAACCCTACAAGAAGAGGGAATGGAGGGACCAAGTGTGCTGTGATGATCAGCGTTCCTAATCTGGGGGATACAAGAAGATTAGAGGCAGAAATAGCCAAAACAAGTAGTTCAGCAGAACAGAACTTACGTATTTTGAAGAATACAAGAGGAAAAGATTAGTTTCTCTCTACCAGCCACAGCATAGAATTCAGAATTCCTGAAAATCCCATTTAGATCCCATAGAACTAGATGGGAGTCTGAGAGAAGCTGATGGGTTTGTGGCTGCTCCAAAGCATCACACAAGGGCCCAGATTGTGAAGGATCTGAGGAAACGTTATTGGGAATCTCCTGTGGAGATCTGCAGCTTCTGCCATACAAGAACCACCACTAACACAGCCACTCAAGAAGGCAATAAAAATTTCCTGGAGTCTTGGGTCAGTGCTCTGCTGTGGAATCAGTGCTCCAGCTTAAGGAATGCTGTCTGGAGATGAAAACCTGCACCACACACACACTCAGCAATGCACAGCTCTGCTTCAGACAACTCTCACACAACCACAAGTCATTAAAGCACTTACAAACCATCAGAATAAAGTGCAAACCTGCCTTCCAGGAATGGAATAGAAGAAAAGTCAATCATTTCCTAGATTAGGACACCCATTAGCTTCTCCTACATTATTTTAACATAAATAAATAAAAACTGAAAGAAACTCTGAGTGTGCACCTCAAAATATTGAAAACCATTCCAAGAGTTTCCTTTTAATAACAAACATCATGTACTGACCTCTGCCAGTTTGTATGGTAAGATCAGCTTCTCTCCCACTGTCACTGTCTTTCTGGTCACCAGGGCCTCAAACAGCATCTCTTCTTTCACCTAAAACAAAAGTACAGATGTTAATGACTATTCTAGTGATCTCTATTTTTTTTTTTTTTAAACCAGTTAAAAAATGCTAGCATTTAAACTTTAAAAGAATAAAATTCAGTGTAAACACATTCAAATTTCAAAATTTAAGTAAAAAAAAACCAACAACCCACTTTTGCCAGCCTTTGCAGAGTTAACTTCAATGGGTAGAAACATGCCATCGGGAGGAGCCAACTCAGCACATAAATCCAGCATCAGAAACCTAACACCAGGGTATTCAAAGGAGCCTGATTTTCTGCATTCAGGCATCCCAGTTGTAGCAATTTCCCATTGCTTTCCTTATTCCCGGTGAGGCTCCTCCCCCCCACATTTTCTCTTGGCAAAATAAGTCAACTTTCTAGTGCTGTCATGATGAAATCACACAAATTACTCTAGAATAAGCCAAGCAGTATCGTGAGTTTTAGAGACATGCAAGTGAAAGAGGGGGTTTTTCCTGCTTTTAAGAGAGGGGAGGAGTCAGAAGGAGGAAGAAACCCTTGGAAAAGCACCTGATATTTACTCTGCTATTGGCACTGGATGTTTACTCCCTAAAGCCCCAGTTCCTGGAGAGGTGACAGTCTCTAATCAGCCCTCACAGGTCTGCAGAACAAAACTCAGTTGTGCAAACACAGACACTCAGCAAAGAAAAAAATGGTGCCTGACAAATTAAGTGGTGTCTGCAGCTGTTGGAGAAAAGCCACTTTCCCAATCAGCTTCAAGACCCTCTTACTTTGAGGAATTTAGAAGGTGTCCTCCCAAAATACATCAGTTAGACCTAAAGACTGAGTTGTTGACTGATCTTCACTAAATTTCCAAGTCAAAAAAGACATCATGAGTCTGGGTGAAAACCTTGGAGCCCAGAATTAATGGATGGGGATTGCTACAGAGAAGCTGCACTGAAATCTCTCTACAAACTGCATATCCTGCCTGAAGGACTCCATGCAGGCACCAGACCTCCTCTGGACATCTCTGATCAAAATCCACATTCCTGAAGCCATCCAAGGCCATATTTTTATCACAGGGAAACAATTCATGATTTGACAAGGAAAATAGGAAACGTAGAGGTCTAACAATTGGACTCAACAATCTTAGAAGTCTTTTCCAACCAGAACAATTCCATCTATGTACTTTGACTTAAGGGTTTAATCCATGAATTAGTATGAAGAGGAAATGCAAATAAGACAGTGGAAGGTCAGAAATCTCACAAACCATAGCCATAATGATGCCCTTCTGTACAAAATTCTCCTTCTGACAAAACTACTATTATCAGAGTCTCCCTGATAAAATCCAGGGAGTTTTTATGTTATATCAAAATTCTTCCTGCAGCAAGAACTTGTCACTGTGGAAATCAGAACACATCAAGTCACCTGTATATGATGTCACCTGCCAGCAAGGTCTCTATCACTGGAAATGACACTTCAAGGTTCATTTCTTTAGTGCTCAGCACTACTCAGGAGCCCCCAGTTCCTACAGTCCGATTTTACCTTTCAAAATCAAGCAGGGAAAAAAACAATCTTCTGGTTCATTCAGGGATCCACAGCAAGATTTCACATTTGGTTTCTATTCCTCTACAATCACCAAAATATGTGATTTCGTAATTTTCGGCTCCGCGGACGTTTTTCCAGCAGCTCTCAGCCGCAGGACCATCGGCTGCTCTCCCTCAACTGCACAACTTGGAACAAAAGTGAGTTTCACACCATCCATTATCCCACTTCAGGGATGCTGCAAAGCCACAGCCAGCATGCTGGCTTTTTTTAATTATCCAAGGCAGCAAGGCGGAGGGGTGTCAGATGGTTCCTAATCAAAACAGTCCAAAGAAATATTCCTCAACAACATAAACACTTCCAAATCCCACATTTGTCAGCAAACACAGGGATTTGGAGCAATTTAAACAACCACCCACGCCATCCCTCACCATCCCCATCTCATGGTCACTCTGGTTCTTTCTCTCCCTGCTCTCTGGATTAAGGGAACCTGTGGATGTGCATCTTTCATCTCCTGACCTAGGGAGATCCCATTGAATCATCTTGTACAAAAACACTCCTGGCAAGGATAGGAATCCCTGCATCTCCCCAGGCCCCTGCCTGCAATTACCACCCAGTGGAGCTTGATCTCCATTCCTTCATCGCCTCTGATGAGCACCACGGGTGCAACCAAATCATCCTAATCTGCATTCAAGGTCACAGCATGAAAGTAGCTGACTCCTGATGCCAGGGAGGAGCCACTGGGGCTTTCTAAAGATAAACTCAGCACGTGCTGATGACTAAGGACATGGAGATATTTGCAGCTTCCCCACATCCTACACTTCCTCCCCCAGTAAGTGTGAAACACTGAAACAGGGACACCCATTGGTGCAGAGTGGCAAAGAGGAGAACATCACTTATTCCTTTACTTTGTGCCCTAGGAGTTTCACTCTTGGGTTACATTTCATGGACTTTTGCTTGCTGGTGCTAAAGGGCATGGCCTGCTCTCCCTCTTAAACACAGCCTGCAGGAGTTTAGATCTTAATTACAGAGACAAAATGCAGATTTAAGACTCTGTTGCCACAAGTGGGCCCAGAGATGGCTGGAGGCCTCAAGTCCATGAGGCAGTGAGGGGTGACCAGCAGTGCCACAGCTGGGAATGTCAGCAGAGCACAGCAGGAGCAGGGAGCCAGCAAGGGCTGCGCTGGAGCCAAGACAGGCAGAGACTGCTCCTCCAGTAATTCTGGGGTATTATGTTAGAGCAGCTGAAGAAAAATGAACCATTTCCAGCTGGAGAACAAGAAAACATCAGGTTTTGCCTCTCCTTCCATATTTGAGAAAGGGATTACAGTGCTGAGGGCTCACTCTAAAGATGCCTTGTGTGGAGTAACTGAAAATAAATTCAGATTTCTATCAGCTCTTCTTGGAAAAGAGCTGGACCTTTTCCTCAGACTTTCTTTCAAATAACCAGAGAGTTAAAAGGATGAGAGGGAATGGCTGAGGAGGAGATGTGTTAGGCTGTGTTGGGAGGTTTAGGTTCTTCCCCCAGAGGGTGGTGGGGCACTGAACAGGCTCCCCAGGGAATGGTCAGGGTCCCAAGGTTGCCACAGCTCAGGGAGCATTTGCACAATGCTCTCAGGCACAAGGTGGGATTGTTGCAGTGTCAGTGCAGGGCTGTGTTTGTGAAGTTACACTCATTGGTATTTGTGGATCCCTTCCAACTCAGCATATCCTATGATTCGCTGAAGTTTTCTGACTCTAATTCTGGCTCAAAATTTTGCATTCAATGATGATATCCCAACTCATTGCAGAGATGTTGGACCAGATGAACTTTGGAGGTCACTTCCAACCCTCATCATTCTGTGATTCTACAAAGCATCATCTGAAAAACAAATCCAGAAGAAAACGCTGGAAGCAAGCACTGTCTGCTCCATAATCCTCACCCCCTCCCCAATTAATTTCCAAGACATTTATCACAGGAGGAGCCCCAGTGCCTGTGGGATTCCTCTGGGAAGCTGAAGGCCATTTTTTAGTGGAAGAGGAACTTGAGCACATAAATCTCCTGAAGAGGCCAACTTCAGCTCTAAACACAAATGTGCACTGGGAGATCTGGCAAAACTAATTTAGGGCACTTGATAACTTGTATTTATCTTTATTTGCATTGAGGTTAGGTATTGCATTGGTAACCTAAAACTAAAAGCTGAATACAAAACTGCTCCACTGAGCAAAGACAGAATTTATCTCCTTCTTCAATGCTCCATCCATGGAAATAATTTCCCATTTTAGTAAACACACACAATTAAAATGTTCCTATTGTTCCAATGGAACACAAAAAGTCTCTTTTAAGGTCCGCTAGATAATCTCTAATATATTATTTTTGTTAATAAGCCCACAAATGAGCTTTTCCAAGCTTTTTCCCCAGAAACACAAAGGTTTTTACACAACCCTCTATGATTTCTGCCCAGGCCCTGGGATATTTGCAGTGCTTGCACAGGACTCCATGTCTGCTTGATCCATCAGGCAGCCTTGACATCACTCCCCAGCACAGCATTTCAGCAGAGTTTAAACAAAGGCCCTGAAAAATCTGCCAAAAGCATCACATAATCCACACGCTATGTCTATTCCTGAAAAAAAAATGGAATCAGGATTTTACTGTAAATGAAACAATGATCTGTAGAGTCTGGCCAAAATCCTATATTGCAGTTTCACAAATGCTGCTCTAGATGGTTTAATAAAGCAAAAAACATATTGGATGGGGTTGTTAATGTCTAAGAAAAAGCAAATCCATTGCAGATCATCATCTCCTCCCAGATTCCTTAAAAAAAAAAATCACTGTATTAGCTTCATTTTATAGGGACACAAATCCCGTTACACAGAGGGAGGATAGTGGTGCAGTGGTGTTGCATTAACTGGTGCAGCAGGGAAATTCCTCCAGTTAGAGATCCTGACACAAACCAACCAGCTCATGAGAATTCGTGCCAGATTCCCCTTTGCAGTGGGAGAAGACCCTAATTTTGCCTAAGTTTTGAATTTCAGCCAGGCTGGTGGTTCCCCTCCTGCCCTTGGAGACCTCATCCCTGTGGGAGCCATGCTGGGGCACCTCTGCATCCCCTCTTGGCTGTTTCAGAGATGGCCAACACGGCTCCAGTTGGATTTTTTCTTTCTCTTTTCCATGTCAAATTCTTGACTGAACAAATCCAATGAGTCATTTGAGTATAAAGATCAACCCAGAAGTTCCCCCAAGGTAAGGAAGTATCAGATCACAGTTTCTTCCATCCCTTTGCTGTGCTCTGAAGGGTCCCACCAAACAGCCAGTGACCACAGGAAAGGAAGTTCAACTCTCTCTCTAGCTCATATTACTTTTATTCTGAGATGACTTTTCAGTTATTAGTGTCTAATGCCAAGATCTGGAGAGAGGATTAACAACTTTTTCAAGCCAATTCATAATATAAGCAACAATGGGAAAAGCAAAACTGTTCAGTGACCACAAAAAAGTATTAAAAATAATTACCCAAATGAGACAAAGTACAAAGTGTCAAATGTTTTAACCAATATTTTAAATCTCTGGCTAAGTAGAATTCATTGCACTTAATGTGGAGAGCTGTAATGAATAAGAAGTGGTGCCTGCTCTTTGTAATGATGCTTCATCTGTTTGAACCCTTTGGTTCTTCCTTTGGATCAAACCTGAATAAGCAGCAACATCTGTTGAGGTCTGCAAAGAGAAATGTGGCATTTCATAAAGATAAATTAACTCTGAAAATGAGATTATTGGCTTTATTTCAGCTGATTTCAGTGGGTCTGTTGAAAGGTTTACACTTGGAGGCAGCAAATGCTTCCAGTTCCATGGATCAATTATCACCTAAATGCAACTTAAGGGACAAACAACAGCACTTACCCAAACCCATTGATGCATTTCATCAGATCCTACCTCAGTGCAGCAAGCATTGTCCCAATCTAATTAAAAAGCATTTTATGTTCTAGATGGTCATTTAATTTGCAAAAAGAATTACCAAGATGAACAGAAATCTATCAATTTGCTTAGCTACATCGGATCCTCGTGGTTTGTTTGCTTGTTTTTTCAAATGGTGAAAAATAAATGTACTTATTGATTTTTACATCTTGTTGACAGTACCTGGGGGTCCTGCTCCAGCCCATGGCATTGAGGCACCATTGGATTGACATGGCTCAGCCAATGCCTCATTTCACATAATCATGTGTAAAAACCACCCCACGACCTCCCCATGTGCAGATGTTGCAAAAGGGTTTGTTTGCAAAGGCAAAGACCCAAAGCCTGGAACTTCTTCAGCTCTCTAAGTTGATCTCTTACTCAAAACTTAAAAAAAAAAAAAATTACTTAACTGACTTGGCCACATTTAACAGGGTAAAATCAACAACATTCTCCTCTCCACTTATATTTTCCTTCTGTTTATTTCTGCAGTCTCCAAGGCCAAGATGCAAAGAGCATCCAGCTGCTCAAACCATATTTTACAGAAGCTTTCCCCTCCCAAAGTTCAAAGCATTAATGAAGTGCTATGAAAATCCCTGAGAGCCAATTCCCCAGTTCTGTAGGTAGGGAGATAGCACAACAGTTACTTAATGGAATGGATGGGAAGAGCACCACGTGTAATACAAAAGGCCAAGCTGCCTTCTGATTCTACCATAAAATCAGCAAAAATTCACCTTCCAGACTATTCAAGAAGTACAAAAGGGTAAAGACAATTGTTGCTATAATCAACTACAAGAAAAACATTTCCGTTGCAAGAGGTTTAAAGCATTTCAAGAGAAGTGAGACAGCAAGGGGAAGTTCTAGCCACCTCAATCCATGTCAGGAGGTTTTTGAGCTCAGCCCTTGAAGGCTGAAGGCCAGCAGGACATGTTGGCTCATTCAAGACTTTACTCATGAAAAGAAGTACTACAATACAACACAAAACCTGCTTGGGCTGACAGAGAAGATCTCCTAAGAACTCATTTAAATGCTTTTGCACTGATTTACAGAGCTGGTGTGGCCTGGGCCAGCTAGGTGGAGACCTACAAACCCTCCCCAAGGACACCAGCACAGCAGTGGCTCACAGAGGCCAAGGTATCAGGTCCTAAACAACAGATAATCAACAGTTGCACCAAAGAACTCCATATCAGGCCCATAAATAGGGACTAGAGGGGTGAGATGGGCCTACAGATTCCCTTGTGGAATCTGGTGGGGAATAAAAGACAAAAAACACAGTGAGGGAGCTCAGCACTTCCTCCAGCAGGCACAGAACAAAAACATGGGGCTAGGGTTGTACAACTGCTCGAGCTCCTCAGACAGACTTTGGAACGGATTTGAGGAGCACCAGCTGATGGCTGGCAATTAAGACACTGCCATGGTGGGCAGCAGGTTTGCTTTGCATCTAGACCCTTTCACATTTCATCACAGAAACAGGATTTTCAGTCAATGAAACCTGAAGCTGAAGAGTAGGGGCAAAACCCCTCCATGAAAAACCTCTTTAGAAAAGCTCCTGTACCTTTTCCCTGGCAAACATGAACAGCCCATAAGAATGGAAACACACAAGAAGTTACTCTTTGGTGAAACTGGAAATAAATTGAGCATGTTTTATCTCCTAAATCAGAGGTTGCTTGTTTGGTGTGAAAGATTCAGAAGAGAAAGCAGAGCTTACCTCCAGCAGCTCTGACACGACAGGAAGTATCTCAGGGTTACAGATATCGATGGAGTCATCCCGGTATGTCTTCTTTTTGTAGCAGATGTTCCCCAGATGCAGGATTGCCGACAGCAGAGAGAAAATTCTAAACAGAGAGAATTCATTTTCACTCAGTTTTTAATAAAGTGAATGAAGAAGCAAATTTTGCCCCCAAGGGCCATGTCCCTCTTTGGCTCATTCTTCTAATTTTCAATCCAAAGCATCCACTTTGCCTCATGTCAAAAAGATTTTTATTTAGTCAAGTACCAAACTTGAATCCACACTGTTTCCTTGAAAATTATTCAACACATCAAACCCACAGTTATAAAATTACATCCCATGTTTTAAGAAAAATAGAAAACCTCCAGTAATCTTGGTATTCAGATTAAATATTTATCATACAATTGCCAAGGGGTGGAGTGGGCATGGCCATGCAGGTGATCCCTCTTAGTCCCCTGGGACACACGTTTTTGTCACCTTTTTGGATGTAGTCCCAGCCAGGAACAAAAGACTGTACAAAACAGCATAAATGCTTTTATAATATCTAAGCAACTGAGACAAAGAAAAGGATGTTACACTTCAAGTAAATTTATCCAACCAATTTTTCTGTTTTGGAGGGAATTTGGTAATTTTTAGGTTATCTCCCATCCAAAAAAAATACGATCAGACACTCAAAAATACCCTGAGTTGGAAGGGATCCACAAAGTTCATCAAGTTGAACTCCTGAGCTATGGCTGACTTCAGCTATAAATCCTGTTTGTCCCTAATTCTATACTCTCCTGGGACCTAAAAATGAAAAAACCCAAATGTGATTCCTAGCTATGCCACCAGGTTGTCTGGACAACACACCTTCACCTCTCCAAGTCCTCCCTTATCTCCAAAACAGGAATGGATACTAACTCCTTGTTGTGAATTTCAAGATACAATTTTATAAAAAATTTTCTTCTCTGTTTCCACTAAGGTGAATCCCCTTGTTTTGCTATAAAGAAATGACTTTTTAAAGTATAGTAGTATTTAAAACATACTCCCTGTATCTCAGCTGAAGGTGGTTCCTTATTTGTGCTGCAGTTGTATAACGCCAAGCAAAATAAACCTGCTCATGTAGTGAAGAATCCACTTTATTTTTGACACGTAAAATTCACCAGGAGCAACTTGTGTGCCAAGAAAAATCATTGCACAGTAAATCAGAAGTGAGAATTTACTGCATCACCCGACTCTGCTCAGTCCTGACACTTCCTGATTGCTTTGCTCAGGCAATTAAACCCCTCAACAGGCTTTAGACAAACCTTGTCCTGAAACCTGATAAAGCAGCCTCTGACACAGAACATATTCACACAAGTCTGGATCCTTGGGTTTATCCACGTGTGTGGGGAAGATAGAGAAAAAGCAGTATTAATTTCATAATTGATTTGTTACAAGTGAGGGATAAAGGACGAGCTTCCAAAATTTCTCAGTTGTGTGAAAATACCTTTGAGGTGATTTTTTATGTCAAGTTCTTTCCAACCTACTCAAGCCTTGCAAGCCAAAAATCAACACAGGAGGGATTATTTTGTAGGTTTGCTTGGAGATGACCCTTATGAACCCTCTAATTCCATGGTGTCAGTGGTGCTGCAACCCAGCTAAAGTCCAGTTTTCAAACCAGCATGACCAGTAAATTAGTGAAAAAGGCCAGTTGGAAATGAATCTACAGACATAGAATTGCATGCAAAGGGTTACGTTTGATGAGGGATAATGAGGACTTCTGATTAAACCAAGCTCTGGATTCATGACATGCAGAGTGAGGTGTGATTATTCATGAACACTTGAGAAATACTTGAAGATGTCAACTCCTGCCAATGCTCCATTTGCATGAAGAGAATCGTTAAGTACAGCAATGGTCATGGAATCACAGAATGGTTTGGGTTGGAAGGGACCTTAAACTCATCTGGCTCCATCCTGCCATGGGCAGGGACAACTTCCACTATCCCAGGTTCTTCCATGCTCCATCCAGCCTGGCCTGGGACACCTCCAGGGATGTGGCAGCCACAGCTTCTCTGAACAATGTCCTGCCAGTGGAAGTGGCATTAACCAGGACAATCTCCAAGCTATTAAAATGGAAAATAAACTCACTGTCTGCGTGTCTTGGGCAGAAACCCCACCATCTCCATGGCGAGCTGCAGCCGCTCAAAGTCGTGCTTCAGGTCCTCCCCTTCCACGGAGAAACAATCCTGTTGGGTCAAGCACACAGAGGAAGCACTGACACAATTAACACCACATCAGGTCCAGATGGCCAAGTCAGCACTCCAAAAATATCACTGAGTGATCTCCAGGTCTTTTATCAGCAACATTTCCAACCTGGCACTGGAAATACAACATTTCTGGCGAATATTTTCTGGAAATACATCCTTCTTTCCCAGGTTTAACCTCTAAGGAAAGAGGTGAGCCACCTCATTCCAACAGTATGGTGAAAGTTGGTCAGTGTGACCCTACACAAAAAGGATGGGAAATAACAACAAGATGAAATCTGTTCCACATTTACGGGCAGTTTATTCCACATTCAGTCCTATACCTAAGAAAGGAAACTCAATTTTTAAATAGAATTCAGATAACTTCATGTAAATGATCAGTGCATTAAATCCTGCATTGGAAAGGCAAAGTTTTAAATATATTTTTCAGTAACTACCAAGAAATTATTTCAAAACTGGGAGGATCTGAAATACAGGACATTTTATACTACTTGGAGGCTCACGTGCCTGAACAGTTTAATTTTTGCTTGATATCAGTTACTGTCATGTTTGGAAAAATCCAGTGACATTCCAGATCCAACCAAAGCTGTCCTGCACCAATATTTAGGAATCAGAAATGCTCTTTAAATTAATCTATAGACCATTAATTCCAAATATCTTCTGCTTTGGCTCACTGTAGGCTTCCCATAGATTATTTATTCTTCTCTCTGCTTTCCTAGCCTATATTTAATATTCTACCCATTGCTGCCTATAAAAACTACCCATCTGTGAATAAAATTAGTTTATTGTGTATCACACAATATCATGCTATTTTAAACCTCAGACTATTTTATTAACACTTAAATCAAGATTTTCTACAAGTAATTAGAGACTCTCAACAAGTTAATCCAAATGTAAGTAAGCAAATAAAAATTCTATAAAATTCTATAAAAAGTTTATTAAAATAATACAAATAAAAATTGTAGCTGCAGTTGGAATTAATTAAGTAGCTGAATGCACATAGTTGATTTTGATCATTTCCTGAACATCATATTTATCAAAAAAGCAAATGTGCAAAAAATTTTGCACAAATAATTAGGAAAGTCTCCATTAAATAGGGTTGCGTAAATCATTGAAAAGCCACTTGTACTCACTGAGAGTACAGAAAATTAATCATAAATACAGAATATACAGAATGAAGTTATGTTATAATATCAGCTTTGTGGTTTACAGCATTTAAAGCCTCACAACCATATCAATGAAGTTCTTCATCCCACTCCAGAGCATCATTACAGCTGTAGTTATAATTAGAGTGGAAAACCCTTATTTAACATATAGATTTATTTATATTATTTATATATTTAAATGTTGATATTATTATTGTTATTATTTATCCTATTGTTTACATATTTAAAATATTTATTGCAACATAGGAGGCCTCCATAAAACTGAACTAAAAGCCAGAGAAGTGCAATTGGACAAGAAAATCGAAATGTTTTTATCAATTGTCCTCAGGGACAAGTTAATGCTCCGTGGGCAAAGTGAATTTGGAGCTGTTGAACAATGAAACCATTTAAAACTACACAGAGCATCGATGAAGGCGGGGACTGAAATTCCAGGAGAAAATACCAGCCTGTTTTAGGAAACAGTCATTAGAAAAGGGCCTTTTCACCTTGCATTAGGAGCTAATTGGAAACAACCCCGTTCCAGAGCCACCTAAAGGAGCACATCAACGACATCACCAAGAGCAGGGACTCCAGAGGCACCAGCATTGATTATTCACATCATAAAACCTCAGGGTAAGACCTTGTCCCTCCTGAGCTCCAGCCTTGGCTTCTTCAGCCACTGCACTTGCAGAACTTCCCACCCTCGTTCTGGCAGGACCTGGACTTGGCAGGACAACACCACACCCACAAATCCTGCAAATTAGGCAGGTTTAAAGCTTTTTTTAAAGACACCAAGTGGTGCTTTTAGTGGCACTCCACATTCCAGGAGACATTTTCATTTTCTGGCATCATTCCTCCAAAATTAAGTCACGCGTCAACAGCAAAATACCCTGGACAACTCCGAAGTAGCACAATCTACGCCGAAGGCAATTTAATTAACGATTTACATAACAATTGCCCGACTCATTAATCCGCATGGAAAGACTTTTAGCGAATTCTTTGCTTAAAAGCGGATGCTCTCTGCAGTGTTCCAGCACGGAACCACTTCCTAATGGATGATAAATGAAGGATAATTATAAAATAGAGGAGTGTCCTTGATATTAGAGCAGACAAGCATCACAAAGTCCATCCCCACAGACCTAACTTGCTGTTAATATCCTGCCAGAGCAATTAGTTTCCCAGTAAAAGTGAGTCTACTGCTTCCTACAGTTACATTGAAGCAATCCATTATTTCCATGGAAAATTTGAAGAGGATAAAAGAAAGTTTCTTTATAAACTTGGTGTCTGCAGCAGGTTGAGTCCATGGGTATTGGGAGAAGACCAGGGTAGTCTTAAGAGTCAATAATCAACTGAAGCAAAGATGTGATTTACCAGGACTGTCACAGAAAATGATCCCAAATAAAATTATCCTAAATAAATTAGCAATTAAACAGCCTAATGGTAATGACACATGGTTTTGTTGCAGTAAGGATACAGACGTGGTAGCCCCCAGGCTGGCAGGTGTTCTTGGTCATGCCAGGAGAAGGTACTAAATTTTGGGGTAGTTTTAATTTTAATTCCTTCACCAAATTGTCCCAACCCATTCCTAAAGCAATTAAGGGTTTTCCAACTTATAAAGGGTATTAAGGTCTAGAAGAAGCATCTGCTCATCACACCCTGCTCCTGCAGGGCCCCTAAGGATGCTGATGGATTAAGGATGCCAATCCAATATTCAATATTTTTAACCTTGTGAGGGAAATTCCCTCCTCCCCTCCTAAGGATTTGCAGGGAAATGTTGCTGTTAAGACACTTATTTAGCCTGAGTGAATCCCAGCTCCTTCCCGGATCACCTCTTACTCTTCCAGATACATCAGCAAGACTCTGGCAATCATCAAGCACACGGGAAAACTAGCAGGAAGGACAAACAGCTGATGCCAAACATGCTGCCACATGCAGGACACACCAACAGGGAGCACCACGGGACACACGGACACCCAGAGCATGTTGGTGCGCAGGAGGAGCCGGGGAAGGGGGAGAAGCTTCACCATTCCCTTTTTTGGGGCGATCCATTTGGAAAGGATGATCATGCCAGCAGAAGTATTTTAGGAGAAGGAATTGTTTTTGCACTCTGAACAATATCAGGATTTGATTTTCTCACAGATGGCTGGGGGGATGTTTTGGGGTTTGTCTGTTTTTTCCTGGAAGCTGGAGAGCAGATACACCACTAAAACCAGCATGAACTGATGCATCTCTTGGGGCTTCAAGACACTGATTTGCTGTTTTATTGGAATGGAATTTCAATTTTCACATTGCTGTCACATCGCAATTTCCATATATCATCACATATTCCATCAGGAAGGAATGAAAACCCCCCCTAGTTTTTTAAAACTGGGAGGACTGTAGAGACCTGACCATCTCCAACTGCTGAAGAAGCTTTCCAAATGGAAGGAACCATAAAAGGGCAAGGAAAAAAAAAATCGGTACTGTCACAAGCAACACCACTGCAGGGCAAAGGGTGCTTAATGGGTTAAACTTCATTGGATTTGGCTTTCTTCCTGTCCCTTAAACACTCAAGTGAGAGCAGCCCTGCACCAGCAACACAGAAGAGGCGGGTTCTTGTACTGACCGGCTCCGAGTCATAGCAATAATCATCCCAGCTCTGTCTGAGGGGTTTCTTTGTCATCTGAAAGCAAGGCAGAGCGGGTTAAGTGGTGTTCCCACCCCAAATCACCCCGATTACCTGCTCCCTAAGCAGGAAAAGAACTGTTATCCTGCAGAGTCATGCCCTAGTTTTATTTGTTTTAAGGGAAGATTCATGATGGTTTTGCATTCCTGGTGCTGGTTCCTGCTCATAGTGCACCTCATCGAGCGAGGCCCTCTCATCAATAATCCTAATGGATATACTAAAACCTCTTCTTGTCTTACAGACTTGGGACAACCCTTGGTTTACTTGGAGCTGAAGAGCCACTGATGCCAAAATCTCTCTGAAGAACAAATTTGGTTTGTTTCTACTCTCAACCTCTGCTCCAGACAAACACAAGTGCAGCAAAAGTGAGACTCTTCCAAACAACACTCCAAAGCTTTTTAGGCATCTGTGTCTTTTTCCAATCAGAGATGGAGCTGAGAGAAGTCAAAACATTACCAGTCCCAAGAGAGAGAGAGAGATGGCACTGGAGCTCCTGAGGAGCTGAAAATAAGGATCTCAATCTGCAAATGACTGTTTTCAAAATGGATAAAAGTTAACAACCAGCACAGAAAATACTCAGTGAGCTGCAGGCTGTGCAGGGGTGGGTTCACCTGCCATTGGGGGAGAGATGGAAAAGTCCCCCATACTCAGGGGATACTTGAGTAAATCTGCATTTAAAAATAAATTGAAATCTTTCTTTTCAATCTGCTCCCTGCTTATATAGAGAAGATTTTGGTTAAGTATCTGAATAGATTATTTCTCATCTGCAAAGCAAACTCCCCATTTGCTTTGCATAGCACAGCAAGAGTCGAGGAACCTGACTCAGGACAGAGTCACTCCTTCAGAGGCCTGGTTCAATATTTTATGGCTTCTCTATATGAATATTTAATTTTCAGTAAAACACTTCAGTTCATGTCTGAACTGGCTCTTTTTCCTTTTAAAAAGGCAGGGTCTTCTCCAGGACACATTTAAGAGGAGACTACAAATGTTAAAGGGTCCTTTTATAATTTTTCTCTTAAATGTTTCCCAAGTTTATTTTTCCATTTCTCCACTATCTCCTTTTTCCTTTTTCTCCTTATTTTCCTTTTCCTTTCTCCTGAAGGGCAGGGAATAGCAGCTACTGCACTGTCAGATGGTCTTCATGTGATACCATGCCCAGACCACATCTGAAGGCACGGTTTTTCCATAGTTGTCAGTGTTAACTCTAATCCTAATTACTAAAAAATTATTTAAAAACCACCCAAAAAGTGTCACTGGTGTTGATACACTGTGTTCAGGGAAGTCCAGAGTCTGCTTCCCTGATCCACTGGACTGATCTTAGCAGCTTTCTTTAGCACCGTAATTTAGATTGAAATACACATTTCACCCTAAATTATAATATTCCTACTGGTTCCTCACACTATGTGACTATGTGCTGTTAGATTTCTAATTTTCTTTTAAATATAAATGCTCTTAAACTGCTATGTAAAAGAAAAGGACTGTAATTAAAAGCAATGTTTTCAACAGAAAGCAACTGGATGGACCAACAAAAGCTGGGAATCCAACAAAACATTCCATCTTGGCATCTTCCCACTGCAAAACTGTGGCACAGATGGTGCTGGAGATCACACCACGTTCTCCAACCAATGCCTGAGGCATGAAGACTCCAGCAAAGAGCCTCCAGCCCTCGGAGTGCTCCTCACTTGGGAATATTTCCCCATCCAGCCATGGGTGTGTGGGAGTCGTTAATATACAGTGGATTTTGGTGTTGATTGCCTGCTTTAAAAACATCCTTAAAAAGTCCCTGGTAATTGAGAGCTATTCCTGAATGAAGTTATATTTCTATAAAGACTAAAGGCTATTTGTTTTGGGCTGTGGGTCCAAGTTTCTTTCCAGTTTAGGGGTTAAATCACTCTTTATTGTTCCTCATGTTTCAGCACCAAGAAAATTGCAATTAGTTAAAATCAACATGTAACTGAACTCCTCTTCCACATATTCCTCCTCTTTTTGGTCCATTTGAAGTCCCTACCTGCAAGACTCACTGGATAATTGTCTAAATACCTGAAGTAAATCAGTTTATTATAAAATTATCATAATATAAACTGAGTTTATTTGGCTGTTGGTAACACCTCATCCATCATTAATTCCCAGATTTTCAATGGCTGCTGTGGTTTTAGTTATATTAGACTTGTTCTATTGTTAAATTCAGAGGGTTGTGATAAAGCCAGCCAGAAGCTACAGAATTAGGACTTCCTCATGCAAGATGTTATATCCCAGTATGCCACATTTTCCCCTCTTCTCCTGCTCAGGAGACAGATATTAATGAGTAAATGGCATTCACACAGGGAACAGGAAATTCTGACTGTTTCTCCCTCCAGCAATCAAAAACTCAATACATTTAACATGCCCCAGGTACAGAAAACACTGATTATTTTTTCCTTGAAACACTACCAGGTGTTCACATTGCTAATGCAGAATTATTCCAATGACGGAAGACTTCCTATAAACCCTTAAAACCAACTTTTACTACTCCACACCTTTAAAAACCCCCACTTTTACTATTCCACACCTCTTCTTTATTAGCATTAAATATCAGCAGAAGAAAAAGCAAGACCAAGGATTGTATTCCTGTATAGAACTCCCACCTGGTTAAGGTAATGATATTCCTCTGGCTGCTTCAGGTGAAATGCTGATCTCTCCTCCTCGCTCGCTCCTGCCAGAAGGTAATAAAATACATGGTAGTTCCTGGTGACAAATGAAAAACAAAAGCTGTTAGACTCGAAAATGAGCAGCAGCACTGAGCAGAAGCACACTGAAACCTCCCAACCTGATTTTCCAGCTCCCAAGCTCAGGCCTGACACCGTTTAGAGCTGGTCTGTACCTGCTGTGCAGGGACGAAACAGATTCAATTATGTCATGGAGAATGAGATCCCTCTTCTCCATCCAAGGACAGCCACTGCCCTAGAATTCTACTTTCTAGAATAATTTCTAGAAAACCTGGGATTCTCAGGTTTTCCTTCTGAACCATGTGCAATGCCTACATATTTCACAGAATCCCATAACCATTTAGGTGGGAAAAGACCTCCCAGACCATTGAGCCCAACCTGTGCCCAAACCCCCACCTTGTTCTCAGCTCAGAGCACTGAGTACCACATCCAGGAATTCCTTGGACATCTCCAGGGATGGGGACTCCAAACTGGGCAGCCCCTTCCAATGCCTGACCACACTGTCCTGGAAGAAATTCCTCCTGGTGTCCAACCTGAGCCTCCCCTGGCACAGCTTGATGCTGTTTCCCCTTGTTCTGTACCTTGTTCTCTGAGAGCAGACCTGACCGTCCCCAGCTCCTTTATTAGAGCCTGACCTCTTTTATTAGAATCACAACATATTTCCTTGCAATGCAGAAATTATGAATCTTCATACCTTATTACCATTAAAAAGGCAATGACTTTCCAGTTGCAGTTCCATGAGACACGACTGAAAAATCTTTAAGTATTCAAAAACTCAAATATTCAAAATACCTGAATATCACTAATACTAAATCCACCCCAAGGGACACTCATCTGTTCTGCTTCCAGACGACTCTAAGACCATTTCTTTCTAAAATTAAAGCTGTGCTTTTATGTTGGATGTTTTCCAAGAGGATCCAAGTTTAATCATCTTGCAACACCCAAGAGGACGTTTGTCAAGGCTGTAGATGCTCTTTAACTCCAGGAACAGCCCTGGAGCATTCCAGAAAACTCACATATCTGTCTCCAAAGGGAAACACAGCCAGAAGTCTAAGAGTTGAAAGACAACTAAAGGCGGCAAAATTATTTAGAAGTGGAATAATAATTACTGGGAGAGGAGAGGAATATGCAATAAAGAATATGCAGCAAATTAGGAAAGAACACACTTCACATAAGTTCATTCTCTATATAATTTTGGCTCTTTCTAGAAGCCCCTCTAAAGGCTTCAGTGAACTGCAGAGAAAAATAAAAATACCATGCTTCTCTCCTAAAATGACATATTAAGCAGTTCACAAGTTGCACAAGAATGAAGTGGTACATAATAATCTATCTGCCATAAAGTCAGTGAAAATTAAATTAAATGTAATAATATTGTAGTGGTAGGTTCCCTGCTCATAGCAGGGATTGGAACAAGATAATCTTCAGGGGTCCCTTTCCAGTACACTCTATTCTATGATTCCATGGTAAGTCAAAGACTTCTAATAAAATAATGGAGTTTATTCCCTCCATTAGCACATTTCTCCCTAAACAACAAACTATTCAAATATAAAATGCAGCATTAATCTCTGCAGCACAGGGTTAAGAGCATGAAAATCCTGATCCTCCATGCAGCTCCACCAGAGATTTAAGTTATCTGTGCCACATACAGGAGTTAAACCCGAGCCTTGGGCAAAACAGAGGCACTCACCGCTCGTTGTGCTCCTGATAGACCAGTCGGGACTTCTCTAGGAGGTATTTTTCAACATAAGCTCTGCAAGGGAAGAATCAAAGCATCATTAATTTACCTGATACTCAGCTTCAACGAACACAGCTTTACTGGGGGCTTCAGCCTTGGTACCCACACAAAGAAATTTCAGCCTTGTTTCACTTAGTTATATAAATTTCTTCCTCAGCAGAACAAGCCCAATATTATGTTTGGCTTTTGAGGTTTTTTTGGTTTGATACCAAGCCAAAACTAACTTGGATCTGAAAAACATAATCTCAGATGCGTCAGCCTATGGGCAAGAGAAATGTTGTCCACAAGGAAGGAGCTCGGATCCTTATTTCATCCAAAGCCAGCAAAATCCCATTGCCTGCAGCCCAGGAGCCATGCACATGGAAATACCTCTGCGAGCAGAAGTGTGCAAGATGCCATTTAGCTGCAGAATCAGTCCCCAAATCCCTATTTCCCTCTTCTAGAATAGTCACTTCTCACCAAAAATTTGGGTTATTAACTTCTGGCTCCAGTAAAAAAAAAATAAACAATTGCGAAAGCTCCTCACTGCAGTTTACATTTTCTCCAAAGAGCCTCCACAACACACTCAATTTACATATTAAATACTTTTTTCAGGTTTGTCAAGTTAAACAAAGCTTCCACAAGTTTTTTTCTTCCAAACAAACCTAACCAGTAATGACAGGGATTTAGAAGCTGGAGTTCTAGGTGGCAGTTTGGATGGTGGAGCTGTGCTTTTCTGGTGACACATGCCCAGTGATGTGGCACCCACAGTTGGAGCTATGGAGGAATTGGGAAACCCAATGAACCTTGGGCACAAGGGTGGCACAAGGAGGTGCTTTCCTCCAGCATAGATGGGAAAGCCAGATCTAATTATTACCTTCAGCAAAACTTTCTCCCTTCTTTCCATTAAAACTTGGACATGCTGCAGAGGTTTTGTAAAAATTCTTATGGCAACTCTTGGAAGAGGTTACTGGAAGTGGCAAATCCAACTCCCCACTGGATGATCTTGCTGGACAGGAGGAGTAAAGGAAGACAGACAGCAAAGCTGTATTCCTGTTTATTCCCTGGGAGGAAGCTGGGAACAGTCTATGGATATTCCTCACCCACAGCTTGATGGGGTTTCTATGGTCCCTTTCTAACCTGAACCAAATTTTTCCTTCCCAAGCCATAATTCATGGCAGGGTCAGGGAACACATGAATGAGAGCATGCAAGATCCCACTGATGAGATCCCATGGGATAACAGCTCAGACACTCCTGTACAACAACCTGCACGTCCTTGGAATTAATCCCTACCTCTATAATTTCTGCTCTTATTATAAAACCACCCCAAAAATAATTGGAAAGGTCTTCTGGAAGTCATCTGGTCCCAACCGCTATTTAAATCAGGGGAAATTAATTAATTTATTTATTAAATTTTATTTAAGAAAGTTTCTATATTTTGAATTTTATTTTATATTTTTAATAGATGCAATTACAATGCTATTTTGATAAAATTATTCCTTGCTTAGTGCAAAGGTCACAATGAATCCATGTCCCAAGAACAACATCTGTCCTTCCTTGTAACAGGATAGTGAGTAGGAAAACCAGCTTATGTCTTAAAAAGTTAATGTCTCCAAATTTCTTTTTATTTACCATTGTCACCTATGTCAGTTCAACCTTTAAGAGCAAAGAAAAGAAGTTCTAAGGGAATGATCTTGTGTAAAACACTGACTTAAGCACACAGAGCCTGTATTTCACAGGGCTTTGATTTAAAGCCCTCCTAGCTGGCTCTAAAGCCTCTCCTATCTGGCTCTTCTGCCATTTCATGGATCGTGTCAGGTCTCAAGGCTTTTGATCATTTCATGGGGACTGAGCAGGTTGCAAAGACCTTCCTCCAGGCCTGGCTTACCACAGACTAGGATGTCCAAAATTCAGGAAGCCTCTTGGGAATGCCCTGACCTGCACCACTGCTCCCATTCCATCAGTCTGAGAGACCATCCAAGACTTCATCTTACAGGGTAGGGTTGGATCCTGCAGATTGGGTCCTGCTCCTGCCTATTCCACCTCTTCAAGTTTGGGTGATTATACTCAGAGGGGTTGTAAGCAAATATTCAACTGCTATTTTCAACCTCTGAAGAGAGAAAAACTCTGATTAAGGGCTACAATTTATAGTTCCATTACCAAGGCTATTGATACACAGAACACAGGGTGATAATTGATTTGGGTTGTGCTAAAAATGTATAGACTAAGTTTTTAGAAAAATCTTCTTTCACAGGAAAAAAATATGGGCTAGTATGCTACATATACTTTTTGGTTTTAAAATCCTTATATTTTTCTTTAAACATCTTGTCTTTTCACTGGGGAGGCATTGCAACCTCATAGCAGTGCACAGTCACCTCATACTGTGTGACCAAAGACCAAGAAAGCTCATTTTTTAAAAAGCAAAGAAAACTCCTCCTATTTTATGAACTAGAATGCAGTTATTTGCATATCTCTGCCAAATAAAAATAGAGGCCACAACCACAGTGCTGCTACATCATGCCAAGATAATACATAGTTAAGGCATTTGTTGGATTCTTGTTACCCAGGAGGTATTAAAAAAATGAGGTTTTTCCTTTTAAGAGAACTGTGCAGCAGAATTAAATAAGGGGGGAAAAAAGAGCATCAGGTTTGACGTGGGATGCAAAACCAGTGGGAAAGGACGTGGAGTACCCAAGCCCACTCAAAAATTAATGACAGCTCTTTGTGTGATACTGTTCTGCTGGAAAATAAGAAAGCAAAAAAAATTTTAAAGCAATTCTCTAAATAACAACAAAGTCCCAGCAAGAGGTCTCTTAGCAAACTGCAGAAATTATACAGCCCCTGAAATGCTGCTTCTACTCCTCATTTTTCCAACTGACTCAGTAAACCTGGACAAAAAGGGGGTGTTAACGAAGCCCTGCTCATTTACAGCTCCTTGGTGATGATCTGATGCCATGGAAATTACCTGAAGCCAGAGAGAAAGCTGGGTTATGTAGTTCCATACCTGCCATGGGCAGGGACACTTTCCACTAGAGCAGGGTGCTCCAGGCCCCATCCAACCTGGCTTTGGGCACTGCCAGGGATCCAGGGGCAGCCCCAGCTGCTGTGGACAACCTGTGCCAGGGCCTCTCCACCCTCACAGTGAAGAATTCCTTCTCAATATCCCATCCATCCCTGCCCTCTGGCAGTGGAAGCCATTCCCTGTGTCCTGTCCCTCCATCCCTTGTCCCCAGTCCCTCTCCAGCTCTCCTGCAGCCCCTTCAGGCCCTGGCAGGGGCTCTGAGCTCTCCCTGGAGCCTTCTCCTCTCCAGGTGAGCACCCCCAGCTCTCCCAGCCTGGCTCCAGAGCAGAGGGGCTCCACCCTCAGAGCATCTCCCTGTGCTCCCCTGGGCTCTGTCCAGCAGCTCCACGGCCTCTCTGTGCTGGGCCCCAGGGCTGAGGCAGCTCTGCAGGTGGGGCCTCACCTGAGTGGGGCAGAGTCCCCATTTCCTGCTGCCCATGCTGAGGGATCAGCCCAGGCCATGGGGAGTTTCTGGGTCCCCAGTGCACATGTCCATGAGCTTCTCATCAATCATCACCCCAAAATTATTTTCCTTGGGTCTGCTCTTAAATTTCCAAAGTTGAAATAAACTGAGGAGAACCACAGTGGAGACAAGGATCTCCTTGCAGTGACCTGGGAGGAAGAAGAGCCCTTCCCTAGTCAAGGGTTGAGTTAAGGAGCGACTTGGAGGGACAGCCTGGGTGGAATCAGGCAGAGAGCAAGAAAGGTGTGGCTCAATGGCCTCCAGAACTCCCAGCCAGAGATTAAATCCTTCCCTAGGCTCCTGAGCCTGTGCCAAACCTTTCACTCCACATCTACTGCTCAGGCCCTACCCCATCCCAGCACAAACCTTCACCTTTTCTGCCTTAACTCCTGTCTGGTGAGGAGATGCTGCTTTTCAGGTTCATTAAAAATTTGATATCAGGATTATGGAGAGCTCAGCTGGCTTGAAGGCAGCTCAGATGCATCCACACCTCAGCACCTGCCTTGGATGCACCAATATTTCCATGCCAGCAGATTTTAGTAAGCTAAAATCTATGAATTTTTATTTCCTATCTCCATTTGGGGAAAGATACTGACCAAAGCAAGGAACACCCTACTGCAGCCTGGTTTGGGTTCACCCAGCACCCCCACCCCGTTCCCACTTACCCTCGCACGGTGCCCGTCTCCTGGTAATTCACTTGGATGAATTTGCCAAAGCGACTGGAGTTGTTGTTATGGGCTGTTTTTGCATTTCCAAATGCCTGTGAAAAGAGGGAGATGCCATCGTTACACTGGAAAAGCCACCGCCTTGCCTGATTTCCATGGGCATCACTCACAACTGAACTTGGGGATTTTCCTATCATTTCACATCAAAAAACAGGGGATGGGGAAAGTTTCTTGAGAGGCTCACAAAAGAATCTAAGGAGCTGCTAGGAACCATGTACCTTTGCAAGCTGGTGTTCATGAAGAGAAGGTAAACACTGGTTAAAAATAAAGTGTGAGCTGCACAGAAGAGATTTAATGTTTGAAGTTATTATAGTCTGCATTAAAGCTGTGCTTTAATCATTTAAATAAATGTACAAGTACACTGCTCCAACAGGACTCCACATTTTAATGAGCTAGAGGAAGCTGCTTTTTAATTATATGTGGAATTAAGGGGGAAAATGCTTTGAAGGCTACTCAGACTAGATAATGTCATACACATCATTGGCATAACCCAGAGTATTTTCAGCATTTCAGACACTCTAGTTTCCATTTGCTGCTGTTGCTTCTCCAAAATCAAAATGCTTTTAAGTCTTTGTTATGCAAAGCTTTTATTCCAACCCTGCCTTACCAAAGCACCGACTGGAGAGAGTAATTTTTGCCATTTAAAAGAAATCTCTGAACTGAAACTGCTATTTTCAGTTGTGCCTAAATCACTTTCATAATCATCTGGACCATGGTGACAGAGTCTGCCAAGCTGCCAGGTCCAATTAATGCTTCATTTATTAAACCAGTTTTCATAATCACACACCTTTTCTTCTAAGTCAAATTTATTTAAGGTAATTATAATTTCAGAGATAATTTCCAAGTGTTGCTCATGTATGGGCATTTTGTGCTGAGGCTTAGCATCAGAGCTCAGCTCCCAGTAGATTTATTCCCTGCTCAGCTATTTATTAGAAAAGATTAAAAGGGCTTTCCATCTATAATCTGAAGCTTTTCAAATGACCTTTGTGGATTTAACTTCCCAACTAAAAGCAGAATATAAAAGCCAAATGAAATGAGACCTTGGAGAAAGGGTATTGGACACATCCCGTCCATGCATGATCCGGTTCCCTTTCTAGGCTGATTTATATCCCAAATTGCTCAGATTTAATGATTTAAGAACGCACAGAGGTTTGCCATGGAATGAGAATATGCTTTCCCCCCCCACATCTGAATACAGGGATTTGTTTAAACTCCAACTATTGCATATGAATCTGCTTTAGTTGACTAAAGCAGGTTCTGGGAGAGCTGAAACCTGCCGAGCAAACAGGTTATTCTGGAGAGATGATTCCAGAGCTGCAGCTCGGGAAACCTGCAAAGAAGTCACATTTTTTTTCAGGCTGTTCACACTTTTTTCTTGCTTATTCAGCCCAAAAATCCTCCCTGCACCCAGCATCCCCTCTCAACCCACCCTCCAGAGGACATCAAAGGCACCCACACCTCCCCTGAAGCACCAAATCTCCCCTAGAGATGAAAATCCAGTCATCCTCTCCCCAGACCAGGAATTTTGATATTAAAAGACAGGACAGTGTTTAAGATTTCCAAAGGATTGACCTCCAGGTATTTCAGCGAGCAGAGACTCAGCAAGAAGCTTTTAAGCAGAATATTCAAGACATGCAAGTGCATCACCTTATATTTAAGTATTAAATTGCATTAATTAGGATACAAGAACTTCTCTGCTATGGGATCACTTGCACTAATAAACCATCTTAAGGCAATGAGATAAAATTTCTATACGCCTAATTAACATGGCTTGTTAGAGAAGCAGCAAGATGAACCTGAACGGACCAAACAGGAGGCAGCACAGTTTTATATCATCTCATATAATAAATTTTCATAAAATTTAATAAAGAATTTAAGCAAAGAGCAATGTTAAGAAGATTTTCTAGTTTGATTCACTGTATTTCCACCCTAACTAATCACACACAGAGACAAACAAGGTCTATTTATTGGGACTTCTTTGGGGAAAGCCTTGCTCAGGAATCAATCTTTCTTATTCTGTAACAAGGAAATTTAGGAGAAAACATTTCAAATATAGGAGTGGGGAACAGCAAGATTCCTCTTTTTTTATGAGCTTTTTTGGGGATGAATGTGCCAGACCACATGATATGTTATAATCCAAATGCCTCCAGAAATCACAGCCCATAATGTTCCTCTTTCATGCATTTTTATTTTGTGCTGATATAAATGAGAAAGGTCTTTGGATCCCTTCTTGTGCAAACTTCGGGTGACTCCAGGCCTGGCACGCTGGGAAAGGGCCAACAAGTAGCTGGAGAAATGTCTGGTGTTTGATTTGAGACAACTTAATACATTTTTGTTTGCTTTACTCACAGGGTTTCTTTTGCAGGACTGTTGGGCTATAAAAAAGTGCTATTAATTCAATTTATACATGTCTAATCCATATAGACCAGACCAGAACACCCTGTCCCTTGCAAACGGGGCAGAATATAATAGCTCAAGCTCAGAAAATGAGTTATAACTTCTCTAAAACAAATTATCTTCTGTTCATTTGATTGCCCTTTACTCACTCATTGATTCGAAGCTGCTGAGCAGCTCAACGGACAAAACGCCGTAACAGCATTCCGAGGATTCTTGGGGAGACCAAAGCTTTTACTGGCCAGGGCTCAACTTTTGGAAGGAAACAAAATTCAATATGTTCCTCTGTAGGAGCTGGGAGTCCCTCTGGACCCAGGGGGTGATCCAGCAGTTTGAGACGGCAGGAGAGAGCAGCTCCATTCCTCCTCCTCCAGCCCTCCTGCACAAAGAGATGCCTATTGGCACGAGGGAAAAAATGGGATTAACAGTTTCCTGGCTAAATGCTCCACGTTCCTCCTGATCCCAGAGGCCTGCAGCCTCCTCGTTCTTGACTGAGTATTGATGCAATCTGGATTAATTCCAGATTACAGTCAGAATAAGGATTATTTTAATGTCTTTTCTGAAAATAAGTCATTTTCCAAACCTCAGCAACTGGGAAAACACCGTGGTGACTTGTTCTTATCTGGCAATAAAACACTGTTCTATATATCATCCAAATTGAATGTTATTCCTCCATAGAGTAACAGCAATATTCTCCTACAGAATAACAGCTGCATTCCCTTATGGAATAACAGATTCTGTGGTAAAAGAACTCGTGGAAATACAGGCCTTTGCCAGCATATTTTAGGTCCCCAGGCCTAAGATGAGCCTTTAGCCCTCACTCTTAGAGGGAAAAATAAAGGATATGAACTATATTAATACACAAGAGTTTTTAAATGGTTCCCCATTAACCTGAAATGTAAATTGAATTTTTTAGAAAGTCATACTATGAATATACCAGGAGAACAGCAAGTTGACTGCTTAAATCTCAACTATGCCATTGTGGAATACTTATATTAATAGTTATATTCCATTGAGGGGCATGGAAGGGACTGGGAGCAAAATTCCATCAAGCTCATTAATGCCAGAGAGAAGAAACAGGTTAATATCAGAAAGACAGTGGTGGAGGATTCAAATTCTCTGGTTTACTGTGAAATTTGGAGTTCATTAATCAAATGTATTCATAAAGTATTAATGATTTGTAACTGTGTGAGCATGTTGGGAACAGCTTTGCTAAAATCTATTTCCCACCAAATAATATAAATACGGAAGGGTCTGGAGCACCAGGAATGGCTGAGGGAGCTGGGGCAGTTCAACCTGGAGAAAAGGAGGCTCAGGAGGGACCTTCTGGCTCTGCACAACTCCTGACGGGAGGGGACAGCTGGGGAGGTCGGGCTCTGCCCCCAGGGAACAGGGACAGGAGGAGAGGAAATGTCCTGAAGCAGTGCTATGGAAAGTTTAGGTTGGATATTAGGAAAAAAACTTCCACATAAAGGGTTGTCAAGCATGGGAACAGGCTGCCCAGGGATGTGGTGGAGTCCCCATCCCTGGAAGTGCTCAAAAAAAGACTGTACGGGTCACTTGGGGACATGGTGTGGTGATGAACGTGGTGGTGGTGCTGGGTGATTGTTGTATTGAAAATCTTCAAGGCCTTTTCCCACCATGATTCCATGATGCACATGTAGCATTCACATACAGCTTCTGCTGGAGAAACACAACGTGTATCTACAAAGAGTGGTGGATTCAAACATCCCCTGTAATTTATTTCCAGATTTAAGGGCTGTTTATCACAATATTCTATAACTATGCTTGGAAAAAAAAAATCCATAAACACTTTCACTCCAAATTAAAAAAACACACAGGGAAGGAAAATAGCGTGTTGGATTTTTTTAAAATTTAATGTCTTTTATGTGTCCAGGGCACTCATAAGTTTCTTCCTCCTCCTGAAACATATACAGCAGGATGATAAAGATAATTTTCCCTAGTTTTAATTCCACCTGAAACCAAACTCCCAGCACTCTTCTTGCCCTGTTATATTGCTTTTTAACAGAAATATATTGAATTATGTCCAGAACATAAACAGCACGTACACTACTTAAGTAAAAGCCATGGTAAATCCCTTCCCATCATTGCTCCTGCCCTGGGAAGAGCTTTTAAACCTGCAGCTCCCACCTCCTGATAAAATCTTCCAGCCCACATGGATCTACTCAAGCAACCCCACTTTGATGGACCTCTCAGACTTTCAATTCCCACAAGGAGCCACCTCAATGCAGAGAGATCATGGCGCCTAAGGAAGCACCAAAGCCAAAAGGTACAACTTGAATAAAAGAAAAATAGCAAAGAAAAATAGCTTTTATGGGAACTCTTCAAGCTGTGGTTCAACAGTAACACTGAAAATCTAATTTACAGCAGCTAAACATGACTCAAAGTGCCAACACCTCAGGGTTTTGCTCTCGGTTGTGGCTCCATGTCCCACACTGACGGATGAACCCAGCGGTGCTTTTGTGGTCAAAAGCACAAACCACAGATTATTTATAGTGTTCGTGCTGCAATGCCTGAGCAGGGCCCGAGCCCGCCCCACAGCCCTGAGCTGCCACACACTGACCTTTAAAGTCCTGCAAACTTTCCTGTCTCGCTGATCTTTGCTTCAAGGGGCCATTGCAGCACCTTGAAGAGCAAACACGGGTTTTCCGTTTCACAGAACGCAGGACCACAGAGTGGTTTGGGTTGGAAAGGACCTGGAACATCATCCAGGCTCAGCCCCTGCCGTGGGGACACTTTCACTGTCCCAGGGTGCTCCAAGCCCCATCCAACCTGGCCTGGAACACTTCCAGGGATCCAGGGGCAGCCACAGCTGCTCTGGGCAGCCTGTGCCAGGGCCTCACCACCCTCACAGTGAAGAATTCCTTCCTAACGTCCAATATAAATATCTCCTTTTTAGTTTAAAACTGTTCCCCCCTTGTCCTGTCCCTCCATCACTTTTCCCCAGTCCCTCTCCAGCTCTCCTGGAGCCCCTTCAGACCCTGGCAGGGGCTCTGAGCTCTCCCTGGAGCCTTCTCTCCTCCAGGTGAGCACCCCCAGCTCTCCCAGCCTGGCTCCAGAGCAGAGGGGCTCCACCCTCAGAGCATCTCCCTGGCCTCCTCTGAACCCTTGAACTAAAACATGACAAAGTAACTTAAATTCAAGGTGTATAATGACAAAATGTCTGTTTGTTTGTTTGTTTAAAGATTGGTGATATTTGTCTCTAAAATTTTAAATAAAGCATGTCCTGCCTGTGAGCATGAACAGAATCTAATCCTACACCAGTCTTTGGCAGCAAACACAGCAGAACATCTCCTTGGTGGTGTCTGCTTCCTGTGGTAGCTGGATTTTTTGCTCATGAGTTTCTCAAACCCATGGAGTTTCCTGTTTCTTCCATAAAATCAATACTCAATTTTTAAGCAGGTGCAGCAACCAAAAGGTGCACACCTATCCTGTTCCTGCTCTTTGCTACCCACGAAAGAACCTTTCAAGTATATGAGCTACAAATACTTCAGATGGGGAAAGTCCAGAGGATAAAGACACCTGGGAAGTGCTGATGAGACCCTTCCTCTCCCTCCTGCCCCTATGGAGGACAGGTCCATATGGCTTGCAAAGACTGCCCAAAGGGCCAAGACCTTATTTAACGGTCCTCCCTACACCAACTAAGCATACAATTTATTGCATTTATGAAGTTTAAAATGTTCTTCATCCCTTCACTGATATTTCACTGTCAATGGCAGTACAGCCATCACTACATGGAATTAAACTCGGCAAGATTCTTCCAACAAAAAGCACACCAAATCCTTCATTCCATAATTACAATTAATGAACAGCAGCCAAGTGAGTTCTGTTCCATTAACAAACAAACCCTCTTGTGATTAAACTGATGTATAAAATACAATCCTCATGGTATAAACTATAAAACACCTTTTAAAATATTTTTTTCTTATTACAGACAGTTTATGCCAACTTAAAATGTCTTGTCATGGTAAGACACTTGCACAGACCCTACCTGGGGTGAAGACTGAAATTATTCTGGGATAGCACCTTCCCCCTCTGGGGAATCCTGTCAACATCCTGGAATGGAGAATCATGGAATTGTGGAATAGCCTGAGTTGGAAGGGACCACTGAGTCCAACTCCTGTCCCCACACAGGACACCACAATAAATCCACATCCCTGAGAGCGCTGTCTGAACTGCTGGGGCTCTGGAAGCCTTGGGGCTGTGACCATTCCCTGGGGAGCTTTCTGAGTGCCTGACCCTGCTCTGGGGTAAGAACCTCTCCCTGATATCCAACCTAACTCTTCCCAACACAGCTCCAACCATTCCCTCAGGTCCTGTCCCTGAGCTCAGTGCCTGGAGAAATTAAACAACAATTTTTTTGCAACAACTTGTCTTAAAATACAGGCTCAGTTATGACCACATGTCTTTGCACACATCGAGTTTGCACTCCCCAGTAAAAATATGGAAGAGAAGGACTTTTAATGGGAGAGCAGCAATTTATAGAAGGTTTAGGAGTCAATTTAGTTGAAGTGCCAATGTAATGGAAATATCCACAGCACCATTATGGGGTAAAATACCTGAGAAAAACCCTATAAGCATCACTAGAATACACCCTTATTTGGGAGATTTGATGCACCGATTGTATCAGCTATATGAGAAATAGGATTCAGTATCTGCATTCCCAGCAAACACTTCAGTGTTGGCAAAATATTCCTCCTTTTCCTATATTTAAGAACTGCAGCTTCTTCCTTTCAAGTGATGCAAGGAATTGCCATGAAACCACAATGCAAGAAAACAAAACCCCAAAACCCAAGCAAAGCCTCCGACCTAAGTCCTCATCCCGAACAGGGACAGTTTTCCTATACAAATGCAATAATGGGGAAAAAAGCCCGGCTGAGCTGGCAGTCACCAGCAAACGCCCGGATCCTGGAGGCAGAGGCTGCCAAATCCCCACGGTCTGGCCGACATTCCTGCTCCTCTGCTCAGACATTCATGTTTTTGTGAGCAGAGTGGACAACCCTGGGAAGAACAGCCAAAGGCTCATGTTTTCCAGCAAACTCGCATACATTGGCCAGCAAATATTCGGGTGGAAAAAAAAGTCTTGATCCTAGGTTGAGCTTCGGATTTAAAGAAGCATCCCAAAAGGAAGTTGGGAAACTTGGTGTTATTATAGTGTCTCTCCCAACATTCATGTTCTGCAGCCAAAGAACAAACTTTACTCTGTCAAATGCAGGCAGCAAGTGTCCAACAGGTGCCAGGAATGAGCAATATCTCCTTATTGGTGCTTCAAATTTATAGGATAAAGACATAAAATAATCACAATAAAACAGTAACAGCAATAAAGTGACCAGCTGGAAACAAGTCATAGCTAAAGGAGGAGGTTTTACACTCCCCCAGTCAGCAATACAAGTACTGTAAACAAGCACTGCAGTGGGAACAAAGCAGCACCGATAGAATGACAACAGATTACCCATGATGAGCCATTAATGTATATATTTCAAGTGATGACTGAGGAGGGTATAACCTATATAACAGGTTATATTATGCATTGCAACATCAAGCTATAGCACTATTTCCTTCTCACCTTTCATAATCCCCTTATGCAGAGCTGGATGAAGTGCAGCGATGCAGCACAAACTGCAGCTGCAGCAAATAAAACTTGTCTGCCATTGCTAGAAACAGCCTCACACAGTGCCAGGAGCACTGCTGGCTCCCTTTACTTTAAATAAAGTAATACTGCAAATAACAGAGTGAGAGCAGCCCCAGGGGGACATTTGGGACGTTGGTGGAGGAGAAAACAGATCTTCCCTGACAGCCCAAACCCCCCATGGCCTGGGCTGAACTCTCAGTGTGGGCAGCAAGGGAAGAGAGGATTCTGTCCCTCTGCCCCACTCAGGTGAGGCCCCACCTGCAGAGCTGCCTCAGCCCTGGGGCCCAGCACAGAGAGGCCGTGGAGCTGCTGGACAGAGCCCAGGGGAGGCCAGGGAGATGCTCTGAGGGTGGAGCCCCTCTGCTCTGGAGCCAGGCTGGGAGAGCTGGGGGTGCTCACCTGGAGAGGAGAAGGCTCCAGGGAAACCTCAGAGCCCCTGCCAGGGTCTGAAGGGGCTGCAGGAGAGCTGGAGAGGGACTTGGGACAAGGGTCTGGAGGTACAGGACAAGGGGGAATGATTTCCCACTGCCAGAGGTCAGGTTTAGATGGGATATTGGGAAGGAATTCCTGGCTGTGAAGGTGGTGAGGCCCTGGTACAGGTTGCTCAGAGAAGATGCAGATGCCCTTGGATCCTTGGAAGTGTTCCAGGCCAGGTTGGATGGGGCTTGGAGCACCCTGCTCTAGTGGAAGGTGTCCGTGTCCATGGCAGGGGTTGGAACAAGCTAGGCTTTAAGGTCCTTCCAACCCAAACCATGCTGTAATTCCATTATAAACAGGTAACAACATTCTCAGCACCACATTTGCCTTTTCCTTCTCAAGGCTGAGGCTTTTGAGTCTCCAGAGCTCCTGATCACTCGTGTCTTATCTACCCTGAAGCCCCTAATAAAGAAAATATAACTTTTCTATTTTCAGTCATCCCTCCACATATTTCAGTGCTCTGCAGAAGACAGGGGTAAATTCCTATCTCCAAAGCACCTCCTGGTTTTTAGAGCATGGAGATTACATCCAGCTGTAGAAAGCCACCCCTCACCTGTGGCTTCACATCCTTCCCAAAGTAACATGGTTTGAGTCCTTTTGGCCTATTGTCTTGGAAACACTGATGTTTCAAATGACACAGTACACAAACCAAGTGCTGCTTTTTAAGACATAATCATCATCATGCAAAAACATCCACACAGGAAACTATAACCTGAGAGCACTGTAGGACGTTTTGCTGTGCTCTTGTTGCCGTTGTCACCTGCTGACAGCTCTTGTACCACTCAGAGACTTGCTGAAGCTGTGACTCGCTGATTTGAGGAGCTGGTGATGACAAGTTGCCATCGCCTGAGCCTGACTGTGGTTCCCACTGCCACACCACAAACCTCAGGTGGAGCAGCTGTGGACCCTCAGCCTGAGGGCAGAGTCCTGGAAAGTCATCTTGAAGAAGACACAATGGCAACCCCAGGTGGAAGCCACAGCCCCTGCCCAGCACAGAAATTCAACATTGCCCATTGGCAGGAGGCTCATCCCTTGCAGAGGCATCTTCACCAGCTTCCATCCCCTCCTTCCCAGGCATCCCAAATTTTGGGAGAGGGATGTGGTCTGGTGGACAAGCCTTGGACACTCTCCAGTCCCTGGAGGAAGACTTTCCAAGTCCCTTCAAGACTCTGTTTTTTTACCCTTTTTATGAATATAATGATTTGACAAGGGGCCATAAATGTTTGGAAATGAAGTTTCAACTCCCTATTGCATACTTGGGTAGCTGAAAAAACGCTCAAAAAAAAAAAAAAAGCATTCACTGCACACTCTGGGCTTGATATAAGTTTTCCTGCAGTTTGTCACCAAAATTAATGCCACAAAGTAGAAGGCAGGAGAAAGTGTCCCTATCATAACACTCCCCATCTGGAATCTCTTAGCAGAGGCTCAGAGCCCTGATGTATATCTGACACACAGTTTTTCCTGCTTTTCCCAAGAGAAATATGTGTAATGAAGAAAAACAAAAACATGTTAGGCAGCAACCAAAACATACCAGTGTAACCCGAGCCTCAGCTTGGCTCCTGCCCCTGCTGTCCTTCCTCTCAGACCTCAGCCACTTTCTGCTTCTTAGAGACAAAAAATCATCCACGCCCTCCCCTCCAACAAACAAAAACCAACCAAATCAGAGCTTTGTCGTTAAATCAACACAATAAAACCCACATTTGTTTTCCGCCGCGTAAAAAAGTCTCTTGAGTAAGGAGAAGGTTAAATGTGAATCCACACATCTCCAGCCCTTCCTTGCTTTTCTGTGGGATTATATAAATAATTTACAACTCTTCTTAACGCAATTCCAAAATTTCAAGCACCACTGAGCAGCAGCATAAAATTTCTGTGCCTCATACGCAGTTTGGATGAGTCTCTTCCACCACGGCAATGCCGCTGGGCTCATCTTTTCCATCTTTTGTAATGTTTCAATAGCCATAGGCAGATTCAGATGTCTGACTGATCCATAAAAACACCTTTTCCCTTATTTCCACAGTTCAAATGGTGAAGTAATAGCTTAAAAAGACTTACTCATAATTGCTGGGATGGACCACAACACCTGCAGGAATCAGAACGAGGCATAGCAGTGAAAAAATTATTATCTCATTGGATTGATGGGAAGCATTGAAAAATAATTGTCTTATCAGGGACCAGAATATTTGATAAGGACCAGGAAAAACAAAAGCTGGCATTGGTTTTTTTTCAGGGAGCAAAAGAGAAGTCTCAAAAATCAGCAAGTTCCTATCAGATATTTGTGTTAGGAGGGGGTGTCTGTTTTCAGCTGTTATGTAAAGCAAAACAGGCAATTCAACAGGTACCGCCTGTCACCTTCCCAGAGGAATTAACTGGGCCTTCCCTTGAGGCCACCGTGGAGAGGTTTCCTATGAACTGAACCGAGTTCCTGGGCTGGGGGTATATCTGACACCAGCACTCCTTCCATTCCCTGCAGAGGAGGAACAGCTGCGAGGCGGGCGTGGGGCAGCCGATGCCCCGTGGCACGAGATTGGCACGGTGCTGCAATTCTGCTTGCCATGGGAGAGGTCTCCAGGCAGGGAAGGAGCTTTCACTTGCAAGGTTACCCTGCCAAAACCACCTATTTAGCTTTGCACAATGTTCCTTAACGCTGCCAAGGCCGGTATTTCTGAGAACAGTGCTCTGGGGTTTAAAGGACAAGAAAATCCAACCAAAAAAGGAAAGCCCTGAATTAATGAAATTAGGGGAAATGTGGTGAGATTTTATACTCCAACTTCCCACGTTGCAGAAAACTTTTCAAAACCAACACGGATATTTTTCTGCTGTCCACCTCTTCCTAGCCCAGCTCTGCAAAATGCCAAATGGTTGGGATGGATGCGAGGAGCGTGTTTTCCTTTTCCTCTTTGGAAAGGACAGGAGTCGAACTGTGCCCAGGCCAGATGTGCTGCCAGCATGCCAAAGATGCAGAGGCCTCGCTGCTCCTTCTCTCTGCACCAAGATGAGCAGCAGCTCTTCATCATCCACCTCAGCCAAGCAGGAGAGATCATGAAGTAGGGACTCAAAGCATCTTCCTTCAAGTCCATGTTTTCATGTATGTATTAAGAATATTAAGAAATGTAGTTTGAAGTTGTATATTCCATGGAGGGGAAGGATTTTTAACAACACCTCAAGTATACATTTTTACAGTGGCCACACACATCCAATCTCACTGCAAGACTTCCAGCTGGCCCAAACCACCCACTCTGCATTGATTTGACCCAAAATGGAGCAAGCCAGAGAAAGGAACACAGTCCAATTTTTTACAGCAGCATCCAAGTGCCACTGAAGCTCCATCTGGGATCCCCCACATCAGCTGCTGAGATCTTTCCAGATGTGAGGAGGGCAGAGAAGGGAAGCAGGAGGAAGATGCTGTGTCACTGAGAACGTCTTAGAACAAATTAAGTCTCCAAAGGCACTTAATAGCATTTAAATTTGCCATCTCCTTAGTCTATGTGCATTACTTTGGGGAACACCAGCTTTTCAAACCTTCCCTCCCTCCAGGAGAACACAGGATAACGTGTATGTGCAATAATGCATAAAAAGTACAAATATCCCAAAGAAAGGTGTATTGGACAAAGTGCTGGTGACCTGCTGTGTTGGAAGCTGTGCACGAGTGTTTCCCACCACAGTGCCAGCAGGAAAAACACAGCAGATACACTTGGAAAATCCACAGGGGCATTGCTTGCTGGAGCAAATGGCAAAGCAGACTTTGTTATCCAATTAATTTCATGTGAATATGCAAGGCTTTGTTAGAGCAAAAGTTCATTAACTTCCCTCTCCCCTGATTTCCTCAAGCACTGGTTTCCAGTACACAGGTATTGTACATCTCATTTCTTTCAACACCTTTTCTGTTTCCTTTCCACCACACAGCCTGACTAACCCTCTCTGATTGTTCCTTACCCTGATGATACTCATCCCTCTCCATCATGGTGTAACTAAACAAAGAATTTACAACTTCCCTTGTAGAAATTTGCAGCCTCTACAACAGTAAAATTCAGAACAGCATTTCTTCGTTTAGCCTTTGAAGAATCACTGCATTGCATTTAAACCTTCTAGTAAACCTTCTGTAATTAAATATGTCGTGAATAATCTAAAATCACAACCTGATGCTGGTATCAAAGTGGCTGTGATAGGACACAGAAAGAAGTGGGAAATTTTTTAGACAGGTATAAGAGTATCTTTAACCAGCCTGATTGAAATATCTGGAAAATCCAACCAAGATTTGAGTACGTGTTTTCTGCCAGGCTGAGACAAACTGCAAAGCTCAAGTACAAATTCAGAGTATTTTCTCTCAATTTAGCAAGAGATGCATTGGTTGAACTTAATGGGAGAAAAGGATCCTTAACCAGAGGAGCCCAGGGATATGAAAAGGCAGAGGAAAAACAAGCACTCCCTGTGCTGAGCGGCAATACATAATTTATAATCCAAATAAAACCAGGTTTCCATCTATTATTTGGAAGCAATGTTGACCTAGCACACAGCAGCACAGCACAATGAAGAGTCAGCCATTACTAATTACACTTGGTTTGTAAAAATGAACAGAGAAGCAGAGTTTATTTGCAAGGAAAGGAGCTGTTGGCACTCTGGCATTTGCTCCAGGAGTGAGGCTGGAATGCTGGAGCATCCCTCCCTGCAAGCCAAGTGCAGAACAGTGCCCAGAGGCACAAGCCCATCTCTCACCCAGTACAAATATCACCCTTGTATGATAGAGAATCTCCAGAGGGTGAGTGTCTTGGATCACGATGACTGATCCAAGATATAATTTTGTGTTCTTAATAAAATACATAACACATCCAAACCCAATGTTTTGATGTCATAAATGTCCCTTCATACAGCAGAACAAGGGAGGTCATGGTTTACAAAATTTTAGTCAAGCTCAGTATGCAGAGCAACCAGACCTGCCAATGAAAAACAGGCTGGAGGGAGACTGAGATCCAGATCTCACATTTTCCAGCACCTCTTATCCACTTCCAAAATCTTTATTTCATACATATAAAATCACTGCTGAGAGGCAACAACCTCATACACCACCCAATTCTCAAGATGATGAAAACAACAAGGACATGATCACTCAAGTGGTCAAAATATCTCCACAAATCTCTCTTAGAGGGATAAAATCTTGGAAAGATTTTATGGGTGTAGAGCTGAAAGACCCTTGCCTTAAATAATAACGCACACATCACCCTGAAAGTGGGAATAAAACAAGGAGCTCAACCACTCTTGTTGAGCTCTTGTTGCATTTGGGATGATGTGAATTTATTATTTTTTCAACCTTCTTTATTATTATTTCTTTCCATTTGGCATTAAAAAATGCATGTGGGATGTAGCAGGAATCACTGGATTGCATCTGTTTATCCTGGCTGGGGAAGATGGGGATGCTGCTTCCGCTGGCTCACTCAAAGCAGCTTTATAAACCCCAACAAAAACACCATCAGTGCTAACTAAGGAGGGATTTGTTTGCATCTTTCAAGAGAATATTAAATGTATTTCTTTATTGACCTTAATCAGCAAGTAAAACACTACATTAAAAAATTAAACTCATGTGAAAACAGCATTTCTTCTCTAAATAGATCTGCCTGCAGCTCAGGAGGAGGATGGAAAAGGAAACTAAAACAGTGACAGAAAGGAAAACCACAGAAAGAAACCTTTCTTTCTCTTGCTGAGCCTCATCCTCTTGTTTATAACTCCCAAGGAGAACAGCAGCACGATTGTCCTACCTCGTGCTGGCTGGATTTCAGCAGGAAGGCTTCTCTCACCCGGCCTCTGGCGTCCGAGAGCGAGGCCTCTGCCCAGCCATCTCTCTTTTTTACTGCTCCTTCTTCCACATCTCCCCCTTGGATGGCATCCAGGATAGGGGGAATACTGATAATTCACCAGCTTCCCAGGCTAAGGTCACTATAGTAATTAAAACTCAGGTTGGGATTGAAACAAGGCATGGAAAAATAATCCCATAGTATCAGGGGCTGGACCAAAAAAAAGGGGTTAAAAAGGAGAGAATTGGTGCTAAGGAGTTCTAAAATCTAAGTTTGATGATCAGTGATGTTGAGAATCAACATCACCTTCAGAGATTTCCAACTGTACTCTGCTGTCCCCTGGGACATTAGGCACAAATACACGGGGGACGCTATTCCTAACTGTATCAAGACCCCAATCCAACCTACAAACATACGGTTTGGGGGTTGTTACTGCATTTGCAATCTTTCCAGTGCCACTTTAGAAAAAAAAAATGCATCAAATATAATTCACGTGAGAGGCAGAAAGAGGGAGGGAAATATCCACATGGAATGATCCACACATTTAAGTCCTGACTCACTGAACTCTTCACCCTCTGTGTCCCTTTTAATCCCATCTGGCACCAGCCCCCCACAAGACGCACAAAATTAAACTGCATTGATTCCATGGCAAGAAATGGGAAAGGAGGAAAAAAAAAAAAAAAAAAGGACTGATTTTTCCTGAAAACACTCTGAGCAATTGTAGGTGCCCTGCTCCAACTGCATCTTTGTCCAGAGAAATGTGGCTTGTAAGAAACTGAAGTGTGGATCTGGCAATCAGGGGTGAAGTTGAATTAACTGTGGTTTGAATCCAGTCAAATAAATGAAAGTCCTTCCAACTATGCCCATTAGACAGCTCTATTAAATGCAGTGACTTTTCTCAAAGCAAGAAACTTATTAGTAAGCTCAAACCTATTTTCTATTTTGAAATTCCAGTTGAAAGCTTGAAATTTAATTAAACTCTTTGGAAAAATTAGTGGTTAAGATCTTATGACATGATAACCATGGAGCAATTTAAAAATTACAACCTTAAATCAAAGTATAGACTTATGGCTCCTTCAGTATTTGCTCTCACAGATCCTCATGCCTCAAGCCAGGAGGTGAGACATCCTATTTATCCAAAAAGCTTCTCCCAGCTCCATTTCTCTTGCTGAACAGACACGATTAACATGGAAACCCAGAAATATTTCACTTACTCATAATTCTATCTCAATGAAGCTTTCCCAGCACCAAAAATCCACTGAGGGGAGTCGATCCAACAACCCACAAGAGTTTTGCAGCCTAGATGGAACAAAAAGCCTGCCTATTCCTCAAGTACCCCCTGCCCAACAGGGTCAATCTGCACAGAGCAGGACAAACACTCCATTTGCTGAGAGCTCATGGACGTCTTTAAAAGCACAGTAATCAATAAAGTGCAGTTTAAAAACTTCGTCCAGGGGGGTTCTAATGTGGTGGGGATTAAGCAGCTACTGACCCACGCTGCTCTAAACTTGAAAATGGACCCCAGTGACAACCTCATTCTGATTTAGAGGGACAGGCAGAAAGAAAATAATGAATTTTTATTTCATATTTCTATATCTCATGTATATATTATATCTATTTTATATTTTTGTATCTCCTATGTTATATTTTTATTAATATATCTTGTACATCTATTGTATATTTTCTTTCAGTATATCTAATATTTGACAATTTAAGGAATGCATTTTTGTTGCAGGCTAACATGATGCAGGAATTGCCATGTCCTTAAGCCCAGAGCAACCACAGCGAGTGCCACTGAACCAAGGCTGTTCCCATCAGTAAAATCCCCTCTGTGTCCCACTTCCCTCCTGACTCATCACCTGGGGCATGCACCAAAAATCAGAGTAATCTGAACTCACGTGATTTATCATTTCAAGCTCTTCCAAGGAAAAACGTGGCTCTTGGCCCTTGTTAATCACATTGTCCGTTGGATAATGCATTAACTCAAACATCCAAGTGAGCATCCACTCTGTCGATAAACCCTGCTGATAAATCTAATTAACGCCAGCTGAAAACCAGGCTAACATCAATAGTTGTCTTTTTTTATTTTTTTTTTTTAAAGCATTATGTTTTCTTCCCGTTTCATTGAAATTATTTGGCTTTCCTGGAGCAGATGAAAACCAGATGTTGCAGAGCGGGAAGGGCTGCACGAGCCAGCATGAAAACCCAGGCCGGCAACAGGCAGGTCGCACCCATTCATTACCCACATATTTCCCTTCTGCCAGGAGGTTATTTCTATTGCATCTCTGTGATTACAAATATTATAATTGTGATGTAACCCTAGAAAGCCCCGGGTCGTCCCTCACAGCCCAGGGCCGCACGCGAGCCGAAAGGCGCCGGCAGAGTTTCTTTGTGCTGTGTAAGCACTTTGGAAAGCCTCGCTCCCTTCTCTCAGCCTTCATGCCAATATTATGCTTTGTAATCCCTCCTGGAGCAGCCCAAACCCAGGATTAATCCAGGTTTAACAGCTCTTGGATGCCCACTTGTTACACTGAGAACAGTAAAGACAAGGAATTTGTGTGCATGGACACAAGGCAATTTAGGAAGTTTCACTGTATAAAACCGAAGGTGCACTCCCATTCCCCTGATTTTCAGGACAAGGAGGAGGAGCAGGAGCTGGGTTATTTAGCATTTTTAGCAGCTACATGATGCAAAAATGGGGAGCACTGGTGTATTATGAGTGCATTTAGACTGACTGGCTATATGCACCAGCAATGGGAATGGCAGGTGACCCTGTACCTAATTTTCAGACATCTGTCCCAAGACAGAAAGGACGTTGAAGTTCTTTCTCTTTCCATAATGTTAGTTTTTAATTTTAATCTAACGTGTCTAGCAATAGAATATTCTGATTTAAAGCAAACATCAGGTGGCAATCTGGACAGGAAGTGGCAGCAGGTCTTTCCACACTTCAATTTGCAGGAAAGAAAAGAGAAGGGAGAAAAGAAACCTTGTGCTGGATTTGCTGCACAATAATCACTGCCCATCGACACTGACAGCACTTGTGGGAATTACACATCATCAGCATCCCAGTGTTGAGCAGCTGCTATTCCAAGGAATCCACTGAAATTCCTTTAAAACTGCCTTAATTCATATGAATTCCACATCACAGTGATGTAGCCATGTACTGCAGCAGCATCTCCACTCGTATCAAACATGCAACAAACATACCTCATATTCCATTAGCAGATGCAATAATTAAAATATTGGACAAATTTCCACTGCTAAAAAATCTCTGAAATATTTTAACTGTCCATCAGAGCTGTGCTTCTCTATAGCATAAAGGGTTTACTTGTGTTATAGCTTGAGAATTAAGTTAAAATAAAGCTTTTTACATTCACATTAAGTCACAACCCAAAGAATGCAATGGGGTTTTATCTGATTCTATATGGCACCTGAGATGTTATATTATTATTGTTGTTGGCATTATTATTATTATTATTATTAGTAGTAATTATGAACACCTATGACACCAGCAACGCAGATCTGGTTTTGTATATATGTATATAAATATATTGCTATTACATAGATAATTACAGGACATATTAATATATATATAAATTTTGACTACGTTGAGTCACCTGCAATGCAGATATTTCTTTGTGTATATATATTATTACACTATTATTGCATTACATACATTAATATGATAAATATTATTACAGAGATTATTTTGAACTTCTTTGACACCTGCAATGCAGATTTGGGTGTGTGTATATACGTAATTACATTATTATTTCATATATTATTATGGCAGATATAATATATAGATTATTTTGGACTTGTATGTGACACCTGCAATGCAGATTTGTGTGTGTATTTCTGTAATTAATATATATGTCAGTATTATAGGAGATACACCTGCAATGCAGATTTGTGTGTATATTTCTGTAATTAATATATATGTCAGTATTATAGGAGATACTAATGTATTTCATTAATATTACTACAGGAGATATTAACATTTATTATACACATTGTTGTTGTTATTTATTTATTTGGTTTTGATATGACACCTGCGATCCAGATTTCTACCTGCTCGTGTATGAAGTGTCCCAAAACTTCCAAATTCCCATGGCAGGTTTTCCTCTAGCGCTTATTTGGAGAAACTAAAATGAAGTGCTCGTTATCATTTTCCCTGGATAGCACATCCTGGTGCTGGCCACCAGCCACAGGGAGCAGCGAGGCTTTTGCAGCCGATTGTGTGCATTCACCCACTCCTGATGAACAGTGAAAAGCACGGAGCAGGGCAAATCCAGCGATCCGGGACACGACGGACAAATCCAGCGATCCGGGACACGACGGACAAAACGAAGAGACGGCAACGAAACGCCACAAAACAACTCCCAGGTCGGGTTTGGCAGCAGGCTGGGATTAGATCACAGCGAATCCTGGCTTAAGGGAAGCTCCAGCATGAATTTCCTTACTAAGGTAAAAAAAAAAACTGGCTCAAATTTATGACCTGCTGGCAAGGTTACCTCTATCCCAGAGGCCTCCAAATACCAGGAACACTCTGGCCCAGAAATGCAGAGTTCAGCCTAATAATTCAAACACATTCCTCCGAGCATCGCCAGCTCCGCAGCCGTAGCCTTGGAGATAAAGACAAACTCCGATGTCTCCAACTCCACATTTTTCAGAGCCTTAAACTAAACCAGAAAAGTGTTTCCAAAGTTTGCAAAGTTCCCTTTCAGTGTAGAAGTGGGTATGAGCCTTTGTAGAGAAGGTTGTTTTAAGGATACAGCACCAAATCTTCCCCATCTCCATCAGATTGAAACCACTCTACCTGTATTTGCTGAACAACAAAAAAATAGTGCATATTCTGCTCTTCAGGACTATTTTCCAAATCTCCTTAATTAAAGGATAATTCAGTTTGTACACATAAGAAGAAAACCCTCAACTAAACCCCACAATTTCCCACAGGAGAGACTCAGGACTACTTATACCTACCAGCCTGTATGAAGAATAACTGGAATCCTGAGAAAGCGCTAATTCTTAAAAAAAGGATTTTGTGTTATGAAATCTGCTTTGTCTCTTTTTGTTTTATTTCTTCATTTATTTCTTTTCTATTTCTTCTCCAAGCACACCAGATGCTTTATTGAAGTCTGGATCTGTTCTGCTTTGGAAACCACTCAAGCAACAAATATTTGGGAGACAGCTCCCAACCAACTTACCAAACCAAAACTTTGCTCCCCAAACCTGTTGTTTCTCAAAAAGAAAAAAAAAAAAAGTTTTGATTTCCTCAATGATAAAGCAAATTAAGTATAAACATTTTATCCTTATGTTGGACGTGAGCATTTTTACCCAGCTGCTTTCATTCTCCTTTGTTATCCTTCACAGAGATCCTTGGCTAAGATTTTTCTCCCAGTTAAAAACCTTAAGTAAATCTGCCCATTTTGGGACAATCAGTAGATCTTTGGTCTCTACCACAAAGTCAGTGCACAGGAGTCACATTCTTTTGTTCTTATTTCCTCCTTTCAAATAAGAATGATGTGGATCTCGACAATACTAACAAAAAAAAGTTTAGTTTTTTAAAAATTACATTATGGGCAGAAAATGCTCAACTCTTCCTTTTTGCCTTTTAAAAAAATATATATATACATATATATGTTCTATAACTATAAATAATGTTTTTCATAACAGCTAACAATCCTGATTTGCCTTGTGCTGTGCTAAATTTTTTATTATTTTGACTCATAATCAATATTAAGAGCTTTTTAGAGTCTTGGATCTTTTCCTCTATTATGGCTTTCCTTATGGCCATTGATAGTGAAGCTGAGCCCAAAAAGACCCATTCAGACTTATTAGATGAAGACTGTGCCAGTTCAGGAGATCCCTGAGCTACATTTGCCTGCAAGCAGTGGGACTAGCAGGCAAGTCTTACCCTGCCCTGCCTCACGTCTTCCCAGGGCTGGGGTGAGGATGAGGTGAGGCCTTCGTCTGTGGCAGAGCAGAGATCCTTGCTGGACAGGAGGAAGACTCTTCACTCCCAAAGAGGAGCTCAAGCTCCATGGGAGCAGGGAGCGATGGTGGGACACCAACTACCCAGGGAGAGTGAGCTTTGTTAACTCCACTGATGCAAAATGGACATAATTTGTTTTTTATACTTTCTATGTTGAAAATACATGATCTACAAAAAGTCTCCACTGTTTTAAACTCTTCCAATTCTGCTTGTCCTTTCATCTTCCCTATCACAGTCTCTGCCCAAAGAAGTCCAAATCCCCAATCACAGTGACAAAGCCAAAGGCTCAACTGTCTGGCACAACATTTATTCCTCATCCATCTTAATTAAGGGAATAGAAGGGAGCTGCAATCTGCTGCTGCCGTTAAGGCAGATCCCTTCCGCAAACATGGCAAACAATGATTTTATTTGCCTACCCTGAATTGCTGCCATGAGCTCCTGAGAGACTTGTGCAACGTGGAATTGGGAGAGGATTGCTCCACCACCCTCCGCCGAGCTTTAACTTAATCTCTACGTAATATTTAACCTTAAACAGCAAACAAATCGGAGCAGCTCCCTGCCTCTGCCTTCCTGAAGTGCCTTACTTCTTTTAACTGATTCCTCCTGGATTTGGCAAAACCATTGGGGCAAATCAGGAGGCACTTTATTAAACTCCTTTATATCCTTAAGATGTTGAAACAACAAAACGCAATCCACCTGCTGTAGAAGAGGTGCACAGTAACACCCATACCAATAATTCCTGGGTTGAGGCATTTTCAGTGACACAACCCTAAGTGACAACTGTCATCACGCTCCTCAGTGAATGCACTGACTTCTCTATTCCCATAGGAATCATATGGGGAAAGAAGATGCACACATTGCATCACTGCAGAGCTGTAGTTATCACAGAATCATGGAATCACTGAGATTGGAAAAGACCTCTGAGATCATCAATCCAACCTGTGATCACCCTGTCAACCAGACCATAGCACTGAGTGCCACGTTCAGTCATTCCTTCAACACCTTCAGGGATGGGAACACCACCTTCCTGAGCAGCCCATTCCAATGCCTAACCACACCTTCTGCAAAGAACTTCTTTCTAATGTCCAACCTGAACCTCCCTTGAGGCAGCTTAAGACAATGTCCTCTTGTCCTGTCCCTCGTTTCCCGGGAGCACAGCTCCACCCCCACCAGGCTGCACCCTCCTGTGAGTTGTGGAGAGTGGAGCAGGTCCAGCAGAGGCTGCAGAGGCGAGGAAGGGCCTGGAGCATCTCCCTGCTGAGGAGAAGCTGAGGGGGCTGGGGCTGTTCAGCCTGGAGAGGAGCCCCAGCTGAGAAGGGCCCTCAGCCCTGGCTGTCCCTGGGTGCAAAAAGGGGCAGAGCAGGGCCAGGCTCTGCTCCAGGGCCCAGCAATGGCACCAGAGCCATGGGCAGGGACCGAGCCTAGGAAGTTCCACCTGGACAGGAGGCAGAACTTTTTCACTGTGCAGTGACCAAGCACTGGACAGACTGTCCTGACAGGCTGTGGAGTCTCACTGGAGATATTCCAGAGCTGCCTGGACACAATTCCTGTGCCCTGCGCTCTGGAACAGCCCTGCCTGAGCAGGGAGGTGGCACCAGGTGACCACTGTGGTCCCTGCCATAACTAACCACACTTTCTCTGTCCCCCACCCTGCAAAATTAGCAACAACAATTTATTGTTACAAGTAGCAATTCTTGCCCTATAAAATAAGAAGGGGGAACCTCGCTCCCTTAAACATCTGGAGGACAGAGTCAGAAAATCATATCTGCTCCCTTTGGGATACAATTTCTGAGCTCAGTAGGACACTTTGAGCTGTCAGGAGAGGGATTTGCTCCCGGGGCAGCAAATCCAAATGCTTTCCCAGAGGTGTTTAGGGGACAGCACTCCAATTCCAGGCCGAGAAAAGCCACAGCGATGGCAGAAACCGTTAAAAAGCCCAAATTTGTCAAATTACCACCAAAGCTGGGTGCAGTCCCTGTCTACAAAGGCTCCTTGTTCCCAGGCTCTTCTGTTCCCCACCAAGGGCTGCAGCACAGCACCCACCTGGCATCCACCCAGCACCCAGCCCAGCATGTCGATTCCAATACAGGCTACCCAGCCACGAGAAAAGTCAAAAGGGTCTCAGTACATGCTCCTGAAAACAGACAAAAAAAAAGTCTGTATTTTAACGGGGAGAAGGGGGAGGGGGAAGAAACAAAATCCCTACTAAGGCATCAACTCCTCACTCCATGACTAGAAAAACATGGTACTGTATTAACTATGCACATTAGGGATAAAAAGTCCTTGTCTTGGTTATTAAGTCTTCAAGGAAGCCTTACTGAACAGCAGCAACATGATCTTTGATTGAAAACATTATTTATCAAAGTGCTACATTATAATTACAGCATTTGTTAAATAGAGAGAAAAAGGAAAAATAAGATGTCAGAAAATGAGCCCTTCCTTCATGTTTTGTTAAATGTGCACCTTGATATTCAAGTTTTACTAGAAAAGCTGACTACAAACCCAAATAACAGACACACTGGTGGAATAAGACAGAGAAAGATATTTAAAAAATGGTATTAGAAAGTAAATTGTTCTCTAATACCATATAATACTGAGCATCATCTCAGTTTGCATGAACATGTGGTCCCTGCCAGGGTCAGATTCAGGGTTATTTTGTATTTATAGAATCTGGATAGTCAGAGATCCTGATACTTAGTGATCCATAAAGTCTGCATATCTAGAGGTCCATAAAGTCAGGATGTCTTGCAAGGTGAGCACTCCACCCAACAAGGGCAGGGTTTATTTGGCATTTCCCACCTGGAAACAAAATCGCTTCTAATTTCTAAGGGTGGAGAAAAAGCAGCTTCATATAAACCTGCTTTAATAAAAAATCCATCTCCCCACTGTCATCTCAGGAAAGAAACACCAATTTTTGTCATTCAATTGCAATAATCTGGACTTTGGAGTAATAAAACATTTGCTGAAGATAGCATGTAATAAAAAATAGTAACAATATTAGGCCCAGGCACTGATACAGCCCATCTGGATATGGCAAGAACACTCTACAGTGAAAATATTGAATAATTCAGTGTCAGAAATAAGGATGAACAAGATGCTGTTTGATACAGAGCCTGAAACTGTAAAATCTCCCCAGCTGAAGAATCCCAGCATTTTGCAAGCACTGGTGAAAAAGCAGTTGGTGCCTGAGCCTTGCTGTGGGAGTCCTTTGTGTCAGGCCTGCACAAATTCTTCCCACATTAGGCATCAGCTGGATAATCTCCGTGTGCTGCTCTCTCTCTAACCTTTCCAGGCACTGGGAGGCAAGAATGCAGAGGGAAAAAATCCTGGCTGTTAACGTTCACACCTATCCCAAACTCAGATGGCAGAGTGGTGATAATTGCACACATCATCGGTCAAAAATGATCAAAAGTGAATAATGAGCAGAAGAATAAATCTTCCCTCTCACCTTCATATAAATCTAATTTTTTGGATATGAAACTTTTAGAGAAACACAATAAAAGCCAATTATTTAAAAATTAGTGTACTGGAAGTTGAACATTGTGAACTGAATCAGAGAATCTATTTTCTTTTGTTAAGTCCATTTTAATGAAATTTGGTTACCTCCCATTAATGCTATTCCAAGTAGGAATAGGGAAAAAAAGGGAATACAGTCAAAGTTTACATCCCATTAGCATTATTCCAGGTAAAAATATGAATAAGGTTCATTTGCAAATGTTACTTGTCACAGGCAAATAATGGTACCCTAATTCCTATGTACTCCACAGTACAGGAGTTAAGGGTGTGGGATCTGCCAGTGGAGCTGGGTCCTCTCTCGGGTAACTCCAGGTCTGGCACACACAGGACAAGCAGCAGAGGCTGTGTACACAGGGAGCTCTGGCCCCTCTATGTTGTCCAATGCTACCCGAACCTACTGGAAGTCCAGGACACGCCTGATCATTCCAGTTAATTGATTTTTTAAACTCGACTCAATGGCTCTTTGTTTGGCTCTGGAAACATTCAGCAGCATCCACTGCAATTCCAGCAGTGTGGAGTTGTTCTGCTCACACCTCGCAGGGCTGCACCTCCAGCTGCCAGGGATGGATTCAGCTGGAAGGACCCTGCACATTATCACAAAGTGCTGGAAAATAACATTCAACATCTTCTAGATGCTGCCTGCATTTCCCTCTAACAACCCCATAATCAGGATTAAAGAAATAAAAAAATAAAGGCTTTCAGCTTCCCAGGCCTTCAGGTGGCAACTCTGACTTCCCCCACAAAACCACAACACACACATTGCACAACATTGCTCCAGAAACCAAAAAGCAACTCCAGCTGCTGTTCCTAAGGTTCCTGTGCAAACCACCACCATTGGGAATGCAAATAGCAGGGCCATGTCTACAGAAAACTCTCTGCAGTTCTTTCCATAGCAATTCAAGCAACCAATTCCTTTTTTTCTGGCAGAGATGCTGCAGATGCGTATCAGCTGTGAAGGGCAGCAGCAGCTCCCCTTGGCCACTGCCTGTACTCTGAGGCCTCTCCCAGGAACACAGCTCTTGGCTTTTTTTTTTTTTTATTAAGCAACTGAGAGATCCCCACTGGGATGTCTGAAAAGGCAAATAAACAGCTGCTCAGACAACACATCTGCTGTGTGTAGCTGCTATGGCTTTACTCCTGTGACAAATGAGATGCTGAGAAAGCGACCAATGGTAAAATAATCTGGTGCAGACTCCTTTAGACCAAGGTTAATCTAATACCTGTCTGAGGACCTTTGGGCATACCTGAGGCAGGCAGGATTTTTCTACTTTTGCAGTTTTATGCAGAATTGAGAAAAAATTATCAAAATATAATAAATTAACTTGCAATCAGAGCTCCCCAGAAAGCTGAAGCATGGTTCAGGAGGATGGAAGAGGATGCTTAGAGGCTGTACCATGTACCACTACAAGGTGATGATCCCATCCACATCCCACCTCTAAGGGTTACAGTCTATAAAAACAAGCTCGGAATACAACATAAACTTCATCTAGATGTTTCTAGCTAATTTAATTAAAGAGAAAACTGTTCCAAGTTCACATCAACAAGTTCCCTAGATATGGGATAAAATATCCCTGCAGGGATAAAGCACAGTTTTCCAGGCAGAGCACAAATTGAATTATGGCATGATTTGGATGGGAAGGGAACTTCAAAGGTCATCTAATCCAACCCCCTACCCTGGGCAGGAACACCTTCCACTAGACCTGGTTGTTCAACATCTCCAACCTAACCTTTTAATGCTTCCAGGGATGGGGCAGCCACATCTTTTCCAGTGTGAAGAAATGTTTCCCACCTAAAACTCCCCTGGCACATTTTGAGGCCATTTCCTCTCGTCCTGTAGTTCCCTGGGAGCAGAGCCTGATCTCCTCTAGCTGCCCCCTCCTAGCAGGGAGCTGGGCAGAGCCAGAAGGTCCCTCCTGAGCCTCCTTTTCTCCAGGCTGAGCCCCCCCAGCTCCCTCAGCTGCTCCTGGTGCTCCAGACCCTTCTCTGCACAGGCTCCAATCCTTCCACGTCTTGTTGAGGTGTGGCACTCTGGGCTCCTGATGGAGGATCAAGCTGAGCTGTCATCTTCACCTTAAGTATTGCATGGAGTCAATCAGAAACAGAATGGAATTGCAGCACGTGGAACTCTTCCTCAATTAACTGCACAAAATTATGGATTTTGAGGACTCAGGCTTGAAACTAAAGAGCCAGAGTGTAAAATTTTAGTAAGCTCAGCTCTGCTGAAGAAGCAAGTTCTTACAGGGCAAAATGTGTTTTATAAGAAAATGGGGAGAAACTGAGGAAAAATATAAAGAAAATAATATTTTTTTTTAAAAAAAATTGATCTTGTTATTGGAAAAAATAGCATGATATTTAAGAAATACAATTTATTTTAAAATATATAAATATGCAAGTATTTTAAAATCTCATTTATCACCAAAAGAAGCATACTGCAGCCACTCCAAGGAGCACCACTACAACAAAATTTTCCTATTAAATCCCACTAGAGGAAAAAGAAAATCCATAGGATATACATCAAATACACTTTAAAAGGACGCGCCTGGTCTCAGTACACACCTCAAAGTACGTGCAACTAGTGAATGATGTCACCATGTTTAGAGGGCAGTAACAACTTGTCTTGACAGCCATCCCCAGAAGTCCAATTTGGACAAGACTCAGGAATCTCATGCAACAAAAAAAAAAAAGAAATCCCAAACAATAGCCTGAAGCTGTTCAAAAAAGGTAAATTAGGAAAACAGAGAAGTTGCAGGAAAAAAAAAAATCTTAATTTTGCTCCACTTCCGCTCCTGCTGTGTGAGCATGACAGCAAAGGCATTCCCAGGAACAGGAGGTTCCGTGCACTTGTCCTGCCAGAGACACTTTTCAAGCAGAGAAAGAATTCAACAGGTCCAAGTGAGCTGTTGGTTGCTCCAGTCCCTAAATCAGAAGCCACACCACAAAAAGCTGTGTCGCTGCCTCTGAAAGGCAAACCTGAGCTGAACACAATCTGATCTTAAATATGCAAAGGGAAAACAAAGGGAATGCAGAAGGTGTCTGGAGGAGAGAAGAAGAACAAAGGAAAAGAAGAAAGAAAAATCCCCAAAAGTTTGGCATCTAAACTTCCAGAGTTTATTCAATTTATTTCAACCACAACTCAAAAGGTCAAATCTGCAAATGCTTTGCAGAGTAATGCAACCCAAAGCTCTGCTGTCAAGATCCCTTTCTTGGGAAGTTCTAGAAAGAGAAGGAAAAGCAGAAATATAGCCACTTTATCTTTCAGGCTGCCTGATTTGTGACTATTTGGGACCAGTGCTGGCACAGCAGAAGAAATTCTGGATTACCCCCACTTTTTCCAAGAGGCCTGGAAGCAGACACAGCACAACAGCAGCCGTCCAGCTGCCGGAGTGAAGGAATGCAAACTTCTGTTCCAACAGGAAAAAAAAAAAAAATATAACAGATATGATTCAGGATTTTTTTCCCTCAAAAACAGCTGCAGATCTTGCGAAAGGAAAACAAAAGGCTGGAGTGCATCCCTGCCCTCCACCTCATCCCAACACACACAACTTGCCAGACACTGGGGCTTTGAGCAACCTCCTCTAGAGGAAAGGGAACCAAGGAGACCAAGGAGAGGAACTACAAAGCTGCTTTTTAAAGGAAAAGAATATTAAAAATTAGGAAGGAATTCTTCCCTGTGATGGTGGAGATGCCCTGGCACAGGTTAAGCAGAAAAGATCCAAGCCCCATTCCTGGAAGTGTGCCAGGCCAGGTTGGACAGGGCTTGGAGCAACCTGGAATAGAGGAAAGTGTTGCTGCCCATGGCAGAGGGAGGAACGGGATGATCCCTTCCAACCCAAACCATTCTGTGAATGGTTCCCAGAAGAGAGTGGCCACCACCAGAGCAGGATTCCCAACAAACCATTTGTCATGCCTCTCTCCATCGAAGAACCAAGCAAGTAGACCTATTCCTGAGAAAAGCAGAATCTAAGAAAAACACCATTCCCCAAACTTCCTTTTACCTTCCATTTCACAGAGATCTCTCTTCCCCACGCCCAGAATTCTAACCTAGACAGAGATGCTCCCTCTGACACTGCTAAAGAGAACTACAAAATTACCTTGGTCCAACATGACACATTAAACAACCTATCAAAAACTGAAGAGCATGGAAGTGTTTTAAATAAATAACAGGTAGAATAACAGAACTGGAGGTGGAATGCAACAAACAGTCTTCATACCAGTTTTCTGAAATTAATGTGGTCAGCAATGTGGGTCACCACAGTAACCACCACTAATTATGGGAGCCTGGTCTGATGTTTGCTCATCAGCTCCAGAGAGGGAGAGGGAGAGGATGCAGGCACCAAACCACCTCCACGTATCATGGCTTCCAAGGACAATGGCACAGCTGCAGCTGACACATCACCCATGAGCAGATGGGCTTTAAGCAACAAAATTCTAACCAGCAAAGCTAGCAATTCCAAAGAAAACCATCTCAAAGACTACGGGGCAAACTCATTACATTAATTAATTAATGCTGGTATCCCAGTTCAGAGTTTCATACCTGAAAAGTTGATGGCCAAATTTATCTAACCTCTAATACACAAGAAGAGTCCTCAAAGTAACCAGTAAGTGGCCAAATCAAGCACTCATGGTTAGAAAACACAATTATGACCATGAAAGTTACCTTTGATTTCTTTCCCAGCTCAAAGAAGCTGACTGCACAGAAACTCCATAAATACAACATTATCAATACATTGTGTGCAATGAATTCTCTTTTCAATATACTAGAAAATTGCCACTGATAATTCTCATTTCCATTTTCCCACTGAGAAACTACCAAGATAAACCTGCATTGAGAAACACTTGAGTGAATACAAAGCATGAACAAATTTGGCAGCAAGCTATCTACTATATTTTTGTTTTTATCCTCTTTTTTTTGAAGCAGGTAATATTCTATAGGTGGAAACAACCTTCTCTCATTGATAACACTGTTGACACTTTATTATCAGTATTTAGCAGATAACCACAGAGTTAAGTGTCACAATAAAATCCCAACTACTCAGGTTTGGTTTTTTTCACCGTTAAAATATTTCCACACTATCGTTTCCATCTTACCTCAAGCACTGGGCCAGCTCCAAGAATAATCTGTTCTACTCCACTGGCAAATCCCTTCTGGCTGAGGGCAGTGAGGTGATGAATCAGAAAGTTGGTGCTCTGTGTCTTTCCCGAGCCACTCTCTCCCGAAATCACGATGCACTGGTTCTTCTTCCTCTGGAGCATAGCATGGTAAGCCACATCTGCCACAGCATAAATGTGGGGCTCCAGCTTCCCCAGCTGATGGTTATCGTACATCTTCACATACTTGGGGTTATAAATAGGTAGGAACTTGAAGGGATTAATAACAATGAGGATGCTGCCAACGTAGGTGTAGATTTTTTCCTGCTTGAAGCGGTTTCTGAGATTTTCCAGGAGCGTTTTCTCGTTCAGGTCTGGCAAACCACACAAGTCATCGTAGTCCTTCTGCTGGGGCTGGGGGAGGAAGCCCCGCTCCACCATCCTGCGCCGCTCCTCCGTCACCCGCAGCCAGGACTGCAGGCTCCCGTAGTGGATGGAGCCATCCAGGTTCTTCTCCCGCAGCAGGAAGCGATAATCCTCGCCGCTGCTGCGGTTCTCCAGCGCCATGCGCGGCCACAGCATCATGCGCTGCACCGGGCAGTCCGTGGGGTTGAGGATCCATTCCTCCCCTCCAAACTCCTTCACTTCGGCCAAGACGTAACATTTTGTTTTCTCGAGCTGGAGTTTGTTGATGAGCGAATCGATCACCTCGGCGGCCGTGGACGTTTTCCTGGCGGTGATGGGGCAGTAGATTGTCCCCTCGGCGATGCTCCCGGGGTAGATGTGCAGCGTGTACTCGCTATCCTCAAAGCGTCGTCTGCCTCCAACATCATTTACACTCATATTGGATCCTTTCCCATCAGTCCCTGTGCTGCATAGTCAGGACTGTGCTCTATCTTGTCAGGTCATCATGTTAGCAAGGCTGAAAAAAACCAAAATAAAACCAGTTAGGTGTTATCCTACAAATACCCCAAAGCTGTAGCAGATAAAGGTATTCAACACCCAAACACTACACGGACTCCCCCTACTCAGATGTAACTCCCACAGCACCTCATGCTTTTGTTAATTTTGCCCCCAATCTGAAGTATCAGAAACACCCTCTGACTTTCAGTGAAAATTTTGTGAGCAACACACCAGGCAACCTCCTGAATCAATCCCATGGGTGCATGGTACTCAGCACCCACAAAATTTAGCTGCTAAAACAAAATGACCATCACCTTCCCCTGCACACCCGGCCCTTCTTACAGATGCATTTTTTCACAGTCCTGTGCCAGTGAAGAGGAGATAAACTCCTTTCCTTCCTGACCAGGAGATTTTGAACCCATGATGATTTAACCAGCAGAACTTTTTCCCCTAACAAGTCACCCTTTTTCAGAGATGTCCATATCTCACACTGGATGTGAGTTATTGCAACCAACTCCTTTGTTGCCTACATCGCACTTTTTATTTCTCTTCTACTGCTTAAAACCAAACAAACCCATATCTCTGGCAATGAAACATCAAATGTACAGCTGATTTCTCAAATTTCATCACTACAAGATAACATACCACCAGCAGCCCCAGATAAAAGCAAATTCAGAGTTAAAGGGCCCCGGCTCTCCACCAATTCTAGCAAACTCCAAACTGCCCTGGAAGATGTTAAGAGTTATTCCAAAAGAAAAACAAAAGGGAACTAGGGAGAAAAACAGGACCCTCAGAACCAGGATCTGGGCAATCAGGTGGAAGTGACACTTCATGCAGATTAAAGCTTACATGACACGCATCCTAATGTTATTTGTAACATTGAGCTTTTCACTGAGCACTGCCCCACTGGAGCAAGACCCCACAACTATGACAGTTCCCTCCTGGCATCAACAAAATGGTCAAGAAGAGTCAAAAAAACATTAAGTCAAAACCCACAACAGGTTTAGGGAACTTCAGATATTTGATGCTGGGAAGAGTATTCAAGGAAAGCATTTCACTGGTCACCCTGTTCCTGCAGTCTCCCCCAGGTTTCCAGATCCAGGACCTTCAGTCCAAGTACAGACATCCTCATCTTCTGCATCCACTCCAAGGCTGGGATTTGGAGAATTGTTTCATTTCTGAGGCCCTCAAATGAACAGCACTATTTTATGCTGTATTGTTTCTCGCTCCAATATTTCATTAAGTATATTATCCCCAGCCACGCGCACTTCAAAGCACAGAAATGAATATGTCCCAGTGAAATACATCTGGCAGAGATTCGCGGCGCATTGCTTGGTAGCAGGACATACATTATACACTGGGAAGTGTTCCAGCTGCTTTCCTATAGCTTTGCTACAGGCACAGATGCAACAGGGATGATGTCAGGGAAGTGCTGGGTTGGGCTTGCTTCGTGTAGCTCTGCAACTTCAGCAGCAGCTTTTCATCAAGAAGGGGCAAACAAACCCCCCACTATACTTAAGCTCGGTAATTTCTCACCCAGATTTCACTTCAAAGCTGAGGCCAAAAGGACTGGCTATTTTTATTGATGTTATCAGAGCATATCCAAGACTGCTGACTCATGTGAGAAGTGCAAATAGGACTTTAAGTTGCTTACCTTGAGCAAACTGACCTTGCCTCCTTCCTCCTGCACACTCAATAAATACACTATAAAGCACCAGGCCACTCCACCCCACCCAAACATCTCTAGAGATGTTTATTCTGCATGGAATTGGTAACAACAAACACCTGTGCCTTCTGCATCCAAACAACTTGAATCCAGCAGGGTTCCAAGCCAAGCATGAACTCCATGGAGATGCTGAAAGCCTCAGCAGCTCTGGGACATGGAAGAGCCAAGTCCTCCCCACAAAACCACTCAAAGACCAGAAGCTTCCAAGATCAGAAAGCAACGGGGTGTTAATTCGAGCCTTGTAAATCCCAGGGGTGCCACGGGGTTTACTGCTAGCAACCTCAAACATGGCTCAGAGTGTTGAGGGAGGTCAAAGCAATGTTAATGAAGTTAATGGGTTGTGGTCTCCCATGCCCTGCTGCGCATGAGCCTGGTCCTGGGTCAGCATCCAACACTCTGTCCCAGGTTGCTCCAACCCAACACACCTTGTGCATGCAGTTGGCTTTTCCAAAGCATTTTGGAGAAAATAGTGCAATGAAATATCCATCCTAAGGTAATTAGCATATATCAGGGAGAAAGGTTCTCCTAACAACAACCACTCCAGCAGGCTCTTGTATAAGCTAATTTATTACTTTAAAAATTAATATTTTTGCATTTAGACAAAACATTAAATGGGATCATGAAAAGTATGGCACAAAGTTTGTATTGGGTCACCCATTAATACTTGCTCTATGCACTATTTTAATTAAAGGCCTTTTGAGTTATTACATGCCTACATTTACAGATGAACATATAAAAATGATGCTACACTTCAGTCATTTATACATGTTTGCCTATTGCAAACTCCTGGGAACACTCTGGCCAAAAATTCATGGACTCTGCATACCTATGAAAGGAAACATTTATGGCATTCGAAGTAAACACAGAATCATGGAATGGTGTGAGCTGGAAGAGGTTTTAGAGCTCATCTCATTCCACCCCTGCCATGGGCAGGGACACTTTCCACTAGACCAAGATGCCCCAAGCCCCATCCAACCTGGCCTGGAATGCTTCCAGGGATCCAAGGGCAGCCACAGCTGCTCTGGGCAGCCTGTGCCGGGGCCTCTCCACCCTCACAGGAAAAAACTTCTTCCTAACATCCAATCTAAATATCTCCATTTTAGTTAAAAACTGTTCCCCCTTGTCCTGTCCCTCCATCCCTTGTCCCACATCCTCTCCAGCTCTCCTGGAGCCCCTTCAGGCCCTGGCAGGGGCTCTGAGCTCTCCCTGGAGCCTTCTCTTGTCCAGGTGAGCACCCTCAGCTCTCCCAGCCTGGCTCCAGCCCTCTGACCATAGACTTTCATCCTAATATTTTCTATATACTCTTCATTTTCTAGGTTTGAATGAAGATTCTTCTCAAATTAATCCTGAATGCTGACTTTGCTCAATTTTACTACACCAACATAATTTTATTTCCAACGTAAAAAAACCCACAATTTCAAAACATGGTTACAAATTAATTATATTACTTGTGTTCACCGATATTTTACTTGGGTTCTCCTACATAATAAAATCAATTACTATTTCTAAGGAGAAGGCTCAGAGGATTCTGATAAAACTGACAATAATCATCTGATTATTAGCAGGTTGACAGAAAAAGATGAAAACTTTGTTTGCTAATTAGGCTTTCTACATACACTAAACAGTAAATATTGATTTTTACATTCTATATTATCTTTTTCTGTATGATCACAGTTTAATACACATTCAGAAAGACCAGCCTCAATATGTTCATTTTCAGGGACAGCCTTAGCAGCACGTGGCAAAAATCCAAAACAAACTGTCCACTGGAAGCATCCAAACCCGGCATAAATAATCTGTGACAGCTAAAGCCTGAAATCATGTGCAGAGTTTGCCAAATACCGAATGATTTGGAAAAAACAGGGATCAGTGTCAGCATTGAGGCTGCTAAAGGGGCAATTCTGGAAGCAAAGTTCACTGAGTTTATTATAACATTCCCTAACCTGGCAAGGGACTCCAGAAACAGGGAAACTTTCTCCCCAATCCATCTACCAGCACCTCCCAACACACCATGCAGGGCACTAATTCTTGGCTGCCAATCTAAACACACTTCACTGCTTAATTTGAATCTGTGGGCACAAGATGTTTCTCCTGTGACAGCCAATAGACTTGTGCTGCTGGTACCCAAAATAATACCTTGGTGATATCAAAAGTGACACCAGACCGACACATCTGTGCCAGCTACACACAGGAGGAATACCCAGGTGGAAGCTCAACATCTTGGTTATCATTGTGCCTTTTCACATGTCAGTTCCTTTCAGAATCTACATAACACTTAACTCTCTTATTTTATCATCTTCCTTTTCCATGGTCACTGTGTTTTTCTCTTCCTACTGCTTGCCAATGGGAGAGAAATGTAATTATTGTCACTTAATAATCTATGTGGGCCACTCTCAAAGAATCTTGTGTGCAGGAGTGATGGTACCCAAAACACATATTTATGCAAATTATTTTCATCCAACAGAATGAAAGTTCTATCACAGAAAAAGTGAGATTTGGAAGCATTACAGAGATCTTGTAATGGTTTGTTTTGGAAGAGACCTTTAAAGGTCATCTAGTCCAACCCTCCTGCAATGAGCAGGGATGTCTTCAACTTGATTTGTAATCACAATTCAAATTTACTTCTAAAAGGATGATAAGCTTGGATGGGGAAAAATACACCCATAAGTACTCCAGGATTGTCCACATATAGAAGGAAGGTCTTCTGGCTGAATTTCAGAGCAGTTTATTTGGACTGAGGTACCTAAGCAAGATGCCAAAGCAGTGAGAAAACTTAAATTAGAACAGAAAATGAAAGCAGAAGTGGAGACACATTCTCAGAAGCTCTGCAGCAACACAGGACCCTGCTGGACCTGGCACTGCACCAAAACAAAACCCCACAGGCACCAACAGCAAAGACACACACAGACAATGGCAGCAACATCCAATGCACATCTGACTGTTCCAGGGGCTTCTTTCCTCTCCCCTTAAAATTCTGCATCTGGTCACAATTCCTTTGAAAGGAAGAAATTCTCCTTTGCTAAACCTGCTTTGTATTGCCCAGAGTTCAAGGCAAATGTGAGTGAACATAAAAATTTGGTGTCCTTTCACTTTCTGCAAACCCAAGTGATTTTGAGTTAAACCTCCTTGATGCCCTCAGTCTACGTGAGATTTGTAAACTGGGGTTTGGCTGTTATTATCAAGAGCCATAATGAAAGGAGTGTCAAACCCTTGGACAGTGTCAACCATCCTGCCTCAAGCAGAAGGGAATTTTTCTGGAAGTAAAGATGCTTGTACAGCCAGAGATGCCTACTCAGCCTCCAAGGGGGATTCCCAGAACACAAAAGAAGCAGTGACACAGCTCACCCTATGTAAATTGTTCCCAAAGACCTACAGTTGCCCACACTGGAACTAGAATAGTTTGCAAGTATTCTCTAAGTTGTTTCTGAGATCCATAGCTTCTTCCATGACCTGAAAAATTTGAGACAAGTCATATCACACTGATTTTTAATGTGTCTTTCAGTTTTATTCAGCACTTGTCACCTCTTTGTCTGTTCACTTCTATAGTGGAGGATAACACTTGAAGTTCAGTTTGGCACCTGGGAGCTCCTTCCTGGATACCAGAGAGGTGTTTCCTCCTCTCCTTCAGAGATGGGCTTGGTTCCCCCATGCTTTAATCAGACACTGATATAAAGAAGTCCATGAATACATAAAGCACCTCAGTGCACAATAATCCCTTCCAGAGCCTGCAATCACCGTGTCTTGAGGTTTTGGTATTTCCCTATGTATGACAACAACTCAGTGGTTCCTCTTCTAGAAACTGGAGGTGGGTGAGGATGTTGCTATCTATCACATTCTTGCTGATGCATCTCCTGTGGAAATCTCTCAGCTTTTACCAGACCTTTCAGCTGAGACAAAATGGGAAGGAAAAAAACCCAAAAACTAAACAAACCAACCACAAAAACAAACAAACAAAAAACGTCCAAACTCCCCCCCCCTCCCCAAAAGCCTTAAAAAAATTACAAGAAAAGCTGTTGTGAAATGAGTTACTCCCAACATGTTGCAAACATTTCTGATGAAGGAGGAACTGAATTAGGATGTGAATAAGAGCACAATCACTTATTCTCTCCCTTGAGGTCAAAGCACTTTCTGTGCAGGGAATGAGTCAGCATCCAAGGACTTAACCTGGGCTATGCAGTGAATGAACCTCCTGCCTGCATGACTCCTGCCTCACTGGCTGGAGATGCTACCAAAGGCACAGATCCATCATCTGTAGTGCCAAAGAAATGAAAATTAAATAAAGCAACTACAAAAAGGTTTGGTGAAGTTTTGACTGGGATAGCTGCATGGGAGAAGTGACTTCCATCTTCACTTCCGCCACAGGATTTCTGCTTGATGCTGGGAAACTCAAACAAGTGGTGCAAAGAAAATCCTCTCCTGGATTGTTCCTCTTTCTTGAGCTTCAGATTTGAGTCACTGAATCTTGACTTGTAGAAGCACTTCTGTTCTCCCAAAACATCCCCCTTCACGGAGAACGGGATCCTCCAGCTGCTCCTTTGGCTTTTTGTGCCAGAAACCAACAAAATAGTAATATAAAAAATAAAATTTAAAGAAACAAAAGGAATTGTTGGATCCTCTCTCAGGCTGCAATGGTAGCACCATTTAAATTTAACTTAATTTGCTGCTCCCATATTCCCTATCTGGCTAATGAGAACTGTCAGTGAATGGCAAGAATTAACAAAAAGGCAGAGACGAAGGAAGAGCCTGGTGTACCGTGAGTGTTTTGAGTCCTGAAGGGAAACAAATCCTTGCTACATTTTGTTTTGCTGCTTCTAATGACTAATGAAGTAGTCAGTGGCCAGAGGTAGGACAACCCTGTTCCAAACACCCAGAAAAATATTTTATAAACTGATAGAACTACATTTACAGCCCCTTCAGGTTTTCCTGGATTAGCTCCAGGCCCCAACAAATTTTCAGACAGAGCATCCCTCACCAACACAGCAATTCTGTTCACATGAACAGCCAAAATACCAGATTTTCTACTTGACTGGCTGGATTTGCTCTTCACAGGTGGACACAGAGCAGTTCAGCCTCAGGAAATCCAACTGGAAACAAAGTGATAGAATTGATATCCCAAAACCACAGATCACTGGCAATCACACAGTGCTGCAGGCACAGTGCAGAGCCAGTAAGCAAAGAGACAGCTGTAGAAACTGTAAATGTACTCAGGGTCTCACTTTTAGCTCTACAATTCTGTGCCCAGCTACTTATATTTTAGTTTGCAGCTAAAATTTCACATATAGAGCCTGAAAACCAGCAACCCTTACAATAAAATTTTTTTTGAAGCTGATAAAAACAATGGATATGAAGTGTAAGTGACATTGCCAAGGACTAAAGGAATTCACACCGAGGAGCATCTCCCAGCCCCAAAAGAGCTGCAGAAGATACCTTTTGAGAGCTTAGGAATTACACCAGTATTAAGGACAAGGTACTTCCTTCCTAGAGGAGCCCAAGAACTTCAGAGAACAAAACCTGGGGAAATCAAGGGATCCTTCTCCTCTTAATGCACTTCTGAAGGTGGTGGGAGCAGGCTGAGGACTGCCGTGCTGAAAAGGAAGTTTGCTGAAGGATGTGGAGGCACTCCAGGATCACTTCCAGCTCCAACAAGCACCACACTTGAGATAACAGCTGAGAAAAAGGCAGAAGGATTTACAGAAGCACCAAGAATTGCACAAAAAAAATTGTGCTGGCACTTAAATGCACTGAATCGCTGTATTAGGAAGTATCCAAAGATAACAGACATAAAGGGCAGCTCAGTAAAAAAATTTCTTTTTATATGTTATCACCAAGAAGTTATTGCTCACCTTTATGATGAAATGGCAGAGTATTTTGAATATTGCCATATAAATAGATATTGATCTACATCAACTACATATATCAATATACTGATAAATATCAGCATATAGATCCATGCCAAAGGATTTTGTTGGGTTAAAGAATCACGTCCTCCCATAGATCCTCAGCATGGATCCTTCCTCAATGTTCTCTGTCCTTGGGAAACTCAATGCACTTCCAGCACAAGCCAAGACAAACACGGACACCTCTCAGCCTTGCTTATTGTGGAGTCCACAGACACAGGAAAATAAACATTAAACCACTATGGAAGTGACGAGACCTACACTGTATTTCCCTAAAAATATAAAATTAGGGACAATTTACATAATTGAATGTCACTATGTTATTTTTGATTACTTGGTCAAATAATTATAATGTTAGATATTTTTACTGTAGTCTTAGGAGTTTTGAAGTTATTATGAAGAAGATAATTCAGCTTAGGAACAAAGTAAAATTTAAGTGCAATAGCAGTGGGCTAAAATGTAATAATGTGGTTACTGATGTTCTCCCTTTCCTCATTTTATGGAGGATTATGGACCATGTCCAATAGTGAGGAAGGGATGGTTTTAAAGCCTTCTCTCAGAAAACATTTTGGCAAATAGTCCATTTCAAATAAAATTTTCCAGTGTTCCCTACACAATTTTATTGCATTTCACAAGAATTATTACCTGTGACCCACCAACACAAACCCAGAAGAGCTTTCTCTTCTGCCAAGAAGATTCCAACTTTCCTCCTGATAAGACATTTACTGTTCAAGATGAAAATGAGCCATACAAATTAACTCTGGCTGGGCAGCAAACAAATCCTATGTCTTCCCATTTTAGGTAGAACATACCTGTTAATGAATGAGAGTTTGAAAGGTCAATTCTCCAATTTTTCAGCTTGGTCTCCTACTTCTTAAATGACATTACAGTCCAGCTTTTCTCAAGCTTGTGAACAGAAATAAAGTTATTTTTGGGGAGTCCATAATCTTACAGTGCCATGTGCCCGTGCAGCTGCTGGTTTCTTCTGCTACAAGTCTGAATTTCGCCAACAAAATGACCAAAGCTTCCACTCCAGCCCATCCTCATTCTTTTAAATGCTCCTTAAACAAAGGCAATCCTCAACTAACTTCACCCTTCAGCTGCCTCTCGTCCTTGCACCTCCTTCCCGTTTTCCATGGGCGATGAAATCATTTCCCCACAGAGAATCATCTTCTCTGCATTCAATGAAGGTCAGCCCTCAGCAGCAGGAGCTGCAGTGTCGTCAGGAAATCAAGAGACTGCTCCCGGCTGGATTTAGTTTCATATTAAGTAAGAGGTGATGCCATTTGTTATCTGTCTCCTCTCCATGTTCAGCATCTCAAACAGCTTAGTGATATTTAATAATCTAAAGACTTTATCAGAATAATAGAAATAACTTATAAAGAATTGATATATTTTAGGGATTTGATCTCTGTAGCCAGGCCATACAGGTACCTTCCACACATTTAAACCAAGCACTCAAAATTCTCCAAAATTAGTGTTTCTTCTCAATTAAGAACAACTGAAAATTCTGTAGCACCAACATGAAAGCCTCCTGGTCCATGCAGAAGCAAGATTCTATTATCCAAAGACTGATTTAAGGCTCGTAGTAACCTACAGATTCTCTGCACAGCCCATGCAACACAAGGAACAGATCTTAGAGAACTAAGAATCATGCTGTCAAAGATCAAAGGGAAAAGAATATTAAAATTGTACTGTCAGATCTGGCTTAGTTACCTTACAAAGGGAAAAAAAAAAAAACCAAAACAAACACCAAACAGGATGAGTCATATTTTAAACAAGACCTTCAGCAACTAGTTCACAGAAAAAAATGGTCTTTTTCCTCTAAAGGCCATATTTATAAAAATATTCAGCCCACAGATGATGATAATTTACAATCAAGAGCAGGAATGGGATGCTGGATTTAAAGGAACCACAAACCAATATATTCTATCTGAAAATTAAACTGTCAGGCAAATGCCACAACACAAGAGTGGCTTTTAAACTTGAGAAAAGAGTGTTCTGAAAGCATCAGGACTTGAAACCAAAAACAAAAGCCGCCTCACAATGCAAGAAGTACTAAAAAAGCTCTTGAATTAGACCTGACAGCTCCACTAAAAATAGTTCTTGACAGCTACCTGAAACACAAGCTTTGTAGCTCTTTGAAAATATTGATATCAGACAGAGGTAAAAAAAAAAAAAAAAAAAAAAAAAAAAAACCTAACCAAAAAAAAAAAAAAAGGCAGGAATTAATCAAGTATTTAATTGAAATACTTCCCCTGTCCCAAGTCCTTCTCCTGGAGCCCCTTCAGGCACTAGAAGGGGCTCAGAGGTGTCCCTGGATTCTTCTCTTGTCCAGGTGAGCCCCCCCAGCTCTCCCAGCCTGGCTCCAGAGCAGAGGGGCTCCACGGCTGCCTCTGGACTGGCTCCAGCAGTTCCACATCCTCCTTCTGCTGTTGGAGGCAGCTCTGCAGGTGGGGTCTCAGCTGGGCATAACTTGAAGCCCTGGACAAGCAAAATTCAGCTCCTCCTTAAGGTCCTCAGATTACTGCTTTTCTTGATGGATCAGATAGATACACTGCCTGGAGGCTGTAGAAATTCAGAGATGTTTGATGACCAGCAGGGAACCAATACATCCATTAGGAATGTTGTAATTCACCTTTTAAAATAAGCAGTCCATTTTCAAGGATGCTCTGTCCCAGCACTTTGCTGTAATAAACATGTATTTTGTGATGCCTCTGAGTTATTTAAAGCTGTTTCTGGGGGTTCCCACACATTGTACTGTAGGATTAGGAGGAAAGCATCCCTGATTACCAAATCTCATTAACACCATGTACACCCCTACAGCCACTCAACACAAAAAAGGACAGACAGAACCCACGAACCCTTAAGATGACACTGGGGAACAAAGACATAGACAGACTTTGCATTTCATTTGAATCTTCTCTGCTTGGGGCAAAAGCTGGAATAGCATCACAGCTGGGATCAGGACTTCATCCTGCACTTGGGTAGGAGCTTCCACCTCTCCCAGCCACAAGCTATAGCTCAGCACAAATTTGGGGAGCAGACAAATGCAGTTGTAGAGAAAATAAAAATTTAAAAGCACATTCTGGAAAATAAAATAATTCTATAAATCACTGCATATATCCAATAAGGTTGTAATTAAGTCAATTGAGATAACAGTCTGTATCTCATTATAGTCTCTGGGAAAAAGAACCCATCTCATCTGGAAGCTGAAGATCTGGTTTCTTGAGAGACCAAGCAGCAAAAATCAAAATATTCACCGGACTGTCAGTGGAATGATTTCAATGCTTCAGTGAGCACAAGTTAAACCTGAGCATATTCAAACTAGCACAATGGATTTGCTTTTTATCAGTACTTTCATGCGTCCTCCCTTGTCTTTAGGACTATTTTTCCATCTAGACTATGATGTGGGGGCTGAGCTTTCCAATTTTTTTCCTTTGTCAAGCATGATTTTTCATTAGGATAGAGCAATGCTGTAAAAAAGAAGTTCAGATCTGGTCCATCCTCAAAAAGGGAAGATTAAAACAAAGGGAAAACAAACGGCCACAGAGCATAGAGCACAGAGAGAGGTCAGGCATCCTCAGATGGCTGAAGAAATTGGATGACAGATTGCAGCAACCCAGTATTAAACATCTCCAAGATAATTCCCCATCCCAAGCAGAACCATCACAAGGAGAAAGAGAAGCTCCTCTAAGCCAGGTCTGCCAGACTGTTTCCCTGACATCTGTTCCTGCATTTTCCACTGGCTGCTCCCAAAGCGGCTCCGGTGACGGATTTTCCCTAATTGCAGGCGGCGGATAATCACCCTTTATCCTGAAACAGGGTGCCCAGTGCAATGTGAAAACATCTCCTTTCCAACTTCTGCTCATTTCCTACAAAACCTGTTCTAAATTGAAAGCCTCCCATAGGATACCTTGGCTTTGAACATGTCTGAGGTGATTCCACAATTATTGAAGCTTTGGTTGCTGGGTTATTCCCAGACAAAGCCATCAGGAACTCTCATCTTTTACTTTCCACCACATGCCAACCTGTCCATCCCAATTTTTGTCCTCCACGTTCAAGTGAAAGCAGAGGCACCTCCTTCCCACAGAACAGAGACTCCCTATCTTAGTGCAGAAAGCTGTTGATTACACTGACACATGAGGTGAGGTACAAATATCCCTCCAAAAACTGCAGCACACATGGGTTTAAGCCTCTTCCTTAATAAAAAATATGAAGCACATTTTCAATTCTTTCTGTGTCATCAGTACAGAAAAAGACAAATCTGCAGTGAGCAAAGTCACAGTGAAGAATTGGTTATAAATATAATAGTAACATTTCTTGAAGCTCTTTAAGAATTATTATGAGCAGCCAAATAGCTTCCATAAGCTACTGTGGAATTATTAACTCCTAAACTCCTAAACTAATGTTATTAATTCCTAAACATGGCATCGCCACCCTTGGGAGGGGACAGGACACAGCCAAGGTCAGTCGTGTGTTATCTGGAGAAACTGAAACGCGATGCTGATGCTGATGGAGCAGGCTCAGGTGACACAACTGGCTTCATTTCCACCTTTTATTTATATGAAGGACAACTGAGATGGGAATGGCAGGCCCTCCAGATATCCACATCTAAGTGGTTTTCCATAAGAACACCTTCACATAGAAAATATACGGATTTCTCCAATACGTTTAGGAGAATCCAACAATGATCACAAAAGAGAACCCATACTTTCTGTCACATTAAAATACAATGTTATATCACAAACCTTTCCCTGAAGTTCACAAGTACCTTCCAAAATCCTGCCTAAAACTACTACACCATTTACTTTTCTCAAGCTATTAAATCTTTAATTCATATTTACCACACTGCAAATATTCCAGGTGAACTATTTCCAGTCCTGTGCATGCATCTTATCTTTTTTATACTCAAAGGATTTATTTCAAAACATTAATCTCCCCAATTACCAACACACCTCAAAGTTCCCCAGGAATCACTTCATGTAAAGCAGAAGTTTGGGGAAGGGGCCAGTAAATCCTTTTAACCGAACGCTTTCAGATTACAACAAATTATTCCAATGGCACAAAGCCAGCACAACCCTCCACAGCAGAAAAAGAGGTCGGGCAAATCCAATAACGAGTATTTAAAAAGACAAGTCAACAAAATTAGTTCCATTTTCTCGCTGGAGGCAAAGCAAGGTCATTATGGAACAGGGAGGGGTGGGGGGTGAAAAGAAGATTCAGCAATAAAATAATAAAAAAGCCCCAGAATATTCAACCTATTGGGTTTTGGAATTATTTCCACTCCATTTCACTGGCAGAATTAGAAACATTAGGACAGCAGGCTGCCACAACAGGCAGGTGCCTGGGGCCATGACACCCAACAATCCATCCCCCGTGCTGCCCTGCAGCCAGCAGTGTCTGGAGCAGATGCCACCTCTCAGCTCTCATCAGCCACGGGAAGACACAGCATGGGTCCGACATGTCTAGAAGTCCCAGGATTAGCTGCTGGCATGAGCACAGTGGGAAGAATGTGCAGGTGTGCCACCCTGTAAACTTCAAAATATACTAAGGCAAAGTTCAAAATGCCCTAAAAAGGAATTTATGCCATAGGGATCTCAGCAGAAAGGTTTGGAGGACTTGTCTTGGTTTGTCAGATGAACTCCAGGTTATTGCTCGTTGTTCAGACGGGACCAAAACAACCCGATTTCTTTACCATCCCTGATATTTTCACAGTGTCTGTATTAGTCTGGGGTTTTTTTGAGACATAAAATGATATGAAACATTCTTTCTGTTCACAATAGGCCCATCCTTATGTACCACCCTATAAAATTCTGTCCCCACTATACCAAGTCCACCTATATGGTGAGCACAGGAATCACAGACCACAATTCAGACCAGAAATCTAAGATTTAGCTGACTTTTCTGGACAGAAAACTTTTGTTCTACCCTATGCTATCTTTGATCCTCAGTCAAAAGTTCCTTTTCACAGAAAAACAGCCTAGGATTGTTATCCTCGTCTATACCCTGGCTGCAGGCAGAAAGCAAACCAAAGTTTCCCAGACATTTAAGTACGTAAATGTGTTTGTGCTGTCAGTGTTTAGAGTCTGACAGACACAGAGCAACCCATTCATTCTACTCCTGCTTGTCCTTGCTGACTTTACACCTGAGTCTCAGGGATTTTCCACTTTCCTTGAACCTTTCCAATGAAGTCTATGGTAAAACTCATCAGCAATTTGACTTAAACATCCTTAACCCCTGACCTTTAAAGGATGATCAGGTTTGAAGGGTAATTTTTTAATGGCTAAGGGCTTTTGGTTGTTGCCCTTTTAAAAACATGTTTCTCTGAGATAGAGGTTTGGGGATTTCTAAAATTTTATTTATTTTAATGAAGAGTGAAAGACAACACCAAGTTCCTTGTCCTAACATTCCACAGCCTGCTGGTTTGGGATTCCCCCCATCAAAAGTCACCCAGGCTTTCCTGCTGCCATGAGGAAAGTACATTCTGCATCTTGATTTTCCAAACAGCTACCACTGAAGGGATTTGCTGATTGATCATCTAGCCATTGACATCCCTCTTTGCAAGTCTACCTTTTCACCTTTATCCCTGTGTCACTAAGATCCCAGCCATAGTCCTGAAATCAATTGTATAGAGGTTTCAGCATCAATAGTCTAAAATACAATAACAGATTTGATGGAATAAAGTGATTAAAGAATCCCAGAATTGCGTGGGTTGGAAAGGACCTTCAAGATAATCTTGTTCCAACCCCATCATGGGCAGGGACACCATCCATTACACACCATCCCTTTTTAATTGTTCAGTCTCTTTTATAATGCCAATTATCAGCAGACATATTTTCAAAACATCTCTTCTCTACTACAGCCATGAATTCGTAATTTATATTAAAGAATGTAATTTCTACAAAAGCAGTAAAAATAAGTCTGATGTGGGAAATAAGTGTTCTTGCTGCATCGTTTTGTCAAGCTAAAAAATACACTGGCATTCTGGTTTGCATTCAATCTGGCTTCATTCATCACTAAAAAAATCAAATTTTAGTTTTAAAAACCCCAAACCCTATGGAAGTGTGTGCAAGGAAGAGATTTCCTAGCCTAAATTACCAAATAATCCAACTAAGTATATTTTTTCCTCCAAACTTCAGTCACATTTGTAGTCTAAAGACAACCTGTTCACCTCTAACACAAATTAATTGAAACAAACTTAGCTCAAAGACAGTGGTAAAACAGATTGTTTAAAGAATGAAGGTTTCAGCTTTTTTAGTACCATCCAGATGCTGCTAAATTTGTCAACTTCAGTGCATTGCTCCAGTAATTTGGGTGAATCAGTGAAGCCTTGGCAGCCATTTGCAATTGCAGCCGAGTTTGTTCTTTACTATTTGTTGCATAGGAGAAATCCCAGAAGAGATTGGGCTTTCTCCAAGTACATAGTTCACTTTTATAATTTACATTAACACTTAGCTTGGGGGATTTGAGCAGGAAAGATCCTCAATCCCTTAAATTCACCACAATATTTACATTTCTATCTTCCCTAATAATTAATGTTATGGAAATGATGGTTGCTCTTTAAGGAAAACATCCCACTAGCAGGATGGGGTGTTAAGTCAGTCTAATAAACATTCCAGAGTGAGTACATTATTTCCTTGTCCTCACGCTCGTCCTTCCTGACTTCTCTAAAAGACAACAGGAGATGGAACCTTCAGAAAGTCATCAAGACTCCAACAAGACACATGTGCCTCCCCCTGTACCTGAAAAGCAGAGCACATCTTGGCACAACAAAGGGAAGTAAATGATATCCACATAATTATCCCTCCAGAACGCCTTGAAGAACATATGGTATGGAAATGAAACTGCCTGAAATGGATTAACTTGGCTGTGTGATGAGATCTACAGAAGGGAGCGTGAAAAAAAACATTTCAAAATGTATTCAGTGTAGGATCCCACAACTAGGCACATTCATCATCAGGATAAGGTAATGACACCAGGAAATGAGCTAAGTAAATCCAAGATTGAAGTTTCATTTTCTGAAGTGCATCTGTTTGGCTCATATTCCCCCGAACCTCATCGTTCTGCCATGCCGGGTCTCATCTCAGCAGCAAAAGATGCAAGAACATAAATCAAAACAGCTCCTCCAACAAGCAGCTGGGGCAAACATGCTTTTAATTTGATTGCATAAAAAAATTAACTGCATCCCAGCAGGTCCTTGCCACAGCCCTCCATGACATCTCTTTTCAGGTTGTCCTTTACTGCTGGGTTTGGGGTTTTTTTGGGTGGTGTCGCTAGGGGAAGTTAAACCAGCTGTTTTTTTTCAGAAGAAAATGAGAAGCACTGGACTGAGCCAAAAAAATAAAAGGGACAGCACGTTCCTGCAGAGGAGGTCACATCCTCCAACACTCCTTCCCTGTGATCATCTGGTCACTGCTTTCTGTGTTTGGGAATGAGGTGGGCTTATCATGGAGACAATCAGCCAACTTAATACATTTCTAGGGATGGCAAGTATTTTTTACACTTCATGTGCCAACAGCATGAGCAGCTGGCCAAAACTCTGGTTGAACATGTCCATGGTGGAATTCTGACTTTGGATCAGGCTGGTAAAAAAGGGGTTAACATGTCCAAATGAGTCAAGTGGATGCACATCACACTAACTACCAGAAATTCTGTCAGGCTGAGACACCTACAAAGCATTCAACATCACGATTTAGGGACATTTCCAAAGAAGTGCATGCCTAAATCCATGCCTAAGGACTGTGCTCACCAGTTCAGGTTTAAGGTGAAAAACCCAGGCAGATGATTACTGGACCAAGGCCAACCAGATGTTAAGAAGTTTTAGTCCCATGAATTCTGCTGGCAAACATTTACAGGAGCATGAATGAGAGGAAAAACCTAGCAAGACCCAGACACACAGAAGCTTTCAAACTTAACATATGGATACTTTATGATGTGTTCAAATTGAATTTTGAATTGTCTCCACCAAAATTTCACAAGTTGATGACTACACTGTATGTCCCACTTGACTGCAAATGCTGATCAGGACTGATTTTGTCCAACTACAGCCTCCTACATCCCTCTCCCCTCTCTCTCAACATCCCGCTATGTCTCCAAGGTTTCCATTCACTCCACCACAGAGCAAATGGAGGAACCATTATAAACCAACACAAGGAATGATTCAATCAGATAAGCATTGAAGACATCAAACTGTCTATCAGGGCATTGAAAATACAAATTAGGAGAAATAAAAAGCACAGAAAGTCAGTTAATGAGTTTACATAGAAATAGGATGAAGTGAGAAAGATACTTCATCTCTAATAATATGATGAAGAGCTTTCAAATGTTTTTTCTCAGATTCATCTTGAACATAGCCATGTCATGGGCTAGCTTTGCAAAAGGTTAAGAAAGGGGAACTCTTTAAGGAGTGTCCTGGTTTTGTTTTGCAAAGAACTCCCCCATAACACAATGCTTCAATCAGAATTTTGTAAAAGCACAGAAACCTCCTCCATCTACTAACTCTACTGCCATTTCTATTCTAGTGCTCCCTGCCATCAGCTGCAAGACCACCTCTGGAAGCAATTTTCCCTCTACTTTTTTCACCCAAAAAACAAAAAAATCCACATCACAATGACCAACACACTGGAAAGTCACAAAGACACTTCAGATGAATCCAACTTTAATCCAAATTGTTATTCTCCCTCTTTCCAACACCAGCCACCTTCTGACACCAGCCCCGTATGTCACTGAAGCTTTGAGGCAGCTTAACTCACTCGTTCTGTTCCTAGGCAGAAAGTGCTGAACCTCCAGAATCCCCTCCAGGATTGCAGGATGGACGAGAAGTTTTATTAGCAAGGGCAACAATCTGCTCCTGACCCCTGCCATCCTCCTCCTCCTCGCCAGGTCGCCAGATCGTGTAGGCGCCGAGCGAACAGGCTGCACTTATTTCAGCACGGCACTGGAAGCCCTGGCCTAATGTGGGATCTGCCCACAGACACCGGATTCTTTACGCATTTTCTGCATGCACGCCATAAGCAGCGCCAGAAATACCGGCCACGCGGGAAAACAGGAAAATATTTTATTCCTGGGTTAGGGAAGAAGTCATCGAGCTAAATGCAGCTTTGTTTAGGGGCAGGAGTGCCCAGTCTCTGCAACAGGGACAATTCAGGAATGCTGATAAGTCTGTTTTCCATGCATAAATAACCTACGTTCAAGCCCAACCATTTTATCTCAGGGAAGGATAAAGCCCTCAGTGGCAAGGCCCCAATATTTGTCTACTCATTTATCAAGCAGGAGCCTTATTCCAAAGGCTAATTCAAGTGGAGATTAGATTTCCCGTATGAAGGAACGGACAATAACATCAGATATTCTTCAATCACCAGTGAATAAGATTAATGAAGTGCCGCTGCCATAGGCTTTCACCTCAACAATGCCTCAAAAAAACCTCATCCTGGTAGTGCCAAACAAATCTTTCCAAGGGTTTCATCATATTTCAGTGTGCAGACATCACCTCGCTTCAGCTGGCCAGCAGCAACTACAAATAGCCTGCAGGAAGCCACTGATTTCCTGAAAAGAGGGTTAACTGAGAATCATAGGAAATGGAGAAAATTAAAGCTAGGTCTAACATCTTGAGTAGGTAGGGAAGGGGAAAAAAATACAGCAGCACTGAGCATGTTCAGACACTTGAATCCATGCAAAATTAAATAAGACTCTTAAAAATCACAGACATAAAGAATTACGCCTTCAATACATCATACCTAGGGCACCTGTACTGCTTTCTCTAGGCAGTTTTCACATACAACTACCTACAGGCACCCATCTAAAATCTTAATTAGAAATAAACCAAACTCAGTGTTGAGATCCACCAAGTGCATCACAAGTTGCAATACTTTGCATTTAAGTGCTCTCAGCTAAAGGGCTAACTCAAAAACTGAACAGCAAGACAGAACTCAGCAGTGAAGCTCCACAAGCTCAACAGTTGTGCTGACTCATCAGACACAGGCAAAAAATCAATTCAGGGCTCTGCAGGAAACAATCTGAAATAAATATGTCAATTTGATGACTTTACCAAAAAAAGTAGGGAGCTTGGCTTTTTAAAATGTCCTAAATTGTGACAAAATGTTGCACAACAAAGAGGAGGGGAAGCACAGACTGGCACTCAGACAGCAAGTGAAAAAAATTAGAAACACTGCTGAAATGTAAGTATTGTAGCAGCCCTCCAAAACCCCTGGGGATTGCAGGAGACAGACACAGGACAAGGAGGTGATATAAAAACCATAACCCCATCCATGTGCTGCAGATGCTGTCACATACATGGGATAATCACAAGGACAGGAACATGTACGTGAAATGGAAGCAAATGAGGAATCAGAACAATCTGGTATTTAGAATGTCACTGTATAAATTAAAAATTGAGCGAGGTAAATCCTTCCTAAAAAAAAAAAAAAATAGTTAAAGCTCCCTTTCCAGGCACTTAGCCAGCAGAGCAGCTTCCTTGTGATCTGAGAAAGACAATCTTGACCTGCCAGGACATGGCAGCAAAAGTAATAGCTTTATATGATTTTGTTGCTCTTCTCTTGCACCCCAATAGATCCTCACTGCACTAACTTTGCATTTTAAATCTGTACTCTGAGGTGCTCTTGAATATAGAACACTAGATCACTATCAAGAGGTTGACTCCTCTGCAGCTCAGGATGCTGATCTCCAGCTCCAACCTATTCAGGAATGAAAAATAAAAAGGAAAACCACCACTTCTCATGATATTCCGAGAGTCTCCTGCAAGACATTTGAAAGAAACATCCCTTTGATATTCTCTGCAGCTTTTCTCTCCCCTACATGACACCTACAAATGAGGAATCTCCCACAGCCAAGGCTGTGGGTGTTCCAAGACTTACATCTCTTTGGTAGACCCTACAGATCCATCTCAAACAGTAAAAGTGTTCACAACTTCACAAGGGACCTGGGACTGTAATTTGGGCACATAGGTGCTAGAATAAAAAGGTAGAAAAAGGTAAAAATACTATTTAACACTGTAAATCATTTATAAAATAACATTAGAAACTCCACAAACATTTGGAACTGTTCAGGCCCTTTAACTGGAAAAAAAAAAAAAAACAAACTAAAAATAAGAGTAGAACTCATGAGAGTGTTCTCACATCAAACCACCACATCCTGCGTGCTCTCCTAGGTCCTGGTGGCACAATCCTAAACTTAGTGGAGCTGCTCAGTTTTTGCTCCAAATAAATAAAAAATGTCTTTCAAAGATTTAGAGCTAAGTTGGTTGAACCAAAAACAAGGGAGAAGCATATATATAGTCAATTTTGCCAGGAGAATGAAGGCGAGGAGGGCAGGCTTCTCTGCTACACCATAGTCCTGAGCAGAATACCTCTACCTATGCACCCTCAGGAAAAATAAAAATATAAATTTCCTTCCTTACTGAAGAATTTTCTAACTGCCACACTAAACCCCTGCATATCAGCTTTTCCTGAAAAACTAGAAGTGAACAAACTGTTCTGCTGGTTGTGTCATTGACTCAAAGGGCCTTTCCCAGCCCCAGTTGGGCAGGACTCTCTGGACAGGCATGTGCCTTGCTCAAAGTAGCAAGAAGAAACCCTTCTTACCCTCAGCATGAATTCACAAATTTATCACCAATTCTCTTGAGATATGGGAGCATCTCACCACCTCTGTACATCGAGAGATCCCAGGACCAAAAAAACAGCCCTTGCTCCAGGAAGATCCTGGTTCAGCTCCAGTCTGGAAGCACGGGCTGCTCCTTTGATGCCCTGCCAGTAGTGGCCTCCAGTGAGGAAACCCAGCATGAGTCACAGCACCGGCAGAAGGAATTTGTCAATCTGGATTGAAACATTCAGATGAAGCTTTGGGTTTTTCTCCCTGCTCTGCCATCTCCCTTTGTGCACAGCAATTCCCGGTAATTGCACGCTGCCAGGCAGACAATCCGGCAAAGGGGAAGCAAATATACCCAACAGACATGGGAAGGGTCTGCCAACCATGGCTTTGCCCTAAAAACTGAGGCAAGAGGGAATTAAGGGACTGAGACAATCATTTGGGAAGAGGACCATAAAAGCTTTTCTGATTTTTCACTGACTTGCACAAATTCCATTTGGCACTGGGGTTTACTGCTTTCCACACCTGCACAGCTCTGAGCCCAGAGCTTGTACTGTGTCTGCACCATATCTTCAAATACTGTGTCCTCTAATCTGAGTTAGCTTTTACATAAATCCAGGGAAAAAAAACTTTTAAACCCTTAAGACAGCTCCAAGGAAAAAAAAAAAAAAAAAAGTTGAGCCCTAGTAGCCTCTCCAACAAGGGATAAACACATACAAAACTGATCCATGTGACATGTACAAAGATGCAAGTTGTCTTTTTATGAAAATATAACATTCTGAGCATTAAAGACTTTAAAATTAATTCCTTTCCCCCACAAAATCCATTTTAATCAACAATGGGGCAAGCTATTTCTTTGCTTCATACACTATCACAAACTACTGCAAGCCAAAAGCATATTAAAGAATAAAAGCAGTAGCAACATCTCCTCTTGTCTTTTTCAGCTCGATTTGACAATTCTGACAATAAAACTCCTAATTCAACATGCTCTTTACTTAAAATTGAAACTGCAGGACATCTGCTGTAGCTGCTGAGCTCGCTGTGCACCAGAGCATTTCAAGTCTTACTCTGTGCCTCTTTAACGCTGGGGTTTGGGTTTTTTTTATCTCTCCAGCCCAACCTCTAATTTAAAGGAAACTGTGCTGGATGCTCTAATTGACCCCGTTCTCTTCCTTCCCCAGTTTGTCTCTATAATTAGCCCTTCCCAGAGAAGGGAATCAGCAACGAGACCTTTCCGAGCCCCACCCTGCAGACCACAGCGACTGCCTCATATTGTTTTTGCCCAAAAATCAACAGCTTCAGGACAACAAAAGGTTTAAGAATTGGGGGGAAAAAAGGCAAGATCAAATGTGTATTGATAATTTTTCCAGTACATTATGGTGAGTAAAGCAGGTAACCCAAAATTTCACCTGCAACACTAATCCCTCAACAGTACTTTGTAACATAAACAAAATACTTGTTTTCCTCAAAATAACACACAGTTGCATAGCTGTACACCCCAAATTCACACACCCAAGACTTCCCCTGTGGATCTCTGCATATGCACCAAACACAGAGGATTCCAATCTCCACTAAGGCACTAGAAGGCCCCACACCTTTTTTCTTGAGGAATTAAAAGGCATGTTGAGAATGAGGAAAGGAAATGCATTAAAAAAATACTCTTATCAGTGAGCAAATGTCACCACAGAGATTTTGCTACCCTACTTGCCTCTACAATTGGTGATTCCTACCAGGTGACTGGAGCTGGATGTATGGGTATACTGGAGCTGGATGTATAATGGGTATTAAGGGAAAAAAAAAGAAAAAAAAGGCAAAAAAAATCACCACATTAGCAGCAAAAAGCCTCAAAATCTAAAGCCAAAACAACCCCCCAAAACCCAGTTCAGGTCCAGATTTCAGAGCTGCTGAGCACCAGGACGCACAAGATGAAGCAGAAAATCCCAGCGACACCAGTGGAAACTCATGGGATGATCTCAGGTCTAATATGGCCTAACCCAGGTCCTCAGTGCCAGCACAACACCTTCTGTCTCAGTCCTCCCTAAAGGATGATACTCCAGCTAAATCCAAAACTAAACCAGAGGAATGTCTCCGGTTAGTTTTGAGCTTTGTTTTCGTCCAGATTGGCTCCCCCATCCCCAAGGTTCCAAGGCCACTCATTGCAATGGGCTGCTCCTGAAGAAGATGCCCACCAGGACAAGCATCTCAAGGTCTCCTGGTGTGCACCAGGTCCCCAAGTCACGATTTTCTGCTCAATTCTCCCACTTGACTTGGCAGCTTTACAATCATTTTGCAACCACGTTACATGGTGCAACCGCATTACATTAGAAACCAAGCAGGTTGAATTTTTTCATTATTTTTATTATTTAGGTGATTAACTTCCCAGACTGACATTCTCTTCAAATCCATCAACGTCATTACTAAGAATTATCCCAGCAGTCCAGAGTTCTAGCCTCTCAAAGCACACCAACACACATACTTGTGTAACAATCTGGAATTTCAACGTTTAGACATTCAGAAAATTAAACTGCAGCTGGCAGGAGTCTCGCTAATAACGGCAGCACCTGAACCTGTAATGATCCTTCACCTAAGGAAAATTGTTCAAGTTTTTTGAATACCTGCCCCCTCGCAGCCCCTGAAGAGCATACCTGAAAAGAAAGTATGTAGATTAATGCTCCCAAAACAGTTAATCCAGTCCTACGAGAAAAAAACCCAGCACCTTTCTCAGTGCAGAAGATAGTCTGTGCTCAAGGGAAAAAACCTTCAAAATACACAGAAAAATTGCACCCAAACCATTGCAAATCCATGTCTCCAGGTTTTAATTTCCAATTATTTTTCTGAGATAGTCTCTCAAGGATTCCACTTTTATTAAAAATAGACTCATGACTAGACAGAAGGTCACAACGTCCCCACCACACAGTCTGAACCATGAATATCAGACTGAGCTACTTTCAGACTGAGTTTTCAAATGAGTTTTATCTGCAATTGAAAAAGTTTCATGCAGAGCCACTCCTTAGACTGCAACAACTGCGTTATACATCTCATTTCGTTTTTGCTCCTCAGGTTTCACATCTTCCCTGACAAAACAAAAATGAAAGCAGCTGAGCTGAAGAGAAAAAAACAGGAGGAAACCCCTAATGTTGCTAAATCCAAGCCAGCAAACCCTGGGTGAGATTCACACCTTCCCTCTGTGCGAACAGGAAAATACTCAAGCAGGGATTTTTTTTCCCCCTTGTTTCAGCAAAGACTTTTAGGTAGGAGAATGAATTCTCAATCCATCAGAAATGGAACTTTGAGCTAATTTTTTCTGCTTACCCCATTTGCTGGAAGTGCTCTTCGGTTTTTTTAATATTTTTCTCCTCATATTTATTGTATTGTTCACCCCAGATGAACAGCAATGGCTCTAGAGGGGTATTTCAAGCACAAAAATGAAGAAACACAGCATAGGACAGCTGAACTCAAGAAACAAAACACGGGAAGGCAGCACTTCCCACCTAGAATTACAAAGAGATTAGAGCCTGGAACAATGCACAAGTCCATGTCTTTTCCACAAAACTGGTGGGACAAGGAACAGGCAACAGCTGCCAAGTCATCTTTCTTGGCAAGTTATTTCTTAAAGATATAAGAAGAAGAAATACTGCTGCTAATGTTTATCAATGTTAATAAACTCCTTAATCAAATCCCTGTGGATTGCAGTGAGATCAGAGCTGCATTTGGATAAGGGAACTACGCTTCGAAACAAGTGCTCTGACAAGTCATGGTGCACTTGGCAACCTCCGGAGTCAGGCGAGGTTAAGCAGTGCGCAGCAAAAGGATTTGTGAATTCAGACTCCTCCATTGCTTTTGGTAAAGTTCATTCTCTTCATAGCTGAGGAAAACTCTTAAGATTCCTCATTATCTGCTGCAGGCACCTCAAACCTGACCTCTGCTCTGCATTGTCCTCCTATCTCCCTGCCTACCTGCCAGGCACGCTGAAGTGCCTCCGGATAAGATTATAGGCAGCGATGGCCCCAGCTCTCCTGACAGGCGAGGCCGGCGCCTGCCCGTGCAGGTTATTGGTGCCACGGTCCGGCCGGGAAGGAGGAAGCCGGGAGTGCCCTCGTTGTTCAGCCAGACGTTCCGCCGGGAAGGAGGAAGCCCGGAGTGCCCTCGTTGCTCAGCCAGACGTTCCGCCGGGAAGGAGGAGGCCCGGAGTGCCCTCGTTGCTCGGACAGACGTTCCGCCGCACTCCACCAACGTGGGGCCCGAATCCCAAGGGAGGCGCCTGGGCCCGCCGCATCCCTTGGCAGCGGGGCTGGATCTTTATTTTCGGATGAAAAGAAGCAAAAGAAACAGTGGCTCTGCTTTTAAACATCTCTCCAAATCCCTTTGTTGAGCTGGAGTGGTTCAGCCATCCTTGCCACCACCAACAGCAACAAATTCCACATAATGATGCCTCATTTATGAAGCAATTGCTGAATTAAGGAGCAGAGACTGGCTCTTCTGCACTCAAAGAAACCTCCAGAAGGGTTATTTACCCACATAACTTCCCTCTTCCAAAAAACTAATTTATTTCAAAAAATCATTATGACTTGCTCAGCATTGTTTTAATCAAGCACGACATTTCTAAGGATCCACTGCGGTCCGTTTGGTTTGGAGGTTTTTTTTGGTTTTGTTTTTTTTTTTTTTTTGCCTAATGGGACCACATTCCTTAACAATTAAATCATTTACTAATTCCTCCCCGGGGAGGCTGTCCTGTGCACCCAACAAGCACAAACCAACCTAGCAGTTTATAGACAAGTGCCATAAAAGTTTAAATGGCAACATTTAGGAGAATTTTTATTTTGGTCTATGTATTTACGTGAAGTATGAAAAGACAGTGGAGTTACGGAAGTCTACTAAAGTAAATATTTTCAGTTAACTTGTTTTAAGTTCATCCCTCAAAACCAGCCATGTAGATGCTGAATACAATAAAAGAATTCTTGGCGGTCTATCAAAAGCGTTCATAGTCTGAGCTGGTTTTAAAGCTCAGGTTTTCCAAAGATGGATCTATCCGGATTAAACACTCCTCTTCCATCAGTGCTCAGCCATGATACAGCATTATCCAGGATCCTCTACCTTTTTAAAGGTCATGCTTTGCAAGAAATAGAAGACAGTTAAAAGAATTTTGATTAAAAAACAGCACAGAAGCTGTCAGATTATCTGTGCATGGTGGATAAAAGCCAAGACCTGGAACAGGCATATGAAAAGTAATTCTAGGATTCAAGGTCATCTGGGTGATGCCAGAAGTGATTCAAGGTGAAGAGACCAGCAAATAAGACCCAAAAATTATATTAAAACTCATATATTTTGGCTATTTTTACATTTAAAGGGGGTAACCAAAGCATTTGTTTACTTTAAACAATGCTTTTCCTTTGCTACTTTATGCAGCATCCAAGCAGGACAGGCCCCTGCTCTGCTCCCCACTGCTCCTAACAGGGATTTGCAGCAACTCCTGCAAGTCACAGGGATGGAAACCAACATGATTTTTCCAAGAGAAGCTGAGCAGAGAGTTGGAACCACCAAAACTATCAGGGGTGAAAGGGTCCAGTCCAGCCCTCCCATCAAAGGGGACCACCTATACACAGAGCCAGCCTATCCCTAAGGGCTGTAACACCAACAGAGATTTCATAAACTTCCTCCATGATGTGGCAGAGATCTTTAGAAGCACACCACAAGCCAACACAGAGATGACAGGAGACCACAGTAGAGCTATACCTGCATCTTGTTTTAAGTCAGGCATGTAGCTGCAAAAAAAGCAACAGATCTCTGTAGGTGAGTGAAATGAGAGCTGGGGTGAGACACAGCTGGCTGAGCTCCCCACAAATGATCTCACATCAACAGACAAAGGATGCAACTATGGAATATCAATATTCCTTGGGAGGATATAGAGGCTCATCCCAATGGGTCCAAGCAAACTTCAAGCTTGTATCTGGGTGCTTAATGCAGAGACAGCACAGGTATCTATACCCAAACCTGGACACACTGTGTATCTGCCCAGGATAACTGGCTGCCTTATCAGCTCCTGTAGCTCCTATCTTCTTTGTTTTCCATGATGGCATCAACATGACCCAGCCTCACTGCCATCCTACGCCGAGCATCCTTAGTGCAGCATGGCCTTTCCACTCCTGAGTGCCACCTTCCTTGGCAAAAAATGTGCCTGTCTGAAGACCACACTGTCTCTTCATGAAGCTCTTAGCAAAACTCTAAAAAAGGGCTGACAAAAAACACCAACAGAGCCCAAAACTATGACCCATGGCTTTGTCTAACCATGGTTTGGCATGGTGTGAACAGCAAAAGGCATATGAAAACCCCATACAGAGACATCTCATCCCTCTCCAAAGGGATGCCCATCCATGCCTAATGAGAAACTGCAATGCAAGACTTGAACAGCATAAATAATCAGAAGGATAACAATAATAGTTAAAAAATAAATCCTTATTTATTGATTTCATTTTACCTAGAAAGTCTCTGAGGAGTTTCCACCAAACACTGGGGAGCCACTTGCCAGCTTCGTGCTGATTATCAGCATATGGATTTGGACTATCCCTGTTGTTCTCCCAAAATTTACTTCAGCCAGGCCAGATCCTCTTTCAGCTGGAGCCTGTGACTACACCAGTTTAATGAACTCATGGAAAGGCAGTGGGAAGCAGCAGTTTAATAGGCTGCAAGTGGAATACTAAGCTCCGCAAGCAATGGGTCACGGATGATCTCACTCTACTTGGACACTTCCCACTTAATACAGCTCAAACCACTTCATTTCCCTTCTCCTCCTGCAGCCCACAAACCACAGGTGGAAGACAACTGGCATGAGACACCTAAAACCATGCAAAATCCAATCTGACTTTGAAGACAATCCTGCTGGGAGCAAGATTTTGGACCAAGAGACCTCTTTAAGTTGCCTTCTGACCCAGGTGAGCCTACATTCCTCCTTCAGAGGTAGCATTAAGATCGTGGGCGTTTTGTTAGGAATAAAAAGCCATTGCAGCAAAGACATGGAACTTTCACCCCACCTGTAAGATTTTTCCACAGGTACCTGTGAAAAAGGGATCCACAGATTCCTTTCCACAGACAGAAAAACACTACCACAAGGTCCAACAAAACTGCAGCTATTGATAATATTTTAAAAACAGACACAAAAGTCAGTTCAGCTCTAAAAATCCATGTTCAATAGCCTCCCTCCTGAATTTTCATATTTTCAGAAGTCAAGTGGTTTGTTAAGTTCCACTTTTAAAAGTTTAATTCCAAGACAGAGAGGTTAAGACATGGACACAATCACAGGAGTAAGATGTATAGGCTACCATGGAGGTGTTTGACCTGTCAAACACTGCACAAGATTTAATATTAAAGAGTCACACACACAAAAAAAGACTATTCCGTTTCCCTTTTTTCCTGTTTTTATCCATTATCTGGCAAGAGTTTCATATGTTTGGTTTCTATAGTCTCAACTCTGAACACCTGTGCCATCACATGTATACCCAAAACCTATGGAAAAATTTGGTCTGTGTAAAAGAAAAATAAAATTCCACAAAACCAATCTCAATTCCAATGATCCATAGATATCCCATCAGCAGCATTTTGTTCTTAAAATTTCATAAGAAACCCAAGCTTTGCCATAATCCCAGCCATCTAACCTGAAAACTTGGCAGAGTAGTTTTGCAGCGTGAAGCCCAAAGAATTACCAAGCTTCTCCCCAGAGCAGGGAAGCACTCAGAGACATCCCAAACTGATGCTACTGCTTTTGTCCAAAGGAATGCTAGAGAAAGTCTCCAATTTGCAAACTTGAACCGTGATCCTTTAAATATTTATGCTCATGTTTACTTTGTCGAGAGGGGAGAAATCCCGTTCACTCGAGAGGAAGTGGAGCAAATGTCGGCACGCAGGACAAAGCCTGAGAAATTCAGATGCACTTTTAAACCTAAACACAAAAAAACACCATGTTCCAAAGCTGAAACCTGTACCCAGCCCATCTCAGGGAACCAGAGTCCAGGCCCAAGCTGGGAGCTTCATCAACCACACAACAAACATGCCTTCAACCCCGGTGTTTCGCGTGCAAGCGAGAACGCAAATTCCCTTTTATTTACAAACTGAGGGGATGCAGGAATTTCTGAAATCAAGTTTGACCGGCTAAGATGCTTCAAGTGGTTCAACGACCTTGTTTGCTCTCTCATAAATGTATTTTTAAAGGAATTGAGTTCAAAAGTTGCACAGTTTAGAGCAAGAACTAGAACTGGGCAGAAAATGGCCACACTACACTCACCAAAACCAACCACCCCAAATGACTTCAGAAACTCTCTGTTCACACTTGAATGACAGAATCCCACACTTGGGCTGGAAGGGACCTTAAAATCTGGTCTTGTTCCACCCTCTGCCATGGGCAGGGACACCTGCCACTATCCCAGGTTTCTGCAAGCCCCATCTAACCTGGCCTGGAACACCTCCAGTGATGGGGCAGCCACAGCTTCTCTGAGCAGCCTGTGCCAGGGCCTCACCACCTCTCAGCCAACCACTTCTTCCCAATATCCCATCTAACCCTGCCCTCTGGCAGTGGGAAGCCATTCCTCCTGGTCCTGGAACTACAGTTTCTGATGAAGAGTCCCTCTCTGGCTTCCTTGTATGCCCCTTTTAGACACTAGAAGTTTGCTCCTGGTTTTCCCAGACTTGAGTGAGGCATTTAAGCTTCAGGACTACAGGACACTCCTGGTCTCAAGGCTGTGATGGTGAGCCCTGGTCTTCCTTGCTAGTTTGGTGGTGCCAAGATGCAAAACCAGTGGAAGGACCAGCACTGTGCCTGTGCTCCCAGTACTCCCCCTGTTGACTTGCAGGCATGGGAAGGAGCAATCTGTTCTTCCATCCAGAGCACAGTACTGCTCTCCCAGAAATCGAGCAGGGCATGAGGATTTCAAGCCAAGCCACACTTTGACATGAGCTGCACAGGTAACTTGAGTTTCACGTTTCCCAAGTGCCCGAACTCAGGTGCTTGACATTCTCAGGGGTTTTCCTGCAAACCTGATCAATGCTTACAAAACACATCATAAATATCCCAGACACAAATAATTTAGGCATAAAGCATTCAGATTTTCCTAGTGAAGGATCCCAAAGGTTTGATTGTCTGAGTGGTTTAGTACCAGTGCTTGTGAAAGATGCTGTAACAGCAGTAGTCATGTCAGGCATTTGATACCTTGAATCTGAAAATGCTCCTTCCCCACACAAAACAAGGAGGAAAAAAAAAGCTAAAAATGTGGAGTTTATAAATCATAACAGGAGCAGTGGATGCAGAGAACAAATAACTTCACAAAACAGATCTACATTTAAAATACATGATAAATTCCAGTAAAGCTTTTTCCAAGTGCAGCTGATGGACACCAGGCCTTTCAACACAGAGGAAAAATCTCTAAAGCCACCTTGATTTATGCAGTGATCTCAATAAATACATAAATAAATAAAAAATTAAACAAAAATATGAAGTTGCATCATCATTGATAGCCCAGGAAACAAAAGCTTATTAGTTGTGTGCTGGGGCTGCTGAATTACCTTCCCTGCCATCAGCAGCCTGACTGACAGCTTCCAAAACAGTCTTGGGGATGAAAAATTACAGCCAGAAGGAAAGGCAAAGGCTGGGAAAGCCTTAATGAGGGGGAAAAGGCATGGAAAACCATGTTATTTCAATTAAATAAAATGTAAAAACGAGAAAAGCCATTGAAATGGGTGAGTTTACTCAAGGACATAGGGGAATCCGTGTGACAGTATGGCAAGGGGCTAAAAAGATGATGCTCTTCAAGAATAACGCAGGCTCTGACCTAGCCGGAGTTTATGGATAAGGTCAGATTTGTAAGGTCGTGCTTAAGGATTCACAGCCCCTCACCGCAGCATCCATGCACCTCTCCATGGGAACACAACGCTCCCCTGTCATTTCCTAGCAGTCCCATAGGAAAAGAGTCAGGAAAGCACTTGAGCCGGCCAGAAACCCAATTCTCCACCTAGCAATCTATTTGCAGAGCGATTTTTTACAGCCTTTGGTTATCGACTGAGCGAGGCACCGCGCCGGTTTTCCTCCCGTAGCAGCAAATCTCCTTCCTCTGCCGCTACGTGATTATTTTTTTGATCCGCCGATGGGCAGGGACCGCGCTGCAGCGCGGGATGGGAAAGCCATGATTTCTGCTGAGCTCACGCTCCCCACTTTATCACCCTCGCCTTGGTTTGGGGATAGGAAAACGTAAATGGAGGAGGAAACCTTTCGTGAAGCAGAACGCCCGGCTCCGAACTCACGGCAGGTCCTAGCGCAGGTCACGTCCGAGGGGGTTTATTTTTTTGGGATAAAGCAAAGGCCGTTTTGGTTACGTTTAGGAAAATTCCAGAAACACCGACTCTTTTAACCTGCGGAGGAGCAGTGCTCCCACAGGGGTCCGGCGTGCCAGGGTGGGAACTGCCGTGAAGTCCAACACTGTGCTAAGCAAATTCAGGTACAGCTCACTGCGACGGGTGGAACGGCTGATGGGTGCTCGGGAACGGCTCTGCGGGGCGCACCGGGCCGCGGAGCCGCGGCGCGTCCGCGGGGACCGCGACTGCTCCCGTCGCGCTGTCCACAGCCGTGGCCTCAGGGCTACTGCCACGCTCAGGGCTACAGCCCACGGCCCCACTGGGGAAGCCTCTGAGGTGAATCTCCTCCCCCCAGGCTGGTTTTTCCACGTTCTGGGTGTCCAACCCACCCGCGATGGGGGTGAGCGGCACCGGGCGGTGAAACGCCGCGCACGGGCCGGAGGGGAGGGGGGAGGAACGCGGGGCTGCCCCGCACCGCGCACCTACCGGGGGCGGCTCGGATCCCACGCCACCGGGAGGGCTCCGCGACACCGAGCAGACCCCACGACGCCGGGGAGACTCGCCCTCCTCCGCCGAACAAAGGCTCCCGCCGGCCCCGCGACGCTCCGGCGGGGCTCGCCTCACGACCCCCGCCCCGCCGCTCCCACCTCACGCGCGCACCGGAGGCCCCCGCCCCGCTCCCCGCCGCCACCGCTTACCTGGGTGTCGGGGCGCGGCGCATCCCGCCGCCGCCGCCGCTGAGGGGAGTCCTGAGGGTCGTTGGCTGAGGGAGGTCGGCTCTGAACAGAGGTCCCGAGGCTCTGCGCTGAGGAGGGTGGTGCTGAGGAGTGTCCCACGGGTGGGTGCTGAAGAGGGTCCCGGAGGTCAGCGCTGAGAGAGGTCCCGGGGGTCGGTGCTGAGGGAGGTCCGGGAGTCCCGAGGAGCGGTGTTGAGAGGGGTCCCGGGAAGGGGGGGGTGCCGACGGGCGCTCCCACAGCCGCCGCCGCCGCCCGGGCGCTGCCCGACTGCCCGCGCGCGCGCGCCGCTCTCACGCGCCCGCCCGGCGGAGGCAGCCAGGGAGGGCGGGCGGGAGGGAGGGGCGCGGCCACGCCCCCGCCCCGCGGGCACGCCCTCTGTCGTGACGGCGCGGACGCTTTACGGCAGCGCGCGGCAACTGAGCGGCGGCGGGCGATGAGGCGCAGAGTGAGAGCCGGGGGAGAACGGGGGACAAACGGGGGACAAACGGGGGACTCGGGGGGAACACGGCGGGAACATGGTGCCAGTAAGGTCCCGGCAAGGACCCGGCGCGGGGCGCCATACCCGGGGGTCGCGCCGGCCGCAGCCGTCGGGGTCGGTGCTGGCCGGCCTCGGGCCCGGAAGCTTCAAGCCCGCGTTTTAAGGGGAATATAGGGGTAAAATGGGTAAGGGAGTGGAAGTGTGTTACGGTGCTGTGGGTGATCCCTGCTCCCACCCCAGGCAGGCCCTGACCCTGCGCCTGGCCCGGGTGCACTCTCTCCTGGCCCGTAATTCCCGTTTATTCCCGTAAAAGCAGCGATGGGATGAGCGGGATCTTCCCGGCGCTGCTGGCGCGCTCTGATCCCGGCACCGCAGCGCCGGGAGACGCTCGGGGTCAGGCTCGGGGGCAGCACGTTGCTCCTCCTCCGTGGGGCGTGGGACACCCCGATTCGCTTCCCCGGCCCGAATTCCCACTCCTGACCAAATTCCTGTGACCTCCAAGTCTTTCAGGCAAGTTACATTCCCCCGCTGTGCGTCCTGCTGCTCGCTGGATTAGACCCTTTCTGTGGGAGGTGAGAGGTGAGTGCACCGGCGGGCGGGTTAAGGACCCGAGCTGGATCCCCTCGGTACGAATCCCGCCAGCGCCTCTGGGACATTCCCGGAGCCATTGCTCATCCTCAGGCGTTCTGGTCGCTGGGGTTTTTCCTGTTAAACTCCAGGTTTTGGTCAACCCCATCCTGGAGAGAAGAAACCATCGTATGTTGTTTCTGTGGCTCTTGGTTTCATGCTGTGACACCAAGAGAGGTTCTGAGTTTGGTTGCAGAGTCTCTGGTTTGGGGAATTTGTCCAGAACAAAGAAGTTTGGGCATAGTGAGTAAGGAGCTTGGAGTATTTTCCTCTGATTTCAGCACTCATGGCCTGTTGAACCTTCAGAAGTGGGATGCTCTTGTATCATACAAGAATTATAACCTACAGCTGCAGAGAGATTATTTATATTTAACAAAAAAGGAGAAAGCTACGCTTCCGTTCTGGTTGAATTGATTAATTTTCCGTGAGTTTTTCCTCTGGCTCTGTCAGGAAACGCCTAAGTCCAGAGATTCAGGTGTCACCAAGCCTGGGTCCTGCTGGTAAATAGAAATTGATGTTTCTTGTCTGATCTTGCTCCATTAACTATCCAGACCTGATATCTAAACCCCGTGTTTCCAGGAAAAGTGAATAGAAAGTTAAACCAAAAGGTCTTTTGATCCTTAAAAGACTAAACCTTCTCTGTCCTTCCTCCTGTTCCCTGATAAAGTCTGGATTTTTTGTCTTCTAGGTGACTGTTTTCCTATTTACCTCCACGTTCTTTAAATTAGGAACAGGACTCGAGTGATGTGTCACCTTAAACTATTCACTTTGGAAGTTGTTAGCACCTTTAATTTATTAAAATAGACTTTAGGAATCTGATTCATCCTTAGTTCACACTCCCATTGCTCTGTCACTGCCTTTTTACGCTCAGTTATTGAGGAGTCTCATTCCTTGGCTCTCAAGTGCCTTCAACAATTACCTGCAGAGGGCTGTTGTCTTTAATGGTGTGAAAATGACAGGTTTGGGGTGTTTTGGTCAAGTGTTGGAAAACACAAGGTTTTGCATTGTGTCCGGACACAAAGGAGCCTCATCCATTTATGGATTGAACTCGCACTAATGTCAGCAGCTAATTTTTACATTATTGTAACTTCAGTGAGGAAAGCTTGACCTCTTGCCCTATTGATGCAACACAGCACCGTTTTCAAATCTGTAAATGAAATGATGGTATTTGTATGGAAATGCTCCTTTCTCTCTCCCCAGTTTCCCCCTCTCAGCATTGGAAATGGGGCAGCTGAAATCCCTTTAAGGAGCTGAGGATTCCAGGGAGTTTGCACAAATTCCAACTACTAATATGCAAATAAAATGAACCAGCAGGACACTTGTTGGCAACCTCCAGCAAATGTTCCAGGCCTGTGCCAGTATTTATTCCTATTTTTATGGAAACTGAACAGAGCGTGCCTGAGCCTTCAGGAAGAGAGTCCTGGCTGTGGGTGAGCAGAACTGCTCCCAGTCCACATTGGCATTTCAACACTCCTCAGAGGCTCAGATCATCCACATCCTGTCTCCTGCATATCCATCTTTAGCTTTTGAGAGGTTCTCCCAAACAAAGCCACCTCACCAGTGGCTTTTCACAGCCCCACCACTTTGTTTTGGTCCTTGCTGCTTACCTGACCTGGCGCTGAGGGAGCCTCCCAAGGGTTTTCCTTGGAGCTGCATGTGGTGAGTCATCCCACAGAATTCACAGGCAGTTTCACAAATACCAGATGGCAATAAAATTAAAAGTAGTAGCTAGTGGCAATTAAGCACTTGCACTCTCCTTCCTGACTGGAGGAACCTGCCAAATGTCATGACAGGAAAAAAAAAAAAGACAACTATGTTTCTGTAGAGTGGAAAATTAACAGAGCACGGGACACACGCTTCCCTCACCCTTAATCCCATTTGGAGTGGAAAGCTATTGGCTGGACTTCTACATGTCCAGGAGAAGATGAAGCAGAAAGAACACAATGTAAAGGAAAATCTGGGGCATTTAATGGGGACATAAAAGAAGTATTTCAGCAGTGCCCATGTTAAACCCCCAAATAGGATGTTTGAAGGATGTCCAGATCTTTAAACCAGGCTATATTCGGGCAGGCTAAGGAGTTACTGGGATTTCTTGTTTTTATACTACAAGGGTTTGCACCACGAGCTTGGAAATAGTTGGAGCTCATTAAAGTTGGAAGCATGTCCAAATACCATTGTGTTTGGCTCAGCATAAACAAGGGCTGTTCCCTTCCTCTGGTGACTCCTGCTGCTCGGCATCTCCGGGATCCACCAGCCACACACAAACACTCACTGGCTGTTTCATGCCCAAACACTCACCTCGGCCCTTCCTTCCCATGTGTTACACATGGACCATGGCTCATCCATTCTGTTCCTTGCCTGTCACGTGCCAGGGGACCTTGCCAACATTTTTGAGAGATAAATCCTTTAATTTATGCATCCCAGGGCAGGAAGGGTTATTCCTCATGATTCATATCACAACAAGAAGTGTGAACCTACTTCTTCCTAACAGAACACTCCATTTGCTTCGTTCTTCTTTATCATGATGGAAAATTGTTGACTTACTTATAGTGAATCATATTAAAGTGATCTTACCATTCCGAGCTTTCACACGAGGCTTTCAGAAATCTGAAGATGTTTTCTTGCTGCCTTTGGGACAGAGGAGGGAAGGATGAGGTCAAAACCAGTTCCATGTCATTTGTGTCCCAAGTTGTAGCATTTCCAGCCCTGTCCTGGCCAAGAAAGAATCTAGAGGCTGAGGATGCCTCACAGAACTGAAAAGCCTGGAAGGGCTGCGGAGTGTCAGAGCTAAAGGAAAACCAAGGTAGATATAGGGGCTCTAAATCAAATTTCCCTATGGAAAATCTCCCAAATCCTACTCTGGCTATGCAGAGAGTTGTCATAAAGATTCCCACGGTCAGGAACTGCTTTGTTTGTGATCTCGTCTTGCTTTGTTACTCCTTACTCACGGCTGTGCCTCCTGTGTTGGCAGCCCAGCAGGTTCTCCTGGAACAGGTCATGCCTCTGGCACAGAGCTGGGGCACCCTGTGCTTGGAGAAGCGGACCATATGTCTGCCAGACAGCTGAAAAAGGTTTTTATTTAAGGGAATACCAGTGATGCAAAGAACTCTAGTGCTTGTCAGTGCACAGGTAAAACACTAAGACATGCAAACACCACCTGACTTCTGGATCACTCCTGGTTTCTGTGCAGGAACTGCTCTGAAACTTGTTTGTTGTGAAGTTCAGATCCTCAGGATGGAAGGCTGATCTCATTGGAGCCACAGTAGGTTGCTGCTCAACCCAACACTGTGTGTTCTCCATCTGCTCATGGTCCTGCAAATATCCAGCTGGGAATCCTGGGCTCTTGCTTACTGCTGCTGAGAAAGAACTTGAGGTGTTTGTTGGGCTGCATCCAGGTGCGGGCCATATCCTCAGCGTGATCCAATTCCCAACCCTTGTTCCCTCTCTCTTGCAGCTCTGGCAGTTCCCCGGAGCAGCGCAGGATGGATGCCGTGGTTCTCAGCTACGTGGACAGCCTGCTGAGGCAGTCGGACGTGGCCCTGCTGGAGCCCCCAAACTGGCTCAACGACCGCATCATCGGCTTCGCCTTCGAGTACTTCGCCAACCAGCAGTTCCAGGAGTTCAGCCACCGAGTTTGTTTCATCAGCCCCGAGGTGGCTCAGTTCATCAAGTGTGCCCTTAGTCAGGAAGAAATAGCCATATTCCTCCAGCCGCTGGACCTTCTCCACAAGGAACTGCTGTTCCTGCCTATCAATGACAACTCCAGCCAGGCTGCTGGGGGCACCCACTGGAGCTTGCTGGTTTATTTCAGGGACAAGAAGTGCTTCGCCCATTATGATTCCCACAGTAAATGCAACTCTGTCCATGCCAAGCAAGTGGCAGGGAAACTGGAGGCCTTTCTGGGAAAAAAAGGGGGCAAAGCCACCTTTGTGGAGGAGAAGGCACCGGCACAGCAAAACAGCTACGACTGTGGAATGTATGTGATCTGCAATGCTGAGGCTCTGTGCCATGGGTACTTCCAGGGCCGGATGGAGCCTCTGCTGCAGCTCCTCACCCCCTCCTACATCACACAGAAGAGGTCAGAGTGGAAAGCTCTCATCACTAAACTGGCACAGAAGTGATGTGGATGCACCTCTAGCCCCCCAAAAACTGCCTTCCCAGTCCAAGAGGCAGCACCCCCAGTGCCTGAGGGAGATACCCATGCACAGGATTATCCCAAAGAAAGAGAATGTAACCCCTCTAGCATGGCTACACCCCCCAAACACCCCATTCCCTCCAGGAAAAGCCTTATTCTCCTCTTGAAATCACCGGCCTTTCAACTTCTAATAACGAGAGTCACTTTGCTTTCAAAGAAACCCTCTCCACGATAAATTTTTACAGCTGTGGCAAAACAGGTTGCTAAAGAGACTTCTCCACCTGTGCCCAGCACACTCTCATTAAGTGGCTTTAGCTGGCTCCAGGCATTGTCCTTCCAAGCCAGGTTTAGCAAATGCTCTTTAAACCCGAGCCCCCGAGTGCTTTATTGTGGATAGTTCTAGTTTGTGCCTCCTGCTAATGGTATTGCAGCAATGTGGGATTTAGTAGCCAGGATTTTGTACCCTTGAAAACTTGACACTGAGATGTCACTGCAAAAAGATGAGACTGCAAAGGAAATGCTACAATTAATTTAAGAACAGGGCAAAATCAAAGTCAGTTTTCGTAAGCCAGGTGCTTCTCAGCCACACAGCGATGGTTCTTTTTGGTCTCCCACCCCTGCTTGTTCTTACTGCAAATTAAAACCCGACTCTGAACTGATGGAAGATTAATAGGAAGCTGAGAAAGCCAATCCTAGGAAAAGAAACTTAATTGAGATGAAAAGCAAGACTCACTCTTTGAAGTTTGGGGCTTTTCATTAGGATTTTAGGTCGTCTCTGTGCGGGTAGGGTTTGTCAGTGCTCCCCAACCCTTGTTAGCGGTCGCTACTCATAACACAAAACCAGTTCTGTTACTTGAGAGAAAAAAAAAACCAACACACCAGGGAGAACAAAAGGACAGAGTTTGAAGTATAAAAGCCAAAGATAACTGCAGGCTCCTTGAAGTACTTAATGCACTTCAGAAAACTGAAACACTTCTCTTCCTGTGCTGGATGATGTCTGGGATCCCGGAGTGGATCCTCTCCTTAAAGACAGGCTTAGCAGTGTGGAAAATAAAAATTAAACTGAGATGTTGTTGCAGGATAAGGAATAATCTCTCACCTGGTGAGAAGCAAAGAGCAGGTTGTTCAGGTGGTGTCTAGCAGAGCAACCACACCCCTACCTGAGAAGGGAAATCCGGGTTAAATACAACCCTTGAGGAAGGATTGTTTTTAACCTGGAGCTCTTCACCACCAGTGTGTGCAGCAGCACAGCACTGAGGGGATGGAGGGTTTCACTTTCCCTTGCTTCAAGTGAATGTCAAGGAATCAGCCCAGGCTGCCCCAAAACACCCTCATGGCAGCACTGGGGCCTGACAAGGGTTGGGCCATTCCCCTCCCTCCTAACACTGCCTGGACAGGAGAGCAGCCTCCAGCACCAGCCCTCCTTGGAAAACCCACTCAGCTGGAGCCAGAATGGGATCCAGCTGCTTGCTGAAGGGGATTCCCTTTGGACTCTGAGGGGCTTTGCCAGAGCAATGTCACTGCCACTCCCAAATCCCAAATAAAACTCAGACCAAACTGTGTGCTTCCTGGTGTCATCCAGTCCTTGGTGTCCCTGCTAGTGCTGTGGTGCAGAGTGTAACAGCATGGTGGCTCTGACTCATCCGTCTGACAGAGCTGCCTTGGCTGATTTAATCTCCCAATCCTATTTTTAGAGGTTGGCTTGGGCTGGGGAGGGAGGAAGACAGAAGACGGGCGGTGGGTGTGACATGGGCAACAGCAGGGGGATTTGAGGGCAGGGGTTGTGCCCATCCAGCACCACCCTGTGCTTCTCATCACTGTTTCCAGGCCAGCAAGGTGAGTGTCCAGGGACATTCCCTGCACCCAAGGCTTTTACGTGGCATTTCTTTACAAAAAGAAAAGCAAATAGTCTCAAGCAGAGTGTCATTGGGAGAGCCAACATGCACCAAACCAGGCAGGCAGACACCAGATGGGAAACAAAACCAGAGCCTTGCAACCACATCCTGGCAGCAGGGAACCCCCAAAGCACACTGTGGGTTCATCCTAGTGCTCCTCCAAACCTCCTACATGTCACTGCCCCCATGGCTCATCCCACCACTGGCTTTAACCAAGGAGTCTTGAGAGGAGACCACATTCCTGATTCGGGCTCAGCACAGGGACCCCAAGCACCTGCTGCTGGAGGACCCAGTGAACACCAGGCTGGACACATCAGACCAAACATCCCCCAGTCCTCAACCTCTAAACTCTTTTTGGGGCCAAGAGCCCCACTTTCAGGTTGGACTCGCTAAACACCAACTCGTTAGTTGGAAAAACAACCCTAAACCCATTTGCACAGTGTAAATGGGCTGGGTGAATCTCTGGCAGGGACAGGACGGTGCCTTTCATCCTCCAGGTCACCCACGGAATCAAAGGCTCCGACAGCCCCATAATGCCAGGGCTTTGAATAAACCAGACCATCCCCCTCATGCACCCCCGGGTGCTAAATCCTGCCCAAAACAGGTGACACCACTCCTGTCCCCACTTAACCAGTGCCACTGTGGTTTTCAAGTTGGGCCATTTTCATGCATTTTGCTGCATTGGCCATGCCAGGGAAGGGAGCGGAATTGAATTGTGGATGTGCAGGGAGGAGGAGGAGAAAGAGGAAGACTCACCCTGCCCACCCTAGCTGGGTGGGGCTGCAACTCAGGTCCCTCCCCCGGCACTGCTGTCCCCAGGGCGGCACTGCCACCACTGCGTCACATCCCGCAGTCTCTGCTGCCATCTAGTGCAGTAACCTCCCTGGTCTCTCTGTCGGGAGCATCCCTGTCCCCTTGTCCCCATGACAGGATGGGCTGTCCCCATGTCACATACCCTGAAGGGACACTGGGATAGCACAGATTTTGGGGTGCCCGGTTTTGGGGCTCACAGCCTAGCACTGCAGTGGAGAACGCTGGTAAGAGAGAGTGATGTGCTAGAAAATCCTGGGTTTATTGTAATTCCATTTAAAAGCCATTCCAAACCCAGAGTGAGCAGTGAGCTCTTCCCCAGGGCACCGGGATTTGGCCCAGTCAGCACTTGTAGTTCCCAAAACAAACAAGAAAGAAAGGAATCACACTGGTACCACCTGCCACCCCAGTGTGCTCCCAGGGGGGCTGTGGGACAAATCCTGTGAGACAAATCCTGCAGCACTCAGCTCCATGCAGTGACAAGGTTAACACAAACCAGGGCACGGATGCTGCACTCTGGGACATTCCCCAGTGCCAGCCATGAGCTCCTTTCCAGCATCTTCATGGGGCAAGCAGGACAAACGAAGTTCACCTGTGCCAGGTGTGAACCCCAGCGAGGACACCTGGTCTGGAAGACCTTAAAGTGCTTTGCAAGGGATGCACACACACACACACACCCCTCTCTGAGCCCAGTGCTCCAGGAGAGAAGGGCTGGGGAGTCCTTGGCTTGTACCCCCACCCTTGTGTGTGGGATAAATGACACCCCACAGGGCTAGCGGGGGCCCTTTCTCTCCATCCCCACAGATCCCTGTGTTCAGGGCCATTCGTCCAGGAACATTCCCAGGGATACTGAGGGACAAACAAGTGGGTTCTCCCAGATCAGCAGTGGCAACTCATCCACATTTCTGGGGGTTCCTGGTGAGCCCAAGGTCATCTTTTAACAAGAAAAAAGCAAGCCTGAAATAAAAACCAACATCCATCTTAGCAGCAAGTCCTAAGGGAAGGTCCAAGTGCTCGGCAGCCCCGAGCCATTGTCCGGTGCTACAGCACAGCAGTGTCCCAAGGAGAAAACAGGTTTCCAGTGGGATGGGGAGTTGGCACTGGTGGCCAGAACCTGGCTGCAAAGTCCCACCAGGAACAAGTGCCCGAAGGAAGAGAGAAAATACTTGGTCCCATTTTACCAGCCGAGGGAAAGCTGGACCACATGTAACAGCCACGGTTGGGAGGACACAGCACCGGGATCCATGGGCAGGGTGCCACCACCTCAGTGTCCATCCTCAGCCAGCACCTGGGGAACGGTCACCTGCAAGCAGGGAGTGGGGTAAGGTGGGATGAGTAACTGCAGAGACTCCATATCTCATCCCAGTGCCTTCTGATGTCTTCAGCTCAAGGAGATTCCCTCCTGTCAATCCCATGCTGATGCCCATGGCCTTAGCCCCCAGGCACAGCCCAGCTCCAATGAGATGTCCTGGTACTTCCTACAACTGGAGAACCAACCCCAAACCAATGAGGAAACCTCTTCCCAAGCTCCAGAGTCTCATGGACATCTGAGCTTCCCAGTCACTCAAACTGATGATGATGGGATCACCTCTGGTCTGGAGATGGCACTGTGGGTTCTGTCACTGGCCAGCCCAACAGCAGGACCAGGATAAGGGAAAAAGCAATCCTTAGACACATCACAGAGTGGAGCCCTTTCTATTTACACCCACATTCCCTCAAGTCCTCCCCTCATGGCACAACCTGTGTGTCCCAAAATGTCCTTGAGGGTCCCTCACCTCCTGTGCCCGCGGGAGAGGTAATCCCGGTTCAGGGAGCAGAGCTGCTGCTCCAGACGGAAGATGCGGAATGCCAGGTACGAGGAGGACACGACCAGGAGACAGATGCTGGGAACAGAGGAAGAAGCCAAACACCCAGTTGAGACTGAGACTGACATTCCCAATGTCCCCCCCCAGCTTCCCTGTGCCCTCTGCACACTTACAGCACGATGAAGATCTTCAGGAGCTGGTAGTCAGAGGGTCTCAGCTCTGCCACACAGCTCTGCTCCACCTCCAGCTCTTCCTCAGTATTTATTGCACTTTCTGAAAGCAAACCCAGAGTCAGCGGCACAGCCACACTTGGCTGATGCTCCTGCTCCTTCAGCAACCAGGAAACATCAAATATTCCTCCCTCATGGGCTCAGATCCTGCAGCCAGGAGAACCCAGCCCATCCCCAGGACTCCATCACTGACTCCCAGCCTAATCTCTAAGGCAGAATTCCCCCGCACGAGAGCAGTGGATGGATGAACATTTTTATGAAGGTTATCACCCATGTGGAGCAGGGCACAAACCAATGCCCCTCACCTGAAACCAGTGGCTCCTCAGAGGTGAAGGAGCTCTCCTTGGTGCTCAGGCTGCTGACAGAGGTCCGGTGGATACACTGGTAGTTGGCATCTGGCAGTGACAGTGACAGTGAGGTAGGTGACACCTTCCTCCACTTGCCCTCAGGGACGATCACCTCCTGTGGGGACAGTTCTGGTGAGCCATGAATGAAACCAGCACTGCCACGGATATGGTGGTGCCAGATTCAAACTCAAACCTTACAGTATCTCCAAGGAGCACCAACACATTCAAAACATCATCCTGAGGGAGAGCTGGTCTTCTATAATGGTTCCATGGGAATGCAGGCTCCTACTACCAAAGAAGGTGCTGCCCATGCACCCCACACCTGCCCCAAATACCAGCTGCTGCCTCCTCCACCCCTTGAAGCTCAGGGCGGTCACCTGGAATTCTCCAGCATGCCCCAAATAGGGCAAAAAAAGTGCACAAAGACAACAGATGAAGTGGGGTGGCAGCTGACACAGAGAGGGGCTCCCCCAATGGAGAGTTCCCAGGGCTGGAGCTGCCAAAGGGCTGCACCCCACCAAAGCACCAGGAGATGCTGCCAGATCAGTCTGGGTCACTCCTGATTCAGCCCTTGAAATGAATCTTTAACCCCTGGGATGTCACCAGACCATGGGTGACATCCCACCTGTCACCCTCCAGCGCAGCCCAACTGTCACCTCCTGCACCCAGCCCGAGGCTCAGGACCAGCAGCCATGGAAGACACTCTTCTCCAAAGGTGCAGGATATGGCCCCCATGCTCCCTGGATCAATCTGGGGTTCAGCAGGTGTTTCCCGCTCCCACCACCCTACTCATCCTGCAGATTTTTGGGTAACTCAACCACATTCCCAGCCTGTTATCCACATTCCCAGCTGTGAACAGCATCAGGGAGCAGAGTGGCAGTATTTTCCACATCACTCTGAAGTTTTTCTGTCTGTACACAGACAGAGTCACTGGCTGTGCTCAGCCAGTCCTCTTGACCCATCTGCTCCTGCCAAGTCTGGGGATGAGGGTCCTAGAAGACAAGCTGTGATGGCAACTTGCACTCTTTGATGGCACCAACAGAAGAACCAGCTCGCTCCCAACTCTCCAAGCAGCCACCAGACAGGGTCAAACCCACCAAGGGGAGCAGGCAGGCCCTCTCCACCCACAGCATGAGGTCAGGGGGTCTCTCCTCTCCCAGAGCTGCCCTGACCCTCACCAGTGATACGGAGTCTGGCTCCTCCGACAGCTCCTTCAGACTCAAGCTCTTCTTACTGGAAACCTGGATGGGGGGAAAAGGATTGGGCATTACAGTGCCAGATCTCTCTGCTTCAGCCTCAGTCACAAAATGGGCTTTTCTGCTGAAACTATGAAGAGCAGCTGCTAGAACTTATAACCACGGGGATTTGGGGCATGAGGAAAGGGCATTACATCATTGCTTTGCATCACAAAAACCTAGTGAGGCCATGGTTGAGCCAACAGTTTCCACGGCCAGGGTAAAACATCAGGGGACAAAAAAGAAGGGTACATCTGTGCAGAGCCCAGCACATTTCAAAGAATAAGTCCCCCAGTTTGGCAACAGGGCTGAATCATCCAAATAGCTGCCCTGGCACAGCTGGCACACACCCTCCTGGGCAGGGCAGGGCTCCTGCACGGCTTCCCACATGCTTCTAAGTCAGGGAAAAGAGGTCCCCACAGTCATCCTCCTCAGCTCAAGGGACGATGGATGTCCTCCCCCACTTAAGTTAAATTCTTTTTTAACTTTGTACCATTCTTCCTCCCTTTGAAACTTTAGATCTGGGCAAAAGGCATCAATGTGCAGAGTGGCAAAACTTGTATTACCACCAGATTATAAATAATTCATACCCACGCCCCGAGAGAGAGCAGAAACTCAGAGCTCTGCCTCAATCATGACCCAGAAAAGCCCATGGGGACAGAACGTGCCCAAGGCATGGCTCCTGCTCCTCTTCCAATCCCTTGCTGAGGAATGAGGATGCTGGGAATTGGAGAGGGCTTTGGGAGAAGTCCAAAGCCTTGGAGGCAGCGATGAGGAGCTGTGCTCAGCCCAAAGGGCAGGTGCAGAGCCTCAGGGCCATGGACACACGGTAAGAAACAGAATGGGGGTACCTGCAGGTGGGTGCAGACTCTCCTCAGGACATCATAAACGCTGTCACGAGAGATGAGGGATACAAAGATGTACTGCAAGAGAAAGGGATGAACTGTTGGGAGAGATTCCCCCCATCCTGAGTCCAGTTCTCCACAGGCAGGGACAGGCAGAGACATCATGCCCTTGAATCTCCCCGTTTTCAGGAGCCACGTCTCCCCCACAGGCATTTCCCTGAGGAGCTTCCCTGCTGTTATTTTTGCAGCCTGCTAAAATGTGGACCAGATTTTTTTGGGGCAGTCTTGCTCAGCTTTCCCATGCTCAACCCCGAGGGACATGGCAACAAATGGGGTCAGGACCTATGGAAAACATCCCCATGGATGGAAGGGACACAGGGCCACACTCACCATGCCTGACACAGAGCCCCTGGGTGATGTGCATGGCAGGCACACATGGCTTTGAATGCACAAATCCTGCCTTGTGCCACTCCCTGCTAAAACCCACCTCCCAAATTCCGCAGGAATAACTGCTTCCCAACATTCTGCAGAAACAACACCCTCCCTGGCAGGGACAGGCAACACACAAGTGCTGGCAGCAGTACCTGGGCAGGCGAGGACTTGGACACACTACATCAGCTCACTGCAGCCAACAACATCCAATGGGATTTAAAAGCTGGAAATGCAGCCCCGTATCCAAGTTTTCCGCCAGTTCTGGCTGAACGCCAGCCCAAACCCTTTCCCTGCTCATGTTTAAGGAGTTTAAAGGTTTTACGTGAGCCTGGCAGGGATTTGTCAAGCTCGGCCGAGTTTCACTTGGGCTTTGCTTCGTCCAGGAACAAAGTGAAATTCAGGAACAAAAGCAAAGCTGTGGTGTTTGCCCTGGCTGGCAACCAGCACAGAGAGCAGCGCTCACTTCCTAACCAGGGATGGGAATCGCTTTGTTTGCTGCTCTCAAACCACAACCAGCTTGGACCTGGGCATCTGCTGTGCATTGCTGTTACCTTTCTGCTGGCAGTGGTGGTGATGGCCAGGCCGTTGGGCAGCAGCCGAGCCGTCTTGTGCTTCTTTATCAGCTGTACAGACACCACTGGGATCACCACCTGCAGGGCAGGAACACCGGGATGGACACAGCACAAGCATGATCCAGCCAGCCTCCCTAAGACCCACCAGGAGAGCCCCCTATGCAAGCCCAGGAAGGGTATAAAATAAGGCAGGGTGTTATTTTTGGCAGGGTAACTTTGCTGAAACCTTGAGCTTCCTTCAGGTTATTTGTTTAAAGCATCACATATAAATAATTCAGTCCTTCAGCCCAGTTTTAAAGGAAGTTGTCTCTCCCAAGATCCCCGTCAGCCACAAGACTAATGGGGAAACATCAGACTGTAAATCAAGAAGAAAAGCCAAGAGATATTCAAATCTCGCCCCCCCTAAAACCTTTAATCTTCCTTCAAGTGCCATTGCGGCTGAAAGGAGGTTTTGCATCAGGGAATTTAAAACCAAAACAATATTTGGTTTTCCCAGGCTGATGCCACAGGTCATCAGAGCGGGAGGCACAGCTGTGCTCCCCTTTTCTACTAGAGGCTTCTGTTGGAGATTTTGGTGGTATTTGGGTGCAGGAGGGGATAAGCTGTAGTTACAAGCCCTGAGGGACCAGCATGGGCTGGTGTCCACATTACCTTAATGTCCTTCCCAAAAAGGTTTGCATAGAAGCAGAGCCAGTTGGGGGAGATGTAAAGCCTTCCCTGGATGAGGATGTCTCTCTGGAGTGCGCAGGAGCAAACTGCAAGGCAAAGAGAGAACCATGGCAATTCCTGTGCCAGATCCTGCCGCCTCCGCGCTCATCCCTCACCCTGCCGCCCACCTTTCAGCACGCTCTCCTCCGTTGGGATGTCCTTGAACAGCTTGTGGTACTGGGAGTTGTACTTGCTAGCAGCCTGAAAGCAAAGCAGAGCAAAGTTATCCAGTGACCTTGCTGCTAAGGAGACCCAAAAATTCCTCTCCTGCAAGAAAACCTCCCTCTGCCCGCACCCGGGACCGGCGCAGGGGGGTCCCACCGGGCTGGGGACAGGAGCCCCGACGGATCAGAGGAAGGTTGGATGATCCGGCACCCGGCGAAGGCTGTGCCATCCTCCCAGATTAACATTTCCCTTAACAGCTACAGGGGCTGCTGAGCCCTGGCGAGGAGCTGGTTTTCTGCCAGGCTCATCTGCAGGCAGTTTATTTTGCCCAGCGGTTTCTCTCCTCCTCCTCTTCCCTTATCCGGGACACAGTGACAACACTTGCTTTGCGCCCATCGCGCCGCGCCATCCAGCTATTTATATTCCCGGCGCCACTTCAAAGCCTGCCGGCAGCCGCGGCGGGAGGCTCGGCAGGTCGGCCCTGAAACGCTCCTGTGGCGAAGGTAAAGCTCCGAGGCACTTCAGCGCCTTCCATAAATCCGCTCAACTGGTCCTGTAAGGCAGCTTTGTGCCCCCTGCCCTCGGGATGTTCCCATGGGATACGGCTGTCCCGCAGCGGTGACAGCTGCCGCTGTCACCAAAGGAGGAGCTGCTTTGCCAGGATGCAGAGAAGGCTGGCACAGCAAGGCTGGTTTGTGGCAGCCACGCAGGCAGAGTCCTCCTGCCCACAGGTACAAGGTCACCTTTGCTCTGTGCACCTTGTCACCAGATGAGCTGGGCCCTAAGAGGATCAAGGCTCAGCAGCACCTGCAGTTGGCTCAGACACCTCCCAGAGGGATGCCGGGATGGTGGGGGTGCCAGTGGGAGCATTCCAGGAGAACACAGAGGGCATTGCCCCCTGGTCCTAGCAAAAATCCACTGCTGGCCCTGTCACCCTCCCAAATGCTTCTGAGGAAACAAAAAAATGTTCTTCTTCTCAGTTTTCTTCATGGAAAAAGGCAAAATGCCACTTCCTGTCACTCCTTCCTCTTCTTATCTGTAGATGGACCAAAACCATCTTCTTTGGGCATGATTTGAACAAGCAAAAGGGTTCAAATGGACAGAAATGTAACTGCTCTCAGTCAACATTTCCACTTTCTCCTTTACTCTAGATGGAAAATCCTGGAAGTGCTTGCAAGGCAGAGCACAGGCCACACAAAACCATGACCAAGACTCCTGAAATTAAACACAGGAAGCTCTGCCCTACATCAGAAGCTGCCTCTGGCTCCTTCAGCCCACACCTGAGACTCCAGGTAGGCTCTTCCTGGGGCAACAGGCTACAACACACCAGGCTGGTCCTTCCCAAAGCCAAAGGCTTACCACTTCCCGGTGGCATTTCTTGATGTCCTCATCCTTGAGGGCTTCGTTCAAGCAGAGGCTGGAAGGAAAAATGATAATCACCAGGTAAGCAAAGAGCAACAGGTCTCTCACCTGCCCCCTAAAACACGTGTGCTGCAATATGAGACATAGAAAAATGTAAGGACTGAAGAGAGACCCCCCCAGGATGCCACATTTTGGATATCTCCATAATTTATCAAGGCACTGGACATTGCTGAGGGTCAGCCCTTTGAGGGCTGATCTCTGATGAGAACCAGTGAAGGCACCAGGACCAAGGTACTTCACACACACCCCAGGTTGGGAGCTGGAAATGTGCAGCTTTGGCAGCTGGGGCAAGCATTCCTGAGGGAAAGCAGAGGCAGGAATTTGGGAATGTGCCTGAGCAGGAGGGTGGACTCGGCTTTGGCCGTGCACAGGGACATCCATCCATGTCCATCCCACAGACAGATAAAGGGCAAACCATGGAGAGAGCAATATCCTACCAACAACCTCAGCAGCAGGAATACCGTCCCCTTCCCCAAACCCCTCCCACTTCTCGACTTTTACACCCACTATATTTCAGGGAGAAAACAAAGTTGCCCCCCAGCTGTGCCCTGTCCCAGTTGACAGGCAGTATTCAGGGCTTGAAGGCAACAGGAATGCCACAGCAGGGCAGAAAAGAGAGAACACTCAACTGCAGGGAGACCCAGGGATGCTGCTCCTCACCTGCTGTCGAGGGAATCCAAACTCTTCTGCTTGTGGGACACTTCCAGCTTCTCACGACTGTGCCTGGGCTCGGGGCTCTTCAGGGGAGCTGCCTTCTCATGCATCGGCGTGGCACTGCAAGGAGACACCCATCAGTCCCCTAGGGAAAGGGGAAAAGGGGTCTGGAGCTGTAGATCTGTTCCCTTCAATCCCAGTCTGCACAGCTGAAGAGACATCAGAATCTGCCGCTCAAGGACAGCAAGAATACTCCTGCTACTTCTCAAGTCACGTGGAGATAAAAAAAAAAAGGTCATTTTTCTGCCAGGGACTCCCCAGCGCTCAGAACAGAGCAGCCAAATTGCTGTGGCTCCCTGCGATAACACCCTCCAAAGCAGAGACTCTCCTCCTTAAGGGCTGGAGGCTGGGATGGGAAACACCACAGGGTCAACAAAACTTCTTGGGCGGACAGATTTCAGCCAGGGTCTGCTCCTCTTGGTCAGCAAACACCATCTCCCCAGGGCAGAGCTATCACCAGGCACCTTAGAGCCAGTTATTTACCATCTGGATTGTTATCAGAGGCGCTTATCAGCCACGGCAGGCAAAGTAAACACGGGCCCAGCGCCGCGGGCAGGTTATCACCTGGCAGGCCACAAAGGTGACACTTCCACCCTCGGCAAACTACCACCGGATATTGCTGCTGCACCGGCAGCCAAGCAGAGCATGATCCCAGGGGACCGGTGGCAAGGTAGAGCCAGCAAAGAGCCACAGACCCACGGAGAGGAAATTATTCCAGAGAAAGCACTCAGCTCACTAGGCAGGGGGTGATGCCAGAGCAGGTGGGGCGGCGGCAGGACAGGATGAGCGCCGGCAGGCAGGACAGGCACAGAGCTGGCGCACAGCCCGGTGCCCGCGGGGATGATGCCGTGGCACTGCGGCAGAGCCCAGGCCGAGCAGCCAACCAAACTTCCTATACTCCAAGAGCAGCTCCTTCGCCACCTGTACTTCTCTAGACACATCCTGCTCCTGCTCCGAGGGGCTCATCTGAAGGAAAACCCAGGGAAACAATCCCCCCTGACTCAGGAAGAGCCAGGATAGGTAGGGGTGCTGGATCCCAGCAGCTGGATCCCAGCCCAAATGGGCTGAGAACTGAAGCTGCATGAGCTCCTACATCCTCAGAGCACTGACCAAAACACTGTCCGGGTGCAATGGAGCCTGGCTGACTCCCAGCTGGAGGCGCGGGGAATGCTCCCACAACAGGCAACACATACACAGGGGCACAGAACCAAACAGAAGTCAGTGGTGCTGTGTGGTTAGAAACAGATTAGGAAATAGCTCCTGGATCCCCATAGCCAGGATCTGTTGGCAAAGACCTGCCCTAGAGTCCAAGCACTGCAGGGATGGGATGGACACACTGAGGTTGTGGATTTTTAGGAGCTCAGTTCAAAGGATGTGTCAGGAAGGGAAAGGAGACCTTACTGACAAGAAGCACCAAATAATAAGCACCAAAATAACAACCCCTGGCATAGCACCAAAAGGTGTTTTCCCTGCCTGACTCTTCAGGCATCCTCTGCCAGGAGATGCCACCCTGCCCTGAAGCTGAAAGTCCTATCATGGAGGCACCAAAACCTTCATCTGCTCTTCTCCCATGCTGGAAAAGGGGCTCTGACCTGATCTGGAGCCTCCTTTTCCAGAGCTCAGCACTCTCTGGCTTCCCTCACGTCATCCCTTAAATCCACAAGCGCCTGCACTGCTTAATCCATGTGAGCGGATTTATCCCTAACCAGCGCTGACACCAAGGGGCACCACACAGGGATCAGGGAGAAGTAAAGGCATCAGAATCCCTCCGAGGTCACCAAACACACAGAAATCTCCTAAAATGAGAAAAAAACACAGGCTGGAATCCACTTGGAAGTGCTGCATTCTTGTTTTCTCTCCCTCTCACGGCCACCATCAGGGACAACTCCTGGACACAGTGCTAGCAGTGGGATGCTCCAGGGGGAGTCTGGGGCCTGTGAGGAGCATCCTCAGACCCAGCAAGGACATCGCTGGAGCTGCTTTGTCTCCTCTGTCCAGATCTTGCTCCATCCTGGCTCCTAGATGCATCAGGGACAATACACATCCAGAGTTTGGGAGCACAGGGAGGTTTTCCTCCCAAGAGGTGCTTCTAGGCCCAGCACGTGAGGAAAACACTTTCTAGCAACTCATACTGTCACCCTCCTCAAAGAATTTGTTCAGCACCAAGCTGTTCCTGAGGTAAACTCACCATCCCAAGTGTTCCAAAATACAAGTGGAACAAACCCAGTCGGAGCTCAGAGCTCCTGAGAGAGGGTGGGTGTAGAAGTTCCCAGCAAAGTGAAAACAATCCAGAGACCTGATGACTCTTTGCCCATTCCTGACACCCACTCCCTGCCTACACCGGCTCCCTGAACCCCCCAGGTCTTGCTGGGCAAAACCCGGCGCTTCTCCCTCCCACGGGATCGGCGTCTCCCTTCCCTTACGCGGCGCTGGGATCCAGCCTGGAAAAGGTCCGACACGAGTCCCTCCGTCGGCGAGCGATTTTCCCTGGATCCCTTCCCCGCTGCCGGAGAAGCCGCGGCGGAGGCCGGAGCGACCCACGCAGGGATCCCGCCGCCCAGTAAACCCCAGGAGGCTCAGAGGCGGAGGGAGGCACCGGCGGGCGGGCGGCCGCGGCCCGAGCGAGCCCGGGCGGGATTCGGCGAGCTGCCCTTGGTCCCGGCGTCCAAGGTCATTTCAGTCCCGCGTGTCGGAGCTGGAGCGGAGCCACCCCGGGATGCTGGAGAGGAACGGCCGGAGCCGAGCGGCGCTGGCAGGAGAGAATGAGGCGCGACGTCAAGGCCGGAGGGAGCCCCGCGTGTCTCTCCCGCGACGTCCCCGGTGTTCCCCGCCCCGGGAACCGGGGGATCACGGCCGGGACGGAGCTGAGACCCCCGTCCCGGGATGTCCGCAGGTCTCATCTCAGCGGGAGCCGCTCTGAGCGCCCCGGGCACGGCGGGAGCACGCAGGGAGGCGACCCTCGGCCTGCGGGGCTGTGCGGGGCTCTGCGGGGCACGGTGGGACTGTGGGGCTCGGCCACCGCCGGGGCCGCGCCCGGGGCAGCCCCGGCGCAAATCCCACCCCCGCCGGCGCTCAGAGCCCCTCAGGCGAAGCCGGCGGGGCGCCGGCGGGAAGCGGCGGGACTTCTCCCCGGCCCGGCCCGTCTCTTCAGGGAATAGGCGAGGAAGTGTCGGTGTTTCCGCGCTCCCCTCAGCGCGGCGCCGCCGGCCGGGACAGGCCGAGGGCCAACACCGGCTCCGCGGTGTTGGCGGGAGGGACGTGGCCCCGGCGCCCTCCGGCCCCGAACCCCTTCCCGGTCCCGACCTCCCTCAGTCCCGGCTCTCCCCCGCTCCCGGAGCCCCCCGAGCCCCCCTGCTACCTGCGCGCGGCCCCGCGCGCCGCCGTCATGCCCCGCGCGCCCCGGCCTCCTCGCGCCGCCACGGCGCCCGCCCATTGGCCGCCCGTCGCCTTCCACCCCGCCCATTGGCCGCACACTGCCGAGCCCCGCCCCCTTCCGCCCGCCCATTGGCTCCCACCGCGCAGTCCCGCCTCCGGCACGCTGAGTAGCGCCTCCCGCCCCCGCAGGCCCCGCCCACCGCCGTGAGGGCCGGAGCCCGGCGGGATCCTGGCCCTTAAAGGGAGCTCTGTACAGCCCCTTAAAGGCGCCGCTATAAAGCCCCTTAAAGGGACTTCTCTGTACAGCCCCTTAAAGGCGCCGCTATACAGCCCTTTGAAGGGAGCTCTGTACAGCCCCTTAAAGGCGCCGGTATAAAGCCCCTTAAAGAGACCGCGTGGCGGGAGAGCCCCAGCGCCCTCCGCCCCGGGCGGGTCTCAGGCCACGCGGGAGGGACCCCGAGCACCCGGGGGAAGCCGGCCTGGATGTCAGCCAGGCCCCAGGTTCCCTGCTGGGTCTCTCCCCCAGGCACAGAAACCCCAGCTCCTACAGACCCGACAACCCGCCCCCCGCAAAAAACGCCTGTAGAGCCCCCAACCGCTCCTTGGGCCCACTCTCCAACAGATAGATGCCTCCGGCCCTGCCGCTCCCTCGCCTGTAGAGCCCCTCAGCTCCCCACAGGCAGCCCCAACCCTCGTAGCAAACTCCTCCACTGGCACCGCCCTCAAACTGCAGCACATTCCCCCAGCCCCTGCAGACCCCCACACCCCGCATGGCTGCAGACCCGACCAGACAGCCCAAGCCCTGCAGACTGCTTCAGCAGATCGCCGCCAGGAACCCGAAGCACATCCCCAACCCTTGCAGACCTCCCCAGCTCCTGTGGCCTTTCACCACGTCTCTCCCTACCCCTGCAGACCCCTCACCAACCCGCAAGGAGCGGCTCAGCCCAGCAGGTGCTTCAGCTTCTCTTTATTGATGGACAGTTGTGCTCTCCCACCCCAGGGCCCATCAGAGTGCTGGGTGAGTGGGGGCTCTGGGGTGGTGGGGGGACATGACTAACACAGGAGACAACGCCGCAAGGGGAGCATGGGACGCTCTGTGCACGGAGCCAACACCCTTCACCTGCCCCCATTCCCGAAACAGCCAGCCGAGAAAGGCTGGATCTGCCTTGGAGTGGGTCTGGGGAGGCATATAGCCATCACAAAAAGGGGGAGTAGCAGCTTGCCTCGAGCAAGGAGGGGTCCAGCAGAACCGTTGACCACACATCGCCTCTTCTCCTTCCCCAAAACCCCACACCAGGGCCAGGGAAAGGGACATTTCACACTCTGAGGACAGTCACCGGGAAAGAGGAGTCCCAACAGCACGCAGAAACCTCCTACGCTGACTCCAACACACATCAAGGCAGGACTTTAACTACAGGGAGAGATTTTTAAAAAACTAAACACTTCAAGTATTTTTTTTTTAGTGATTTAAGGTCTCTTGCCCCTGCTGCTGCTGCACTGGGTGGTGTTTAGCAACCTACATCCACTCTAGGGACAAGGACAACAGCGCAAGCGATGGCTGGTCTACTGCAAGGGGAGACGGGGCAGTGGGGTGGTGGGAGGGGACAGGGGAGGGGAAGAAGACCCAGTGGGCACTCAGGGTACGGGCACCACACGCATGGTGTTGGTGTAGCCGGAGCCAGGGCGCCAGCCTGTCAGCACGATCACCAGGTCGCCGCTCTTGAAGAATCCTCGAGCTTTGCCTAGGAGAGAAGAGGGAGGCATCAGAGCCCAGTCCCACCCTGTCTCCTTGCCATGGGGCAACAGTGTTCATCAACCACTACCCAAGTCACTAAGCTGCCTGTGCCACAGCAGTTGGGGCTCCAGGAGCATATCAAAACCCCACCTTCCTACTGCCCACCCATCTGACACCCTTCGCCTCTGCTCTGCGGTTCTCTGCAACAGAACTTGAAATTCCACAGCACATGATTTGGAGGGGGTGCAGGACAAAGTCAACCCAGGCTTCCCTTGTCCCTCAGGAGTGGTGAATGTCATATGTCTATCACTCACCACCATATACCCAGCCTGGTCTTCTGCTGGAAATTCCTTACAGACAGTTGTGCCAAACCCACCACCCCATTTCCCAATCAGATGTGGTTCTGCTCATGCAACCACCACCAGTTTCCTGTCCGGATCCAGTTACCACACAGGCAGCCAGTTCCTCTCTTCCCATCACCAGTGAGCCCAAAGTACCACCTAGGTGCTCAGGGCCACCAGGTCCCACCACAGCCACGTCCCACAGGAGGGTGCCACTCACCAACATTCATGCCCAGGGTGACACGCAGGTCCACATCCTCGGCCCAGGCGTCCTGGGCAGGGTCTTTGCAGAGCACGGGGAAGATGCCGCGGTACAGGTGGGCCTGGCGCGCTGTCTGCTCATTGCGGGTGATGGCGATGATGGGGGCCCGCGGGCGGTACCGCGACACCAGGTGTGCCGACCTGCAGGGAAAACAGCCACGGTGGGGCTCCACACAGCCAGCTCAGCCTCCAGAGAGGACACCTGGGAACGGCCTGTGGGAGCACAGCAGCACCAAGGTATGTCTGTCAGCCACCAGGACTCCCAAAGCCCCTGGGGGGATGTGACCAGTTTCCACAAAATCCACTCACCAACCAGCTTGGTGCTCTGCTAGGCAACTGGGCAGACCACCACTGCTTGTCCCCACTGGTGGTGACAATCTCTTCACCTCCATGTTTAGCAAATGCTATCAGGGTGTTTTGGTCCCTGAACAAGCCTTTACTTGTCTCTGTTGCTATGTTAGGGTGGCGAGATGCCATTTATTCCAGCCTCTGCAAGCAGGCCTTGGCATCTCAACAGGGGTCCCTGAAAGTTCCCTGTTTTGAGGCACTCCCGGTTTTCAGGGTGGAAAGAGCCGGTGCCAGCAGCGCTGCCCAAAGCATGCCAAGGAGGAAGCCATCCACCTCCCAGCCACCCTGAAGCCAGCAAACAGGCCAGTTCCTCCACACAGAGCTCTGCTCCTGCACCCCATGGGAAGCAAATGCAACACAGGCCAAAATTTGTACTGGGAAGTTGGGCACAAAGCCTTTAAAATGCTTTAAAACACCTTAACACAGCAGCAGCACAGCCTGGGTGGGGACTAGACTACAGCCTTCCATTCTCTGAGCACTGCTGAGGGAGAGTATCTACAAACAAATTCAAACTGCAAGGGTGTGGCATCTGCAGCTCCATCTTTCCAACGGACATGCTGGTGTCTCCACTTGCTTTTGCAGCCTCGTTTAGTGGAGCCAAGCTCAGCAACACTCAAATGCAAAGTTTGCTGCTTAAAGCAGGAGACAGCAGACTGCTCCAAGCACCCAACCACACGTGCCAGCTCTCAGACAATCTTTCCCACACTGTCCAAGCCGCTTCCCATGAGATCTGGGAGATTCAGGTACTCACAAGAGTTAACCTAATCCACAGCTAAAAATATTCAAATATCAGAGTTCAAATTCTTTAAGAAGGTCAAGTGTAAGGTTGGAACATTTGACAAAGAAACATTAGAAGCATGAGGACATCCAGAACTCGGTGCTTACAGCTCCCTCCTCATCTCTGCAGAAAGGCATTTTCTACTTGAAATCATTTTAAGCTGTACATTTTGGTCAAAGTTTCACTGATGGTCTGCATCTTCAGATACATGTGCTGCACTACTGTTTTGCTGTGAATCCAGCGTGAGAAATCCTCCTTTCCTTCCAGAAAGCAGTCTGAGACTTATGGTCGGACGTGCTTTGGGAGCAGGCAGCCAAGGTCCTCTCTAGATGGACGAGCTGATCCATGAGATTCCAGCTCCCATTCCACAATGGAAGAACCAAATCTCTGCTTGGCAGCTGTCACCGTTGCTGGACAGAAATCCCAAACTACATTATTCCAGCACACTTCACCTGCAGCCACTGAGCTCACCTGGTGCTTGCCATATGCCTGTCTGTGCAGAGAGATTATCTGCAGGCAGGGACAAGGAATCCTGGAAGAGGACATTTCCAACACTTTCCATTTCCCTGCCTATCACAGCTGCGCAGTCCCTCTTCACCCCTTGGGCTCAGGCAAGCAGGGCTGATGACTGCAAAGTCTAGCAAGGGACCAATCATTTGGATGCTACTACAAAAGGCCAAAGCCTTGATTAAAAAAAAAATAGATTCTGCATCCACTGAACTTCTGTCTCACTGTTACATTGATGATTTCTTGCCAAGTAGTTTGAATTGAAGCTGCAACGCTTATTTTCCCTTGGCTCTTCCAGCTGGCGCCACTGCCACTTGTAGCAGTGAGGGGAGGCTGGGCTCGGAGCTGGTGCCACGCTGGCAGAGGGAGGCTGAGGACTCGGAGCGTAGGGATATGTGTCCATCTCCCAAGGAACCAACACTGCAGGCACTGCCAGAACCTGACTCCACTGGTCTCTCAAAGCCATGGGATTCTCCTTCCCCCACCCAGTCGCACAGCAGGCCTGGGGGCACTTGTACCCTCCTACCTTCCAGACTTGGTGAGGACAATAATGGCCCCGCTGCAGCACTTGAAGGACGCTTCCACAGCGCCAACTGCAGCGGCCTCGGTGGGGTCGCAGTTGAGGGGGGTCAGACGACGCAGTTCCTCAAACAACTGCCTGTGAAAGATGGCGGCTTCGGCCTCCCGGGCAATCTACAAGAGCAACACGCGTTCGGAGACAACACTCACGGCAGGCGCTCGGGCACAGGGCAGGGCGAGGTGCTCCAGCAGAGTGCCACATCCATACTGCAGCCTCTGGCACTGTCATTAACCAGCGAGCTCAGACTAAGCTCACCCCAACAGCACCTTGGTCCCTGCAGAGGAACCACTCAATTCCCAAGGGTTCTTTTCCCAATGGTGGCACCTCGCCCTGTCAAGCCCACACTCAGGTGACACTCATGCCAACTGCCAGGCACTCTTGCTCTGCTCCTGCCTACTGGGATACCTCCCTGGCACGGGGTCAGCTCACATGGCAGCGGTTTCACAAGGCTGGGATGGGCAGCGAGAAGCTGGCCAAAGCCTGCAGTGTTAGAGCGCAGTGTGTTCTGCCACGGAAAGGGCTGGCCCAAGCCCCCTCCTGAGCCCTACCTGCCGGACTCGGTCAGGACTAGCAGGGCTGCAGCTAAGCACTTAAAAGAGGCCTCCACCGCGCCCGCCGCCATGGCATCGGCAGGGTCCCTGTTGTTAACATTGAGGCGTAAAATTTCTTCAAACAGCTGCCGATGAAACATTGCGGCCTCAGCCTCGCGGGCGATCTGCAGGCCCGAGTGGGAGGGAAGGAGGAGAACAGAGGAAAGAAAAGAAGGAAAGATATACCAGAGGAACATGAGATCACGTTAACTTGCTTAATTGTCATAGTAATGCATGCAAGAGGGTATTAAGGTGAAGCAGTGAAGCTTTTTGTCTCTCAGGTTCTGACTTTGCTAAATGCAATCCAGACTAAAATTCACCGTACCATGGCTGGCAGGCCCCAGTCACTGGGCAGGCATTCCAAACATGGTATTTTTGTTGTATCTGGGAGTTCCCACAGAGCAGACAAACATAAATTGCTTTTCAAGGAGCAAAACGAGCCAGCTCAGAGCCAGACTATGCTTTGTCATGGCTGCTTATGCCTTCCCTGAGAGACTCTTATGCCACCTACCTGCCTGCCCATGGTCCTGCTTGCAATTCTGTAAGAGGGAGTATCTGGCTTTCTTTCCTAGGCTCCCAACACCAGAGTGCGGCTGGAACAGTTTTCATGGAGCCAACATGCAAGCAACACACTTTAAATGTCATCTCTGAAGGTGGGAGACTGTTCTCTCAGTCTTGTTACATTTAGTTTAACTTCAGGGTCAATGAAGATTTTATTTGAAAGCCTATAAAGATTTATTTTAACTTGAGAGTCAATAAAGCTTCACATCCAAATGGGATACCAACTTCTTTTTGGTAATAGGGAAACAAACAGGAACAAGTCTTCCTTATAGGGTTGTCACAGTGTGGATGTTGGAGTGTTTGCACAGTGCCAGATATAGACAGACGAGAGGGACAGAGGCACAACTAAAGGCTTTGTGTTCTGTATGAGCATTGGCAACAGGTTCAGCAACCTGTTCATCCCAGAATCCTGGGAATCTTCATGTTTAATCATCTTGGAAGGCCTGACAACCCGATAAAGAAGGCTTGCAGAGACTAGAAAAGCATGCAAAGGTTCGTGATCTTCTCAAGGACAACTTCATCCAGTTACTCCACAAAGTGAACAGCTGCTACACAAAGCATGACAAGTTCATGTTGAATTAGGGACTGATGTGCCACCTCAGTGAAAGCTCTGGAGTTAGAAAAATCAGCATTTTGCTACTCTAGTATTAATGAATTATTTTATGTGATGCTGGGAATTATCCCTTCCACTGTTATCAGTTTAAGCCAAAGCAGTTAAGTATCTTAGATCTAAAAATAACAGGACACAGGCAGCAGGCCGGAAGAGCAGGCCAGTGCCAACTTGTCCTAAAGCATATTGTTACTGCTGGATTTAGATAAAAGGGGAGTATTTGCATCACAACACTTACTCCAAATGCAGGAGCTGGAAGCATGGTGGTTTATTTTCAGCTCCTGGTACAAATGCAGAAGGTCCATGTAACACAGAGAGCAAATCTGATTTTAGAGGGAATTCTGCACTACCCATGTGTAATGGAATGTGGGAATAGGTGTGTGCTTTGACAGCGGCTGCAGAGGGGCACAGCAGCCATTAACTTCACCCCAGAGCTGGCTTTGCTCAGACAGGAATAGCTACATAGAGTTTCCAGTTGGTGCACGAGTGGAGATACCAGGGAGGTGGGAGAAAGGAAAATGGAGAGGCTGTTTAAACCTTGGTCCTATCAGGCAGCATAGCATAGCCAGGCTGGGCTTTGAAGTGTGGATCCTGATTGGAATGGCAAAGATGCCCACTCCCACCTACAGCAATCAGCCTGCCCAGTACTTGGAAGTTTGCTGCTGCCCACTTCAGATGGTAACATCCACCTGCTCCAGCCATGCTGCAGATCCCCAGACCATGGTTACTCAGGACATTATTGCTGGGCTTGACTAGTAAGAAGTGAATTAGCTGAGAGGAAAGATCCTCACTGTACCAGCATGTGCTTGTGCTCCTACCGTAAGAGTTGGCACCTTGCTGCCTGAAACATCCCACACCTAGTCAATCTGTATTTCAATTTCTGCACAGTGTTAAAGCCTTCAGTGCTTCTCCAGGGGCCCTGGTGGAATGAACACCATGCCCAGGTCTGTAGGAAAAGGGAAGCACGTGCAACAGATCCTCAAATCAGTCTACAGATACAGCACAATCTGCCCAGACCAAAGAATTAATGCCAGGATGGAAACCCAGGCATAAGATTTGCTGCAGCAAGTTCCCAAGTCTTGGTAGGCAGTAGGTCCTTGTGATTTAGGGGTTGGAAAAGGAGGGAGAAGCTTTAAGGTGCACTGTTAGCATTTGGCCTGTAAAGAAGCACCACCGCCCAGTGATCGTAAGCCGTATTTTGCATTTGCCTCATGCAAAAAAACACCACTCCATACTGAGGTAAAATATGTTTAGGTAACACACTGCAAACCAACACTGGCTGAGTTGAATAACCTACAGAAGCTGAGTTACAAATAAAACTGGTGAGAGTTAGAACTTGTGATGTGATTCACATTGTGTTGTGATTCACAGCACTGGTAACTGGGGAGCAGCAACGCTCACGGGTACTTGATATAAGGCTTATATCAGCTGAAACACGAACTTGAAGCAGAGCAGAGGTTTCTGGCAGTTCAGGCATGTAAAAGTATGGTGCTGTCAGTACTCATGCAACAAACCCCCCCAACCCCCAGCACACAGCAGGTGCTGAATGCAACAGTGCTGTAAATCACCCTCAGGAGCCTCCCCACCCCCTCCCATGCAGGACTCAGCCAAAACCTTTCATTATGTATAGATAAACTGCTTAAAGCAGCTCCATAACCCTGCAGAAGTTTAAGGCATTTAATATGCCACTGCAATAGGACATTGGATGAAATTTCTGCCAATTTCCTGGCAATGGCAAAAAGAAACGGGAAGTTTTATATCTCAGCATTTCAGAGCAGCTCTCAGCTCTGCTTGGCAAGTTTGGAGCACACAAAGTGAGATTCCAGGCCCTCAGGACCATGTTTGTTCAAAAAAAAAAAAAAATCGCCCACAGCAGAGTGTGAGGAAAAAAAATGGCTATTTTAAGCAGCTGGGTCCATTTAGGCCTTTGAGTAGCCAGCAGCAAGGTGGTGTCCCTGTCCCAGGCAGGGCAGGGCAGTACTCACAGCGTGCTGCATGCGCACAGCCTCAAGGGGATAATCTCCCTTGGCTGTTTCCCCGGACAGCATGATGCAGTCCGCCCCGTCCAGGACGGCGTTGGCGACGTCGCTGCCCTCAGCACGTGTCGGGCGAGGCTTCTTGATCATGCTTTCCAGCATCTGGGAGAGAACAAACCCACGGGATCAACACACTGCCAGAGGAAGCAGCTACACTTCAATACTCCTTATGGCTTGGGGAGAAAGAGGGATGCAACTTAAGGACCGCAAGAGTTCTCCATGGGTACAGAACAGAAAGAGGGTGTGGCTCCTAAACCAGCTTTGATTTAAAGCCTCCATCAGTAAGAAAAATAATCCACTCCATTTTATACCCATTCCACATTTACTCCTTTTCCAGGGAGATTTAAACCACACAACATCCCAAATACTCCAACCTTCAACTTCTCAGCACAAAGCTTGATCCAAGGAACTCAGGGCTCTTTAGAGCAGTGTGGCACTAGACGTATTTATGGAAAGCTCAAGTCCAGTAATATATTCTCAAATTTGGGAATTTTATCATCTAGAAACCATAAAGAGCAGGGTCTGCACCAATAAAGTCACCTTCTCCAACACAAGATTTTAAATGCTTTATGTTCAGGGTACTAAACTCAGAACAGTAAATCCACCAGCTTCCTAAGCATCCACACTTAAAATAGTGGAAAATGGGACAGCTTTCCATGAGGTGACCACTTCCTAATCCCTTTCCACACTCCAATTCCTGCCAGCTCTCCTGTCTTCCTCAGGTGCTCAGCTTCCCCCCAGCTGGAGCTCCCCACTTGTTTAAACACTATTTGCTTCACCCATGGGACATTGCCTGAGGCTGTGTTTCAGTTGCATTTCTGTAGCAATACAGGAAACAGGAGCACATGCCATGGTAAATCCAGAACCTTCTTTAATGATTACTGTCTAAAGAAGTCTTCACTTCCACAGCCTGTGTGCAGAGCAAGGACAGTCAGGAAACCAGTCCTCCCAGTGCTCAAAAACTGTGCATGTGACCCCTACCAATCCCAGAAAAAGGAGAAGGATCCTTTGCTCAGCTCCTTCCAAAGCTGTAGTGTGGTTAAATTTCTAAGATACCTAGAGCTCAAAACCACATGATGTTTTGAGGTGTATAACATTTGGCAAGAAGTCCCGTAATCTAACTGGAAAAGATACCAAACACAGAAATGCCTAAATATGAGCTTTTCAGCTATGAGCAAAACTTCTCTACATCTCATTCTTTAAATGAATGCCATCAACCTATGGCTGTCCCCAACATTCCCTCCCAACCAGAGGAGTGAGGAGCCAAAGGTGGTGCTTCCAGTACCTGAGTGGCACAGATGATGGGCTTGCCAGCCCTGTTGCAGCGCCCAATCATCATCTTCTGGGCAAGGAAGACTTTTTCAGCTGGGATCTCAATTCCCAGGTCACCGCGGGCCACCATAATGCCATCGCTGGCCTCCATGATCTCATCAAACCTGACAGCGAGAGAAGAGCTGTGTTATCCCATTTGTTCTGCAAAGCACCTTCCCATCTGTCTGTCCTCTTCTGAAAGGAGTGCTCATGCTTTTCATGGGCTGTTTGGGTTCTTGCAAGGCCAAGGAAGGAGGAAGAAAACCCAGAAGCAAGGCACAGTACATATTCAGTGCTACACAAAGCTGCCTGAAGCTACAAAAAGGGAGTGTGAGTTGCTTTGTTTCAGTGTGACAAACCCAAAGGATCCCCTGCACAAAGCTCACCTGCGTACACCCTCGTGGTTCTCGATCTTGCTGATGATCTTGATGTTCTTTCCCTTTTCCCCCAGCACCTTCCTGACAGCGTGGACATCAGAAGCCTTGCGGATGAAGGAAGCAAACACCATATCCACGTTCTGCTCCACACCGAATTTTAGGTCCTGAATGTCCTTTTCAGAGACGGCAGGCAGGTCGACGGCAGCGCCGGGCAGGTTCACACCCTTCTTGCTGCCGAGCATGCCGCCGTTCTCAATCTCCGTCATGACATAGTCCTTCCCTGAAACACATGTTCCCACAGTTAGTGTTTACAGGATAGCTCCTGCTACCAGCTCCCACACCACCTCCCTGCCTGGGAACTGCAGTGTCAACAGCAGCACACAAGATAAAAAGCACATCCCTTCTCTTCAGAGCATTTCTGTACCATGTGAGCTTGCAGTTTACCCTTGGGAACACAATAGATTAGCCTAAAACAACTTCTAGGCTGTTCCTGGATAAAACAGCTGTTGTTCACTACAGGAGATTGGGATTGCCTCCCCCAAGAAAAGCTAGCAGGTTGCAGTTTTGCACACAGAGCCCTGCAACACCAAAGCCTCACCTCCCACTCCCTACATGCTCAGATTTAGAGGCTTGAGGCTACAGTAGTTTAGGCAGCACTATAAAGGGAGTACTATGGAAAGTAACCTTGCCTCTACATTACCAGTTAAAACTAGTTCTGTCTCTTTACAAAACCCAGGGTCTGTGCTGTAAAACTAGTTAAATCCTACATTAAGATCATAAATTAACCTGGCTGATCATGAACAGTGGTATGGTCCTATCACACATTCCCCTTTGAAGACAGGGTTCAGATGCCAGCCCAGTGAAACCCAGCTGAAGTTAGTTTTTGGATAGTTCTTACACTTGAGGTAGAGAATTTCAGCTCGAAGTCTCACTAAACCTTTAAGAACTATATTCTGCCTTCTTCAACACAAAAGTGCAAGCTAAGAAAGAGTTACTGGAGGCAAAGCACAAGTATATCCTGAGGAACAAGCAAACAGGCAGAGCTAAAATAGCTATTACCCACCTTTCTCCCTAACCACCAAAGAAATCAGACCATCATCCACGTAGATTTTGCTACCAACTTCTACAACTTTGGTGAGATTCTTGTAGTCCAGCCAGAGCGTGTTCTCATCACAGTTCTCCATGAAGGCATCATCCAGGGTCACTTTGAGCTGTGCGCCCTTCTTCAGCTCCACTTCTGCTGTGCCACTCTGTGTGACAACAAAACCAGTAAAAACCAGCACACCACCATCTTGTAGTCCACAGCAGTTTCTCAGAACTTTTGGGAGTTGGTTTGTTACCTCATTTCCTATGATATTTTTTTTGTTTGGAAATGGCCACAGGCTCAACATGGTATCAAGTCTGTGTGGTGAAAAAAGTGTGATTAAAAAAAAGGCAACTTACTCCCTTAATGAGTCCAGTTCGGATTTCAGGTCCCTTGGTGTCCAGTGCAATTGCCACAGGTCTGTAGGTGATGGGATCAGAGGCAAAGCTCTCTGTGGCTTCTCGCACATTCTTGATTGTGCCCTCATGATACTGGCAAGAAAAGAAAAAAATATGGAAATGTTAAATCTGGTTCTACTTGGCTGCTTACAGAAAAGATCCCTGTGCATCCCAGAGGCTGCCCAAGGTGACTGTTCTGCTCCCTGTTTCAGTTCTACCTTCAAAATTTAACCAAGACAAAGCTTACAGTAAAGCAGAGTGCAAGGATACAAGGGCCTTCCTGCCAAGAAGGTGGAGTCTGGAAATTATCTCGTGTGCCCTCAGCACTAAGTCCAGAAGGACAACTCAAGGAGACAGTTCCAAGGTCTGGCCGAAGTGATTTTTTTATGAGGGCACACATCTGCCAATCAGTGGTGTCTCACCAACCAGAAGGCCTTTAAGAGTAACTTTTCCAAAAGCTTTCCTGAACACCTGCCTATTCAACACAGCAGAATATTCACAGCACCAGCAGCTGGATAACTGTGTGCATTCAAAGACCTGATGGCAGAAGAATGTCACAGTGCCACACAAGGCTGTGCTCCTCCCTCCATCAGAGCAAGGGAAGGTATCTCTTCACACTGCTAGCTCCCACACACTTCCAGCCTGAACCACTATCAGTCCTGCAGGTGGACAGGCTTTTCACTCTTTGGCCTGAATCCCCATAGATAAAGGATTTGCTAAAATAAGGTTATCCGTGTAAATATTTACAGTTTATTTCCGAAGTCAAAGCAATCACAGACAGCTCAATAGACCAGCACCACATACCTGGCTTCCAAACCTTGTTTGTGAGAGCTTTTTGCTAAATGCTGCCAGTTTTAGGATAGTTTTGTGACAAAAGCCATCCCAGCTCCCTCAAATGTGCTACAGATGGCCAAAAGATCAGTTTACTTTACTTGTTTAAATAACATTAAGAGATAACCTCAATTACTTACAACTAGTAAGAGTTGTGTAACACTTGACAGACTTTAGTAGCTAAGACATACCCTTTCCTCTCTGTGCCACGTGGACTGATGGAGTTTGACCTGACTCACCTGGAACACTCATTTCCCTCGTGTCACTCACTCACCCCAACACGAGGCCTCCACACTGACTTTGGTATCTCGGGGGATGATAAGCCAGCACCAGGAAGGTGAGGCTGAAAAAAGCCATGCTGAAGTTCACATGTGTGCCCTTAGCCAGAAATATCTAACAGCTGATAACTCTTTATAGCAGGAAAATGAGTCAGTTTATTGACAGTGTGCAAGCTGGGACTGAGACAGCCTTGACCCTTCCAGGCACTGCAGCTGGGGTGGATGCAGCACAGAAAAAATGCCCTGACAGTGCCACAACACTTATCTGAATCCAATCATCCGAGATTTCCATTTTAGTTTGATACCAAGGACTAAGTGGCTCCTGGGAGTCTGACTTCCTGAAGAGTTACACATGCAGAACAGGAATGCAGGCAGAACTGGAGGCAAGTGTATGTAAAGGGGAGCCAGGCAAGTGCCAAAGCACCTCTGTTAAAGCTCAAGCCCTGGTAAATGCTTTGGGGTGGACACGAGAACTGAAGCACTTGTGACAGATGGAAATTCTTTGGGCCTTCACTGGTAACTAGGGCATTTTGCAGGAGCCAGGACAGGACACAAACTCAGGACTGGCTATGGCTGATGGTCACACTCTGCAGGCAACAGCCACACCAGAGCCTGCAGTCAGCTTTGTTGATGTGAGATGGGTAACCAGACCTCATACAAATCAGGAAGACCTCAGCCAAGTTCACAGACTGCAGCAACTGGGCAGCAGCAGTGTCAGAATTCCCAGTTTCAGCCTGGCCACCAACTCCTTGATGTGCTACCTGGCTCAAGAGCCACCCAGCTGCAAGGATTTGACTCCTGGGACACAGTTACTCCACACTAGTCTTTCTCCAGGCTGATTTCCCAACTTCAAAGCCTGCACTGACACTGTCCCAGGGTGGTTAGTCAAGGTCTGATGGCTGCCCACAGTTAAGTATCAGCCCTTTTGATCCTGACACTGCCCTGTGCTCATTAAAGGCTACCAGGGTGAGAGGCCAAGCTGTTACATACCACGAGACTCATGGGTCACTAAGTAAAGCCACCTACAGCTGCTACTGGGTGACATTTTGAAAGCTGGAAAGCAGCCAGGGTCAAAAAAAAAAAAAAAACAAACAAAAAACCTCAGCAGAATGGGATCCTCTGCTCCTCCAGTATCACTGAGGATCTCAGCTATTTATAGCAATAAGGGCTTGACTGTCATGGAGTGTTGATTTCTTCTGACCTTATTTTTCTAAGCTCACCACACCATGTCCCAAGCTCCATGGTGGGACCTTCCAGAGTGCCAGGAATGCTCCTGGGGCAGATGGTTAGCCAGAAAACTCAGCAGCCCATTCTTCTCACTGGGCACAGTAATTACATCAAATCACCAATAACAGATGCCTTTTGATCAGGGTTGTTCATGGATCACCTGCTTGCAAAATCCCCAGCAATGGAACAAGTGAGATTAACTGATAGTGTGCCCTCCTGCAGAGGTGCAAAACAGGGACAGGTCTTCTCAGCTTTTGCTGCTCACTGGGAAGCAGCAGCTTTGGGAACAGCAGGATGTGGGGAAGAACTGAAGGATTTCATGGAAAGCAGTTGGCACAGTGTCAAATACCAGTTACCTGGCTCCCTGCTACAGGGCAATGACACACAGACTCAGTATGTACGACCAGCATGCTTTCCCAAAAGCAGCTATTTGACCTTCCCACACCAAGGATGGTCTGGATGAAACTGGATTTCCCTCCTCCCTGTGGGGCAGGATCAACAGACACACACAGGCTGTAGCAGCTCGGACCACACCCTTACCTCATGGGTGCCGTGAGAGAAGTTGAGGCGGGCAACGTTCATTCCAGATTTAATCATTTCCTTCAGTTTCTCCACAGAGCGGGAGGCCGGGCCTAGAAAGAAGAAACGGTTTGAACATTAACTTTAGAAAAATAATGAGGTAACCCACACAGACCAGGCTGTTTCATGTGGAAGATAAAAGGTAAATGGATACAGCATTGCTCAGCGCTGCAGCAGCAAATATTGTTTTAACTTGCCCACGGAGTGCAGCAGAACCCAAGCAATTCTCATTTCCCTGGATACTGGATTCACTCCCAGCAGTAACACAGGTTAGACAAACACAGGAAAGTCATGTTCCTCCACCACACAAGTTCAGCACTGGCAAGGGATGAAAGTCAGATCTTTCTCACAATTCCCCTAATAAGTTTCACCAAGGCGTGGGCTCCTAGCTGCAATTCTCTCCTATCTAGGAATGGCCTACCAATGGTGCAGATGATGCCGGTGTTTCTGGCAATGGTTGGCTCCGAGTCGATGTCCAGGCGGCACATATGCTCCAGGAAGGTGTCTGCCATGGCAGCGTGCAGCTGCTGGGTCTGGATGAAAGCGGTCCCTGCATCGTGGTGCTTCGACATTGTTGCGCGATTTCGGTGTCTGGAAGGGAAGAAAGCAGTGCCAGGTTTGGGAATCACCCACCCTGAACTGCCCATCAAGCAGAGACACCAAGACAACAATATGATGAATATGGAGGTAACAAGAAAGCTGCTACTGGGTCAAACTAACTTTATGTTCCTATTTGAGAATCCTAACAGGCAAGGCACATTTCTATTTCATGTCATCCCCCACATGGACCACCCAAAGCTCACCTGCCTTCTATGCAGATGTTCCCTTCATAGCTTCTCTTCATTGCCAGTCTTCCCTTGGAGCTACACAACGCAACAAAATTCAAGCACTTGAGTGCACAGGCAGAGGTTCTGCCTCCTCCCTCCCAGCTCTCCACTCATTTCTCCTACAGGCCTCAACTGCACGTCCCATCCCACATGGGATCGGGGCAGCTTCGGCTCTGGCGTGACTGCAGCACGCCCGGACATGGACACTTCTGCCCAGGAGCACCTAATCACAGCAAAGTCCACGTAAGCCTAAACCCCATCCTTTAAGCTTGGGCAAGCAAGCAGGCTTGAGTTGATTAAACAACACTTTGGCAAAGAACATACAAAAGACTGAAGATTTAATAGACCCAAAGACCCTCTTTGACTGAAGACACTGCAGGTCTCCCCCACCTCCTGCACTCCCCCTTCACCTACAGCACTGAAATTTATCATTAGGTTTAAAACTGGTTGTATTTTTCAACATTTGGAATAAAAAACTTCTCTGAACTTGGTCTGTTTGCCTCCTCTGGACTAGAGAGTCCTCACAACAGCAGGACCAGCCTATTGCTTTTCAAAGAGCAAGCCAGAGTTGAAGCTTAACAGTCCACTGGGATGTGAGGACATTCATTTCACAGCAGTGCCAGTGCCCCAGGCATTTCTAATTGCAGTAATTTTGTTCTCAAGTAGTAGTGGCAGCTCAAAGCTTTGTCTCTTGGATTTGCCCAGGCTAAAATCCCAGCATAACAAAAGCCTCTGTTAAAAGAATGATGCAATGTGGTGGCTATTGGCATGGGCAGATCACTCATTTTGCCTTTAAAGATTGATTTAAGGTCAAACTCTGTGCCCTGGGCACACAGGTGATACTGAAAGCAGGCATGAGCAGCCTTCACGTCCAAGATGCTCTTATAGAAACATGGGGCGGGGCTCAGCTAAAAGGTGGGACAGAGCAGGAATTAGAGCTGGGTTTTTGTTCTACCCACCCCAGGCAGACAAAGTCCATCAATAAACCACAGAATGGTGCGAGGGGCACACACCAGCCGGCTCAGCATATCCAACTTTGACACAGAAGCATCAATAAACCCAAAAACTCTGGCAGAGCTAGCAGGACTGAGCACAGGGAAGGGCAGACTAAGCCCTGCCAGCCCGCTGCCTGGCCCCAACGCTCCTCCCCTGCTCCGCAGCCCTTCCTCAGCAGCCCTTCCTCACGTACGTGCAGATCCTCGCGCAGGCAGCCCTGACTCACCCTCACTGCGCTGCCATGCGCCACAGAGCAGCCAGGCCAGCAAAAACCATAATTTGACCTGGCAAAGCTTTTTTTCCCTCAGCTCTGCCAGAAGCTGCTGATTCACTGCAGTCACTACAAGAAGGTCTGCCCACATAAAAAGCCCAACATAGTTTCATTATTATAGGAAAACCCTCTGGTCAGTCCTAAAACATTGTGTTTCAGCCCTCTAACACTTGCTGTTGCACCCTCTTGACACCTGCAGAGCAGTGTCAAGTTTCCTTAGACGCCAAAAAAAACAAGCCTTTGCTGGGAAATCACCTCCACGCATAGGCAATCAGGTTTTCACAGCTTCTAGGAACAAGAGGAATACTGAACAAGGTATCCCAACATGGAAACTGCAGCCAGAGCACATTTTGTAAGTTTTTAAAAAATAGTCAAGTGAATTCTCCCTGCATCATGGAAGTCCCCCACCCACTCAAGTCATTTACAAATATAATTTTAACACCCTTGAAGTCTTTATAAAGAGAAAGGAAAAGTTCACTTCCCAGCCAGTATCCTCTTCACAGGATTTTCCAGCAGTTCAGAGGGCTCAGAAAAATTAACCGCAGACACAGTGACCTTGTCCAGGGGCGAGAGCAGAGACGCAGGAGCCAGAAAGTATCCCAAACACCCATCTGTCTACAGCACCATGCCCACGACCACCAAGAGTCTTCCAAATACTCCCTTCTGCCTTCCACTACAGTGCATTTACAAGGCATCAACTGAATTTTACTGGAATGACCAGTCTCATATTTATAACAGGAATGTCTGGCATTTCCCACTACTCCGCTTTTTTTTTTTTAACATCAAACAGAGGAGCAAGGATTTCAAGGACACCAGAAAACATGGAGCATTCAGTCTGGGCAGATTGAGGAAAGGGGGGTGAGCAATACCGTCTAATGCCTGAATGTTTCCAGCACTGAATAAACCTGAATTCATTCCTCAAGGAATAACGATTAAGTCCCCGAATTTATTACTTGGCCTGCCCAAGCTTCAAGCAGGGTGTCCCAATGCCTGTTCTGGTATCTCCTCAGCTCCTGAATATTTCAGACTGAACCATCCGAGGTCAAGACTGGGTTTTACTGCAGCCAGGTGAGTAATTCCAGCCAGCTCATCCCATGGGTCAGATGAGAGAAAGCCTAAAATCATAGTCTCTCTGGATATGCCCCTTGGGCATGGAGAAAGGAGGGGGAATAGCAACTCCCACCCATGCCCAAGTCTTTGCTGTTCTTGGTGACAAAGTGAAGTAGAAACTGCAGCAAGGGCTGTCCCCAGGCCACAGCCAGAGCTGTGTCACTGCCTGCAGGAACTCCAGCCAGGAGGCTCCCAGGGGGTGATGATTCGGGATTTACTGGTCAGCCTCACTTACACAACCTCATGGATGCTGCAGAACAAGGCTGCTCGTGCCCAGTCACCCTGCCTGGAGGCAGAAATGGTTTGAGTTAGTGCTCAGGGCAGGGTTATGAAATCAGGCAGGCCTTCAGATTCCCAAAAGAAGTCTAGAAAAACATCAGCCTTGCTCATTCCAGAAGCTAAAGGCATTCAACAACAGAGAAATGCAGCTCTGCAGAGAAGCAGGTTTTTACCCTGGCCTGACATCCCCTCTCCCAGGCACGGAGGACAGCACATTCCAGCCAGGCAGCTGGTGCTGGAGGTGGTGTCTCGCTGTTACGTAAGGACAAAATGGCCACCCCAAAATTCCACCCCTTTTCTGCAAGCCTGGATGGAACCCAGGAGCCACCACCTGCTCCTGGCTAGCCGACACTCTCTCCAGCACTGAGCTGCAGATCCACGGGAGGAGAGACCCACAACGGAGATGCCCCTCCAGCTTTTTGGCAATGGGGAACAGGAAGATCAGGCTGGTCTGGCACTTTCCGTGCTGGCTCTGCCGCGCCTTTGCCGAGCTGCCCTCCCTGGAAGGCTTAACTAAAAAAATAAGAGGAGGTGGCAAGCATCGGATGTTTGGTGACGAGAAAGACTTATCTCGAGGGTATTTGTAGGACACACCTACAGGCTTAACCTTGCAGAGGACAGGGAGCCTTTCAGCTTAGCAAAAAGCACCTGGCTGCCTTCAGGCAAGCTGTAAAAACCTGCTTTACAAGATAAAAGCAAGCTTGGGGGTTTTCTTTTCACATTTAACTAGGCAGAAGTGTAGACCACAGCGCTGCATCCCCACTCCAGGATGGAGATTGCTGCACGTGGCAGCGCCCCGGTACTGCAGCCCCATTTCCTACGTGCCATCCATCACCACCCGCTGCGGCTCCATCTTCCACCAGGAGAACGAGGGCCAGACCAGAGATAAAGGACGAGCACGTGTCCAGCCGGCCTGGGAAACGTCTTACTCCCATCAAATTAAATTATCAATTTGTTGGGTGGAAAGGGAATTAAGGCCGGCGGTGGATCACTCAGGCTAACAGCAATAAATGAAAGTTTTAGTAACAGGTTTAGATAGATAAAATAGTAGGTAATTAAAACAAAAAACGCAGGCTGCTGCAGACTCTCCAAGCTCTTTATCTAGTGCAAGTGAAGTTTCTCAGACAAGTTTCACAGGCAGAAGTCCCTGGTTCAAGCACGTGGCTCGCAGCAGTGCTTCCGGCCTCGCACAAAAAACTTTTGCTTAATCCGGTGATGGGCTGGAAACCTGCTGGCACCAGTACGGACCATTAACCCATCGACCTCCTTTTATATTAGCCAGAATTCTTCTCTATAAACGGGATCTCGGGCATAAAATTACACTCTTCAGAGGGTTTGATTTTTTTTTTTAATTAAGCACTTCTAATTGCACAAGTTCCTGGATGTGTCTGAGTAACCAAAAATTTGTCTCTGCACCTTCGAGCCAAGGCAACTAATGATGAGCAGCAGGAAAATTAACAATTTAACATGACAAAACCTTCATAAAACACTGATTTTTTTTTGTTAACCTGTGCCTCTTCGATACCGAGTTGCCTTATCAGAACAAAAGCAGGTTTTTAGATACTGCCGCCTACTTTTAGTAGTCTGAGGAGACAGTCGGGAGGTTGCTATTGTCCGCCGACAAAAGCGCTATTCATGCCTTGGTAGCTCTGCAAAGGGGGTTTAAACACGTTTGGAAGGTTTTCACAGTTCAAGAAACTGCCCAAATCAGTTGGACGTGCTTAAGCGGGCACAACTACGGGAGAAGATTAATTCAGGAAGAGCCTTCTCTTCCCGGGGGGGCCGGGAGCAGGCTGCAGCATCGCTGGCGGGTGCAGTGAGCCGGACGGTGATTTAAGCCGATGCCCTTCGGGGAACTGCCGGCTCTTACGTGAGAGCAGGCGGGGTGGGGGAGGCGGCCTAGCGCCTCACTCCGTCTGCCTCTGACTCAGCCTCCAGCGGCTCGCTGCCCGCGCCGGGCGGCAGCCGCAGCGGCGCCCTGCGCTCCGCTTAACGGCACGGCCGCCGGGCACACGCGGGGCTCCCCGCTCCCGCCTGCCCCGCCTCACTAGCACCCCAAACCGTACCCCCGCCGCCACCCCGCTCCCGGAGCGGCCGATTCCCGCTGTGGGCCGTGGGGAGATGCTTTGGAGCCGGCGTTCCTCGGCGTGGGATCGGAAGGGATGCTCGGAGCGGGCGCTCCCCAATGCTGGGACGCGGAGGGATGCTCGGAAAGGGCGTTCCCCGGTGCGGGATCTCGGGGGATGCCCGAGGCAGAGGAGGGGACGCGGGGCCGGGGCTGCCGGCAGCCACGTGCCCGGCGCCGCGAGCCCCCTCCTCAACCCGTAGGGCGCGCGCCCCCTCCCCTCAGCCGCCGCCCGGGGGGACCCTCTCCCGGCGGCGGAAACACGGGAATAACGGCGGTACCGGCGCGGCCGGCCCCACCGCTCGCAGCCCCTCAGGTCGCCGTTACCTGCCGCCGTTCAGTCACGCCGCTAACCTGTCCTCTCTCCCCGAGCGCCGCCGCCGCTCTGCACGCTGCCCCCACGCCCCGCCAAGGTGATCCCGGCTGGCCGCAGCACCGCCCCCCTCGGATCCCTCCGCCGCCCGCCCTGCCGGGGGCCGCAAGGGCGGGGCGCCGGGGCTACTTTCAGGGGCGGACGCACAAAGCACGGGGGAGGCGCTGAGTCACAGCACGCGCTCGGCCGGCCAATGAGGAGGCGGCGCAGCTGCCGCGCGCGCGGACGGAGAGTGGCCGTCGCCTTAAAGGGACCGCGGCCCGGCGCGGCGCTCTTAAAGGGACCGCGGCCCCCTGCTCACACTGACACCCCCAGCTCACACCTCAGGGGTCCCTCACTCTGGGGGGACAGCGGCTCCGGGTGTTTTGGGGTGCTTTGGAGGGTCCCGAGACCTTCCAATGGGGACACTGGGGAGCAGTGTGGAACCTGCAGTGGGGCTGTGAGGACACAGTACTGGGAACACTGGGGACACGAGGCTGGAGATGCTGGTGACATGGTGCCGATGCCTTAAACAGCTGGAACTGAGGCTAGATGGTGTTAGGAAGAATAGAGTGGGTTTCTATTGAAGTGCCTTCAAAGGTCACACCCTGGCAGTTAGCAGAGCCACAGTCGTGGCTCTGCCCAGATGGCTCCAACATGGAAGGAAAAGAAGGCTTGGTCACGAGATCTGACATTTTTATAAGTTTTAGTCTTTTTGCATAACTGTCCAATTAATAGCTCCAAATTATGAAGTTTCATCCTCCTTGCTTGCTTGCCTGCTGTACTCATTTCATGTTGTTTATGCTCTGGGCCTGAAGTTTGAAGAGCTTGTCCTTGAGTCTCCACCTAGAGCAGGATTGTTTTGTCTTCAGCCACCCTGTGAAAAGATCCCAGTAACACTCGGTATAAAGCTAAAAGTTGCACGCCAACACAGAATGGAAGAGAAAAGCTTAAAACCTAAGTAATCAGTGCTGGGAGTGCTGAGGACACTGTGCTGGGGTCAAGAGAGATCAGGCTGGAGATGCTGGGGCCACAGGGGACACTGTCCCAGCTGTGTGGGAACACAACATGGACACTGAATGGCAAATCCATGAAGGCCTTTGCCTGGTAGTACTGGGGACCCCGTGCTGGAGGTATTGGGGACATGATCCCAGAACCATGGGGACCTTTTGCCTGTGACCCATGACAGTGGCTCCACACTGGCACCGTGGTGACACTGGGGACATGCCATTAACACAGGGACCTGTCCCACAGACCCTGTGCTGGACTGTAGGGACGCTCTGACGGCCATCTGGGGACCCCAAATGTATGCTGGGACCACAGAGGGGTTCTGTAGTGGGCACATTGGGAAGCCTGTGGTCCATGGAGGGGACCCAAAATAGTCACCCTGTGCTGGGGAGCTGGGAGCCCTGTACTGGGGACATTGGGGACTCTGTACTGGGGACATGAGGGAAACTGGGCTGGGATATTGGGGACTCTGTACTGGGGATGCTGTGAACTCTGTACCGGGGACACTGGAGAAACTGGGCTGGGGACACTGGGGACTCTGTACTGGGGACATTGGGGACACTGGGCTGGGGACATTGGGGACTCTGTACTGGGGACACTGGGGACTCTGCACTGGGGACATTGGGGACTCTGTACTGGGGACGCTGTGAACTCTGTACCGGGGACACTGGAGAAACTGGGCTGGGGACACTGGGGACTCTGCACTGGGGACACTGGGGACACTGGGCTGGGGACATTGGGGACACTAGGCTGGCGACACTGGGGACTCTGTACTGGGGACACTGGGGAAACTGGGCTGGGGACATTGGGGACTCTGTACTGGGGACATTGGGGACCCTGTACAGGGGACATTGGGGACTCTGTACTGGGGACACTGGGGACTCTGTACTGGGGACATCGGGGACTCTGCACTGGGGACACTGGCTGGGCTGCGGGAACGCTGTGGCAGTCAGGGAGGGGACCCAAAATGGTCACCGTGCGCTGGGGACACGGGGTCTGTGTTGGACCGTGGGGTCACCGCGAGGGAGACCCGCCATGGCCACCCCACGTCCCCGTGCTGGCCGGGAACCCCCGGCACGGGGATCCGGGGCGCTGCGCCCGCAGCTCCGGCCCCGCCATGGCGCCGCGCCGCCCCAGGGCCCGGGGGGGCCCGGCGGTGACGTCATGGCGGCGCCGCCGGTGACGCGCGCGGCCGCCGTGACGTCAGGCGCGGCCCCCCGGCAGCATGGCGGCCGTGCCCGCGGCGGCCGGCCCGCGCTGACATGGTGAGGGGCCGGGACGCGGGAGGGGACCCGGGCACACGGGGACACGGCCGCGGGGCAGCGCGCCCGCCAGCGGGGCGGGACGGGCCCGCGGGGCTCGGGGCGAGGGAGGGGCAGCGGCCCTCGGTGTTCCCCCGGGGTCCCCCGGCTCGGGGCGGGGATGGGGCCGCAGCAGGAGGAGGGAGCCCCGCGTCGCGATCGGCCGGGCATCCCCGGCAGCTCCATGCGCAGTCCCCGTCCTGGTCCTCCATCCTGGTCTTCCGTGCCGCTGTTCCCATCCTGGTCCTCCATCCTGCTGATCCTGCTTCCCAATCCTGCTGTCCCATCCTGCTCTCCCACACTGGTTCTCCATCCCTCTGTTCCCATCTTGCTCCCCCACACTGTTCTCATCCTGTTCCCCCATTCCAGTGTCACCATCCTGATGGTCCATCCTGCTGTCTCCATCTTGCTCCCCTCTAATCTGCTCCCTCCATCCTCCCTCTCCCAGCCTGCTCCTCCATCCCACTGTGCCCCAAATTATTCCTCCCATCCCACTGCCCACATTTCACATCCCCATCCTGCTGTCCCCAAACACTCCCCCCAACCCCTGTTGTTCTCCCCATATTACTGCTCCCCCCAAATCGTTCCCTCAATCCACTGCCCTCAACCCTCTCCCCAGAACCAGCTCTGCTGCCCCCTAATTCCCTCCCTGTTAATGTGCTCCCCTAATCCACTTCCCAACCCTCTCCCCCATCCCTGCTGCCTCCCAACCCTCCGTCCCCAGGACCTCAAGGGCCAGTACTGGACGGACGATGACTCCGACGGGGACAATGAATCCGAGGAGTTCCTCTACGGCGTGCAGGTGGGTGCTGGGTCCCCCTGGTGCCACGGGAGGCTCAGGAAGCCCCAGGCTGAGCCTGATGCCAGGCCTGGGGCTGCAGGAGGCTGTGGGAGGCTCTGGGTGTGATGGTGCTGTGCCGCAGGGGACCTGTGCCGCCGACCTGTACCGGCACCCGCAGCTGGACGCCGACATCGAGGCGGTGAAGGAGATCTACAGCGAGAATGCCGTGGCCGTCAGGTGGGTGCAGCTGCTGCCCCTGCGCCGGGCAGTGCCAGGCCCAGGCACGTGGCCGGGCCGTGCCAGGATAGCTGCAGTATCCCCAGGCATCCAGCTGTGCTGTCCCTGGCCACCCAGCTGTGCCATGCCCAGGCATCCTGCCTTGCCATCTCTGGGACACTTGGCCGTGGTATTACCAGAACATCTGGTCGCAGCATCCCCGGGCATCTGGTTGTGCCATCTCTGGGGCATCTGATCATGGCATCCCCAGGGCACCTGGCTGAGCCATCCCTCAGGCATACCCTCCCCAGGGCACTGGCCACAGTATGCCCTGAGTGCTTGGCCTTACTATCCTTGGGCACCCAGACATGGCATTTATGGAGCATCCAGCTGTGGCAGCCCCAGGCACTCATCTGTGCCATCTTCAGACACCCAGCTGTGCCATCCCTGGGCACCCAGCTATGCTGTGTCCAGGGCTCTCCGCTGTGGCATCACTGGGTCACCTGGCCGTGGCATTACCAGACATCCAGCAGTACCATCCCTGGGCTATCTGGCTGTGCCATCCTCAGACATCCAGCAGTGCCATCCCCAGCACACCTGGACATGCCATTCCCAGGCACTTGACGATGCCATCTTGGAGCACCCAGTAGTGGTAGCCCTGCTTAACCAGCTGTGCCATCCTTGGGGCACCTGATTATGGCGTTACCAAGGTTGACATCTGCATTCTGGGCAATCCCCCTGTGCTTACACTTGATACACAGGGAGCCACACGTGCCAGTGTCACTGTCCCATGATCCTACCCCGGCACAGTGGGCACTGGGCCACTGTTCCAGCACCGTGCCACCCCCCCGTGCCACAGCAACGCGTGTCTTCACAGGGAGTATGGGACCATCGACGACGTGGACATCGACCTCCATGTGAACATCAGCTTCCTCGATGTGAGAGCCTGGGGTGCCCCCAGCAGTGCTGGGGAGGGCATGGGGAGGGTGGGCACGTGCGCCCCAGGGGTCTCCAAATCCGCCTGCCTGGGTGGAGCTCCCGTGGCTGTGCCCAAGTGTGTCTCTGCCTTGGCAGGAGGAGGTGGCGACGGCCTGGAAGGTGCTGCGGACGGAGCCCATCGTCCTCCGCCTGCGCTTCTCCCTCTCCCAGTACCTCGATGGCCCCGGTGAGTGGGGACGGGCGGGATGTGTTGTCCCTGTCCCTCAGGACAGGCACAGTGGTGCACCGATGGCTCGTCCTCCTCTCTCCCCACAGAACCGTCCATCGAGGTTTTCCAGCCGTCCAACAAGGAGGGCTTCGGGCTGGGTCTGCAGCTGAAGAAGTAAGAGCTGAAACATGGTGGGCACACCAGGGTAGCGGGTGGGGTGGCTCACAGAGTCACTGTTCTGCCCCAAAACTGGTCACGTGCCACACGTCCCCTCTCCACCGCCTTCTATCCACCACACAATCCTGTGACGGGCGCACCACCGTGTGTGGGCTCGGGGTGTCAATGGACCACCAAGCACCCATGGGCGCTGTCCCCCCTGTTTGCCAGGATCCTGGGCATGTTCACATCCCAGCAATGGAAACATCTCAGCAATGATTTCCTGAAGACCCAGCAGGAGAAGCGGCACAGTTGGTTCAAGACAAGCGGCACCATCAAGAAGTTCCGTGCTGGTCTCAGCATCTTCTCACCCATCCCCAAGTAAGGTCCTGATGCTGTCCCCACAGGGGACGAGCCGTCCATCCCCTCATCCTGGGTGAGGCCTGACACTGTGCCTCAGTTTCCCCACTTGGATGCTGCTGCTCCCTACCAGATCCCAGGCAGGCAGAGGTTGCTCCCAACAAGTTGGGTGGATCTGGCACTGGGTGATGGAGGAGCAGGGAATGGTGACAAACAGGTGCTCAGGGGGATTGTGTGCCTGCAGGTCTCCCAGCTTCCCTGTTATCCAAGATTCGGTGCTGAAGGGCAAACTGGGCATCCCTGAGCCTCGCGTGAACCGCCTGATGAACCGCTCTGTGTCCTGCATGGTGAAGAATCCCAAGGTGGAAGTTTTTGGCTACCCACCCGCCAGCACCCAGGCAGGTGTTGCCCCCTTCAACATCCTGGTGGGTGCCACCCCACCTTGGGGTTTGCTTTTCTCTTCTTTCCCCTTCCCAGGGGCTCCTCTGGGGTCAGATTGTTTGTTGTGGGTTGCTGGGACCGCCATGGGATGGGGGGAGCCCCTGCAGGGTTTCTTGTCCCCAGTCTTGGGGAGTTGGGGCCTGGCTGTGGGATCCAGTGGGATTTTACCCCACTCCTGGTGCTGCATACCTGCTCTGCCAGGGAATGTTGGCATGCTGGGGGTCCTGCTATGCCAGGGGGTGTTTGGATGTCGGAGGTCCAGCTGTGCCAGGAGGGGTTTGGCATGTTGGGGGTCCCACCATGCCAAGGGGTGTTGGCATGTCAAGGATCCCACTGTGTTGGGGGTGTTGGGTTGTTGGGGGTCCTGCTGTGTTTGCGGGGGGTTGGCATGTTGGAGGGTCTCACTGTGCCGGGGCACACTGGAATGTCAGAGGTCCTGCTGTGCCAGGGGTTTGGTATGTTGGGGGTCCTGTTGTGCCAGGGGGAGCTGGGGGCTGCCCGTGCCATGCAGAGCTGGGGCTGCGTGTGGGAAGGGGATAATGCAGCTGGCTCGGCTCTGGCTCTCACAGGTCGGCGGCCACTGCAAGAACATCCCCACGCTGGAGTACGGCTTCCTCGTGCAGGTGAGAGTCCAGCGTGCTGCTCATCCTCAGCCTGCTGCCCAGAGCATCCTTCCCCACTGGCCCACTTCCCACTTATGCACATCCTGCCATCTGGAGCATTCTCCCCACTACCCCATGTCCTGCTCATCCTTATCCTGATGCCCAGAGTGTCCTTCTCGCTGTTCCACATCGGACTCAACCCCATCCCAATGCCCAGAACATCTTCCCCAGTGCCTGACATCCCACTTATCCACACTCCACTGCCTATATCATCCTCCCCACTGACCAGAGTCCCACTCATGCCCATCCCACTGCCTGGAGCATCCCCCAAGCTCCATGTCTGCAGCAGGGGCTGACTGCCTCCATGCTTCCCCTCAGATCATGAAGTACGCGGAGCAGCGGATCCCGACGCTCAATGAGTACTGCGTGGTGTGTGATGAGCAGCACGTCTTCCAGAACGGCTCCATGCTGAAGGTGGGGTGGCAGGGCCAGGCCACATGTGGGCTGTGCCCCTGTGTCACCGTCCCTGACACTCACCACTCTGCTGTCCCCTCCACAGCCGGCCGTGTGCACCCGGGAGCTCTGCGTCTTCTCCTTCTACACCCTGGGCGTCATGTCCGGTGCGGCCGAGGAGGTGGCCACAGGTGCTGAGGTAGGGCTGGGGGCAGTGGTGACCCCCTCCAGCCCCATGGAGAGTTGTCCCTTCAGTCCCTGCTGTGTCCCAAGGTGGTGGACCTGCTGGTGGCCATGTGCCGCGCTGCCCTCGAGTCCCCTCGCAAGAGCATCATCTTTGAGCCTTACCCCTCCGTGGTGGACCCCAATGACCCCAAAACTCTGGCCTTCAACCCCAAGGTAAGCGCTGGGGGGACAATGCTCCCCCACACCAGGGGTGATGGGGACTACCAAAGACCCCTCTGATGGCCACTCCTCTCCTGCCCCATGTGCAGAAGAAGAACTACGAGCGGCTGCAGAAGGCTCTGGACAGTGTGATGTCCATCAGGGAGATGACTCAGGTACATGGCATGGCCCCACAGCCCCCTGGCACCTCCCCAGTGCGGGATCCAAGTGGGAGTGGCATTTTGCTGCTGATCTCCATCTGCCCATGGCTGGGTGGATGCTGGGGGACCCACCTGCACCCCATCTTGCCTTTGCCAGGGGTCCTACTTGGAGATCAAGAAGCAGATGGACAAGTTGGACCCCCTGGCACATCCCCTCCTGCAGTGGTAAGGCTGAGGCCCTCTCCTGCTGCCCCTTGTCCCTCTCACTGCCCCACATTCCCCAGGACATGGGATGGAGTGGGGGGCAGCCAGGTATCTGTGGCACAGCCCTCTCATCTCTTTTCTCCTGGGGGGTCCTGGGCATCTAGTGATCTTGGGGCAGGTTGGGATCAACTTTTCTGACCCTCCTCCTCTTCCTCCTCCTCTTCCCAAGGATAATCTCCAGCAACAGATCCCACATTGTCAAGCTGCCTCTCAGCAGGGTAAGGGGCCAGGCCAGGCTCCAGGTGGGGTGCAGAATGGAGGGTATGGAATATGGGAGATGGAGTGGAGGGATACAGGAGATGGGATGCAGGATGTAGGCTATGGGCTGCAGGATGAGGCATGTAAGGATGTGCAATGGGCGATGGAAGGGTCTGGGATGTGGGATGGATCCCTCTGAGTGGGGTTCTAGCCTGGGAGATATGGGAGTTGGGACACGGGATATAGGATGTGGGGTGTTTGGCACAGGCTGTGGGATGGGAGCAAGACACGTAAGTGAAGGACCCTTCTGGCAGACTTGGAGTCCCCAGAACCAGGCTGGGCTGGATCCAGGGCCTGGCAGCCGTGCTTGATCTCTGTCTGTCTGTCCTCTCTCCTGCTGGCACTGCCGTTGCTCTACCCTGGTAGCAGCTGAAGTTCATGCACACCTCCCACCAGTTCCTCCTGCTCAGCAGCCCCCCGGCCAAGGAAGCCCGGTTCCGCACGGCCAAGAAACTCTACGGCAGCACCTTCGCTTTCCAGTGAGTGGCCAGAGTGGGGGGAGAGCGGTGCACGGGGTGGGTGCTGTGGGGCTGATGGACGAGGGGCTGATGCAGGACTGGCTCTTTCCAGTGGCTCTCACATTGAGAACTGGCATTCCATCCTCCGCAATGGGCTGGTCAACGCCTCCTACACCAAACTGCAGGTACCAGTCTGCTCCCTGCACCCAGCACACCCCAGGGCAGCAGGCGGGCAGGGGGTGGGCAGGAAGGCAGGGAGGGAGCAGACATTGGGAAGTGCCAGGCTTCCTCCACTACTGCCCGAACAGTTGGGGTGATCCCACATGCTCACCCTGGTGTTTTCCTGCAAGCTGCATGGAGCAGCCTATGGCAAGGGCATCTATCTGAGCCCCATCTCCAGTATTTCCTTTGGATACTCAGGTAAGAGGCTGTCTGCACTGCCCGGTCCTGCCTGTGCTGCCCGGTCCTCCTGCCTGCACTCCCATTCCCAGCCCCTGCATGGGCCCGGGGAGGTTTGGCGTCGTGCTGGCTGGAGAAGCTGTGCGGGAGTGGCAGCATCCCATATCCATCCCATCACACCAGCCTCTTCCCAGCCAGGCTGGGGATTTCCCATATGCCAAAGAATCAAACCCCCAACATTTTCTAGGCTTCAGAAGCTGCTGCACACACTTCTGGGGGGTTCCCAGGGCTCAGGAGCACTGAGGGTGGTGATCCCTGTCTGTGGCATGTGTCCCCACATCACCCCAGGGTGTTTTCTGAGACACTGACAGCCCTCACCTTGCTTCTTCCACAGGAATGGGGAAAGGGCAGCACCGGATGCCTTCGAAGGATGAGCTGGTGCAGCGGTACAACCGGATGAACACAATCCCCCAGGTGATGGGCCAGGGGACACCAGGGTAGGATGGGAATGGGGACGTGGCACCCATAGATATTTGGGACAGGGTGGTAACACCAGCTGCTCTTCCCACAGACCCGCTCTATCCAGTCCCGCTTCCTCCAGAGCCGCAACCTGAACTGCATCGCGCTTTGCGAAGGTGTGGAGATGTGGGGGGATAATGGAGGGGGGGACAGGCAGCACCCTTGGGGTCACCAGGTGGGTGGAGGGATGGAGGATCCCCGCTATGGGCCTGTGTCCCCCATCCCACCTCCAACAGCCCCTTGCCCCAGCAGTGATCACCTCCAAGGACCTGCAGAAACACGGCAACATCTGGGTCTGCCCTGTCTCGGACCACGTCTGCACACGCTTCTTCTTTGTGTGAGTCCGGCGTGCCCCCCCTGCTGCACCTGCGGGACCCCCGCAGAACCCCCCTCACCCGCTTCTCCTCTTCCAGGTACGAAGATGGCCAAGTGGGAGATGCCAATATCAATACTCAGGACCCCAAAATCCAGAAGGAGATCATGCGTGTGATCGGGACTCAGGTGTACACAAACTGAGTGGTGGCAGTGGAACCCTGGGAGCCCCGGGCACCGAGTGAGCCCCCGGGCAAGGCTGGGCAGGGGCCGAGCAGGTTTTGAGCCCCCCGGGCAGGGCAGAGCCAGGGCAACACCTGCGGCTCCACCTGTACATAGGCGTTGGGCACCCTGTGAGCACCAGGCAGGTTCAGTGGTCCCTTATCCCCTCCCTGTCCCCTTCCCACTGTCCCTAACTCTGTGGCAGCCTGGAGAAGGAGCCGTGGGTCTGGCGTGGCTGGGGACGGCCCCTCCTGGCGTTGGCAGCGACGGCGTTTTTATCAATGATACGAGAAACTGAAGCAAAAAAAAAAAAAAACCAAACAACCAAAACAAACCCAAAAACATAGGAAAAAAAAAAGAGAAAAGGAATCGGTGTTTGTGGATTGAACTTGGCATTTAAGTGTGGGGTATGGGAAGTGGATGCTGGAGAAGGCATGGGGGTACAGGGATGGAATGGGACTGTGAGGAAAGTCAAGTGGCACAGGAAAGGGATGGGATCACAGGAAAGGGATGGGACAGGGTCATGGCAAAGGAGTAGGATTCAAGGGAAGGGTGGGAGATTGAGGGAGGAATAGGGGCACAGGGAAGGGATTAGAACCTGGAGAAGGGATGGGGGCACAGGTAAGGGATGGAATAATGAGAAAAGGATAGGATTGTGGAGAAGGAGCAGGAAACAAGGAATGGTATGTTGGGGAAGGGATGGGATTGAGGGGACAGAATGGGACGGGATGGTGGGGAAGTGCCATAGAGAATTGATGCAGCTTTGGGATAGGGCTGGGAGGGAACTACTCCCCCTGTGGAGTAGGATAGATGGTACTGTGGAGGCAGAACACAACGGAAAAGGGATTGTGCCTTAGGGATGGGAACATGGGACCCCACGGAGCAGCCCCCCTGGCATCAGTGCTGCAGCAGAGATTCAAGTGGGAAGGAACCTCCCAGGAATAGCATTTTGTTTCAGCCCAAGCCCATCCCAGTAACTCCATGGACACAGAGGCAGTGCCAGCACAGCTGCATCCTGCTACACCCAAACCTGGATGGAAACCCAGCAGAGATAACCCAGAGGCTGCCAGGGCTCAGGGTGGGCAGAGGGGGCTGGGCACTGCTGGTCCCCACAGTCCAGGGGCTCTCCTGGTCAGTCACAGCAGCACAAGGCCACGATTTCAGCCAGGATTTACGATGGAACTTAAGAACCGATGTAAGAATTATCCTGGTTTTGGTACAGTCACCACCTGAGTCCTGACATTCAGTCCTGGCATGTCCCTGTCTTCTGTGCCCACTGTATCCCAAAACTGTCCATCCCCACTTGTCCCACACTGGCTGCTCCATGTATCCAAGGGTCACCCAAACCTGGACAGGTCATTCCCTCGCCCCTGGCCCTGCCACCTACCCCTTGGTGGGGGTGGTGCTTAAATTTGTAGGGTTTGGTGTTTTTTCCTTTCCTCAAATAAAAAATAAGTCACTTTCCTGGGATCATGACAGTCACTTAGCTGTACCCACAAATGCAAAGGGACATCCCATGGGACACGGCCACATCTCTCTGAAGCTCCTCCGTCCCTTGGAAAGATAAGTGAAACCACAGGGCTGTGTCCTGTCCTGATTCCCTCTGCAGCCAGGGTGAATTCTTCCAAAAACAGCAATTCCTGTGAAAAAGCAAATAACAAGAGAGGCCTGTGGTGCTCTCCCAGCTTCACCAAATTGTGTTGGATGCTGCAGCCCAGATGGAGTTGAGCTGGCCATAAAGGGGGCCTGGGTGTCGTGTTTGGGTGGTGGACGCGGCAGTGATTGCTCCAAAGAACCAACAAAGGTGACGATTTTGACAAAATAAGTTTATTTCGCTTCACTTAATTTTGGCCGAAACCTCACATTTTTCTTTTATTTTTTTTTAAGTTTTTTTGGCTGAAAAAAAAAAACCCAACCCAAAAATCCCCCCAGACCAACCCAAAATGCAAAGAACCACATCACTCCACCCCCTGCCAGAGGTGACCAAGGGGCTCCAACTCCCCCTGGGCCATGGAGCTGGGGGAGCCACTGCAGTCCCCCCGTCAAATCCCCTCTGCATCCCCCCCAATCCCCAACCACAAACTGGCCCCCGAAACCAAGCCCTTGAACCCCCCAAATCCGAGCCCTGTAGGAAACGCTCGTGGCTCTGAACGCCCGAGGGTTTTACTCAACCTTCTTAATTTTTGTTGGATTTTCTCCTCCTTTCCCAAAGTTTTTTTGTGTGTTTTGTTTTGTTTTTTTTTTAAATTAATTTATTTATAGATATATTTAAAAAAAGCAATAGTCCTTTGGTCCCTAAACTCTAAGGAATGATATGACTCTGAAACAAGTAATCCTATGTCCCTGTGCCAGTGACAAGCAAGGGAAGCGCATGTCCCGCCACCCTGCTCCATGGGATATATATATATATATACTTATTTATATATATCTTCTATAAGTCCAACATACTTTGATCCTTCTTTTTTTTTCCCCAATGCAGGGAAAAAGGAAAATCTTGCCGTTTTTCTTTATCATCCAAACAAACATCCTCCAGGTGAAGCGCCCGAGGCTGGTCCCGTCCCACCGGCTTTGGTTTAAGAATCCATTTGGAGCCTCTTTTCCTCGTTTCTCCTGGGAAATCGGTAGCAGCAAATGAGTGCTTTAAAAAAAAACCCAAAAAACAAAGGTAGATCGTGGCCCGGCTGCCCGGAGCCATCAGCCTTGCTCCCAGTGAGGGATCCGGTGAGTCCCGGCGAGCGGCCGGTGGCCAATCGCAGCCCCGGCGCCGCATCGCTCCCCTCCTTCCTTGTCTTCCTCTCATTCCCGTTAAACAACAAACAAGACCAGTTTGGGAAAAAATTCAAAAAGGAAAAGCTACGACCAAAACGCTCTCTTCTTTGCCATTTTCTCCTTCACCTCCTCCTCCTCCTCCTTTTCCTCCTCCGGGATGCGTTGCAAAGAAAGAGAGTTACGGGTTTGGATACTGCACTTGGGGAAGGGGAAAGTCGTCAGACACTGCGGGACGTCCGACCTGAAACAGAAGGGAAAGGCTGTCAGCCTGTTTCTGGGGGATGGAGGGAGGAACCCAGATCCATTGAGTGGGTGGTGCCAGGCAGAGATCCCTGCACACACTCGGGATGTAAACACGGGAACAGGGGGATGCTCCAAGACCACCACGTCCCCCAGGGCCAGGCGCCCTCACCTCTCCGCAGGCTGAGCTGGGGTCAGTAGGGTCTGTTGGCGTCTTTTGGCCGCTTTAGCTGCACTTTTAGCCTCTTCATGCCGATCTGGAAGCCATTCATGGCCTGAATGGCCGCCTGAGCACTCGTCGGATTGTCAAAACTGACGAAACCTGGCGGGGAGGGGACACAGGGGCTTGTCACCACACACATCACAGGTGGCTGCCTCGCCTCAACCCAGGCACTGAAATCCTGTGGGATGCTCCTGGTTTGCGAGTGCTGGGAGAGGGGGTCCTTGGGTAACATCACAGCCCCAGGTTGCAGGGGATTGGGTGACAGGTGACGGCACCTGCAGGGACACCGAGGTCTGCAGGGACACTGAGCTGACAAGGCTGTGAGGACAGCAGCATAAGAGGGTCCACAGGACACTGGAGTCATCTGCAGGGACACTACACGATGGGATTTGTGGGGTCACTGGGTAACAGAGTTTGTTGAAGTGAGGGGTTGCAGGGAGACTCAGGTGATGGGGTCTGTGGGAACACTAAGGTCTGCAGGTATGTGGAGATACCAGGGTGATAGGGTTTGTGGGACACCAGAATGGGATGTTTGGGCTCAGGGGACATCTGTAGGTCAGGTCTGCAGAGACCCTGAGGTGATAGGGTCACACCATAGTGAAAGAGTCTATGGGGACACAGGTCTGTCTATGAGAGGGAGATACAGATCCCTGAGCTGGGGACATAGGGGAGAGTTGGACCCCAAGCAAGGGACAGCAGGAAGACATGGACATCTGAGCTGGAGACTAGGGAAAGAGAGATCCCCAAGAGGAGATGTTGGAGAGACAGACTCTCAAGCAGGGGCTTCAGGGAGAACTGGATGCCTGAGATGGAGATGCTCTGCACTGGGTTGTCCAGAAGAGCCAGACTCCCGAGCTGGGAAGACTGGAGAGAGCCAAACCCTTAGCTGGGATGCGGGGAGAGACAGACCCCCTGAGGCAGAATATTGGAATATTAGGAGAGTGGATCTTCAGGCTGGAGACCAGAAGGACTGGGACTCTGGAGCTGGGATGTCAAGGAGCATCAGATATTTAAAACAGGATGCTGAAGAGAGCCAGACCCCTGAGTTGGGATGTTGAGGAAGAGCCAGAGCTCCAAGCTGTGATGTTAAGGATAGCTGGGACCTTGAGCTGGGGACTGGGAAAAACTGGAGCCCTGAGCTGGGACACCAGGGAGAGCCACACCCTAGGACTTACCAAAGCATTTACTCTGGTTGGTGGCACGGTCCACAAAGACTTTGGCAGAGATGACGTTGCCGAAAGGCAAAAACATCTGCGTGAGCTCCGCGTCCCCGAACTCCTGGGGCAGGTGATAAATAAACAGGTTACAGCCCTCGGGACCTGGGTGACAAAGGACAGGACATGTCAGCTGTGAGGTGGGGTCACCCCGGGGGACACCGAGGAGCCACCGGCCCCATGTGGGGTGACCCCCACCCCTCACCTTCTCTCTGCTGCTGCGGGATGAGGGGCGCTTGCTGGGGAAAGGCTTGGCTGATGGGAGCGTAGGCAGTGGGATATGCTGCTGGAAGAGAGAAAAAACAAGCTGAGGCCACAGCACCCGACCCAGCCACAGAGAGTGCTGGGACAGCCAGGTCCCCTGCTGCCACCTGTGATCGAGTGGCCTCTCCTACCCCACAGCTGCTAGCTCTGCCTTTCCCACCCCTCCTGACACACCAGAAATGTGGGAACAGCTCTCCCAGGAGAAATGCTTGTGATAGTAGTAATATAGCCTCAAGGCTGAGAAAAGATGATACTTTTCGCTGAAAAACCCCAAAGATTTGGAGTCCAAAACTTGATTTTCTGTTGCAAATCTGGCCGTTGCTGTCAATGCTCCTAATTAAATGTCTGCTGGGCTTGACATATTTCCATGGGAGGCTCTGACTCCTTTCCTTCCATGGCCCATTTCCTTGGCCATTAGACTTGGCCACGTGATGAACATCCAAATACATTTGGTGTCTTGGTGTGGAGGTGGCCCTCTGTCACCTCCCAGATCTTGCCCCCTCTTTTCAATACCACTGCCAGGGCTCCCCCATGGAGTTCTCTCAGCCCCATGGGTATTAAAATTCACTTTTCACTATCCAAAATTCGCATGGGGGGCCGTAAGAGGAGCCAGTGGAATGAGGGAACGGTGCTTTCATTGGCATTGCCAGCCTGGAGTTCCTGCCAGGGCTCAGCACCTGCTGCTCCCCTCATGAACTCATGCCCAAATACACAGCCCCCAGTCCAATGTTCAACCCCAGGGTGATGTTCACCTCCCAAAAATAAGGGTGAGGAGCAAAGAGGGGAGAGAGGGAAGGAGTGGGAAGCGAAGTTTGAGACCTGCATAGTGCTGCATGCCGGCGTAGGCCTGCTGGAGGGGGTCTGCCACCGTGGGGCTTTGAGCTGGGAAGAGAAGAGAAAGGAGAAGGAAGATAGAATAAGCCAGAGAAAGCCAGGGATGCATGCACAGCTCCCAGGGGAAAGGGCTCATGACCAAGCACCGCCACGGAGGGGCAGAGCTGCTCCCTGCCTGAATGCCCTCCTCCCTGCAGTGATGCCACAGGAGCACAAAGAGGTTCATCCAACGTGTTCCTGGGATGGGGACACCCCTTGAGCATCCTGCATGAGCCGAGCACACTCCCCTAGCCCCGGGGGCTGTGGTGGAGCCCCAGGAGGGCTGTACCTGGATAGGGGTGGATGCCATTGGTGTAGATGGTCTCTGAGGCAGGCTGCCCGTTGGTCTGGGGCGGCAGTGGGCTGAAGCCGTTCACCCCAATGGGCGTGGCAATGCTGGGCACCGGCGCCGTGCTGATCCCCGGAGGGGTGCTTGTACCTGCAGGTAGGTACACGTATGGCGTCAGGGCTGGCATCACAGGAGTGCCCCTCGAGGATGTCAAGTGGCAAACGTGGGGGTCCTACCTGAAGAGGGGGTGAGGGGGGCAGCCACCAGCCCGCTGACATTGAAGGCGGCCATCTGTTGCATCTGGGCGGCAGCGATGGCAGCCATGGGGTTGAGGCAGGTGCCCTGCGCAGCCGCCATCAGGGCTGCCTGCTGCTGCATGATCTTCGGGAAAGAAGGGGAAAGGGGACAGAGCGCAGGAGGCAGGCAGAAGGAGAGAGAGGGGAGGGTAAATCAGCATCTCGGCTTTGGATGGATTCTGAGCGATAAATGCCACCCGCTACCAGACCCGGGGACAGGAGTCTTGGTCTTGGTGATGCTAAATATGGGACCACTGAACCCTACAACCACCCTCAGCTGTGGGCAGAAAGCCCTGCATCTGCCCTTAAACAGGGATACACCAGCCCTCCCAGGCATCCACACACCCTGGCGCTGGTGCTTTCAAGGGCCAAAACAACACCCCACCCACAGGAGGCCCCCAAAGCCCCTGGCCTGAACCCTGGCCAAGCTCCTACCGCTTGCGTGTAGGCCCCGTAGGCGCCGAACTGGATGGTCATGGGGTTGAAGATGCCCAGCTGCCCCGCCATCTGATGCATCCGCCGCAGGGTCCTCTCTTTATCTGTGTCTGCAAACTTCACCACCAGGCTGGACGAGGCGCCCTGAGGTGGGGGGAAGATGGGGCTGATTGTGGGACCAGAGCAATGCCCCAAACTGTGCACCCACTGTGGGCGTGGCTCGCAGCTTCTGCAGGATCCTCAGCCCTGGGGACGCTGCCCAGCTTGGCAGCAGCAACCAATGATCGATGTGAGGTTTAATTATAGCCAGTTTTTCTCCCCAGTGGCAGCTCCCTGACCTCTGCTTCCCTTCTGCTTCCTTGTCCACAGTTCTAACCTTCAGCGTTAATTAAACTGCCCCTTTCTCTGGCATAGAGAGATTTAGCCCCACAATCCCATCTCTAGGGCTCAGCACCCTGGCAAGGAGCAACCTGGGGTGATGTGGCCAACAAATTGCCAGTCTGTAGGATTTTGATGCAATTAGACTGAGGATCAAATAAGTGGGTGATTGGATTAAGCAGGCAGCATGGGGTCAGCCTGGGCAGGGTGAGAGCCTGGCACTTACCGGCATAGTTTGGCTGCCGTGCAGGCTGTTGATGGCAGCCTGTGCCTCGGCGTGGCTGCCGTATTTCACAAAGGCACAACCTAAGGGAACAGAGGGAAAATGGGACAGGTTGGATTTGGCCATTGCAGGTCCATAGGGTGCCCCCCCGGTGCCCCAAAGCCCACCTTTGCTGGCTCCATCAGGCCCTCGGAGGATGGTGCATTCCTCAATCTGGCCGAAGGGCTCAAAGAGGCGGCGGACGTCGTCCTCACTCTGCTGCTTCCCCAGCATGCCCACAAAGAGCTTCCTGTCTTCTAAAAACAAAACCAAACCCATCAGAGAGTGGGAGGTCACACACCATCCCAACCCCTCACCACAAACGGTGTATGGAGGAAAAGGAGCCATCAGAGGGAGGGAGTGACACCAATCCAACGGAGAAGGTGCAGGGCTTATCATCTCTATCCTACAGAACACTCAGGATGGGAAAATGTCTCCTGTGGGGAAATTGCTGAGGGGTGAATCCTGGAAGAACCATTGCTTTAGGGAGTGGAACTAGGGCTTTTCCTAGGGATGGGGGGGCTGGCTCCCCCAGCACTGAAGTGAGATGCGGTGGAACAAAGAGAATCCACAAACTGGAGGTGATCACCCGCATGTGATCAACTTGCAGAACAACCCGCAGCCTCCAGCCGTGCCCAGGGGACATTAATAACCAAACACAAGAGAAGGGATAGTAAATAATGAGAATTTCATGATTATTACCAGCATCTGTCTTGTGCGGCCACGCGCTCCCGCCGCACGCTAATGGCATTTGACAAAGGAAATAAGGTGCCCTGTCAAGAGCGTTGCCGGGGAAATAAATAAATAATGGCAGGAGACGATGAATGCTTAGTCCGTTAAGGTACCAGGAAAATTAGTTAAGGGAATAGGGCTCGTGTGTTGTCTAGTTAAACATAAACCACCTCCCAGGGGGAGTGGGCTGGGCAGCCCAGTGTTGCCTCCCGGGTGAGGGGGCTGGAGAGGGGAGCCCCAGCTCACCCATCGATTTTTAATCCTTCACCAATTACGCTCGGTAAGTGGGTAATTTATTTGCCAGGTCCCTCTGGGACATGCTGGGACCAGCTCCCGGTGTGTTTAATAACAGGGTTTGGATGGGGAGGGAGCTGCCCCAGCCATCCTGCCAAGTGCAGGTGGCCCCATGAGAGCATCCTGCATGTCTGATAGCGCCTACCTCCCCAGCAACACAACAGATGTGGGATTTTGATCCAAGTTTTGCGATTTTGCCCAAATGATCACCACAGCCTGGCAATGCCACAGCCCAGCAATGCCACATCCCGACGAGTGGCAAATGCTCACAAAGAATTTGGGGGCGGGGGTGGTAGTCTGAGAGGGGCTTGGGCCACATGCAGCCAACTCCTGCTCTGGGGTCCCCACAGGCAGCTCTGGAGAGGGAATTGTGGTTTTAGTAAATTAAGGTGGTGGAGGGAGAGCGGCTGGCTGGTGCTCTGCTACCCAGGATGTTGGGATGCTCATTGTATGATATCAGGACATTCCCAGGACAACATCAGGATATTCTCCCCAGCTGACTAGACAGAGAAAGAAGATGGAATTTGCTTTGCACCCAGGTTTGGATGCCACCAGCAAAGGCAGCTCATTTTCTGGATTTCTCTGCAAATCAGCCTTTGCACAGCAGTCCTCGTGATGCCACCATGTCCCCCATCACCCCCTAGGTGACCCTGTGCCCCCAGGCATCCAGAGAATTGAGGACCTACCTCCTCGGCCCTCGCTGTCAGCTGGCTTCACCTGGATGGGGCGGTTCATCTGCAAAACAAGTGAGAGTGGGTGGTCATGTGGTGGTCCCTGAACCCTTTCCATGGGGAACAGTAGGATTTGGCCAATGACTGGCACCAGGAGCTGGGAAAAAGGGCAGGGACCTGCATGAACAGATCTGGGGCTTGTGGCCACAGAGACCCAGGGATGCCATGTGCAAAGGGCAATGCTCCGGCCCAGGCTATGGGTACCCAGTGCTGCAAGCGCCCGCGGGGCTGCCAGTGCCAGGCTTGGCTGCCTGCCTGCTTTCCTCGACTGCAAAGGACTGCAGAGGCAGCAGCAGCATCCCGCCAGCCCCGGCCCCTCTGGCACCATTGCCCTCCTTTTCCCAAACCTCACCCAAATTTGGCCTTCTCCTTGTCACCGCCATGTGCACCCACGAGCGTGATACCTTTGTGCAGCAGGACATGCTGGGCTGGCAGGCACATCCCTGGCCCGCTGCCCCATGGAGCCATTCCTCCTCCTCTCTCCCCCTCCTTTTTCCCCTCTTTTAGCTGAAAAACGCTACAATTATGGCCGTTTCCATGGCAACAAGCGTGCTTCCCCCGCGATGCTGCGGAGCCTGAGCCATGTGCTCAATGGGGTCGCCACGGCAACAGCGAGATGTCACACATGACGGAGCGGGGGTGCGCACACGAACACGCCTTGAGCACACACGGGTCCTGTCGCCCCCATGTGTGTGCGCACCCCTATCCCAGGTGCTCTCTGCTGCATCCCTGGAAGGGGTCCCTAAATTTTGGGGCTGGGTGAGGGCAGAGACAGTCCCCCTCACATCAGGGTGAGGAAGAGGATGGGTAAGAGAGAAGAGGAGGGAGGTTTCCACAGCAACCGCCTCGTCTCCAGGGAAACATGGAGAGCAATGTCAGCGCAGAGCTGGGGATGGTCCAGGGAAGGGATTGAGTCCCCAGGAGTCATGGGATAGCACAGAGTGGCATCGACGGACACCTCACAGTGTCACCCATTATGTCACCAGTCCCCCAAACATCCACCTTGTACAGGGGCAGGATTTGGCTCAGCCCAGACTCTGGAGGCTGTGACAACATTGAGACCCTAAACCCAGAGCTCCGATGTCCCTCACATCCCTGCCACAGCTGGGAACTCCATTTTGGGGGGGACTGCCCCCCTCCACTGACCCACCAGCCCCATTTACCAGCGTGATGGCCTTTGATGGAATAAATTTCCCATGCCCACTGCTGTATGCTTAATGTAATAAACCCAGTGAGGATGATTTAGAATAACATTTACGGAGCCGCAGAGTGTCATTTTGATGTGTCTCCCGTCTCCGCTTGCCGGTTATTAAACTGTATTGATTCCCCGGGAGCGGCTGATGTTTATAAATGTCAGGCCTCGGGGACCAGCTAACCTACCCCAGGGCTGCCACACCGCACCAAGGAGAAACTGTCTTGGCCTCTAGACACCCCCAAAAGAGGGTTTTGGCACCCTTGACATGGCAACGTGCCCACCACCGGGTGCTTGGTGACCCCCTGTGGCACCCACAGCTCCTGAATGTCCCCACAGCACCCCTGCACCATGTCCACACAGCCCTCTATCCATCCTCCCACAGTAAACAGCCACCCAGGCATTTCGCCCTGCTCCTGACACCCAACTGCCCACCCTGCAACACCCATCCCTCCATTCATCCATCCTGGACACCCACACACCCATCTTCCCCCTGGATTCATCCATCCATACTCCCATTCCCATAGCATCCATCCATCACCATAGAACCCATCCATATCCCCAACACCCATCGTCCTAACACCCATTCGTTCCCACAGCATCCATCTACATCACCAACACCCATCCATCCACCCCCGAATACCTGTCCATCCCCACTGCAGCCATCCATATCCCCAACATCCATCCCCATACACCCATCCATTCCCACAGCATCTATCTATATTGCCAAGATCCTCCATCCATCCCCCAACACCCATCCATATCCCCAACACCAATCCTTCCCTGTACCACCCTTCCATCTGCCCATCCATCTCCCATCTTGCCACCACCCACCTTTCCACTCCCACAGCATGCATGCATGCATGCATGCATCCATCCATCCCCAACTCCCAGCCATCTCCCACACGCCGAGCTTATAGTGACACTGTGCTTGGGGTGCTCCAGCACCAACCATCAGCAGCAGTTCACAAAGCCCCAGTTACCCCATGGCCAAACCACTGGTGTTCCACAGCAACAGGGGGTCACCGGCGGTTGCCAAACCACCTTCTGACTGCTCAGGCACTGTCCCCCACCCAAATTTGGAGCCCCCCAAGAACCTGGGTACCAGAGAGAGCTAGCCCATAGAATCACTGCCAGGGGATGTGCTCAGTGGGTCACTTCTGGCCTTTGTTCCTTCCTTGGCATCACACTCCTCCTCCTTGTCCTCACAACCAACAGCTAGAGGATCCAGCAGTCCACCATGCACCCAAATGAAATGGAGGTGGCAGGTGAAACTGGAGCAGCAAGTACCCGTGGGAGCCCGGCGTCCATGCCACCCCAGGGAGACAGGAACCGAGGTACTGGCAATCACTCATCAGGGGAATACCTTGACAAAGCCCTGGAGGTAACCCACAGAAAGGCCACACAGCCAACCTGGGGACAGCCACACCAGTGCACAACCCTGCATGTGTATGACCACCCTGGCACACCCTGCACACACCTCTGAACACAACCACAGACCCCCAGCACCGCCCAAGCACAGCCACCCCCAATCCCCCCAGCACAGCTGTACACCTCTGAAGCCACACACCAATGCCCACCCAGCGCTGCGCACACCGCACGTCTGTCCCGGCACCACGTGCGGCCATGCACCACCGCACACAGCCCCGCGGGCACCTGGACAACCCCAGTCTGCATGCCACACAACTCCCACAGAGCCCTCCCTGCTCCCACGGATCACACACAGCCACGGGCACACAGCCAGTGCCGGGGACACAATGCCCCTTGCCTCAGTTTCCCTGTTGTAGCAGCAGGATCCATAGTGGAACCCTCGGGAGCCCTCTGTGGGCACACGGACACCTTGGGTGGGCTCACAACATCCCCAAACACCCACATCCCATCCCCATGGCCGCCATGCACACCCGAGCCCAGTGCAACACCTGCACTCCCTGTCACACCCGGTGTGCCCACACACCCCCACTGCTGACCATGTGCACCCACACCCTGTCACCATCACTGGGGGCAAAGACACCCTAAGCTCCTCTTTCCCCACACACAGACACCCACGTGCTTGCACACCCACCAACACCGACCTGCACATACCTGGGGGTCAAAGCCATACCCCTGCCAGTGCACACACCCCTCCTCACACTGCCTGCGGGTGCAACACCCCCCCAAGCACTGCCCCTTGCACACCTGCACCACATACACACAGACACAAGCCCGCGGTGGAAAAATACACCCTCCAGCCAACACACACACCAAACCCATCCCTGGGGGCCGATACACCTCCTCACCATCATCCTCCACCCCTGCCTGCAAACACACAACCCCCTGGGTGTCAGAACACCCTCCTCACCGACAACCACACCACACACTGCCTCCCTGGGTCCAGATACATCACCAACACCCCTCTGCTGTCACCCTCTCTTTCCCTGGATGCAGATACATCCTCTCAGACACACACACACAGAGCCCCCATCCCTGAGTGCAAATACACCCTCATCACCAACAACCACCCTGCCAACACATGCACCCCATCCCTGGGTGCAGATACACCCTGCACAGCAACACTCACACCCACACACCCCATCTGTGGGTGCAGATACATCCCCTCACCAACACCCAACAATCACCCTGCCAACACATGCACCCATCCCTGGGTGCATACACACCCTGCACAGCAACACTCACACCCACACACCCCATCTGTGGGTGCAGATACATCCCCTCACCAACACCCCTCCAACCCCGTTCTGTGCAAATACACTCTCCTCACCGACACTCCTCCATCCCCAACACCCATCCCTGGGAGCATATACACCCTGTCACCAACACCCCCAATCCTCATCCCTGTGTGCAGATACCCCCTGCAACACCCACACCCGTCCATCCCATCCCTGGGAGCAGATACACCTCCCCACCAACACCCCTCCATCCTCATCCCTGTGTGCAGATACACACTGCAACACGCCCACTCATACACCCCAACCCTGTGTGCACATTCACTCTGCTCATCGACACCCCTCCATCCCCGTCCCTGTGTGCTAGTACACCCTGATTACCAGCGCTACTCCATCCCCATCCTATGCCTGAGAGCAGATACACCCCATCACCAAGACTGCTCCATCCTCATTCCCATCCCCGGGTTCAGATACTCTCCATCACCAACACCCACGCTCACACCCTCCATCCCTGTGTGCAGCTACACCCTGATCGCAAACACTGCTGTATCCCCAGCCCATCCCTGGGAGCAGATGCACCCCCTCACCAACACCCCTCCATCCCCATCTGTGTGTGCAGATACGCCCAGCTCACCATTAACACCCTTCCATGGGGATCCATCCCCAGGAGCAAGGATCCACACCCTCGCCATCACCCCCACTCCCACACAGCATCCCCGGGAGCAGATACACCCCTTCGCCATCACCCACATCCTCCTACAGCCCCTCCGGTGCAGCCCCCCCACCCCGGCGCGAGCGGAGGCTGCCGGGCGGTGCCGGGCCGTGCCGGGCCGGGCGGAGGCGGCGGCAGACAAAGGCGGGGCCCTACCTCGATGCAGAGGATCTTGGACCCGGCGGGCACCCACAGCACGGGCGGCCGCGGCCCCGGCGCCGGCACCTGCGGCAGCTGCATGGCCGGACCGGCCGGACCGCCGGCTCCACCGAGGCGGTTCGGCTGAGCTCGGCTGCGCTCGGCTCCACCCGAGGCGGCTCGGCCAGGCTCGGCTTAGCTCGGCTCGGCTCGGCAAGGCCGGGCTCGGCCGGACTGGGTTCGGCTAGGCTCGGCTGGGTTCGGTTCGGCTCGGCCGGATTCGGCTGGGCTCGCGCAGCGGCGCGCGGGGGGCGGGGCACAGGGCGGGGCAGCGGCAGCCCCGCCGAGCCGAGCCGAGCCGGGCGGGGCCAACGGGGTGGGGCCTGGCTGGGGACACGCCCACCCGCGTCTGGACACGCCCCCGGCCCCCCGACACCGCGGGGAAGGGGCCTGGCTGGGGCTGGGGGGCGAGGGTGGGGGCTCGGAGGGTGCGCAGGTACAGGGGGTGAGCACAGGTACGGGGGTGAGCACAGGTACGGGGGTGAGCAGGTACAGGGGTGTGAGCACAGGTACAGGGGGTGAGCAGGGACAGGGGGTGAGCAGGTACAGGGGGTGAGCAGGTACAGGGGGTGAGCACAGGTACGGGGGTGAGCACAGGTACGGGGGGTGAGCACAGGTACGGGGGTGAGCAGGTACAGGGGTGTGAGCACAGGTACAGGGGGTGAGCAGGGACAGGGGGTGAGCAGGTACAGGGGGTGAGCACAGGTACGGGGGTGAGCAGGTACAGGGGGTGAGCACAGGTACGGGGGTGAGCACAGGTACAGGGGTGAGCAGGTACAGGGGTGAGCACAGGTACAGGGGTGAGCAGGTACAGGGGGTGAGCAGGTACAGGGGTGAGCACAGGTACAGGGGTGAGCAGGTACAGGGGTGAGCACAGGTACAGGGGTGAGCAGGTACAGGGGTGAGCACAGGTACAGGGGTGAGCAGGTACGGGGGTGAGCAGGTACAGGGGGTGAGCAGGTACAGGGGGTGAGCACAGGTACAGGGGGTGAGCACAGGTACGGGGGTGAGCACAGGTACGGGGGTGCGCAGGTACAGGGGGTGAGCAGGTACAGGGGGTGAGCACAGGTACGGGGGTGAGCAGGTACAGGGGGTGAGCAGGTACAGGGGGTGAGCACAGGTACGGGGGTGAGCAGGTACAGGGGGTGAGCAGGTACAGGGGGTGAGCAGGTACGGGGGGTGAGCACAGGTACGGGGGTGAGCAGGTACAGGGGGTGAGCACAGGTACAGGGGTGTGAGCACAGGTACAGGGGTGAGCAGGTACAGGGGGTGAGCACAGGTACGGGGGTGAGCAGGTACAGGGGGTGAGCACAGGTACAGGGGTGTGAGCACAGGTACAGGGGTGAGCAGGTACAGGGGTGTGAGCACAGGTACAGGGGGTGAGCAGGGACAGGGGGTGAGCAGGTACAGGGGTGTGAGCACAGGTACAGGGGGTGAGCAGGGACAGGGGGGTGAGCAGGTACAGGGGGTGAGCACAGGTACAGGGGGTGAGCAGGTACAGGGGGTGAGCACAGGTACAGGGGGGTGAGCACAGGTACAGGGGGGTGAGCAGGTACAGGGGGTGAGCAGGTACAGGGGGTGAGCACAGGTACAGGGGGTGAGCACAGGTACAGGGGGGTGAGCAGGTACAGGGGGTGAGCAGGTACAGGGGGTGAGCACAGGTACAGGGGGTGAGCAGGGACAGAGTATGACCAGGGACAGGTGTGAGCGCAGGTAGATGTGTGTGAGCAGGTACAGGGGTGTGAGCACAGGTACAGGCGGTATGAGCAGGTACAGGGTATGTGAGCACAGGTGTAGGTGTGTGAATTACAGGTCCAAGAGGTATTAGCAGGTACAGGGGGTGTACACAGGTAGAGGGGTTGTACATAAAAACACATGGGTGTGCTTGTGTGCACAGGCATAGAGGTGTGTTCACAGGCACTCAGAGATGTGTACCCAAGAGTACACAAGTGCATACACATGGGTGTGTGCAAGAATAGAAGGGGTGCTCAGGCACCAACAGGTGAGCACACACAGGTGTCAGCCCGTGCATGGCCACAGGGGTGTGAGCACAAGCACACAGTCCACTGCACCACTGTGTACACACACACACACAGAGGGGTGGACACAGCTGTGAGCCCCTTTGGAGCACGCACCCGCATGTCCATGTGCACACACGTGCTCATGCACACACCCCCAACCCCCAAGCGAGTGGCCCTGGCAACAGTGATACACATGTGTATGTGTGTGCCTGATGAGAATCCCCAGGCAAGGCTGACCCCGGCCTCCTTTAGGCTGCCAAGGTGGGCTGTTAACTCTCCAATCTACTGAAGCATGGCCCCACCAGTAAGAGCACAGCTCAGGAAGCCACATCCCCACAAACCTCATCCCCTCTGTCAGCTTCACACACACAGCAGGGATTGATATTCATGGGCCCCGGCTCTTTCCCCAGCCAACCCGCGGGCCTATTGATTTTTATTTAGGCGAATAATTAAATATTTATTTTCACTTTGTTAAGCTCGGGAGGTCGGAGCCCACAGAAAGCGCAACAGCACGCGGGCGGCTGGAAAATCAATGCCTCGGTTTGCGGCTGCTGGAAGTGGCTCCTGCGCCTCGGGGAGGTGCCACCAGCCCCCGGCCTGGCTCACCCCGATCCCTCGGTGTCACTTAAGGCTTCCATGCCTCAGGGAGGTGTCACCAGGTGCAGCTCCAGCTCAGCTCGACCACCTCAGTGTCACTTAATTCTGCTGTGCTTCAGGGAGGTGTCTCCAGGCCCTGCCCCAACTGACCCAACTCCCTGGTGTCACTTACCCCTGGCAGGGTCTTCTGCTCGTGCAGGGCACTCTGTGCCTTCAGTGCGGAGTCGCGGGCGCAGTAGGTGAGAAAGGCACAGCCTGTGGAGACAGGGAGACAGGATCAGTGTCTGGCCTGGCATTGCCACAGCACCCGGAGCATACAGGGAGCTGGTGGCACAGCTGATATGGCACCGTGGTGTCTCAGCATCATGGCATCCAGCACAGCGATACCCAGCACACCACCACCCTGGTACTGTGGCATCCAGCATCCCAGCACACTGGCACCCTAGCACAGCAGCACCCAGAACTCCAGCAACCTGGCACGGTGGCATTCAGCACCTCAGCACCCTGACATCCTGGCACCCTACCATTCAACACTCTGGCATCCTGGCAGTTTATAACCTAGGATCTGGCACCCTGGCATGGTGGCATGTATCACCTCAGCACCACAGCATCCAGCAACAAGCACCCTGACGATCTGGCACCAAGGCATCCAGCACCCTGGCCCCATGGCATCCAGCATCGTGGTACCCTGGTACTCTACACCCAGATGGGTACACACAGTGTCACAGTTCACCCCCTGAACAGGGTAGGAGGTGGAGTAGTGGGATAAAGGAAGGAGCCATGGAGGAGCAGGGAGCATATGGGCAGTGGCACTCTGGCCCCAGCTCTGGGGCAAGCCACAGCCCAAGTCCTCTAGGAAGCAGATCTCCAGGTGTTGAGGCTGTGCACCCTGTCTTGCCACCACACTTCTCCCAGCCTAAGCATCCTCTTTGGGATAAGATTCATGTGGTGAAGGCACTCCAGCTCCTTCGACATCATGGCGCTTTGGAAATCGGGAATACGCCTGGGGTGAGGTTTTCCCACGCTGACTCACGCTGCCGAGCCACTTGCTCGCAGAGCTGGCAGCAACGAGTGAGCCCTGGGGACAGGGTCCAGTCCTCTTTGCTTTGTCTCTCCTGAAGCATTCCTGGTGCCTGTGCCACCGCTGCACCGCTGCCTCCCTGAGGGCTCCCCCCCAATTTGCTGGGGTCACATCCAAAAGCATCTGAAAGTGATATTAAAACAGCAGCACAACAGTTTCCCTTCAACAAAGTAAATATTTAATGAATAAAATTGACATTGATGCATTTTTAATATTGGCACAATTAAATCCGCCAGCTGATTAAGTATTAATAACTCTTAATAAGTACAATCAGCGTGCCTGGGAGGAGAGGGAGCATGGCGGCAGGGTGGGAGACGCTGCGGGATGGGGTCCCTCACCCACTGTGGGGTGCTGGGGACATACGCCCTCACAGAGAGCAAGGAGAGATCCCCTTGGATCAATACTCTCCCGCTGTGGGTGGGGAGAACAGCACAGCAGCTTGCCTCAATCCCGGTGCCATTTCCAGTGTTTACCATCTGTAATCATGTTGGCTTCCTGCTCTCCGCTCTTCTTTCTCTCTTTTTTTTTCCCTGTTTTTCCTGCAGGCGACAATGTAGACGGTGCCCGGGCATTCTGGAGAAGTTGGGAGGGCTGGCGCAGGAGCGGTTCTGCTCTGGAGGCTCGCCGGGAGGGAGGATGCCGTTCAAATTAGAGGAGCGTCCGCAATTAAATCATGCGGCTGGGCCGCAGACATTGAAGCCCGCGCTGGAGGAGGCACTGAGGGAGCCTGGAAGGGTGCAAATCCCATTGATCCAGGCACAGAAGCAGCTTCAGAGACAACTGGAGAAATGTTGGAGACCACAGTCCCAAAAATGATAGAGTCCAGGCAGCAGCCCCATAGCCAAAGGGCATCGAGAAGGCAGAAACCGCAAATGGCAAGTTTTGGCTTCCCAGGAAAGTCCCAGAGAAGCAGGTGCTGGCCGTGGCACAGGGGTTTGGTGACAGCTTGTGGCTCCTGTCCGGGTGACACCTGGGATGCCTTGACCCTGCTCTGGTGCTGCACACCGCAGCTCCTGGGTGGGGGCTCTGTGGAAACCTCGGCGGTGTCTATGTGCACTGCTCCAAGTGCCCGTGCTCCACATGCCGTGCCACAGTGCCACAGCACCTGTGACACTGTGCAGACGTGGCGTGTCCCCATCCACTGTGGGTTACCTGTATCCCAGGGGTTCTCCATCTCCAGGGGTGCACAAAATTCATGTGGTGTGCTGATGCCAGACAGGTGTCCCCAAGCCAGGTAGATGTTCTAAAATCCATTGCAGTGCTCCCTGCCCTGTGATGCTCTGATCTCAGGGGTGCCCCTGAGCCAGGCAGCAGCACCCTGACCCCTGGTGGGGGCTACCCTCTTCCTCAGGGGTACCCAAATCTTAGGAGGGGCCATATATCCAAACGCTCTATACTGGGGTGTTCCCACCTCAGGGTTCTCTACCTCAAGGAGTACCTTCACCCCAAAGGTTTCCACTCCTTGAGGTGCCTCATATTTATGGGTAGGCTCCACATCAAGGGTATCTCTGCCTCAGATGTAGCTCAACTGAGGGGTGCCCCATATTTGGGTACCCCACCTCAGAGTGTCCCACCTTAGGGATACCTCCATTTCAGGGCTACATCACCTCACGGATACCCCCATCTCAGAAGTGCCCCATACCAGTGTCTCCAACCTCAGGCATACTTCCAGATCATGCTAGCCCCTCCCAAAGCATCCCATCTATACCTCGGGGTGTCCCACCTCAGGTTATCCCACCTCATGGATGCCTCCACCTCAGGGATGTCCCACCTTAGAAGCATCCCTGTCTTGGGATGCACCATCTCAGGATGTCCCACATGAGGGGTACCCTCGTCCCAGGGCATCCCACCTCAGTGGTGGTCCACACTTTGGAACCAAACTTGAGGTTGCCCCATCTGATGAGGAACCTCATTTCAGGGATGCCTTCATCTCAGGGATATCCCACCTCAGGCTCTGCCAGATCAGGAGCGCCTCACACTTGGGTGTCTTTGCCTCAGGGTGTCCCAAAGACACCCTTTGCCTCAGGGTGTCTTCACCCCAGGGGTCCCCCTATATGCCAGGGTGCTCCATCTCAGTTTATCCCACCACAGGGGTACCACAACTGAGAGGTCTCCAGCCTCAGGGCATCCCACCTGAAGGGTATCCCTTTGCCAGGGTGATCCATCTCCGGCTGTCCCACTTGAGGGGTACCTCACCTCAGGGGTATCCCACCTGAGGAACAGGACCCCTCAACTGAGAGATTCCCCCCCCAACCTCAGTTTGTCCTGCTTCATACTTAGGAGCCACATCTCAGTGATGTCCCACCTGAGGGATCCCACATCTCAGGATACTCCACCTCAGGGTGTCCCACCAGCGCTGTACCTCATGGAGGGTCCCCCCAACTCAGGATATCCCACCAGCGCTGTACCTCACTGAGGGTCCCCCCAACTCAGGACATCCCACCAGAGCAGTACCTCCCTGAGGGTGCCCCCACCTCAGAGTGTCCCACCAGAGCAGTAGCTCACTGAGGGTCCCCCCACACGTCAGGGTGTCCCACCAGAGCAGTAGCTCAGCTGAGGGTCCCCCCACACGTCAGGGTGTCCCACCAGAGCAGTATTTCACTAAGGGTCCCCCCACCTCAGGGTGTCCCACCAGAGCAGTACCTCACTGAGGGTCCCCCCACACGTCAGGGTGTCCCACCAGAGCAGTAGCTCAGCTGAGGGTCCCCCCACACGTCAGGGTGTCCCACCAGAGCAGTATTTCACTAAGGGTCCCCCCACGTCAGGGTGTCCCACCAGAGCAGTACCTCACTGAGGGTCCCCCCACACGTCAGGGTGTCCCACCAGAGCAGTAGCTCACTGAAGGTCCCCCCACACCTCAGAGTGTCCCATCAGAGCAGTACCTCACTGAGGGTCCCCCCACACGTCAGGGTGTCCCATCAGAGCAGTACCTCACTGAGGGTCCCCCCACACCTCAGAGTGTCCCATCAGAGCAGTAGCTCAGCTGAGGGTCCCCCCACACCTCAGGGTGTCCCACCAGCGCTGTACCTCACTAAGGGTCCCCCCCACCTCAGGACATCCTACCAGAGCAGTACCTCACTGAGGGTCCCCCCACCTCACGGTGTCCCACCTCACCTCGGGACAGCCCCCAGACCCGGGTGTCCCATGTCGGGGCGTTCCACCCGGGGGGTCCCCCGGCCCACCGCCCCCGCACCTTTGTGCATGCCGGTGAAGCGATCCTTGAGCACGGTGAGCTCGTAGATGCGGCCGAACTCCTCGAAGAGCGGCTTGAGGTCGCTCTCCTCCAGGTTGCGCGGAATCTGCCCCACGAACAGCTTGATGGCGTCGTGGTCCTTCATGGCGATGGCGCCGGGCGGGCGGCTCAGCCCGTTCACCCGGCCGCTGTTCGCGGTGCTGAACGCCGCCCCCGCCGCCTCGCCCGCCGCCGCCGCCGCCGCCGCCATGGCCCGTTCCGCGCCCCGCCCCGCCCGACCGGCACCGCTCGGCACCGCCCGGCACCGCTCGGCACCACTCGGCACCGCTCGGCACCGCTCGGCTCGCCTCGGCACCGCTCGGCACCGCCCCGCTCGGCACCTCTCGGCTCGGCTCGGCCCGCGCCCGCCAGCGGGCCCGTGACGTCAGCCGGACGGCCCCGCCCAGGGGTGCTGTATTAGCATAATGAGGGGGCGGTGTCCAATCAGAACAGCGGGGCGGAAAGAGGGGCGGGGCGCGCTCCGGCTCCGCCCACTGCTGCGCCCTGCCGGGCTCACCCCGGAGCCCCCCCCCGTCACCCTCCCGCGTCCATCCCCCCCCGAGTCTCCCCGTTCGGCCCGCGGCACCCCCGCCACCCTCCATCAGTCCCCGTCATTACCATCACACACACCCCCTCCCTCCCGCCCCACCAACAGAGTCCTTATCAGCCCCCATCACCTCCCGGCATCCCCATCACCCCTATTATCCCCATTAACCCTATCCCCACCACCAACCCCCAGCACCCTGCCCATCATGTCCATCACCTCCCATCAGCCCCCATCATCCCGCATCACCCCCGTCCTCTCCATCGCCCCCGGTCTCCCATCCCTCCCATCACTTCCTATGACCCCCATCACCCCCGGTTATGGGGGTGCCCCGCTATCCCCCATCCCCCTCATATCCCCCCATGTACCCCATTTCCCCTCATCCCTCCATCACCCCCATGATCACCTATGTCCTTCCCTTTCCCCTGCCTCCCTATCACACCAATCATCTCCCACTACCTCCATCCTGCCTCCACTCTCTCACCCCCCTCCATCCCCCTTTTGTCCCCATCATACCCCCAAAACCCAGCCAGGGCTGTCCAAAGAGCCAGGCAGCCTCTCACCTTCCCCCCTGCAGCCCTTTAGTAGTATCCAGACTTAACCCCTCTGTTCCCCACCTCAGAGCAGGGTTTAAACACACAGAAGAGGCTCAAAAGGATCAATTTGAACACTTCGTTGTTTTTCACTTCCGTGGACCCCACACTGCCCCTGGGGCTGCCTCAGAAAGGGGAGGAGGAGAGCACTTCCCTCCTGCATCCCGCATCACCCCGAAAGATCTGTAATTAGACTGAGCAGCTTTAATACCTGGTGTTGTCGTTAATTAATTAATTAGTCCCAAAGCAGCAGCCAGGTGAGGGGAAGCCTGGCTTCCCTGGCACGCTGCCTCGTGTGTACAGGGGCTTGTGAGTGTGGGAGGAGATGTGAGTGTGTGCAACTGTGTACATATGTGTGTGAGCATGCGTGCAAGCACATGCAAGTGTACACAAATGTGCATGTGTGTTCAAGCATGTGCAAGAACATACAGGTGCTGCAAGAGTGCACATGTGTAAGTGCATGCAAGGGCATGCACAGCACATGTGGCTTCAGGCATGTGTGTGAGTCTAGGTAATGATATGGGGGGGGCATTTGCACAGATGTGCAAGTGTGCACATGTGTGCAAGTGGGTACAGGAATGTATGGGCTTGCAAGGACCCATGTGTGCAATGACTCTAGCTCATGAGTGCAAGTGTGTGTGTACATGTGAGTGCAAGTATGTGCACGAGGGCAAGGACACGTGCATGTATGTGCAAGTGTGCAAGTATCCATATGGACAGGTGTGCAGGATGGGCACAAGTGTATGCATGCAAGCACCCTATGCACGTGTAAGCAAGTTTGTGCATGAGTGCAAGGACCCACATGCATACGTGAGCAAGTACATTTGTGCATGTGTGTGAGTGCACATGTGCAAGGACCCTTAATGCATGTGTGTTCAACAACCTTTATGCATTAGTGTGCACGAGTGGATGTGAGGACCCATAACCACGCGTGCAAGCGTGTGCACGCATTCACAAGCACACACACCCGATGCCCACAACGCACACGTGTTTGCAAGCACACACATAACACACACACAAGTATTTACAAGCACGCACACATCGCACACACGCGTACAGGCACACACCCAATGCACACACGTTTACAAGCACTCACACACACAATGCACACAGGTGCCCACCACTGCAAGCGTGTCCCAATAAACTCCCCTGGCTGGTGCCAGTGCCCACGGGTGGGTTTGGGACGTGTGGAGCACAATCCTGCCGGAATCCGGGGGCTTGGCGGCTGCTCCTCGCCGCCGCCTGGGTTTATTTTTAAACCCGTTGGCCCCGAGTGATTCACACGCTGCCTGTTCCCTGTTCCCTGCTCCCCGGCAAGTTTTACACAACCAAAATAGATGTTCTGGAAGGAACGGGCCACCCGGCAAAGCTGCAGCAGGGAAAGCGGGGTGCTTCCGGGATCCCGGCCCGTCCAAGGGTGGCCACGTCACTGATCCACCTCCATGATGGTGGTTTTGAGAAGATGCTGGTGCAGAGACCCTGGGGAATTGGGATCATGGGTGATGTTTAATCTGGATCACAATACCAGGCTTCAGTGGAAGGTGCCATGTTGGGGGGTGCTCCATAGGTATCCCAAGGTCTGGGGGCTCTCACACCTGGCTATGGGGGAAAGGGAGCCCAGCATGGCAGAAGGGAAGGTGGAATGAGGACAGGGAATGGGATAGGGTGGTGAAGAGCCTTTCTTGCAGAGCATCATCTGTGGGAAAAGAGCAACGTTCTTGGGAACAAAGCACCCTACCCATGTCCAGGGTCCCGCTTGCCCTAGCCCTGCTGGCAGCCGCTCCCTGCAGTGACAAAAGCACTAAGCCAAGGTACCACGTTACACTCATTGGGAAAAAAAAAAGGAAAAAGAAATCTGACTTTTAAATATAGCAGGCAGTAATAACTGTTAATTCACTATTTTTAATTTAAAGTTCAGTCATGAAAGGTTTCCAGCCATAACAGTGCATCTCACTCACTTAAGACCAAGACACACATATAATAGTTCCAGCCAGCCAGGATTTCTCCCTGACAGATTCCCTGCTTTCAGCTGAATGCTGTTTCCAGCACGACAATCCCAACCATGAAGGACAACAATCACACCTGTCCCAGTTCTATGGGACAGCAGCACCACTGGTTTCTTCTCCAAGGAAAACACCATTGAAACCAACCCCTCTGGATGGAGGAGACCTGGAGCTGAGCTCCTCATCCTCAGAATAACAGAGCAGGAGGAGGACGGGTCAGTTGGCCAAATTCCAGGCAGAGGTGACAGCCTGAAGAACTGAGCATAGATTTTGTAATATCCATGCACCACTCAGCAGACTTGCAAGGCTCCAGGGTGTCATCTGCTGAGGAAAGGTCAGAGGAGGTGGCAGCAGCCAGAGTTTAGGGCAGAAGAGGTAGTGGCTTGCAGGCCTGGCCATCAGAAGAGAGAGAAGGGACAAGGACATGACCCCACAGCACAATGTGACTGCAGAAGCAAACCCTGGGACAGTAGCAGAGGCTAAGCAGTTTATCCAGTTAAGCAAGCACTCTGCAAACTCCAGAGCTGCCAGGATGATGCTTCTCCACCAGCATCTCTGGAGCAAGCCCTACCCATCTCCTGCTAACTCTTGCACGGTGTCCCAAGCCCCAGATGAGCAGGAATAGGCACCTTTTTCCCCTTTGGGGTCATTTATTTATAGATTTAAAGAAATAAAAATAGAAAATGAGGTAAAGAGTGCATGCTGAGGCAAAAGAAATGTTCATTGCAATGAAGCCAGAGCAGAAGGTGGGGTGGCAAGGGGTCCCTCTGCCCTTTTAAGGGGGGAACATTCCTCCTGCGTGCACAGAGGGCAGTGGGGCTCTCCCTTCAAACCCCGCCAAATTCACGGTCACAGTATCCAACATAGAGAGGCTGTGCCTGGACACCACGCCTGGGAAGAGAACAGAAGGATGGCATCAGGGAGAGGGCACAGGCAGTGACACCACCAGGTCTGAGGGCTTCCAGTGGCACAGGGTGGCCAAGGTTGCCCTGTTTCAGGTGTGACAAGGAGGGAGTGGTTTTCATCCTGTGCTTATAAACTCAGTTTTTTGCTCATGTGAGGGAGCACAGGGTGAGGACAGGTTTCCCAGGGAAGCTGGTGCTGCAGGAGGAGTGTCAAGAGCTGACAAATCCCCTCCTTCCTCAGCACAAAGCCCTCTCCTCGCCAGAGCCACCAGCCTACGCCAGCAGCAGGAGCACTCTTCCAGAGCTGCACAAAGCAAGCTCTGCCCACGCACAGGCAGCAGAAAATCCAGGGCTTTCCAGAGGAACAAGGGTCATTTTGCAGCAGGGCAAGTCCTCCTCCCTCACTGCCCTCCCAGGGTTGAGCCCAGAGCCGTTGTGCAAGGGCAGTTGCCCCAGGATGGTTACCCAAGTAGGGTGCAGCGGAACTCGGCCAGGCGGGCGTATGCGTCTTGCACGTTCCTCACAGTCTCATTGCTCCAGAGTCTTTCAGCTACGGCCCCACCTCTTGGCCTTGAAGACAAGGGACAGGCAGTTAGGACAAGGGGGAGCTCAAAAGATTCTCACATGAAGCCCTTAACTCCCAAGCACTTTCCTGACCAGTGTCCTTCCACATACAAAGGCTTCAGAGTATCCCAAGATCTATTCCTGGACACATGGCCATCAGGAGCAGACCAGGGTGACAGGACAGATGGGTGTCAAACACAACCTGGCTGCAGCATCAGGTTGTTACAGCTTTTTAAACTCTCATTTCAGCCTCAGTGAAGCTGTGACCAGCACAGGGGGGACAGAGACAGGCACCACGTGCAGATCAAACCCATGAGTTCAGCACATGACACTTGGTGGCAAAGAAAAGGGATGCAAGCCCAGCCTCACATGATCCAAGTGACCTCCCTGTGGCCTCCCTTACCAGAGCCTGGGGGTCAGGTTGGTGACATCCACATATTCACCCCACATGCAGGCCTCACCACCGATCACCAGGGTCTTCTGCTCAGGGCTGCCTGTGGAGGGGACAGCAGAACAGCCAGTTCTGGTGCTATGTCTGAGTCACACCAGCTGCCATGCAGAAAGGGGACACAAGGAACACACCTTCAAAGTTCAAGGGCTCCACCTTATATGCTTCTATCCAGTCCTGCCCATAGGAGATTCGGTTGAGGTACCAGGGTGCAGAGAGCAGAGCCCGGTAGCCAGCCCTGGTGACGTTGGCCATCTCGTTCAGGTACTGCATGCTGTTCTCCTTCCACACATGGATGATGGTGTCAGGCCTCAGCTGAGGAGCACAGGTGAACACGGGGCAGAGAATAAGTGCAGTGACAGAAGCATCACCTGCTCCCTCGAGCAGAGTGCCCATAGCCCTCCACACTCCCAAAAGGAAGCTGAGGCAGACTTGGGCTTGATTTTTGAGCCACTTCCCATCTGGTTTGCAGGAAAAACAGAAGGAAGGATAAGGCCATTTGCAGAGTGTCCTGTGCAGTGTTAAAACATGCATCCTAGAGGGAGCAGAGCATGGGCAGCAGTGTGACAAAGCCATGATGAGGGCAGCTCACTGGCAGCACCATCTTCAGATTGACCCCAGACCCATTACAGAGTAACACCCACCAGCCCCAGCACAGCCCCCCTAGAGCACACCAGTGTGTCAGGTGGGGTGCTGGCACAGTTCACCCCAGCACTGGCAGCTCTCACCTTCACATCGTTGTCAAACACCTCCTGCCACACAATGTATCCTTTGCCAAGGGAAGAGACGATGTCCAGAAGCCTGGAATAGGAAAAGTACTGAATTTTGATTGATCTCACTGCATTCCCTCTTTGGTGGTTACATACAGCCTAAGGAACAGCACAGATATTCCCAACATCCTCAGCAGGATGTGAAGGTACTTCTGAAGGAGAAGGGAGAGAGCACAGCCCCTTATGGGATTTCTTTCTCCTCAGCTCCAGGCTTTTTTGTGGTCAATCTCCCACTGAAATGTTCCCTTTTGGGGTCAGGTAGACATGACCAACAGGGATGTTCCTGGAAAGGACATCTGGTGTCCCCAAGACAGAAGACATTTGAGCTGATCACACAGTACAGCGGGAGGCCCTGGATGCCCTGTCCTTACCTCTGGATGTAGAAAGACTCTAATTTTTTGTAATCTTCACCAAGGCCCATCTCAGTCATGAAAGCACGGATTTCTGGATTGGATTTCCTGTTCACCAAAGAGAATAAATAAAACTGTGACAACCTGAGCTCTGGAGTAAGGTCAAGGCATGGTCAAATCCCTCCTACATCATTCCAAGGCTTGCCCAGGTATTCCAGAGCTGTGGCTGGACCAGTACAAACACCAGCAGCTCCCTACATTGAGTGTCACTATAAGCACAGAAATCCCAAAAATCCCAAGCACCACTATTTATCCCTGACCTGAGAGATCAGGACACCAAAGCTCATGACCAAGAAGCCAAAGAAGCCATGGGCTGACACTCCAATCCCAAATACTTAACCCTAGTCCCCATCCAGACTGATCTCAAACTCACCAGCATGTGAAATCTACCTCATCACCACCAAGGTGGAGAAAGAAGTCTGGGAACACAGAGCTGACCTCTTGGAACAAACTAGTCACAAACTGGTAGGTGCTGTTAACAATGGGGTTGATGGGCCCATAAACTCCAGAAGGAGCCTTGCCCATATAGCAGGGAGTCAGGAGGCCTGGAGCACCTGATGGTAACAAACACAGGACGGTGAGGAAAGGGCGAAGTGCGACCATGTCATCCTCTACAATGCCCCTCAGCACAACTTAGGGCCAGTCAGGGGCCAAGGAAGGACAGCCAGCCACAGCTGTGACCACACACACACGGAAAATTATAACATGGGCCTTGGTATTTGGAGGCAGGGAAAAGAGAGAAAAAGACAATGAAATGTTTTTCTGGAGCTTCTTGCACTTCTAGACATAGAAGGGGAGACACAGTCCCTGGAGCAGAGAGCAGTGTGTCAGGGCTGAGACACAGCTGAGCAGAGCAAGGAAGCTTAGCCAGCTATACCCTCAGTTAAACAAAAGATCCTTGCAATAAGCCATGACGTTAGTTTTGGATGAGCAAATGTTCCCACAAAAAAATCACCCAGCTTGGACCTAAGAAAAGATGGAAACGTTTCCCTTTGGATTTTGCTCTAGAAGCTGGACCGCTGGGTCCCACATCCCCCAAATACCAGTTTGCTCCTCGTCAAAGCCAGCCTGTGGGACACTGCTGCCCACACCCAGATTTTAGGGTCCAGATTGCAGCACCCATTCCTGCCCCTGGGACAACTCCAACTCTCCTCAGAGCAGCAGCAGGCAGGGCCTGCTCCTCACCTGGCCCCCAGGAGAGGGTGTGGCCGGGGGTGTCGAACTCAGCGATGACTCTGATGCCGCGCAGCCGGGCGTACTCGATCACAGCGCGGACGTCGCTGGCTGTGTACACGTGGGTCATGGCATTGAAGGCTCCCTGGGAACACGGGAAAGCTCAGTGCCTTGCTCAGGAGCAGAGGCAGGGATCTGCTCACCTGAGATGGGCATTACATGGTGTTCATTACCTGCTTGCTGAGCTCTGGGAATGTGGAACTCTCATAAGGGAAAGATGGGTCATCCACAATGTGCCAGTGAAACACATTGAACTTGTTGTAAGCCATGACATCCTGGGAAGGAACAGTGGCAAAGATGAACATGCTCCATCCCCTCTGAAAGGTCACCCAGCTTGCCACAGATAGAGGACAAGGTCCTCCAGCTCCAGAAGACAAGGCAGAGTCTCTAAATGCTTCCCAGGATCCAACAGGGATTCAGACACCTCTCTCTAAACACAAAAAACTTCATAGGGATGGGAATACTTCTGCTTAGTAAAATCCCTGTTCTCCCTGTAACTGAGCCACTGGTGGAGATATGCAAGTTTAATTCTACTTGGGATGAGCACAGAACCAGCACCCATGTTTGCCAGTGTTTTGCCTTGCCTTAGAAACAACTCAGCCTTGAAGCTGGACTCCAACTTCAATCCAGAACTTCAATCTGGACTCCAGGAATTCAAAATACTTCAGAGTTTTCTTTTTAACAAAGGCAGCTGAGAAATCACCCAAACAAGGGAGCTCAGTTATCACAGGGGAAAGGACACCCAATTAAACCATCTCATCTCACAGCAAGGGTGCCCTACCAGAGTTTCCAGGATAGCCCTCAGAGGTAGGTAGTGACGAGAGGTGTCCAGCAACAGTCCCCGGTGAGGGAAGCGGGGAAAGTCCACGATTTCAGTCTCATTGATGTAGTACTGCACATAGAAAACACAAGGAAGATGTGAGCAGGATGTTGGGCAAATGGCCATTAGCAAGAGACACTGAGGGTCACCATTGTCCCCAGGGTTGGCAGGACAGAGGTGCCCTCAAGGCCCAGAGTGCAAAGAAAGAGCAGAAAGAGTTGCAGCACTTCTTTACCCACTCAGAAGGCAGTGACCTGGCTGGATCCATGAATTTCCACTTGGCCCTTGGCAAAGCTGTGCCCACTGATCCCAAGCATCCCAGCCACCCTCAGCCTGTCCCCATGGAGGTTGGGGCACTATGGAGAGCTGCCTGCCCCCAGGGGATGAGGCCAGGACTCACCGTGCCATTCTCATCTCTCCCAACAAGTTGGCTGAATGTTTCCAGGCCTGCAGGAAAACACACAGCCCTTTTCTTAGCACAGACAACCCCGAAGGAGCAGAGCTCAATTAACAAAGTCTATGGAAAGAGAGAGGCACCACGAGACATCCCCAGGCCCAAGGCAGGGAGAGTGGGAATGCCCTGTGGGAAGCACAGCTCACCTCGGAGAGCTCCCCAGACGGTCTCTGCCGAGAGCAGCATGGAGCCTTTGGAGACAGACAGCTTATCTGAAAAACAGCATCAGGGGGTTGTCCCACACTGCCATGACAGCACTGGGCAGGGCTCAGGTACAGAACTCCACTCCAGGACCTCAAAGAACTGAATTTTGGCCCTCTCTTGCTGTTTTAAACCTCTCCCCACTGCTTTATCACACCCCTCAGGTATGTCCCTCCTGCCCTACCCCAGTGTCTCAAGAGCAGGGAATTAGTGCCCTCCCCAAATCCAAGGGTTACCACACAGTGCTATAGTGCTACTTCCCAGTGACAGGCACAGAAACAGCCACATTCCCTCCCACTCCCAACCCTGACCCTTACAGCTCTCGTTGGAGTCTATGCTGGGAAACCCATCGCAGCCTGGAGTGGAAACATAGATGAGAAGCTTGGCGCAGGGTGCTTCCCAGGATGGCTCATTCTCTGCAAAGGACACAGACCATGCACATCAACCCCACTGCAGCACATTTCCCTGCTTCCAAGCCCACCACCATCCTCCCAGCCCAGCTAGGGATGGAAGCAGAAACAGGCACCCCTTCCTGCTCCCCAAAACAGACACCACGGTGTTCAGCAGGGGTTAATTTTCAACACAGCCAACCAGGAGAGCATGACCTGATCCCAACCTGTGAGGAAGCCCACAAAGAAGCTTAAAGGAGCACACAAGAGAGAAGAAACACCAGGATATGGACTAGCAACAGCCCTTGAGGCTTCCTGGCCACCAGCTCTGGCTCTTATGCTACAGCCAGGACTAGTGAAAGCCTCTCCATGAAGGTGAAGAGCTTCTTGTTTTCAAGATCTCCCAGCACTGCAAAAAAGTACAAGCCCAAGAGTTCTGCTCTGCCCAAACTTCTTGGAAAAGAGCAAAGAAAACATTTTAAAAAAGGGTGGAGAATGAATCTGCTAAACTGGGCTGAGTTAGAGGCAATGAAAAGGTCTCACCAGCTCAGAAAAGCTCCCAACTGACTTCACCTTCTGCAGAGCAGGTCCCAGGCGTAGCAGCCAGAGAAATGAACCCAGTCACATTTAGACCTCAAGCAGGAGCTCTGGACACACTTCCCTAACTGAAGAGTGCTTCCAAGCATGCACAAGCCTGAATTCCCACTTGAGTCACTCCCCCATTCCAAATGGATACTCAGCCTTCACTGGGATGCAATGGACTTAGAGCAGTCAGTTGCCAGGAGGAGCATGGAGCAGCAGGGCGGGACCCTGCTCATCCCAGCCAAGGTCCATCTTACATCCCCACAGCATTCCCAGGAATAGGCAATACTCAATGTGGTCACTGAAAATAAAGAGCTTGGCTTTGAATGAGCCAAGAGCACCAAAAAGTTTCCAGAGAGACTGTGGCAGTGCCAGCATTTCAGAGAAATGCAGAGAGCCCCTGCTCCACAGCTCAGAGGAGCTCACAGAAATCCCGATTTCTCCATGAAGGGATGACGAAACCTCTGCGGAGAGAAGGAAAACAGCTTGAAGCCAGCCCTGTTTTGAGCTTTCCTCTCAGTTGCAGACAAGCTGGTAGCCAAGGCAACCTCACAGATGTGCAAGCAGCACAGCAAGACTTGCTCCCTCCGCTCGGGAAGGCGGCAGTTCACCGGGAACAGCCGCTCTCAGGCCTGGGAAGACTCATTCTGCTGAGGACCCTCGACAGAATCAGTCCCACAATAGCACAGCGCATTTGACCCTGCTGGGTGAGATGCTTCCCAACCCAAACACGGCCTCCTAGGCCAAGGTGCAGACAGGCACTACTGCCAACCACACCTGCAACACAGTGCATCCAGAAAATGGTTTTTGCCATTTATTTCCTCTATTAATGCAAATTGTTTCCTTTCATCCAGGGTTTCCACTGCCTGTTCTTACTAACCACCCATGCCGTAAAAAAAGATACAAAAAAAAATGAAGGCAGAGGGGAAAAAAGGCCTTAAAATAATGTGTGTAGTTTGAGCATCATAAAGCAGGGCATATGGAAAGTGATGAGTGTGAGCTGGATCTTGTGATCGCAGTGCTGCTCCAAATGATTTGATGGTCACATTTCCCCTCTGAGTGGAACAGGAGAGCATGAATAATTAGATCAGCTGTTTTTAGTTCCTAGCAGCAAAAGAGAACCAAGAGGAGCCTTTTTGGCTCTCAAATCAAAATTTATTTCTACTTCTACTCACAAGAGTTGACGAAATAAAATAAGCCAAAGGGTTCTCTGTTTCAAACCTGCTTTTTTCAAAGTATGATGTACCCAAGACAAAGCCAAGCAGCTTCCAACACTGCCACCCTTCTCCACTTTGATCAGCAGCGACAGAGCTCACACTGACATTTAAAACACTCAGCAGCAGAGTTACTAGCTCTTTTTGATGAATGAAGTGCTTCATACTCCCTGGATATAGCACTTCAGGCTGCAGCAGACCCACGCAGCTACTGAGCATCCCTGCACGTCAGCTCCACAGCCAAGAGATTTCCTGCAGATCACCCCAGACAAGCAATGGGTGCTATCATGAAGAAGTCTGGGTTCAGGAAACCTTTAGAGCATGTTCCATGCAAATTCAAACTCTCAAAGCTTTTGCCTTTCCTCATCTTACCCTACAATTTCAGGATGAATCCAGGAGCGAATCCCTCCTTGGCAGAAAAGCCACACTGCCTTAGGACTTCTAGCAGCTCCACTTTGGCAGAGGTGCCCCGTAGCACAAGTATGTACGTGGAGGAACACACACAAAGCAGCAAGCTTTCCTCAAGGTGAGACCTCACACAGGACACCCAGAGCTGCTACAAATGAGAACAGCCAAGACTTAGCAGTAACCCTGAAGCAGGAATGGCTGCAAAACTGGGAGCAGCTCTCCCTGCAGCCACAAGAGAAGTGAAATCAAGCAATGAAGAGATTAACACTACCTGGAGGAAGTAAAAAATGAAACAGAGAAAACCCTTGAGAGCAAGAGCCTAAACCCTGGCAGAAGGACAACTAGTGCTGTGCCAAACTCGATTGTATTTCTTCCACACGTGCCATAGGCATTGCTCTCCAAATCCCAACCCATCGCTGCCCTTGCCACCAGACTCCATCCAACCCACAACTCCCACCCCACGTGCCGCCGCAGAACTGAGGGGAGGCAGACGGCCACCAAAGCCCCAGATTAGCGAGGACGTGGGGGGCTGTTAAGCTCAAAGCCACGGAGGAAGGGTCAGCGCCCGCCGCGGCCCTCACCGGTGGCACGGCCGAAGAGCAGCGGCCAGTACCGCTGGAAGGCGGCGTCCAGCACGGCGCAGCCCGGCCCCACGGCCGAGCCGTCCGCCACGGCGAAGCGGAACCGGCGGGGCGGCACCGGGCAGCGGCCGCCGCCGGGCGGGGAGCTCTGGGCCTGGGGCTGCGGCCACACGGCCCCCGCCGGGCCCGGCAGCAGCGCCAGCAGCAGCGGCGGGAGCAGCAGCGGCCGGAGCAGCGCCCGCCGCAGCGCCCGCGCCGCCGCCATGTCGCGCCCGAGCCTGAGGGAGGCGGCACCGCCCGGCAGCGGGGGGCCGGGCGGCCGCGAAATGGCAGCTCGGGCCCGCCCTCACCGCCTCCCCCGCGCTGCCCCCTCGCCCCACCGCCTCCCCCGGCAGTCCGCAGTCGCCTCGTTCTCTTGAGGTGCTCAAAGCTCTGCGGCTCCCCACCGAAGGTCATTTCTGCCCCCACACCACCACCCCTGCCATGCTTTCTGCCGTCAGGGAGCTTCAGCAGCCTGCCTCGGGGTTTGAGGGGATTAATGGTTTAAATCACGTATTTCACTCATGCTGCTTGCATGGAATCGTGTAGTGTTTTGGGCTGAAAGGGATCTTAAAGACCGTTTAATTCCGCCCTCTGCCATGAGCAGGGACACCTTCCTCTATCCTACATTGCTCCAAGCCCTGTGTCCAACTGGACACTTCCAGGGATGGGGCAGCTACAGCTTTTCTGGGCACCCTGTGCCAGGGACTCACCACCCTCATTGTAAATAAATTCTTCCTTATGTCTAACCTAACTAGACCCTCTCTCCTCAGTTTAAAACCAGCACCCCTTTCCCATGCTTTGGATCCACCTTGGGTTTAAGCATCTTTTGTTGGTGCTGTGTATTTTTATGAGCAATACTGTATATAAATCATCCTTTGCACAGGTTTCCAAGGATATTTTATATGTGGTCAGTGAAATATTGATTGGGTTGTTCAAATAAAAGGGGCTTTATCCCATGGTGGATCCTCACAGTGAAGTGTTGCAGGGATGATTTCCACGCAGTGCTTGGCTTTTCCAAGAAAAGCCTTAACCTCAGATGAACTCTATTTAATTTTGTTTCCTCCCTCCAGCTCTGCTTTCCTTAGCAATCCTCAACTCAAATAAGGGCCTTAAGCTCAGGTCTTACCCATCTAATTGCCAGCACAAACCTACAAAGGAACCCACTCCATCAAATTATTAAACACCTGTTGTTCCAGAATACTCCAAGGTATCAGGCATGCTGGTAGACAAGCCAGAGGCACGGGAGCAAGCAGGAAATTAAACAAATGGTACAGGAGAAAGCGAGACAAGGGAGATGGCCTCATCACACAAGAGGAAAGACCATTCTGTGTGAACAAGACATAACTATGGCAAGGTCTGGTGGGGAATGTAAGGGATTGTCCCTCACAGGAGCAGTGTAGAGAGTCCAGGATCAACAGGAAAAAATTTTGTAGGAAAAAATCCACAAGAAACTTGTTCTCAGAGGTTAGAATAGCACCAGCACAAAGCTGGGGACCGACGGGGAAAGAAAAAGAGCTCGGAAGACATGGAAGGGTTTCAGTGGGGCTAGGGAGAGATGGAGGGAGGTGCTCTCCAATGTTAAAGGAGGCTGTGAGGTTCCAGTGAAGCTCTTGGGGATGATGTGGAGATGAAAAAGTTGTGGGGAGACTAGACACCAGGAGGAGATCACAGTCAGGTTTGGGTCTAAATGGCATTGTGGGAATTTAATGAGCTTAGTGAAAATTTATAGGGAGGTCATGAGGAGCTCCCCCTCCATAGGGAGGGTACTAATGGTCACCTAGAGATAGAGAAGCTAGGCTCCATCAGGAAGGGGGTCAAAGAGAGCCAAATGGTGTTGCCATGAGCTCAACATCTACACAGCACTGCATCTTTCTTTTCCAGATGTGTAAAACAGCAAAATCCACCTAATGGGAAGGTGAGCTGGGAGCCAAGGACAGGCACAGCCTTACCAGGTGGGTGTACTTCCACAGCACAGGGGTGGACCAACAGCCCAGGTATCACCCAGAGAATTAAAGGCACTAAGTGAAGTCCAACATCAATCTAGGAATACCTAGGAGCAGGTACACTAAAGAGAGATCAGGAAGAATTGGTTGCCTAGATCTCAGATTGAATGGAGCTTATGGAGTTCATGGGTAGAGGTCCCAGGAGAGTCTGACTGAAGCAATTAAACGCTGTTGGTTCCCACAGGCTCCTGACAATCCTCCCTTGTTTTCCCTACAGAGGTGGCAGGACGAAAATTCAACACAACAGCACATGCCAGGCTGCTTCCTCACTATTCTTCCAGGATTTTGTAGCCCTTCTCTATCTCTGTCCCCATCACACAGCAGGAAGAGAGAACACCTGTATTCCAGCCTGTGTCAGGCCTCTGGAAAAGTGTCCCCTGTCATTGCTCATGTTCAAGTTTCCTGCTGCCACTCTTCATAAAGCCTCTGTGATCTTGAGCTGGGTTTGTTGCTTTTCCCTGTGCAAATTTCTGTAGCACCAGCTGTTACACCATTTTCTGACTATATTTGGTTGATTCCAGTATCTCTGGACTTGTCCTCGAGTAGTTTCGCTGTATGAAAATTTCAGTGGAAGGAAAACCACCCCAAACAAGCCAGTTTGTTGCTGTCTTGCATCAGACAATGTCAGGAGTGTGCTTCCCAGTGCATGAGACAGAACTGTGGGAGTGCCCTGGCTTGAGGCGAATTCTCATTTCAGCCTAGGGAGGGTGGCATGTTTGCCAGCTTATGTAAAGCATTGTGATCAGAGCTTTCAGTCCAAATATTCCAGCCTTTCTACAGATTCAGTTGCTGATGCTATTTTAAGGGACCTGATGTCTCTGGGGGATGACTCATTGAAGTTCATCTGTAGCTGGCCGGCATTAATCCAGACTAACAGTCTGATTTTCAAGTGTTTCTTTACATAAGAAAACTGCTTAAGCATGTGTCTAACTGTGGAGTTTGGCTGAAAGAACCTGGTTTACCCTCTGTCCTGTGGTGGGCACAGAGCACCAGCAGCCCAAAGCTGCAGATGCTCTTCAGTAGCCCATCAACAGACCAGCTCGTGGGCTCAGAGCATATCTGCAGGGTGATATAACCACCTGGGGGGCCTCTTCCAGGGTAGTTCAGCAAGGAACATGCAGGGAGTGAGCCCCAGCCAGGGCTGTACTGGCTCAAACAAACCCCTCTTATCATCTCTGATGCATAAGCTGGGACTTGCTGGGTGACTGCAAAAAACTGCTCCTCCAGGACATTGCTGGATTGCCTGCTTGCTACCAACAATGAATTTGGTAACAATCCAAATTAATTATTCTGATATAAATTGTTATAAAACCTAGCTGGTGTCACATTTGAGTCTTTCTGGTTTGTTTGCCTTCAGGGCATGAAGGTAGCCTTTGGACTGTCACTGTAGTTGCACCACAGAATTTTTAAAATATATAAGTTCATTTATTATGCTGTCTAACTCCCTATAACGTTGGCTGCTTCTGCATTTAACCAGGAGGGTGCTTTGCACACAGATTCTTCCTCTGATGAGAAACATCTGAGCCAGTGAAGTGGGAATGGAGAAAGCTATTCATGAACACCTTCACAGGGCATGAGCTTTCTATTTGCTTTGCTCTTTGAGCCAACACTGTCTAGGAAAATTGCTCCTGAATGAAGCAACTTCTAGCTCAAGGGACCTGTTGATGGTGTGGCTGGAAGAGGGCTTTGGAAAACACAGATCATCTCCTGGAAATACCTCTAGCTTGAATTCTGGCATCTCTTTCTGGGCAAAACTACTGTCTCCATTTGCTTGTTTACCATCACTTTAATCCTTGGTAAAATAATGATGGGATTTGGACTGCAAGCAACAAGGGTTGCAGAGTTGAAGTGTCCTTACTTGTGGTGGTGATCTTGAGGGAGTGTGGTCAGCACGTGCCAGGTCTTTTCAGGTGTAGACCCTCCTGTTGCACATCTTTGTATTTCAGGGATGTTGTGTCTCATCATCAAGCAGAAGGCCCCCCAGCAGGAGCCCCCAGAGACATTTGGTGGAGCTTTAGCATGTGCACAAAGAAGATCCTAAGCATGAGATGCTAAATCCACATTCAGGGTATTTTCACCAGCTCTAACAACTCAGCCTATGAGGAACCTTGATGTTTTGGGGGCCCAAAGCAGGCTAGTGTATGGCAGGATGCTTTTGGAGCCACAAGGATTCATTCCAGTGCTTTTCAAAGCACAGGATAACTCATTTCCATGTCTCTACCTTCCCAGCTAGACCACCACTTATCAGTGCTGCCATCGAATGGTTTAGCAGGTGCATGTGCTGAATTAATTTCTCCACAAAGATGGAGTTTAAGAGAAGGGACCTCTTCAGCTGGGAGAGCACCGTGTGAGGAAAGTGAGGTCTGGGAGACTTGGAGTGAGCAGGCAGCAGCGAGGAGAAGTATTTCAACAGTTATGAGCTTGAGAGTGGAGCTTAAAGCAAAAAGCTTGAAGTGAGAGATGTTCATCAGTGTAGAGGATTTGGGGTCCTAACTCAAGCTCAGCCTGGTGGGGTTTCCCAGATGATGTTATCTCAGAGCCTTTTTTCTTCTGGTTTATCTCCAGCTTGTACAGATTTGGAGTGGTGATCTGAGGGGCTGCTCAGCCCATTCTTATGGTTGAAGTTGCTAAGGAGTGTGCAGACATCCAAAATCAAACCCCAGGCACTGGGAAATCTTCTGGATTTCCTTTTCCCAGCGTGGGAACTCTGTATGTCTCTGGTGGTGGAGAAGAAAAGCTTTTTCCAGAGATCCTGCCTGCCTCAAGGAATGCGGGAGCAGGAAAAAGGCTGGGTGGGATGGGAGGTTCACCCTGAATCTGCAGGCGGTTTGTGGTGTGGGGCACCAGCACTTTCACAGCATTTTGGTATCACGAATCAGGGCTTGTCACGAGGAGATGCTGCAAGTTCTTGTGGAGGCTGAGTACATGTGGCTGCTGTCCCTGGCTTCTCCCAGCCACGGCTGTGGGGCTGAGGTGGAATCAATCAGAGCCTGTGGATGCTCCATGACAAACTCCCTGTGCCCAGAGGCGATGCTCCCATAAATCCTGTAAGCATGTGCTTAACTTTGGGGAGCAAGGTGATTGCAAGGCAATATTTTATTCTTGTCAGCTTCAGTGTTAACAGTTACCAGAATCACTTGGGTAATTAAGCTCTTGTAAGAATAAAGTGAAAAAGCACCAGGTGTCTATGGAGATCTAAATCATTTTTCAGAGTGGGCAGAAGAGCAGTTTTTGGCTTTCCTCAGTAGCTGGAGTCCTAAAATCCCCAGAGACAGTGCAGATCCCCTCCAAATGAGGTAAAGGCAGCAGCCCTGCTTTTCTCAGGTACATTTTGGCAACCACCTACAAGAAACTGGTGGGTGACCAGGGCTTCGTACGTGACCATTGATTGGAAATTTCAAAATAAAGAAAGGCCTTTTGCAAAAGGCATGGCTAAAATTTTATTCCAAAAGGTATTTTTGAGATGCATTAGTGTAACTGTTGCTGGAGTAACCGGCTGCAAAAAGCTGATGCCTGTCTTGCAGTTGGGAAAGATAAGGCTGGGACTGTAGAAGGTGAACTGATTTCCTTTATCTGTGGGACGTCATTGGGATGATCTCATCACTGTTTATAAATATTTATTACTGGGATCATAGCATGGTTTGGGTAGGAAGGTAGGTCCCTACCTCTAAAAATATCTTGTTCCACCACCTGCCGTGGACAGAGGCACCTTCCACTAGCCCAGGGTACTCCAAGCCCTGTCCAACCTGGCCTTGGACACTTCCACCATCTCCTCTGGGCAACCTGTTCCAGGGCCTCTCCACCCTCACAGGGAACAATTTCTCCCCAGTATCCCATTGAACCCTGCCCTCTGGAAGTGGGAAGCCGTTCCCTGTGTCCTGTCCCTCCATTTCTTCCCCAAGTCCCTCTCCAGCTCTCCTGGAGCGCCTTCAGGCCCTGGCAGGGGCTCTGAGCTCTCCCTGGAGCCTGCACCCCCAGCTCTCCCAGCCTGGCTGCAGAACCTCCTTTCTCTGGGCTCCATGCAAGACTCTGGGCTGAGCTCTGCAGCTTTGGCTAGGGCCAGGACAGGGCTGTGGGGAAGTTCTTGGAGCACCTGGAGATGGCCAGTCCCTGTTCCCAGGAACAGCTGCTTCCCAAACACGCACCCAGGTCTGTCCCTGAGGGGAAGATCACCTCAGCCAAGGATTTTTGTGTTCAAAGCTACCAAAGTTCAATAAAGCCAAACTTCATTGTTTGATCAGTGCCTTTCTTGGGGTCCCGTGTCCAAATGAGCAGCCCCAAAATGGCTTGTGCCTTGTCATTGTTGGCCAGGAGCTGGGCATGCCACCAGCTGAACAAGACTAGCTCAGAGTCCCAGGGGGTGACACACAGTCCCCCGTGGGGAAGAAGCAGCGGGTGAGGACCTGGAGCAACCCCCTGAGCCCACACATAATGTGTGAGGTGGGACCAGCCTGGCAGATGTCCAGATGGTGCATCTGGAGCTGAACCAAGTGAGGGCTACTTACATTTATGTAGGGCAGGATGATTAAAGCTCTGGCCTTTGCAATTCCACCTAAGTTGGGTAATTAGAGAACTGGCTTTATTGACTGGGTAGCATGGCATGAGGCAATGAGCATGCCCAGTCCACACCCCCTGTGTGCTTGACCTGAGCAGAGCAGAGCTCAAGGTGCTGCCTGTGTGTCTGAAGGTACAGCCGGGTACCCAGCAGGGATTCTAGAGACATCTCCCAGGCCATTGGACACTTAATCTCCCCGGACCCCTGAGGGCACCTGCATGTGTAAACCCCTGTCACTGCAGCCATCATAATGCTGTGTTTCGGCAGGAAATAAAAATCCTTTGGGATGCAGCTTCTAATTTTCTTCCTGTTTCACAAGGGATTTGTGTGAGACAGAAGCAGGAAGCAGGATCCTGCTGCAGCAGATGACTCCTGTCCCAAAGAGCTGATGAAATTTGTCACACCTACACCACATACTACCCTGATGAATCTCATCTTCATCCTGGCAGAGTAACGTCACCACATCCAGATGACCCCACTTCACTCTGAGAAGGAATTATTCCCCAGGGCATAAGGAAGTGGAAGGTGAGCACCAGTGGGAGAAGGTGGCCCTGGAGCCCTCCCGGGGCTGTGCCAAGCTCTCACATCCATGTTGAGCAGTGGTGGAGAGGGGGGAGCAGCTGTTTCTCCTCTGGGCCAGACTGCAGCCTTGTTTCCAAGCCAACCGGAGTTCCGTGAGCTCCCTGAATGGCTGCAGACAATGAGCCCAGCAAGCCTCCTCCATATCAGGCTGAGCACAGCTGATGCTGGAGGCAGGGAAGGCTGAGACAAAGTGCCCATCCTGCCCTTTGCTAGCAGCTCAAGTTCAGGTGAGAGGTTCTGGCAGGAGTGAGACCATGCGGGAACAGCATTTCTGAACTGCCCAGGGCACTTCTCAACCCAGAAGGTAAAAAAGTCTATCCCTGGTCTGGGGATGAAACCTCAGGTGTTTTTCTTTCTGCAAAATGCCAAATTAACAGAGAATAAAGGGAATCAAACCTGGCACCAGTGAAAACCCAGTAGCACCATCTTCACAGACCAGAAGGCAACACTGGAGCACAGTGAGGGTCATCCCAGGGGTGGTGGGCTCATATTTATCCCATGGAATGGTTAGAAATTTCTGCCTGGAGGGTCTCAGTGCAATGTTATTCTGATTTTGAGGCAGTGCAACCTATTTTCCTATACCTTTCCCTCACAGTCCCCTCATATTTGTATCACATTGTCCTCACAAGTCGCTTGCTAGAGACCACTCAATTTAATGGTTGCATTGGGAGTCTTCTCCACACTTGACCCACAGTACACTTCAGAAGGGCTCCATGCCCCAGCTCCACCTCATGTCTCATCACTGGGCAGAAGGAGAAGCTGGTAACCCTCCCAAACCTTCTGCTTCCCCACCCCTCCAGCTTCATCAGAACTGTAGGGATAGGACAGTATAATGGGTACAAACTGAAAAAGGGACATTTTAAGTCACATACTGAGGAGAAATTGTTCCCTGTGAGGGTGGTGAGGTCCTGGCACAGGGTGCCCAGAGCAGCTGTGGCTGCCCCTGGATCCCTGGCAGTGCCCAAGGCCAGGTTGGACAGGGCTTCGAGCAGCCTGGGACAGTGGAAGGTGTCCCTGCCCATGGCAGGGGGTGTAATGAGATGAGCTTTAAGGTCCATTCCAATCACTTAATATTTGTGGCACCAGGAGCAGCTGAGGGAGCTGGGGGGGGCTCAGCCTGGAGAAAAGGAGGCTCAGGAGGGACCTTCTGGCTCTGCACAACTCCCTGGCAGGAGAGGACAGCTGGGGAGGTCAGGCTCTGCTTCCAGGGGACAGGACAAGAGGAGACGTCCTCAAGCTGTAGACTTGAGGTTAGGCTTAGGTTGGACATCAGGAGGAATTTCTTCATGGAAAGGGTTGTCAGGCATTAGATGGGGAGATGGTGGAGTCCCCATCCGTAGAGATGTCCAAGGAAGGACTGGACGTGGCACTCAGTGCCGTGGTCCGGTTGGCAGGATGATGTTGGGTCTCAGGTTGGACTCGACGGTCTCGGCGATCTTTCCCACCACAGCGGGTGCGGTGTTTCCGCGGCGCTTCCCGCCCGCAGCCGCCCTGGCGCCGCGCCACACTCAACATGGCGGCGGCGGCATGAGGCGGGCGGGGGCTGGGTGGGGGCGTGTCGCGCACCCAAGATGGCGGCGGCGGGCGGGGTGAGATGGCGGCGGGCGCGCAGGCGCGGGCGGGCGGCGGTGACGCGCGGGGCGCGCGGTGACGGAGCGCGGCGGCCGCGGCCCTTTGTTGGCGGCGGTTGAGGCGCGGCGGGGCCGGGCCGGGCCGGGGCCAACGGCGGCGGCGGCGGGGCCGGGCGCGGGGAGGCCGCGGGAGCCGCCGCCGCTCCCTCAGCGCCTCGCCATGGACTCGGACGAGGGGTACAACTACGAGTTCGACGAGGACGAGGAGTGCAGCGAGGACAGCGGCGCGGAGGAGGACGAGGAGGACGAGGAAGAAGACGAGCCCGACGATAATCTGGACCTGGGCGAAGTGGAGCTGGTGGAGCCCGGGCTGCGCGTCGGCGGAGAGCGCGACGGGCTGTTGGGCAGCGACACGGGCGGGCTGGGCCCCGGCGGTGGCGGCGGCGGCGGTGGCCTGGGCGGCGGACCGGGCCCCGGCGGCGGCCCCGAGCAGGAGGAGGATTATCGCTACGAGGTGCTGACGGCCGAGCAGATCCTGCAGCACATGGTGGAGTGCATCCGCGAGGTCAACGAGGTCATCCAGGTGCGGCCCCCCGGCACCGGGACTGGGGCGGACGCACGGGGGAAGGGGCGCGGGGGGTGGCGGGCCGGGCCGGCGGCCTCCTGCGGGCACCGGGCCGGCCCGTCCGCGGCCAGGGCCTCACACACACTTGCCGGTAACCCCCGGGGCAGGAGGGGGCTCAACTCGGTATCCTCCGACGCTGGAGGGGTGGGGGGACGCCTCCTCTCGGTACACCCTGGGGGTGGAGAGGGCTCCTCGTCACCCCCGTCTCCCGGGAGGCCCCTCGGGCACGGCTAGGATCTCGCTTCCTGCTGTGGAAGCGTCGGGAACGAGGCCTTTGGCACTGAAAGGGCTCCTCTTTGTGTGGTGGCGAGCTGGGGGCCGTAATCTATGTTTTTGTCTTTATTCCGCTCCGTTCTCATGGTGTTTGGCAAGGTGTAGCTCCTCCAGCTCCTTCGGTAACCCGCGGAGTCCATGGCAAGCCCTGGAATTCCAGGAGAGGCACCGCTCTGGTTTTGTTGCCGTCTCCCTTCCCTTCCCCCCTCCACGCATAGAGGTTGAACCTTGTGTTTATTTCCAGCAGAGACCAGGAGGGGTACGAGCAATCCCTTCACAACCGTAACTTTTTTTACTCTCAGTTTTTAAGCCTGTCTCTTTAAGACTGAAATAGAGTTTGAAATAACATTTACCTTCTTTAGATCAAAGTATTTAAGTCTTATTTCTTGCCTCCTAAGTTTTTTGGGAAAAAAAATCAAGCCATTGAAGCGGTTTAGCATCCCTTTCTAATGTTCGTGGCAAGGTTCGGCTCTAGCTCACCATCAAGTTCCTGTTGCAGTTCACTTTTCTTCAGGTGATGGGATTTCTTTAGTTCCCATATACTTTACGATTACTCAGAATCGGTAGGCAGTGCTACCCTTTTCCAGTATGCCAACGGGAATAGCATGAGAAATCTGTGCATAGGAAGTAATGAGGGATCCAGTGTCCAGAAAGGAGTTGTTTTGCTGGTTGTGTGTGTTGGTAAATCTCTTTAAACACGAGATGCCTCAGTGAATGTTTTTTCTCTGGCTGTCCTCTGCAGTGGCTGTAACAGCAACTTTAAAATATTGCTTTATGTGCTATAATCCCCTGTAGTTTGTACAGAGCTTGATGCAAACAGCTGTAAAAATATTTGCATGCTAAATTAGTAAATGGCATTCCTTGAGTCAAATTAAAGTTTATAACTTTACTGATAGCATTGCCCATGTAAAGGTGAATAAAGGAGTCTGCCCGGATTAGCTGATTACCCTGCAGTTAAAGAAGATCTCATGGTTAAACAGGGATGTTTATTTGCTCCTAGTTATCGATCCTGATGTAGGGAGGGAAACAGTTGGCAGGCAGACATGCAAACAGTGGGGACCTTCAGCTTTTTACTCTTTCAAATAGTCATTAAAATAGTGAGTCTGTGTTTAATGATTAAGATTGCAAAAGTCATGGCCCATTCTGTTTGTATTGAACAGACTCTGCCATATTCCTTATCTTTGCATAAGACAAGTGGTGGAAAAGTTGCTGCCAGTGAAGAGCTGAGAGTGTTCCTGCTCCTGAATTTTCCAGACCCAGCTGGTGGACTCACCTGCATATTCTTCATGAACTAATTTGTTAGAGAAGGTCCTGATTACTGGTCTGAGTGGATTTGCCCTCCTCTTACACCACCCTGAAGCTGTTTGACTTGTGTGCTCGACCTGTGAGTTGCAGAAATAGTGGAGAGAAATGGGTTGAGGTGATGAGCCCCTTGTTCTGCCCCATCCCCGGGGTGTCAGCGGGAGGCCTGACCCTGTGCTGGGCTCTGCAGAACCACCCCCCTCGACCTTCCCGTGGCTTCTCTCCTGCTCCAGTTGCTGCTTGGGGTTTGCAGTAGTTCCTCCTGGTTTAGCAGAGAAGGGTGCACAAAGTCTGTTTAGATTGTCATGGGTTAAGTCGGGGCCCAAAACCAACTTAGGCCCTGGAATGCATCAGGAGATATTAGGAAAGCACTCAGTTGCCCTGGATGGCTGTTAAATGCCAGCTTCCTGCCATTAGATTTCTGGGCTCTTCCGAGGTAAGTGGCCTGACTTCTGCCGATACTTCAGGAGTTGCTCATAAGTTGCTCATCCTCACTCCTGTGGCTGCTGGTGAAATCTTCCAGGGCTCAGTTCTGTTTATTTCCTTGTGTTTGGCAGCCAACCAGGATTGCTGCTGCTGCTTTTCTGGTTCAGTAAACCTTTTCTGGAGTCACATTGGCTTGGGATCCTGCTGCGGATTCTGGGTTGCTGAGCTGTGATTCACTTGTTCCAGTCAAGTACTGGATGGCTTTTGGTCTGTGTGTGTCTGCCGTGGGTTCTTGTTAGCAAATAGTGATGGTTGTGGTTACATTTTTGAGTGCTTTGAACTTACTTGTTCAAGGGAGATGTAATGTACAGCCTGAAAACTTCAGCTGTGGGTCTTGTGCTCTCTAATGGGTGATTTTTTTTTTTTGCTGATCAAGTGTAAGGTATAAATGGGGTTTTGTTTTGCAGCTGCAGTGAAAGGAAAATAGAACAGGGACCCACAGAGTATTTGCAAGGAGGTATCTGAGTCATGGCAGGTGTAACTCTGTATTGAAACACTCCATTTGAGCAATTATTAGCTGACAGGGCTATAGTTGAAGGGACCACATTAAATTTTTGCTCCCATCCATTTGTTCATTTTCAAATACAAGCTGTGTGTGAAAAAACATGAACTTTTCAGGGCAGTGATTTGATCTGATGGAGATTTTGCAGAAATAGGAGCTAAGTGATTCAACCCATGGCATGGAATGGGTTTTTGGAGACATCTGCTCAGTGCCAAACTCTTACCACTTGGCCTCCCTAAGACCACTGAACCTGCAGTGAACCAGGCAGGTTTCAGAATATCTCAGAATATTTTACACTTGCTCTTTCTTGTCTGGACATAAGCAGGATTTCAGGTGTTCAGTGGTGGTTTTTGTACAGTATTTGATGCTTATGCTCATAATCTGATTTGTCTCCCATGTGTTGTAGAGCAAGAATTCCCCTTGCTCTGCAAATGCAAAAATAGGGGTATGAATAACTCCTTAACCTTGCACTGTTGGTTGGCTGAGACTTGTGGATCTTAAGAGTATTCCTCCCATCCTCTCCTTGTGATTAGGTGAAGCAGAAAGCCATTTGCCATGGTATTTGGAATTTTAGTTGTCTAAGTAAACGGGCGGATTTCTGGTGGTTTTCCAGCTGCTGGCAGAATAAGTTAGCAAGGGACTGTAAAAACGTAGACAGAGAGGTGGTGTGGAACAAAAGGCTTCTCATCCCAAAGATATTTTCCCACAGTTGAATGTCTTCCCCATGGTCTTCCTCTCTGAACATTTGTCCAAATAATCCACTGCCACTTATTTTTTTTCTTTTTTTTTTAATATCAGATTGCTATTTCCATTTTTGCTCTAGATTTTTTCTGAAAATAAACTTGAAAAATGTTTAGAATGGCATATTTATTTCTGTTCTGAGTAGAGCACATGATGTGTTTCTGTAGCCTGGCTTGGCCCACTGTTCTCCTTGCTTTGTTTCAACCTTGTGCAATTCCAGTATTACCAGGTGGGATTAATTTCCCCTTTTTGCCTGCCTTTTTCTGGAGCATTCCAGTGACATTGTTGTGATGTCACTGACCATATTCATTCTTCCTGGACTTAGTAATGTTGAGGTATTGAAAATACTAAGATGAAGCTCTGAGGTGGCAGAAAAAGGAGTTGAGCCTCTTGTTTTCTTTCCCCACCCCACAGCAGGGATCAGGATCCTGGATATGGCTGGGTGTTGTGTCTGACCTGCGTGATTGTGAGCATGTTGAGCTTCAGACCTGAGCTTTCTCTGGAAGGACATGGCATTCCTGGATCCAACAAAACCTAGTCTAGCTCAAAACACTAAGCCTTGATTAAAGGCTCTAAACTAGATTTTCTAGAGCAGACCAGGTCAGATGTAACATGAGAGCATTTGCAGCAAGTACAGGTTTCTCATTTACATGATAGAACTGGCTGACTTCTTTGGAAGCAAGGTGAGGTCCTTGCTAGGAGAAGCTTTGCCATTAAAATAAGCCCAAACTCCAGACCACTCTGAAGTTGAGAACCCGTATTTGTTGAGGAATGGTTTTTCCCAGAGGCCCCTGGAGTTCACAGCCCTGGTTTAGATAGAGCTCAGTCATGACAAGTGCAAGCCCATTGTTACAGGAGGGGTCTTGTTGAACAGTGGATTCACTTGCTTGGACAAAACATCCTGATTTTCAGGCAGAACTTAGGAAATCGTCCCAATGGTGGTGTAATTCAGCATACTGTGGGCAGTACATTCCAAAGATATTGCCCAAAACAGGGATGATTTGCCAGTGAGCAACAGGAACTGCTGCTTATTGTACAGGGTCGTGTTTAAAACTGTATTTAATGCTAAAGATGACATCTTGGAAATTTGGAGTGCTTGGAACTGCCTGACAAGCATTAGGTGGGAGTCTGTGGGTGGAAGCACTCGAGGCTGGTGCTGCTTCTATCCGGGTCCTCTCACAGCGCGAGGTGCATTAGCAAACGTCTTTGTGTGGTTACTTATTTGATAATGGAATTCATGTCAGAGGCCTGAATGTTATGATGCTGGGAGGAAATGCTGTGTTAAACCCCATGTTTCTGTCACGTGGTGTTTATAAGGTGTTTCATTATGGTAGGAATGCATTTAATATTTCCAAGGAATGGAATAAACTTCATTGTGACAAAGCATTCTTGGAATCTTGGATAAACAATCACTCCAAAGCTTTTGGAAATGACATGGTGTCTGTTCCTGACTGCCAAGACATGTAAATCTGAGTATAATAGATTTTTAAAAAATTTTACTTTAAATTTCAGCATTACCAGGTAGAAAAGTCTTGTTAAGTCTCCAGAGGAATTTCAACTTAGTACTTAAATGTGACCCATTTGCTTTGTGCTCAATGTTTCTGTTAGGCCAGATGCAAATCTCATGGTTGGCCACATATGAAAACATTTGATGCTGGTTGCTTTTGTCTCAATGTAGTTTTCCCAAAATGACAGCAAGGCAACCTTTTCCTTAGGGACCTTGGCGTACAGATGGAGAGACCAGTGTGCTTTGGGATGTTTAAAAGTGAAACTGAAAACACACTTTTTTTTTAAGCTACTTTTAAATGTTTATTTCCGTAAATTGAAAACTAAATAGTAAATACAGTTGTTGCTATTCCCTGTGGGTTTAATTTCAGTGAGCAGGACCATTCCTGCTGTGCAAAGTAGAAGGGTTGTTTCTGCTATAAAGTGGAAGCTGATATGAAACGAGGTATTTCTGGGTGTTAAAGCATCATTAGAAACATGGATTCTCCTTTTATACTTGTCCCAAGCTCTGACCCCTTAGTTTTAACCTTGCATGAGTTCAAGTTTGTAACAGCAAATAAACCCCAAAGCTCCAATGCCCTTCAGAAATGTAGGGCAGTCCTGTGTCTTTGGCACCTGTTGAATAGTTTTCAGTTTTCTATTTCTAAACTAATTTCTCTTCCCCTTTACTCCATTAATGAAACAACTAAGAATGTGGTTCTGCTGTTGGTGTCAGGTGTGATAGTTGAAGGAAGTGATGGTTGATCTCCACATTGTGCTTGTTTTAACAGCAAGTCAATGTTTTCATCTGGAATTTCTTTGTAGGAGCCTTTTTTTTCTGGAGAAGGTAGCCATTTTTTCCTATGCTTAGGAGACCTGGTTAACTGGAAAAAGAACCTGGAATTTGTCTGTAACTGTGAAGGCTGGAAGCCCTTTCCACTTAGCTCATTCCCGGACTCCAGGGTCCTCCAGATTTCTGGTACTTCTGGAATTTTCAGGATCTGAGTATTGTAAGTGATATTGTCTCTTGGTGCCTGGCTACACTGGATCCCTGACAGATACAAAGGATGTTTGGAGGCTGTTGGGTGCATACAAGTGCATAGTGCTGCTGAATTTCATCAAGTCATTTAGTGGCTGCAGCAACTGCAAGGAAATTGCAGCCTCATTTATTGTAAAACACCTTGGGATGGTTTGTAGCCGTTCAGTAATGCCAAATGGTGCATTTGAGCATAGCCCGGAATACAGATGCCTGAGGACTGGGAGAGGGCTGCTGGCTTTGTGGGGGATGTTGGTGCAGGAGGCTCTGAGGTGATGAGGCAGTCAGGTGGAGTAAAATCATTAGTGATGTGATAATGGAAATGCTGATAATATTTAAGTATCTTCACCATCCCGGGTGTTTGGTGCTGGGAGTGTTGGAAACCCTGAGCTTGGCCTGTATGGAATTCCTTGCCTTGCTTCTAGCTTTTGATCTTGAGCTGTGATGGAAACAGTGTTCAAATAAATGCTTTGAAAACTGCCATCCAGGGCTTCCCTCAGTAGTTGTTTCAGGTATAACTGAGATTATACTTCACAAGTGTGTTCCTTTCCTGAATTTGGCATGCCCATGTAAGTGCAGAGGCTCTTGCAGGAGTGATCCCTTGTTTAGGTGGTGTAGCAATGCCAGGTCATTGTCTCGGGTACTCAGAGCAGCTCACTGTGGTGGGGGTTTGAACCAGTGTATATAAACAACACTCAAGCAGAACCATTGGCATTGAGTCTTTTCCTTGTTTTTAAAGACTGAGAACTTCTTTCAGATGTTGGGAGTGATTTCAGGTCCAAAACCTGACTGAGATAGCTTTTGACAGCATCAAAGTCACTTGGAAGAAGTGAGTAAGCCCTTGTGAAAGTGTCTTGGACAGTTACAGCACATTTTGGCATTGCCAGCAGTCTTGCCTTGAGTTCTGGGCCACTGAGCTGGTGGATCACAAAGCTGATAGTCATTGCCACTGCCTAGTAAAAAGGGAGAAACAAAGAATTGGCTTTGAAGGGACATGTCTTCCCTCTGGAGAAGCATGGAACCCAGACAGCTGGGGAGGAGAGCACAGCTTCTCCATGGCTGTATTGCAGTGCCTGTCCTTGTTGCCAGGCTGCAGCACGTCTGTGTGATGGCAAAAGGTTGTGGTCCTGTGTGGATGTATTTGGGAGAGGAGCTAAATACAGCTGCTGGGGACAGGGATGTAGCTGAGAGCCCTGAGGGCAGGTGGCTCTTGCTGTAATCTGCTAGTAATTGAGAGTACAACCTACCTAAAGCTGGGCTTCTTGGTCTTTTCCTGGTGGTTTCCACTGGTGCCCACTTATTGATGCTGGCGCATGAAGGTCTTTCTTCCCAGTCTTTCTGAAACATTCCTGGTTTTGTATCTTCTTGGTTAAAAACTGATATGCTAGAGCACCATGTGGCACCTCTTGTTTCCAGGGACAAGCAGTGCAAGCATGATATTTTGGCCATCTGCTTCAAAATTAGGTCTTGTGGGACAGTACTTGTGTCTCAAGCATGGAGGTGTGAAAGGCTCCCTGATCTGAGGGGAGGGACTCTCCATGTATTGTGACACCACAAATAGGCCTTTTCATGTGCGTTTTAATTCACAACAGATGAAGCTTTCATTGCTTTGTGATTTGAGGAATTTGAGAGCTGAAGGAAGATAATCCCAATGTTTGAAATTAAGAGCTTGGATATTTGCTTATTGCCTTTGCAGTATTTCAGAAAAATTGTCTGTGACTGTTGTAGGGCAATATCTTTGGAATGTACTGCCCACAGTATGCTGAATTACACCAGGATTGGGAAGATTTCCTAAGTTCTGTCTGAAAAATCAGGATGTTTTGTCCAAGCAAGTGAATCCACTGTTTAACAATTTCACCAGATGAGGGATGCAGACTCTAAACTCTGCTTCCCAGCAGATAATCAGGATAGAGTAGGAGTTCCTGCTCAAAAGGGTTCTACTTGGGTACAGTTGAAGTCCTCTCAAAGTGAAGAATACACAGTAAAAACTTAGTAGAACCAGAAGAATCTGTATAATTGGACCTGAAAGTAGTCAAATGCCAAAATAACTGACTTCTTTGAGTGTTAGTTCAAAGATTTTCTTTTTAAACTAATATTTGCAGTTCTTACTAAGGAGGCAGCCTGAAGAGAGTTTCTTCCAAGGTAGAGAAATGAAAATTTGAAGTGGTTCTGAAAGTTCCCACTTCCCTGTCTGGTGTTCGTGACTGGGTCAACCTCTGAAGGAGCGCGTTGGATGCTTCCCTGCAAAAGGTGGTTTTTTGCTGTTTTCTTCAGCAAAACACTTCCAGAGCCACAGAGGAAGGAGCTGGTGTTTGAACAACACCCTTGTATCAAAATCACAGCAGGACGTGGCTGTTCTTACTGTCCTGTGCTTGCTTTGATGGTTTTGTGGACCTGGTAAGGTAGTGACAGTGCAGTGCTTCGCTCAGGTCACTTCTTTGGGGTTTGCCTTTGGGTTTTGGAGTTGGGGCACTTGGGATGGTCTTGGTTGGTTTGAAACACCAATGCACTCAAACCATTCTGGTGTTTGAGTGTCTGACACTCATCCCCAGTGGTGCTTTTGGGGGTGTGCAAATACATTCACCCACACAGAGCTGTGGTTACATGGATATTGGTCTTGGACAGTTCCCATTCCCTGTCTGCCTGGATGCAGCCATTTGCAGGGCTGTAGAATGCAAGGAATCAGGGAACTCTCCAGTTAAAAGTGTCTCCTCTCTGCTTTTCTTGCTCACCCTCTGACCCCAAGAGCAGCTGCTTTGTTCCAGGTGCCAGAAGTGATGGTGTTTGAATTGTTCAAATCAAAACAAATGGACGTGCATCCACACATCAACATTTCTGTGGTCTGTTTTGTTTGCACATCTAGTTAGAGGTGCATATTTAACTTTGGAAAGAGCTCTGGAGAGGTTTTCAAAATTTTGATGCCCTCTGCAGCTGGTAACTGTGGGTTTGGTGTGTTCTTGTGCAACAAAACACAAATGCAATCAACGTTCCTTTGTCTGGCAGATAGAAATGTGGAGAGGGATTAGGGGAAACCAGGAGGACTCACATGAATAAATAGTCTCCCTTGCAATGAGCTTTCCTGTGTGGGAAGAAAAACTTAAGACTTAGTTAACTTCTGGTTATCTTTATCCTAGTCATCTAGGATTTGAGAAATAGGGAGTGAAAGGAATGGTGTGAAAAGAAGAGTGTGGGAGAGCCATGTCTTGAGGTTGGATTCCAGAGCAGGAGCTTGGAAGTGACAGAGCGTTATTAAACAATGTGTGTTAAAACTGGGCTGAGTGGCATCTTTTTAATAAAAAGGGAGGAAGAGCAACATTCCAGCTCTTAGTAGTAGCATAATTTTTCTTCTGGGAGCGACAGTGTAAACTGGAAGGTCCTTGGAGTACAATCTCACCTAGTGTGTGTAGAGGAAAATAACTATAATATAAAATAACAATTCAATAAAAAAATTAACAATTTCTGTACGCTATGAAGATCTGATGAAATAATGTGTTGGATGTCTTTGTTTTGATAGTTTGTAATACCTCTGTAATGACTGAAAGGCCATCTGAGCAAATTAAGGTGATGCTCTTTGATTTATACACATTTCAGATATGCATTTGGTTGTTCTGTAATAACCAGTCTCTTTATTTTACTTGATAATATGACATGCTTGAGGTGTCCTTATTTGTATTGTTAATAGAGCTGAAATTGATGCTTGAAAACGTGCACAAGACTATTTCTGGCTGGGATGATAACTTCTAGGAGGGAAGCAATGTAAGGACTTGGAGTTCTCTTTAAGGATGATGGATACTGAAACTCTGGAGGGAGGGTGTTTGGGATCTGTGTCACTCTCGTGTGCCATGGTGTAATTCCCTACTGTCCTTTGCCAGGGTGTTTCTGCAGGCAGCACTGGGATTTGGAGAAGGCTGGGTGCCAGCCTGTTCAGTGCACTCAATTATTCACCAGTCATTAGTGTAATTATTCCTCTTGCTGCCCTGCACAGCAGTGACAAGGCAGGCCTGATTAGGTGGGTTTTTTCTCTTGCAGAAGCCCAGTGTCTTGATGACAGTAATATTTTAATGGGAGAGGAACAAGGGATATCCTTGTCAGCTAGTGTGCAGTCCATCAAATACAAAATTGCATGTCTAGGTTTCCCATTCCCTACCACAAGGGAGTAGAGATGGGGAATCTGCACCTACTTGCTGGTTTGGCTCAACAGCTGTAGAAACAGTTCTGATAAAATGAGTGCAAGTCTGTGTAGAGGCAAGTCTTCAGAGCCCTTAAATGAGAAAATGGTGAAAACGCTGGAGGTTCCCCATTCTCCCCCACTGCTATGACTTGTGTTCTGCTATTTCTGTATCAGATCCCACCAGACTCTTTTCTCTTAACTCCAGGGAGCTCAGGTAGCTGGTTAAAAATACCTACAGCAATTAGAGACTGCAGTTAGACTTGGAGGTATATCTTGTTGGGAACAAGAGTGAACAAGTGATTGCTAAACTCCTCATGCTTCCAGAATATATTTTCTTCAAAGGTGGCTTCTGCAGAGCCCTCAGAGGAAAACATTTTGGGGTATAAACAGGCAAAATTACTTCTTGTAGCGGAAATCCCGGCTTATAAAAGGATGTGTTGCCAGAGCTGTGTTTTGTTGGCTGTAAAACTAAGTAAGAATAAATGAGCAGAGTGTGGTAAATAAACTGCAAAGTCATCATTAAAAAATGATCTGAGCTAGAAGAGGCTTGTTGGGGAAAGGATGCTGGCAGGTTTTCTAAGTGCAGATGCAGGTTGTGCCAGCAGAACAAAGTGCTTTTGCAGGTAAAGCTGCTTTTTGCAGGGAAGTGGTACAAGCCACAACCACATCTGCGCTGGGGCTGCTGCCAGTGTCAAGATGCTGCCAAAGATTACATCCCCAAGCCACTGCTGCATTGGCAGTGGTTTCCTGGGCCTAAAGAGTTTCTTAAGATGGCTAAAGTTTTTTTCTTGATTGAGAGTTGTAGACTAAGGCATAGGCATCACCAGAATGGATTTCCTGAAGCCTGTTTGTCAGGGTGACATTGAGTGTTTAAAACTTACTTTGTCTGTGATGGGGAGATGAAATCACCCTGAGGAATGTGTTTTTTTGTTTCCTAAAATACTGTGGACTGTGATGATGCTTCACTGCAATGGGAAGACTTCCTTTTTGCCCAAGTGAAGAGGGAATGGATCATAAAAGTAGGTGTTCCTTTGAAGAAAGGACAAAATCAGAAGCAATGAAGGACAGACACCTGAAGAAAAGTGCCAAGTGTTCACCTCACTAGGGCCTGGAGGAGAAAGAGAAACTAGAAAAATGTTAAGGATTTTTTTTTTTGTTGTTCTCCAAAAATGCTCATGTAAATCACCCCTGGCTAAAAATTCTTGTGCTAAGCCCATTTTTCACAGTATTCATGCTGTTGATGAGGAAGTTAACACTTGCATGCCACCAGTGACTATGTATCCAAATATTTTTGAGGTAACCTGGCTATTTCCATGAGAGAAGTTATTCATTGGGATGGCTTTTGTTTACTTACCACAGTAAATCTTTAACTTGCAGGGGTTTGTGGGTGCCACCTCATTGTGCTAATGGAAGAAGTTATTATCCCTTACCATTTTCTTTTCCTGTCTGTATGTTCGTTTGGAAAATGTTAATTATAATGTTCTGAACTGGCCAGGCCAGGCTGCACAGGCATGTTACTGTGAGATTTTTGGCATAGTGAGATATTTCCCCCAAATACCTGTGAGTCTGAGGACTCTAATTTCTGGGGATAAAGCTCTGTTCATAGTCAGGTTATCCGGTGATTTTCAGGAAGCAGCAGTGGTTGTCTTGAGGTGATACAGAGTTTGGCTGGATTATATCTTCTGTATTTAACAACTCACGTATCTTTGTGCCCAAGCACCCTGTGATAGGTGTTCTCCAGCAGTGCCCATTAACAAAAGCAGGTGGGAAGGCAGATAATTCAAAACCTGAGACATAACCAGCAGTGTTTGAAAGACACATTGGTGTTGAACGTCCTTGGAGGCTGATCCTCTGCTTGCATGCTGTCTGAAGAGGGGGACCCCCTTAAATCATCATCTGGGAGGACAATTTGGGAGCCTTTGCTGAGAACTTAAAGAAGTTAACTGAGAAAATCAATTTGTTGTTTTCATGGCACATGTTTCAGACTACAGACATGCCATGGAAATAGGCTGTGGAAAAAATCCACAAGTTATTGGGAATTTACCCTTCCCAGTACAACTGTGATGCTGAGTATTAGAAAAGCATCTTCATCCTCCTAGAGTTTGTCTGATTTCTTCTAAACATTTCAAGTATGCCATGGTATCATTATTTCTTCAAGTTGCTTCTGATACTTCCTCCACTCATCTGCTGATAGCAGCTTCCTAACACTGCCCTGGACTGGGTGGTGTCTCTGAATGTGCTTAAAGCAGCAAAAGCAAGGTTCTGTTGTCCAAAAGGTGTGCAAATTCCATGAAATGCTAGGTGCTGTTAACTGGGAAATCATTCACTGGCCAGAGCTGAGGTGCCTGTTCCTCATGCTGCATGAGCTGCTGGAAGAAGGAGCCAGCAGAGCCAGCATTTTCCTCCCTGGTGTGGAGGAACATTGCCAGTCTCCCACAGATTTATAAATCCCAGGATGTGGGTACAGTCCTTTGGGTGCCTCTGGCTCTGGGCCGGGCCCTGGCAGTGCACATAGTGGTGAAAGAGCCGAGTCAATGTACCAATTCATACTGGAGCGAGGGAAAAGAGGAGGGAAAGCATTTTTGAGACTCCAGAAGACCCGTACAAAATGATTTAAAGGAAGAAAGCAGATGTGCAGTTCATCTTTCAGCTTTATTCCTTTAACATCCATTTCTGCCTGCAAACAGGACAGTTTCTGGAGCTCACATCAGCAGACCTGTACCTTCCCAGAAATACACAGTTCATTCAGGAGTTGAGTCCCTGAAGACAGCACATGAAAAATGTGCTTTGGGTTGTTTCCTTTTATCGACTTGATGGGTAGCTGCCCTGACATGTGCCACTTCCAGTCCTTCCAACATTGACTAATAAAAGACCTTAAAAAAAGAAGTGTATTTCTGTCAGGCTCATGTGGTTACATTGAGGATACGTGGTAGTAGGTATTGTCAGTATTCCCACAGTTTACTATCAGTATCTGCTATTTGGGAGGCCAGGTGAATACAGCCCGCAGACACTGGGGTGAAGAGGATAAGGGCCTGCCCTTCGTAGGTGGTGGGATAATGGTGGAAAAAAGTGGGACCTTTGGCTGTACCTGGCATCAGAGTATACCCCAATATGCTTTACAGTTTTTGGGACAAGAATATTTGGGAGTCTGTTGATATGGGAAGACCCAGCTTTAATGTTCCTCACACATGGCTTTTGGCAGACTGCGACAAACAGATTTCTTGGAAGCAAGTCCTTGTTGTCCAGGTTGTGCCAACTCATCTGTCTGGTGACATGGCGATCCTGTCGATGTTAAAATAAACCAGTTAAAATAAACCCCCTTTACCCAGTCAGTTCCTGTGTCTGGTCACTCCTGCTTCCATCACTGACTCTGGTGGCAAGTCTGGGAGCCAGCGCTTGTGTGAGCTTGTGTTGCTGTTGAATAAATATTTTCTGAGCTGGTCTGGTCTTGCCCAGTTACTGCCCTATTTCAGATTAAAATCATAATCCAAGTTGCTGTCACTTCATCTCACAGGCAGAAATAGAGCTGGTGCATAGCTAAGCCGTTCTGGGTGTCTAGAGCCTTCCTTGTCCTCTCTGGAATCTTGTGAAGGGGGAGAGATTTCTGACCTGTGCTCTTGGGCCAAGCCAAGGTGTTTTGGTATTTACTGTCACTCACTGCCTTCATTCAGTATAGTTTTTCTCCTGTGGCAAAATGTGCTTTTGCTTTCCTCTTGAAGTAACCCAGTATATTTTATTCAAGCCAGGCATTAGTGAGTTGTTATACCGGTCTGAGAGAAGAATTGAAACTGTCCCTGTGTGTAGTTTTCTAGAGACTGTATGGAACTGAAAGTATCTAATGGTGTTCTTTCTGCTTTAGGGATGCTTGTGATCTGGAGAAAACCCAAGATTTTGTGTCTGATAGTGCTGGACACATTTGTGATCCATATATGAGATTAGTGCGGTAACTGTGTGGTGGGTCCAAACTAAGTGTGGTGGATGAGAATTTCAATAGAATTGGGGTCATGTTGGATAGAAGAGGAAAAATGGAACCTGGAGGTCTGGAAGAGCAGTGGTGTCACTGGGAAGTAGGCTCAGATATGCTTTGTGGGCACTGGTTGTGGGAGTGGTGTTCTATTGACAAGCAGGGAAGGTGACCGTGCATCGTTTGTGATGGGGACACAGAGGTCTGTTATTGATTTCCTGAATATCCATTTCTATTTCATGGGGTCTCATCCTGTCAGAGCAGCTCTGTGGCACTGGATGTTGACTAAAGGTCTGACTTCAGGGGAAACTTGTTGATTACCAGGGACTTTACCAGGAGTTTACCTGGATGAACCACAGGCACTTTACATCCGTGGTAGCCAAAACTTGCGGGGTTTTTGCTCTCATCTTGTGCCCAGCCTGGCTGCAGCACTGGGGACTGTTGCTTCCTCCACAGCGGATGGGGAGATATTATGGAGCTGCTGAAATAGTAAATTGGAAGAATTATATGGAAATGATGCCATCACCTTCTCCTACTCTTTTTAAAGGCAAGTCTTTGCAAATCCTTGAGTGGGAGGCATAGGGTTGAATAAAGCTGTTGTGCAGTGTACGCTGGCACCCATGTGCTCCCACTCGGTGCTCAGCACAGCAGCTGCAGTTGCTCAGTGGAGAAACCAGAGCTGGGGCTCGTGTTGTCTACCCAGCTTTGCTGAGCTTTTGTTCATATGTTGGAATTTTTTTGTGCTGGGGGATACCAGGAAGAGAGAAATCCTTTGGGTGTTACTGCTGTTGTGGGTAGTAAAACATCAGCTCAGAACCTGTGGGTCCTTCCTCTTTAAAGGATGGGCTTTATACTCCAGAACTATAGAAAAAGGAAGTAGAAATCAAAGTGTTCTTCAGATTAAATGTATAAAATAAGGGTTAATGTCTCTCTGCGTCCTGTCATCAACCCTAGCTGTCCTGCTATGGAAGTGAGCATAGCTGAAATGCTGGAAGAGGCCTTCCCTGGTCGTTTTTAATTTGTGTTGAGTTGATGGTGGAGCTTCTGCAGTTGTCTGAGAGCAGCAGGGCAAATCCATGCCATCTTCTTTTATTTAGACGTACTACAGTGCGAATTCAGTTTTTGCATTTCCAAATTTGCTAATTCATCCTGGAATTGTTGCTTTAGTATTTTTTTCTGCTTTTAAAAGCTCTATTAGACAATGGCTCTTCATTGCAGCTCCTAATCATTAACCTGAAAGCTTTCCAAAAGGTTCTGAGAAAATGTAAAGCAGCTGACTGCTTCATTTCTGTCTCTTGAACCAATTAACTGAAGTAATAGAGTTTTCGCTGAAGTTGCTTTTTATTATCTTCCCCTGCTAGAAGAACGTATGTTCATCAGAGCTGGAAACAGTCAGTAAAGTGCATGTAAGTTACTACAAACATCATCAGATTAAGCTACCGTTTGGTGCCATCACGTAATGGTACTAATTCAGTAACTCTGTAAAACTTAATTTTCAGAATTAGGAGATGATGTGTGAAGGGAAGTTAACGGGATGAAGAAAGATGTAGGGAGCTGAGGAGATGATCGGTGTCAAAGTTGAAGGCTCTGTATGTGTTAATGGGAAGTTATAGTGAGGTGGCAAATGCCAGATGGAGGACAGCAGATGACAGCAGTCACAGGGAGTAGGCTGGCTTCTTGTGGAGTTGTGTAGAAATGGCAGGAAACTGGTACATTTTCAGGTGCTTTAGAGTTTGAACCATATCTTCTGATATGGCTTCAGTAGTATGTAAGATGCAAAGACTATCCCCTCAATGGGGTACAGAGAATGAGCAGTACTGATGTTTTTATTATTTCTGAGGGGAAGGTGAGAAGTATCTGAGATCCACACACGTGTTGTGCTGTCCATGTGAACCCTGATATGGCCAATGGAGAAATGTCTGTGGTGTGATTCTCTCCCATACCCCAGGGGATGGCAGAGGGAGAGAGCACGGAGGGGTTGGCAGATTGAGTCCTTTAGCTGCTATCCTCTCCTCGCAGCAGCCCTCTCATGTTCTGGCTGTAATTGAGCCAGGGAATATTAGATTACACGGAAGTTTTCCAGCAGCTTCTCAGTGTGCTCAGTTGGTAGTGGTTAAATCTAGCAAGTTTGAGATCATGTCCTGGAAGTACTCAATGTTTGGATCTCATCTTCTGTGCTGGCTTCCTGGGAATTTTACTAAGCTGTTAGAAATGAGGTTTTGTGCTTGTAAGATTTCCTGTAATTGTCCCCTGGAAGAATGGATGTGAATGGATCTCCACAAATGAAGGTCACTCAGTGCACTTGCAGAACAGTGCAAACCTTTTGCTGACCTTTATACTGTGATCTGTTTTAGCAGGTTAAAAGCTGATTTAAGTCACTTTCTAGGTGTATTGTTGTATCTGAAATTATCTGTGTGGGGCTGGGAGAGGTGCAGGTGAAGAGCAGGGGGTGCAAGTGGAGCTGACATCAGGTTATTGCAGAATTTTGGGCTGGTGCCCCTTGGTTATTATGTGATGAAGCAGCTCTTTGGTGCCTTGTGTTGGTCACAGTCTCATGATGGGGCTCCTTCTCCTCTCCCCACTGCCATTAAACGTGACCTCTAGGTATTTATCAGTGCTTCTCCTATGGCACAGTGTGCACATGACAAGCCTTGGAGATGCTGGGCAGCAGAAGTTTCCACTTGGTGTTCTCCTGTTGCAAATGATGGGGTTTTGGCTGGTTAAATATTTACAGTGGTGGTGTGATGGCTGTCCCCAGGTGCCGCTTCACTGGAGCAGATGTTTGTGCTGCTTGGCTTCAGACCAGCACTATCTTGTGGTGTGGCTCTTTGCTCCTCCACCAAGCCAAGCCCTCAGTCTTGTCAGCTGATGTGAAACCATCAGTTTCCTTGTGCTGTGAAATGTAAACCCAGCCTTGTATCCCCATGGAATACAGCAGTGGACATTGCTGAGGTTTGAACCCTCTACAGACTTCTGAGGCTTGGGCAGAGCCAGGGTTTCTGGAGCATCTGCTTGGATTCACAAGTGCAAAGCAATTGTGTAGAAAACCCAACTGGAAGTGGCATCAATTCCTTATTGCTGTAAAAGCCTCTGTTATTGGGATGGACGTGCTGCAGTTGGGATGAAAATTTCAAAATGCAGAAGCTGCCGTGGGTAGAAAACAAAACCAGCCATGATGTGGAAAGAAACAAAACAAAGAATTAATCAATATCATATCTGTGGGAGAAAGGATTTTGCTGGAGAACTGAGCTTAAGTTCTTAAATGGTTTTTATTTGCAGTAAATGCTGAAACTGAACCAGGAACTGATTCCCAGCATGTGAGGAGAAGCTGTAAAATGTGCTTTTCTTTGTAATAACATCAAGAATTAACCATGCAGCTCGTCTTGATGGATGGAAACATGAATGGATCAAGTGCTCCCAACTGTCATTCAGCAAATTGTGCTGCTTGGAAATTCTGATTCAAGCTAATGTTCTAATAGTATTTAATTTATAATTCATTTCTGCGTTTAAGTGCATCCAGATTCTTCCTTCCGACTCATACTTTCCTATTTTGACAGCAAAAAGAATTCTGACTCTTATCACTGATGAAGCTTCCAGTTGAATTAAATTCTATTAAATTAAGGAGTTTTATTTGAATTAATAATGCTTCTTTGGTGAAGTCCAGACCTTTGTAGGGCTTTCTATTGCTGTATCTCCTGCTTGCATTGGTGTGCTGGAGCATGGCAACATAGATAAGGACAGTAAATGTAAATACCTCCAGTGAAAAGCTGTGGTGGAGTGGAATTTGTTTGAAGCATATGTGAGACTTGGTTGCTTTGTTAGCTCCCAAAAAAAAAAAAAAAAAAATTCCCTGCTGAAGGACTGAGGGTGTTTCTCTCTGGGCAGAGCTTTATATGGAATGTTTTGTTAGGAAATCTTTTGAAGTGCCCGGAGAATTTCAACAAAATGGCTGCTTTCCTCGTGTTTGTTCCTATCTGGATATCAACAGGCTTGCTGCCCTCGGCTCCAGGCAATCTGCCTCGGCTTCGACATGTAAAATTTAATAGGAGGCTGCTGTAAGTGAGATCTGCTGTTTCAGCTTTCATCAGACCACGTTTGGAGGAGAGCGTGTTGGCTGTTCCCTTGCTCTCTATCCATCCCTGGCTGCTTTCTGTAGGAAAATTCAGCTTTGTGAACAGAAAACAGCCTTAGTAGGAGCGTGCTCTTGCAGCCTCGGGAATAATCCTGTCTGAGCGGCAGCGGAGCCTGTTCGTAACTAATCTGTGTGGTGTCATCGTAGGAAATAATCCTGGGTACCAACCGAGCAGGCAGAACAGAGCCCTGACTTCCCAGTGCTGTGGAACCCAGTATTGGGACATTCCATTAATTTTTACAGCATGAGTGTCCAGAGTGATGGCTGAGGGTTGGTGGAAAGCTGGAGTAGAGCTGGTGTTGAAATAGCACTTTTTGGTGGTGTTTTAACCCTGTGTGCCTGAGGTACAGGACACAGCTCTCACTGGGGTGGATGCTGTCATTGACTCCTCCAGCACTGCTCTGGAATAACTGTGAGGGACGTGTGTGCATTCCATGATGGTGTGCCTGGTCTTAGACTGGAACAATCCTTCATGTCAGAACTTTTGGCATTTGTGTTGTACTCTGATTTTCCCCTTAGCTGCCTCCCTCACAGTCTTCTGTGCTCCCTGTGCACCTCCAGCCCAGATTGTATCCCTGTCCAGGGATGAGCAAGGGCAGGGCTGTGTTAATTCTTGCCTTCTGTATCTGGGAAACAGCCAGGGGAGGTTTGAATGCTACATCTGGGATGTGGCAGGCAGTGAAAGCAGGCAGCCCAGCTATTTCTGGTGGGAGCTTGTCATGCTGCTGGCGTTTCCTTTCTTTTTTAAATGTTCAACCAACAGTGCTGGGGAAGCTGGAGCCCAGCAAGCCAGGAGAAGATACACAGATTCAACAATATAATCCTAAATAATGTCCAGTTTAGTACCCTGAGCTCACAGTGCTGGGGTACCTGGGGGCTCTGACCCAGGGAATCTTTTGGAAAGCTGCAATACCTGTGTGTTGGGAAAATGGAGAAGCCACAGATTAAACCCTCTTGTGCTTTCCACCCACATGGCCTCTGGGGAGTGATGTTTGCTGGATCAGCCTTGTTCTACTTAATAATCACTGCAGACTGTTGGAGTTTCTTCTCAATGTACCGTGATTTTTCCTTCAGTGCAGGGGAAACCTTCTGTCTTTTTAAAAGTCAGCCAGAGACCACTACCTCACTGCCTCTTAGCCTATTAAGTGATTAACAGGTATTCCCAGAAGCCTTAATAAGTGGCCAAGTGGGCTGCTGTGGTAGAAGGTAGCACAAGATTTTTGGGCTGATTTTAATTAAAGCTCTCTCAATGCCTTTGCTTGAGAAATAAAGAAAATTGTGTTTCTCTGTACATCTGGCAGATTTCTGGGCTGAGTAAAGACTTCTTATGTTGAAGGGCTGTGTGCTTTGCTCTCTGAAATTCATAACTGGAGAATTACAGGGGCTGGTATCATAACCAAGATAATCTAGAGATAAGATTGGTTTATTTACTGAGATATATTTTCATCTTTGATTAAATTGCTCCAGGAATTGTGTCTAAGTGAGCTTTTAAGAACTCCTTTAAAGTACTCCTACATAGTACAGAGCTGCCGAAAAGGTTGTTGCGGTGATCCAAATACAAAATAACCTGGAAAGATCACAAACTAAACTGCAAAAGAGGCTGCTGGATGAGCCTTTGGGTGAGGGAGACCCTTGAATTCCCATAGAGCTTTTTGTTGACAGGACTGATTTGAAAGAATTGAGCTGCTTGCTCCCCTCTGTGGGGCTGGGTGAGGGAGGGATGCTGTTGGAGAGCTGGTGACATGTGGTTGTCATCCAGGCACCTCATGTTGCTGCAGGGAAGAGCTTGGATGCCTGTCACCTGGGAGACTGGTTCAGATATGGACCAGAACCACACTGTCACCATGCAGTGTTAAGCAATACCCATTTCTGGTATCTCCTGCTCCATACTGTGTAGATCTGCTGTCCCAGCTGTTTATGGAGTTCCACAGGGACTGCATCAGGGATCTAATAGCTGCTTTGGTTCGCATGGGCTTTTTAAGCTAGAAAAAAGTCTTAGTTTGGCTTTAAACAATCTGTGCTGGCATTAATAAGAGTCAGAACACACTGTAGAAGAAGAGGAGTGTCACTTTTTATAGTATAAACCACAAGACTGGTTCTTTGTGCTTATTACATTGTCACCCGAGGGCTTTATTTCAGTGAAGGTTTTGTTGGTGTTGGTGAAAGAGGCTGTCCTGCTTTCCCCTTGTGCTAATGCAGTTGTTTGTGTGGTAAGGCAATCAAACAGATTGAAGAACTGATTCCATGAAAAAAAAAACAACCTAAAGGAAAAGAGATCAGTTTCAGAGCCATTATTTGCAGCATAAAATGGCTGTAGTGGTGTGGGCTGGTGAGGGCAGGAGATGCAGGGATGGGGTAGGATTGCTGCTGTGGGTGAAGGCATTGGCTTTTGGCAGCATCGGGTTGTGGCTGTAGCTCCAGGGCTCAGGAAATCACATTGCTGGTTTATGTCCTACTTTTCAACAGCTTCAGAGCTCCATTGAACGTTGGCCCTGAGGCAAACTTCCATTTTGGTGTCAAATGGCAAAGTACACACAGCCAATCTCGAGGCCCTGCTCCTGGTCTCCTTTGCATGTAAATGATCCTAAAACTAAGCCTGGAGAGTGGATTTGGAGGGATAAAATGTTGGTTCTGGGGTGGAACAGAAGCCATATGGTCTGGTGTGTTTCTCATATAATCAAACTCTTGGCTGATGATTCAGATTTAGTTGGAATAAAAACTTGTACACAAGTGAAAATCAGCTCTTATGTTCCATCTTCCTTCTGACCTTTCTAGACTGTATTTCTTCTTTCATGAATTTCTTTCTGGATTTCATGGTACTTCAGAACTTCTGAGGTCTTCCAAGGACTTTGTCATCTTACACTGGCAGCTAGTGGTGTTCTGGGACAGTTTTCAGCCCAAGTGTTTTGATGGTCAGGGCTGGATTATTCTTGCTCTGCAAGAAGGGTGGTGATTGTGGCAAAAATGGGTATGATGGGTAGAAATCAGCCCTTCCTGCATTTTACAGACATCCTGGAATTGCATTGTGTGGGCATGCTGGATGTGGAGATGTTGGCACTGTGGTAGGTGTAATTAGTCTGGTCCTTAAATCTTCAACCAAATTCTCATTTTATACAGGTGCTTAGATTTATAGAGTTGGTTTTTTTTTTTTTTTTTCCTTTTAAATTTGTCAAATCTATCTGTCAAGTCCAGCTATTTCCCAGTCCATGCCAGTAAACATGTATTGTCTGAACACCCTGATTTTCCTTTTGCCTATTCAAAGCTCTGCTTGGTGTTCTCAGTCTGGCTTGGTTACTCAATTATTGTTTTTCTCTTCTTTCTCCAGAATCCAGCGACTATCACTCGAATACTGCTTAGCCATTTCAACTGGGATAAGGAGAAGCTGATGGAGAGGTAAGCAGCTGCAGAGCTGGAAAAAAAATGTTTGTTCCTGGATCAAGTGAGGATGGATAAATGCACTGTGTGTGGCAGGAGAATCTTTTGTGTTAACTGTTCCCCCTTTCCCAGCTCTCGTGACTCAGTGTTTTAGTATTATTGATGCCTGATTAGACTTAAAAGTTGTGGAAGTTAAGTTGCCTGTTGGGAAGAGGGATTTCCAGTTCGAACATGTGCAGGCTTTGGACAGGCTTTGGGAATAAGCAAGCAGGAACAGGTTCTTGTTATCTAGCAACTGTTTTGGATTTGGATTTAGTGCTCATGCCTGTCATGCTGGCATGTGTATTCCTGACATGTTTATTTGCTGCTCTGGCCAAGGCTAAATTGTTCCTGACTGATAATGGTCCTGCCTTGTCTTCAGCTTCACAGCCCCAGGTTTTCTTCAGTGTTTGTAAATAATGGCTTGAATTTTGCCTCTCCCTGAGAGCAGAGTGTTTTATGGTTATTTCCTATCTTTGATTCCCAGCTCTTGGAATGTTGCTTGGTAAAGGTACTTCTCAGTTTGTTGTTCCACAGTAGAGACCAAATCCAGCTGCATTTGGTTCATTCCAATGCCACTGTTGTTATTAAAGAGAGTTGAGGGAACTGGAGAATTTAAATTACTTAAGAAATTGGAAGGAAAATTAATCTGGACCAAAAGGAACAGTAAAAGCTGTACAGGGACTGGTTGTGGTGTTTGCTGGTCTTACTTGGTATGAAGTGACCAATGGGTGGGTGTGGAGGGCCTGGTAGGATCATTAGTTTGACTTTTCCCTTATTTACCATTTCCTTTGCCTGATAATCAGGGTATGGGAAGATGAGATGTGCTTGGTAAGCCAGGAGCAGTTGTTGGTGCTCCTATGAATTGATAAATGTCCCTTCACTGACCCTGGGGCTGAGCCCCTGTAGTTTGGTACTCTGTCACCCAGGGAAAGAGGAGCAAAGGTTTTCACACTGTTAGCAATTATTTTGTAGTATAAATATTTCTGCTATCCTTGGCTAATGGATTTAGGACATCTTTAGTGCTCTTAGTGTAATATTTTTGGTTAGTGATGATGCTCAGGTATCTCTCATGTTTTGTTTAACCTAGATTTTTTTTCTGATGTGATTCTATTTTTTTTACAGCTTTCTAGTCCTTATTTTTCTGAGATTGGCCTCTGAAAGCTTTGTGTTACAAATATATCCACTATTTAACTCGTGACTACAGCTGTTAAGAATTCTGATTTAATGCCTTCTCTGCAACATGTCTGCTCACTTGGTATTTGAGTTTCTTGGGCTGATTCTCATGGTTGGGGGTAAAGTTCACTCTCCTTGGTTGGGAGGTACCTCTACACAAGTGCACTGAAAAGCCATCCCTTTGTACAGTAGGTTTTGTCCCTTGTCATTGAAAGCTTGTTTAGGGCTGCCATCAATTTAAAAATAAAAAATTGGGCTGTGGTTTTGTTTTGTTTTGTTTTTTAATCAAGGGAGGTGCCAGCCAGGTGAAGGTGAGGTATTATTGTTAAGGCTTTTACAGTTTAAGTACATGTTATATTTACAAATCCACAGGTAAACATATTCATTAAAATACTTAACTCGGCAGGATTACCCCTGTGAGTAATAGAATACATGACTTGCTTAGGCAGACCTGTTGCACACGGGTCCAGTTTTGGTGCTTATTGATGTCCTGTTGTGTTAAAAAAACCCACCAAAACAGGATCTCTCTAGTACCTGGTGCTGCCTTCTGACACTTCTGCACCAAACAATCATGAAATCTTTTGAAATGCTGAGCTGTGTTAAAGCAGGAGTAGGAAGCTGAGAGCAGGCTCTTGGTGTTCAGGAGGGTTTGGTCATTGCTGTGGTGATAGGTGAGGATTAAGGGAAAAACAAAAACCAAAATACACATTTTGCTTGACAGTTCCTGTGTTTGATGGTGTGTATTTGCAGTTCCTAATCAGTGCTTCTTTTCTCTTAGCTCATGGTGATTCAGCACGACCTCCCAGTAGCCTTATCAGACCTGGCCTGGAGGAAAGCACTTCAACCAAGTGGCTCCTCTTTTTTTGATAAGTGGGGAGGTCTGAGCTTGTGACATGAAAATTTGTTTCCCACTTTTTTTTTTAGCGTTGTTATGCCTGTTTTTAATGAGCAGGTTGTTACTGTCTGTGCCAGCTTTGTCGTGGAGGAGTAATTACACAGTGGTGTTCAGAGGGCAGATGTGCTACAGATATTTATTCCACTTATGGTAAAGTAGTAACAGCCACAATTAAAAAACTGCCCTGTCCCACTGGTGAAACTCTAATTGTTTGTCAAAAGCAAAATTGGGGTTTGGGATGGATTTGTTTGTAGGATGGAAGTGGTGAGTGGAGGAAATATTAGTTCAACCTCTGATATGCTGCGTTTAGGAGAATAAAGATGTCAAATATTATTTTCCTGGGTCTTGCAAGCTTGATTCATAGGGATAGGAGAGCACCAGGTACAAAATGACCACATCACCTCAGAGCCAAATGAAGAAAGTGCTTTAACTTGAACCTTATTACCTTCCAGTTTTAAAATTACCTTCCAATTTTGCTATGGCTGATGATGTCCTCTCCTAAGGGGAGTTTGGGGAGGAACCTCTGTGTGATGAAAAGGTTAAAATGCAGCTCTCCTGCTTTGTGTGCCTTCCCCTGGCCATTTTGTTAAGAGAAAAGTGTCTCAGCATGTCCCCAAGGCTTGATTTAATCCCTGGAGGCACAGCCAGAGATACAGCAGTCCCTTGTAGCTGCTTATCTTGGTGGCCACATGTCCCTGTTCCCTCTGAGCGGAGGAGGGAGGTCAGGAGTGCCCAGATTGTCTCTTCTCCAGAACCTGGCTGCCTGCTCTCCTTGGAACAAGTAAATACTTTACACTCCTCAGCAGAGGCTGAACAGGTGAAAAATGGTGCATGGCAGGAGTTTTGATGTGAAGATAGCTTTTATTGTGAGTATTTTCATGCACTGACACTCACAAATGCTCTTCCATGGAAGTAAATATCCCAAAGTGTGTACTAGAAGCAATTTTTTTTCAGTGAAAAGGCTTTTTATCTTTGATACTCCCATGGGTAGGATTTGATTATATCTGGAAAATGGCGATTAGGCAGTTAAAAACAGCAGGAGGGAATTTTGAGGAGATAAAGGGGCTGACAGCTTGATCCCTCTGCCAAAAAGAGTTGGTGTTGTTATAGGTTTGGTCTTGGTAAGTAGAAACATTTGAAAGTAATGGACAAACATTAGTTTGTCCGCTCATTTTAAAATAGCAGAAAACCCCCCAGCTTTGTGATGAAGCAAATTAATTTCAAAGAATGAATAGAGGAAATTCTCATGCACCAGAAGTGCTGGAATTACTCAATATCTGCATTTTGAAAGGAGAGGAAGGCAGAGTACTTAAAGGGCTGTTGAAGGTGCTGTGCTCCTCCCTAGGATGAAAATAAGGATGGAGGTACCAAGAACCAGCCCTTTAAAAGAGAATATTTGAGGAAAAAAATCAGAATTCTTGGGGTTGTAAAGGAAGTGAGGAGGAATTCTAACATGGGGCAGATCTGGAGAAATGTAGCCATCTTTTGCAATGCATTTGGTGAGATTTGGAGGAGAAATCTTAAGTGAAATTTTATGAGAACAGGGTCAGATCTGGACTGGGATTACATATGTTTTGTCTTCCTTGGATTCAAGGAGGATGAATGGGAATGGCAATTGGTGGTGGAGAAGGTTTGCTGGCCAGAGAAGTCACTGAATGTCACATGGAGCTCACCTGCTGTGGGAGGGAAGGGTGTTAGAGCTGCTGCCTGGGGATCCTTTGACCAAAGAACATGGGAAGGGCAAAGGGAGATCTGCCTACATGGATGGTCTGTGGTGATGCTGCAACAAGTGGGAAAAAGGAATGGTAATTGAAATTAGGTGCTGTTCCTAACCTTTGAAGGAACTGCAAGAGTCTTCTGACTGAGCCCTTGGCATGTTTACCTGAGGAGTGATGGAGCATCTAGAGAGCTGTTAGACTTTGGAGTATCCACTGGAACTGTGTGTTTTCAGGGAGACCCACATTTTCCTCTGCATTTTCTGGAGTTCTTACGGCCCAGTGGCAGCATGAGTATGAGTCTGAGAGACATACCTAAAAATAAATGTGGAAATTATTTACTCAGAAAGAAAATGCATAAAAAGAAAACAGCATGGAGAAGCAGGAATACTATCCATAGGTATTTAAAGGGGATAGGTAATTCCGAGTGAAAATGTCAAATTTCTGGTGTGGATATTAACCCTTAAAATCAGCCCACCACTACAAAAACCTCTGGTATTTCCATAAGCTTTTAGCTGGTCATGAGTATCAGGGTTCAGATTGCATCATAGCATTTGTATACAAAACTATTTTCCTTGCAAACTTCACACCCAGCTGTGTGTCTGCTTTCCTCAGAGCATGTCCTGTGCTTCTCCTGCTGCCTCTAAGAGAGCAGTTGGAAGGCTGGAAAACTTTCATGGGCTTAATATTTATCCATGATTCTTAATAAACAAATACTGCCTATAATGGGACTGCAATGAATTCACTTACTGAAATTTTCTAAATATATAATTTTTTTTTAATTTAAATTTAACATACAAATTTCTAAATAAAATCCTCTAAGTAAACAAAATAACTTGGTTGAGTAAAGTCCTGAGCTAACATTGAAGAACAGTGGCAAAGCCTTGTAGATGCTGTGATGCCAGAATTCACCACTTCCTTCCAGATTTAGTATCTTGAAATTTAAGATCTAAGATAGACAAACTGCATTGAGAAGCATATGAAATAGCAGGGAAATTGATACTTTTTCAATTATAAATCAAGCCTTGTTGGTAGGTAGAGTTGTAATGGAGTGGGGGAAAAGACTGACTGGGTTTGGCTGGGGGATGTGTGCATGTGATGGGGCTGGTTAATTGTCTGGTTTAATTAGTTCTTTGCAGCTGCTGCAGGCTGGAGAAAGATGTGTGAAGGATTCTGGGAAGAGGCTGAGCTTTCTGATAATGATTCTCTCCAGTTTGGTCCTCCTCTCCAAGGAAGAGCTTTTTATAAGCCTTTAAAGCAAACCAATTTTGTTTTCCTTAAGGGAATAGGAAATAGGAAGTGATCTTTTTTCACACCCCAAGCAATTTTTCATCCTCCTTTCCGATAGGTACCTGATCTTTGGAAGCATTGCAAACCTGGAACTGTATTTTTTAGGGAGTTGTTAAATTACCTCAGGTTGAAGAGAAAAGATGCTGAAATGTCTAATGATCAGAATATTAGGAAAAATGGAAGGCTTCAGTTGAAAATAATTGAGCTTGAAGGCATCAAACCTGTGCTTTAGGAAGGTGTTTCAATGCCTGAACTGTGAACTCAGGTGGTCTTGCTCTAGTTTCCTGTCCTGGAATTCTAATGCAAAGCAATTGGGAGAGTCACAAATTACTTGAAATGCATCTGAAGAATTGAAGGTGCCTGAATTTCAGGAGTGTATAATTCAAGTGAGAGTCTCTGAAATTATGCAGTTGTCTAATATCCACATCTGTGTTGTGTTAGAGAAGAGTTTGTTGGAAGTAGTGGGTGTATGAGTTTTGAAATACAAAAAGCATCTTTGTACACTTAACTGCTACATAGAATGGAAAAATTATTTAGAAGGTAGTTAAATTTTGATTCTGTCCTGTGTTGTGCAGGTACTTTGATGGCAATTTGGAGAAGCTCTTTGCAGAGTGTCACGTAATTAATCCAAGTAAAAAGTCACGAACGCGCCAGATGAACACCAGATCATCAGCCCAGGACATGTCCTGTCAGATCTGCTATCTGAACTACCCAAACTCGGTGAGTACCCAGTGGCCTCTGTGCTACCTGAGCAGCAACTCCCCAAATTTCCAACCTGAAACTTCACATTTTCCTGCACAGCACCTCTGAGGGTGCGGGGGCCTGGGCAGTGGTGTGGTAAAGTTCAGGAAAAAGCAGGCAGGTGATGTTTGCAAAGGTCTGATACCAAGTGAGAGTTACAGATAAAGGATACGTGAAATTCAAAATCTGTGAAAAGCATGAGGGGCAAAGGGATTTACTTAAATAGAAAGACAAGGTAGGAAATACCTTTTAAAAGCAAAATAGTCAAACTAGGAAGTCTAGAAAAAAGTAGTGGAAGTAAAATGTGGATGTCTTTGGATCTTTATTATATTGGACAATGTCCTCTTGGTCAGACATGAGAGTGTGTTACCCAGTGCTTGCTGGGGCTCTGCATCAATGCCCTGGGTGATAGTGCTGCTTTTTTTGTCACTGTTGACCAAACTGAAGCATTCCCATACACTGCTGAGAGGTCTAGGCTCTGCTGGGGCTTCCAGGGGCAGGGAATACTGTTAGGAGACCTGGGAGAAAAGAGAGGTTAGTGGAAACGCTCAAATAGGAGAGTTCATGAAAAGGCAAAGTGCTGATAGTAACGAATTCTTCTTTTATTGAAACTTGCTCTTTGTGGTGGAGCTGCCCCTCCAGAACATCCTAAAACATGTGCTGGGCCTTTCCAGGCAAAGCTGCTCTGACACAAGGCTTTCCTCTTGCTCTGGGTGTGTTTTCAGCAAGGAACCATGATGAGCTTTGGGGTTCAGGAGTAGCCTAGGGTGAGGTTCCGTGGTTGTGGCCTCTCCCTTGCTCTGGATCTTCTTCCCTGGAGTGGACAGAGCTGAGCCCAGCTTCAGGCCTCCCAGTGTCAGCATTAAGGTCCCTGTTGCTCTCAAGCCAGGAACCACAAGGCTTCATGTGTCTCCTCTTGTGTGCCCCGACTTCCTTCTTGTGAAGAGTAGCTGGAAAGGCAAATTCCTACTCTGTAAGATGAGGTGCTTTGAAAAAGAAAGACAATATATTCTAATGTATTGTTCTCTCCATTTTAACATAGTTGTTGTGCTGGGTGAGGGTACAACTCACAAGTGACAGGCCTGTCCTCTGGCTGGGAACACTGTGCTACCTGGGAAGCAGAATCACAGAGTCATGGAACAGGCCCCCCATCGGGTCCCACTCCTGGCCCTGCACAGGACAGCCTCTGAAATCACAGCCCAGCATTGTCTAGAGTTTTGACACTGGAAAGAACAGCACAAAACACACTAACACTTCTTGATTTTGTAGCTCAAATAGCAGTGGCCCAGTTGTTAAAAGAGCAGAATTTTAGCTGGAGCAGAGAGATGTTGCAGGTGAGCAGGGCTCTCTGTTTTGCTAGTGTTAAAAGACATTAGAAGGGACTCTCTTTCTTTGCCCTACAGAAAAGCTGGAGCCTATAGGAAAACTAATATTTATTATTTCTTCTGTAAAATGCTGTAGTGTCTCTGTCTAAGGTCACTGAAATCCGTTTTGAAACTGTTTTAGTCAATGTGAATTATAAATTCTAGGATTATTTTTATGTTCAATGCCCAACCTAAAATATCAGTATTGAAAATTCTCTTGAAATAATCAGCTAATTGTTTTTCCACATGAAAGCTGGGGGGAGGGTGGGGAGGTTTGCACCAAGAGCCCCTTCCAGCCTGTGGAAAGCTGGGAGTTTGGAGATGTTAAGAAGTTTTGTGGTGTACAGTTGTTGCAGGAGAATGTTAGTCTTGAAATTTCCTCTCTCCAATCTATAAAGTCTCTGTAGCTCTTCAGTCACCTCCAAAGAACTGTGGTGTGAGGTTTTGGGAAGCACCTGGCAAACAAAGCATTTGAAGCTCTCACCCTGCAAGTGTGAGGACTCAAGCGAGATGTTTCACCTACTCTGTGTCCCTGACAAGCACTGTCAGGTCCTAGCAGTTTTTTTGGGTGAGACAGGAATTGGGAGGGTCTTGGCTTTGCCTTCCTCCTCTCTGGCCCCTCACCCTCAGGAGAGTGGGTTGGGGGTGTTTTTGGGAACATCCTGCTTTGTCCAGACTGTAGATGTGGAGCAGAGATGTGGTGACACCAGAGCTGTCCCCTGGGCTAATGAGCTGCCTAAGGAGTTACTGCTCCCCCCATCCTTGGTGGTTTTGTGTTGGCCTTTTTACTTGCTCCCTTGACATCAGCTGTCAGCTGAGCCACAAATAATTGGAAACTCCCTCAAAGTAAAGAAAAGAGCTGAGAGATTCTCTGCATTCCTTGCAGCCTGGGAGGAAGTGTGGTGGTGGCTGCTTTTCTGTGGGCATTTAGCAAAGCATTTCCCTGCCTGAAATAACCAAAACAGGTCTTACATCAAGATGTGCTCTGTGCTGGTTCCTCGTGTTTGCCTGCTGCAGGAGTGTTGGGTTCAGTAAGAGATGATTCCCTTATCTGTGCTTGCTTCCCATCACATGAGGAGAAGCCAAAATTCACAGAAGAGCCAGTGCAGTTTTTGGGATGGTTTCATGCTGTGGCATCCCAAAAGTTGCAGATGTTGAAGTGTTTTTACTGTAACTCTGCATCTCCAGGAGATGTCACTTGGCCACAGCAGCATCTGTGGAACATCAGATATCTTGTTAGCTGGCTCAGTAAGGGATCAGAAATTGGAAGGTGTCTTTTTGCAATCTTGCAGCTGGTGTACCTGGCACCACATAGGTGTCAGCCTCCTCTCTGCTTTCTTTGTTGTTTTTTTGGGGTGGATGTTTCTATTTTTACCTGGAACCAAGTCAGGTGCTCAGGTCAGACTCAGCTGTGTTGGTGCTCACAGGCTGCAGCCTGTGCTGGTGGCAGGAGTGTCAGAGCAGTGTAATCACAGCCTGCCAGCCCTGGGAAAGGGCTGCTGACAGGCACCTTCCCTGGGCAGGGCCAGAGCATCCAGAGGTGGCACAGCACAGCTGCTGCACCTCTGTGGGATGGACAGAATATATCTGTGGTGTCTGAGAAGGTGGTTTGGGGAAGAACATTTGCCTCAGTTACCACCATTATCCTGCTTCTGTTTTGGGCTGTTCCACAGAGGATTACAAGCTCTTTCCTCTGTGGAGTTTTCATAGTTTGATGGTGTGTGAGGGTAGAATTCTGGTTTTATCTCACTAGTTGAGAAGTTGGTTTGAAACGCTGAGCCAGCAAATATTACCTCAATAGTGGTACAAATGAAGTGTTTTAAATACAATTTTCCTCAGTGCTGACTCCGAGTATAAAATAACTTTCAGCTGACCAGAGAAAAGTACTTTAATTCCACTCTTTGCTTCTCCACCCCTTGTGTAACCACTCAGTCCCAGATGATATTTTGGCAGCTCTGTGCAGATGATGCAGACAGGGATGGAGTTGTCCCTGTTGCTGTCTGTGACAGCAGATAATTATTGAATTTTATTTAGCAATTTACACCTGCCAATTAGGATCTTGAGTGTCCTCACCTGATGAGCATCTGGGTTTCAGAGGCAACTTCCCTGGGGAGGTCTGGGACTTTTGGGTCCACATGTGACAAGGGGAAAAAATAGGAGGAATGAAGATTTTGTATCCTTATCACTGTGACCTGCTTGATGTTGCATTTATTTGCCTGGTTTCCAAAGCAGAATGGGAGAGAGCCGTGCTGTGCTCCATATACACTCCTAAAACAAGGATAAATTTAAATGGCCAGGATGGAAACATGAGCCACACCTTTCCTTGCTGCTGGGGCTGGGGATTAAAGTCTGGCTTTGAAAGAGTGACTAAGGCTGCCTTGGCAGTGTTCTGTAGGGGTGATGATGCAAAGTGAATAGCAGCGTCTCAGGTTTGGTGTGGGAAATGAGGGATGGGGATGGATGAACTGCACAGCACCAAGAAGGGTGAAATTATGGAGTCAATCCATGTGATAAAATGAGGCCATGTCTTGTGTTCTTTGTCTTGCAGTACTTCACTGGTCTAGAGTGTGGACACAAATTCTGCATGCAGTGCTGGAGTGAATATTTAACTACCAAAATAATGGAGGAAGGCATGGGACAGGTAAAATCTCAACTAACCTCATGGCTTATTTTTAGAAATTCTGTGTATTGGAGAGGCAGGGGAGAGTTTCTCTGCTAAAGTTTAAAAAAACCCAAAAGAACAACAGAGAAAACCCAAATGCCAAAGGTTTGGGGGCTGCAGGCTCTGCTAAGATGAATCTGGAGGGAATTCAGTGGAGTTGGTGCAGGTATTTGGGCTAGGGAAGGAGGAACCAGTGGCACACCTGGGAGAGGCACGACACTCCTATGGCTGTGGATTGTAGTGAAGTCTGTTGCCTTGGAATTCCTTGTGATGCAAAATCAGGATAACCACTGTCCCTCCTATGACCTTTTTGTGTTTTTCAGACCATTTCATGCCCTGCCCATGGCTGTGATATCTTAGTGGACGACAATACAGTTATGTAAGTAATGCTTGGCTTTGCTCTCTCTTTCCATTGTGTTACTCACGTTCTATTCAGATCTATTCAAATGCTTCTAACAAACTGGACAGAAGCTTGCAGGCAGCAGAGGAGTCTGTCTTGCACTGTCTGTTTTGATACCAGACTGTCTCTTAACTTCCTGTTTCGGTGTGAAAACCCCAGGTGACAGCACTGGGAGTAAGGACTCCCTGACCAGTTTGGTCAGTGTGACACCAGGGTTTCCAAACCCTGTTTTACTGCTTTGTGCATTTTGTTTCCTTTGATTTATGTAGGAATTTAGGACTTCTGCCCAAGTCAACCCACTGGTTCTCCAAGCCCTATAGCTGTAGTTAATAGGTGAGTCAGAGGACAGGAGTCCTAAGGGCTGATGCAGGATGTGTTTTTTGCCCTCTGATAGGAGGCTGTTGACCCTCAAACACATGATTTGATTAAGGTGATGTGTCATCCTGTGTCCTTGGAATTACTAAGTTGTCCAGCTGTAGAATGACTGTTAGTTCATGGTGAAGCATTGAATTCCATGAGCTTCCTTCTCTTTTATACTGGGGGAGGTTGTTGCATGAGCAATATCCTTCATAATGTTGAACTTTGTTCAAGTTCATTTTAATTCTTCTTGCTAAAACATCTCAATAGAAGCTTAATCTGTTACCTTAGTATTTCCTTTCTGAAGCCTGACTCACTCATTGATATTAATTCTGTGTTTTTTATTATCAGTTGCTTTCAGAGTAGTGATTTTCCCAATTTTGGCTCTTGGTTACTCATGGAGTGTAGGCTGGATGGAAGTGGAAGTAGCTGAAATGCTTTCCTGCCCTGTTGAGGGGTGGTTTGTAGAGCACAGTGGGTGGAGACTGAGCTGAAGTTGGCATATCTTGAGTAACTTGATTGAGATTTTTGTTTACCAGAGGTTGAACTTCAATTTGTGGAGTCAAACACTCTCAGCAGGACTTTTTTGAGTGTTTTCTTGATTGCAACAGTTGGAATGAGCTGTTCAAACAGTGCATGTGAAATTGAGTAGCTGGAAGCATTGGAGGTGGCAGTGGGAGCAGCAGCAAGGAAAGGATGGAAGAAAAGGAGGGCAGTCCTGTGGGATTCCCCTAGCTGGGTGCTAAAGCAAACAATTCCCATTTGTCTGAGTAAAACTAGAAACTGTTTCTAGTGGTAAAACCCCACCTTTTCCTGATCTTAACTTGGATTTCTGTGGGGAGGAAGGTGCATTTTTTGAGAAAACTCTTTCCTTTAAAAGTCAGTGTAGACAACTGTGGCAATCTTAGGATATATCAATATATATGGCAAAAAATGTAAATTATCTCAACTGGAACTGCACCCACTTCTGTGCTTTTAATTATTACTTTTTAGGTCCTTTCCTGTTTACAAAATCTCTAGCTCTCAGTTTCCAAGGGATATGAGCACCAAATTAATATGATTTATGGGGTGTGGGCATGGGTTTCACCTCTTAATTTGTCTTGTTTCATTTAAGATTTGCCAAAAGACAGTAACATTCAAATCAAAATTGTTGAAGATCTTGACCTGGTGATGTTGATTGGGGCAATCAAAGCATGTTGATAAGCAAAAAACCAGTGGATTATGTGCTCTGGTTAGTCATGGCATGAGTATTAATTTAAATTCCAGTGCCTGATATATTGTTATAATACAGTACATTTTCAAGGTGATATTTAGTATGCCTTGAAACCCATGTATGGAGTAAAAAAAAAAGATACTTATAATTAATACTAAATTCAGATTACTTTCTCATTCTTCAGTAAGTTTGACTCCAGAATTGCAGGAGATGCTTTGTCAGCTGATTTGTTTTATTTTAGCCCTGGGAATTGAGCTGCCACGTGCTGTGATTTATGTAATAACCAGCATGTGCTTGGGAGAGGAGCTCCCCAGCTGCCCAGGGCTGGGATTTGTGCACATCCCATGGGCACACACTGCTCCTCAGGGAGTGTTGTAAGGATAACATGCAGGAGTACCCTTAGTTTTGGCTGCAGCTGGAAAAGAAAATCCATTAATTCCAATATTTACCCATGGTGTGGCCTGTATAAAGCTGTATTCCACAGCAGGAGTTAAAGCAGGAATGCCACAAAGGGTGTGTCAGTGCAGCTTTATATTTAGATATATTGGGAAGACACTTCAGTCATAGCTAAAAGACGTTTTTAGAAGTGCTCAGCAATCCATGATTAAGTTATTTTGGATGCATTTAGACTGGGCAGTCTGCAAATGCCAGCTGGAATGGTGTGCCCAGGAGAAAAGTGGTCACCATGCTTGTTAAGGGCTCCCATCAGTTAGTTTCCCTCTGCTCTCCCAGTTCCAAACAGACTGGAATTAATTTAAAGTCCGTGTTGTGTACATCCCTAGTGATGTTGAATTCAAATCAACTTTGTTTTTATGGCAAATAGATTAAAACACCATTAATTTTTAAGCTGAAGCTGTAGCATTCCACTGAAACCGAGCTAACATGAGGCTTCCCAAAGTTATTAGCCACACAAGGGTTGTTCTGGAGCTTTTTAAAGGGATTTGCCACAAAATGTGCCTGTTCTGTGTAAGTGAACTGATTAAATTACTTGCTTTGTTTCTTAGGCTCTTAAGTATTTTTAAATAAAAATCCTCACACCAAGAGGTTCAGTTCTTTTGAAATATGTGAGCTTTCTGTTTCTGAAACTAATATATTTATATATATATTTATTCATTGAATAGAATGAATGTAGTTTTCATAATAATAAATGATCTAACAAATAAATAGAGAACAGGTAAGTACAAAAAGTACCTGCAAGTGTAGAAGGATGAATCAAACCTGTTTGTCTTAACTTACTGGCAGTATATGGAAAAAACAAGATTTCTGCTACAATTTTTCTGTTTCTTCCCTTCCCACAGGCGTCTGATCACAGATTCCAAGGTTAAATTAAAGTACCAGCATTTAATAACCAATAGTTTTGTAGAGGTGAGTTTTTATTCGAATTTTTTAATGGCTTGTAGGTTTTGTCTCACACATGTACCCAGGCAGAGGCTGGAGGCTTGTTTATAACTCAGAGCAAGTTTTTTGCATAGTCTCTAAACAAGTGTGAATGCAGGGGTTGGTTTATGGTCCTTTGCATTACAGGGACAATTGTAGGAAAACACTAAAAAAACTTTAGGACAAAAGACGTAAAAGAGAATGTAACAGCTATTGCTTAATATTTGAGTTCTGAGAAGCAGAATTACGTAGTTGTAATAGTTACATAATAGTTATATAATATTTATTACTCTTGAATGTTACCTGAGATACTTCACACTGAAAGCCAGGAAATGCTGTAAACAAGAACATGCCTTAAACATTTTGCCAGTTGAAGTAAAACTACAAAAGTGCTTTAGCAAAATTCAAATACTTTTAATAGCCTCAAAATAAAATTGGAGAAAGGTGCTTTGCAAGATGTTTGCACTGTCCCAGTTCCCAGTTGTGTGGGTTCAGCTGTCCTGTAGAGCCTGGGGAGGAAGTTGTTACAGGATCAAGCTTTCATTTCTTGCCAGAAGTGATGGGTGCAGTGGGTTTGGTTTTTATTTCTTAGCTGTTTGCAGCCACAACAAAGGGATGCAGGGCAGGAGCTGTCCTTGAGCACACCCTTCCTCTGTGATGTGGGATGTGTGCTTTGTTCACAGTGTAATCGACTGTTAAAGTGGTGTCCTGCCCCCGACTGCCACCACGTCGTTAAAGTCCAATACCCGGATGCTAAACCCGTGCGCTGCAAATGTGGGCGTCAGTTCTGGTAAGAGCCAGCGAGGAAAAGATGCTGATACTGCTTTGTCCTCACTGCCCTGGAAGTGTGTCAGTGTGTGTTCATGGAGTCCCAGGCTGCCTTGGCTTGGGAGGGACCTTAAAGATGATCCAGTTCCATCCCCTGCCATGGGCAACTGTCTAGAATAGGAATGAACCTTTTAGTTTCGCAGAATAATAGAGTCATGGAATGGTTTGCTTTGGAAGGGGCCTTACAGATCATCTTGTTCCACCCTCCTTCCACGGGCGGGGACACCTTCCACTCTCCCAGGCTGCTCCAAGCCCCATCCAGCCTGGCCTTGGACACTTCCAGGAATGGGGTGACTTCTCTAGAAACCAGTTTCAGTGTCTCACTCAACTCTCACAGTAAAGAATTTCTCCCTAATAATCCCATCTAACTCTGTCCTCTGGCAGTGGGAACCCATTTCCCCTTGTTCTGTCACTGTTTTGAAGTGGCCCTTGAGGGATTTCAGGGTTGAAGCGGGGGGTGTGTTGAGTTTCCTTAGGACTGACTTTGAACAACCCAGAAGAAAACTTACATTGTTTAATTACAAGTACAATCATTTGCCCTGTTTTCTTATTTTCCCTTTATTTCCCTTACAGCTTTAACTGTGGTGAAAACTGGCATGATCCTGTTAAATGCAAGGTGAGCACATCAAGGTTCTTGTCTAAATCTGTGTTTTGAAAAAGTTTAAAATAAATTTATGTTAAAGACTTAGCAACCAGGCCCAAGTTTTTGTGGCTGTACATAGTATCGTAGATGATCCTGAGCTGGAAGGGACTCCCAGGGATCATTGAGCCCAGTTGTTGTGTCCACCAGGGAGCAGAGTAGCTCACCTGTTTAAATCACAGGGTGAGAACCAGCAGTGAAATCCTATTGGATGCCTTTACTGCTGGCTCACAGTTGGACCTTGTGAGGGAACAGTGCCTCATCCAGGTGGGATAGTCTGGAAGAGGAGGTTGTTAGACCTGTGACCCCCTGCAGAGGAGTGAAGGTGCTTTTTGGACAAGGAGCATTCCTGTACAAGTTGTTCCTCTAGGTGTTTGACACTTTGTTAGGCGTTATCTGTTGTGCTGGAGGAACTAAGTTGGTTTTTCTGGTTTGGGTTGGAAGGGACTTTAAAGATTATCTAGTCCCATAGCCTGCCATGGGCTGGGATAGTTTCCACTAGCCCAGATTGCTCCAAATCCCATGCTTCCAGGGATGGTGCAGGCACAGCTTCTCTGGGCAACCTGTACCAGGACCTCCCCACCCTCACAGGGATCAGTCCCTTCCCAGTATCCCATCTATCCCTGCCCTCTTGCAGTGGGAAGCCATTTCTTGTGTCCTGTCCCTCCAGGCCCTTGTAAGCAGTCTCTCTCCATCTTGTAGCCTCCTTTCAGGTACTGGAAGGCCACAATTAGCCAAATGTCCTTATTATTTAAGAGTCCAGCATGAAGCTTGTGTTGATTAAGAGCTGCAAACTCGTTGCAAGAATGTTTGTGCTGGGTGTTGGTGCTTGCTGGATCAAGATGGAGCTGCAGGAATCGTCTGCCACTAAATTAGTGGCTGTTTGCACAGTTTTCCAGCACCAGCTCTCTCCTGTTCCCATGTGGATGGGTGTACCTTTCCTTAATGTGAGCAGGTGTCTTGGGAACATTTACAGTTCCTCCAGCTAGATTTAACACTCTTCTTCCATCTCTTTTCTGACAGTGGTTAAAGAAATGGATTAAGAAGTGTGATGATGACAGTGAAACCTCCAATTGGATTGCAGCCAACACAAAGGTGAGAGGTTTTCTCATATTTTATATAGAGATTTTATACAGATTTGTCAGGTGAAAAGGACATGAATCTAATTCCTTGCACTAGGATTGCTTTTTCTGTTCCATGTTAAGAGCAAGTCTTAAAATCCACAGTACACCGAAGTGCTCTTGTTTGAAGAGTGAACAGGTGTTAATGCCTGGAATCAGGTGAGTTTCTTCAAGTTCAGTGAAGGAAAGCGCTTGGAAGAAACAGTTAATTGGAGACCCAAAGGAAGCTCAAGATGTAAGTCTTTGGGTTCCTGTCTGGCACTGGTGGCTTCCCTAAGCAAATCCATGGCTCATTCCATGTGTGGAACATGTTACCACCACCCGTGGCTCTGTTTGGCTGGGATCATTTACATCTGCCTTCAATTCCCTGTGACTGGCCTCCGGAGGAGCCTTCATTTCTGCTGGGCAGCATTCCAGGTGGAGACTGGCAGAACAGCTGTCTGCGATTTCATTATGTAAAGGTCTTCCATCTATTTAGCCCAACTTTGCCTGAAACTTTAGCATTTGATCATTTTGGGACAAATTAAAACCAAGATAGTCGTGGTGGCAAGGACACGAAAGCAGCAGATCCCATAGGGGTGAGGAGGAGGCCTGGAGCTCCCAGCTGAAGGAGGAAGGTGGGGAGGGAGTGAGGAAATGGCTGCTTTGTTTTCTTAGCTTTTTTGTGTAAGTGGTTAATGGCATTGTTTGCAGCAGCCTGCCTGGTTTTCATCAAGCTGGAATGTTGTGTTATGGTGGCAGAGAAGCCCCTGCTGTGCAGCTCAGATCAGGCTGGAGTGGGCCCTTCTTGGAGCTGATGGAGTCACCAAGGGGAGTTCGGCTTTGTCTCAGTGTGTTCCAGAGTGGCTCGGGAACTCACCCAGTTTTGTCTGGAGTTTGCTGGGTCTTCAGGGACTGCTCCTATTAAACGTGAGGAAGAGCAGCAAATAGGTTGGAAAAGGCAGAGTGTAAGCACTGCTAGCCTTGGGTCTCACATATTTGGGACACTGGAACAGCAACAGCCCTGCTTTGCCTGTTAAAGTCCTCAGGAGGCTGATCTTGGGGTTTGCCATCTTCTTCCTGTCCCTGCCTTGGGAATAAGAAGATTTTTGGGGGTGGGAGCACCCATCTGGTGGGTGGCATCTGGCACCAGCTCTGCTTCTTCATTGGTACCTCTAGCCTGGTGTGAGCAGCAGAGCTGTCCTTGGACATCACTGTCTAAGCTACTTCCTCATACTGTCCCAGACATTCCTACATGGGAATATTTAGGAGCCCAGGCTGCAGCAGGGAGAAAAAATTGCCACTAGGATAATTATTCCAGATATTTGAGCAAGCCAACAGTCCTGGAGTCTTACAGCATCCATACCCATTGAATTAGCTGAAGGACAATATGGCATTCTTCCCTCTGAGCTGATGCTAGATTCAGTTGAGGGGAAAGTTGGCAGGAAGAGTACCATTCTCATGCTGATCTCTGCCTTGGGGAAGGTGGGCATCTCCAGCTTTGGCCTCTGGGATGTGTGTCCTGGGAGCTTCGCAGCCTCTGGAGAGCCAGGTCAGCCTGGGATTGTGGGGCTGCATCCAACTCCTGCCTCAGTTCCCTGCTGATCCCTGACCAGAGGCATGGAGAAACCCAAGTGCTGTCTGGGTGTGGGGCTGTAGGGACAGACTGGGATGGGAACTCTGCAGTTGGAGCGTGTATCCATCCCTCCTTTCTCTCTGTACCGTTCCTAGCAGGAAAGCAGTGCAGACGTGTTTGGTAAGGCACAACTTGTGCCTGCAGTGTTGGCTTCACAGCCTAAATTCTGTGTTGAACTTCATTTTGAAGAACCTAGAAAGGAATCAGGTACCATCAGATGCAAAAATCCCCATTATCAGTGGGAACAGCTCTCCAAGGAATTCAGTTGTGACTACGCGCTCCGTTGCTGTTTCTGGCTTTTGGGAAGCGCTTTCTGGAGCCATCCAGGCGTGAGCCCTGTCCCATGTGGGCTCCTCTCAGGGAAGGAGACTTCCTGTCATACCAAGATGAAGGTGTAAAAGCGAAATACCAATCCTCTGGAATGCGGGCTTGAAATCTGGATAATCCTTTGCAACGGGAGAATGTGAGATACATTTGTTCCGGCTTGTCCTGAGAGATGGAGTTGGAAAGGAAGATTAGGCAATTGTGTGAGAGAACAGAAGAGTGAAACCCAGCTGAATTGGGTTCTGTTCCCAAACTGAAATGATGTGATGCATTTTTTGATGAATTATGTAGAGTGGTCTGAATGGAAAACGAGGAGATTCGAGTAGTGAGTTCTGTGGTTTCTGATATGATTTTTTTATTCTTTTGCATTCATTTACTTGCACTTAGGAGACCTAAATTCCTTCTACAAAAGATACAGCCCTTGCAGCAGAATGTGCCAGAGTAGATTGCTTTTTTTCTTAAAATAAGCTACTTTCACATGAGTTCTGCTTAACTAGATTAATATAAAGTCGAGATAAGGCAATACAAGTTCTTTATCAAGACTATAATTCTCAGTCTTCTTGAGGAACTGGGCTTAATAGTCCAAGGATTTGCGCATTTCTTCATTTTTCAGTTTGTTTGACAAACTTGATTCTTCCTCTCTTGAGTTAAACTCTGCAAGTTTTGGGTATTTGGGAATAAAGGAACCACAGAGATCCATTACTTTTGTCAAGTGGACATCCAAAGGAGTGAAAAATAGAGAAAACTTGTATTTGTGCATTTATTTTGGGCTCTTGAGGTATATCAAGACTATCTGAAATTGGTCTAAAAGGAGGAGGGGAAACCTCTTTGGAACCTGAGTGTGATTTTAATCTCTGCCTCTTGGAATAACAAAGGGAAAAGAAGAAAGGCGGTGACAGTGCTGGCCTTCACACAAGGCACTGCTTTTTATTGTGGAGCTTAAATTGGTGTTAATGGAAGTTGTTCATCTGGTACTAAAAAAGCCCCAGCCTTGCTTCTTTGGGTTTTGGCACATCCCCATCCTTCCCTTGCAGATCAGACAGAGCAGGAAGGGCTGATGGATAAACCAGTCACATTTTCTTCTCCAAAAGAACCATTGGCTGTTTTTCTCCTGTGCACGAGATAAAATGGCATGAGCCCACTTCTCTCCCTTTTCAGGTCACTTTTTAATGGCTTAACGTGCTCTCTGTAATTTCTGGAGATCCTGCATTTGTTCTAATGCGTGGAAATTCTGGCAGGATAGGGAATCCTCCTGGGCACCAGCACCAAACTGTTCCTTCATTTCCCACCATGCCAGAGCCATGAGCTGTGTTTTTCTAAAGGTGCCCAAGTGCCATCTCCCTTTCTCAGATGAACTGGTGTTTAAAATCTGTTTTGAAAAGTTTTGCTTTGTGACTCTAGGTGTTAGAACAGTGTACTGTTTTGTGCTAGCCATAATTAAGCTTTTGGGTTTTGTTGAACTTCATTAAGAAATCCCTGTGGTTTTGATGTTTCTTGTTATAGGATGGGCTAGGGGTGAAGGTGTTGCTGTGAATGTGGTTGTGGGAGGCTGATGTCCATCAGTCCCTCTGGGAGTTCTGGAAAGGACTAATCTCTTTCACTTGCCCTGAAATAAGAAGAATGTTTCTATTTAGCTTCCTCTTCATAAAAGAGCAGCTGAGGTTTATGGTGCTTTATGTATGCATGGACTTTTACAATAAAATCAGGATTGTTGTCTTTGCCAGGTTTGCCCAGGCTTTTGTTTACAAGCCCAGTACGGAATTGTTTGGAGTGGAACAATGTTAATGAGGTCACTTCTGTGTTGTGCTGTGACTGATAATGTGCACAATAATCTGCAGGTTTAGTAACTTGATTTGCTGCCTGTTGGGTTGTTGCATAGCTGTAATTCTCAGGGAGATCTTCCTTCCCTATCCTCATGTATCTATAAATCTCTCCCTCTTGTTCTGTTGGTGACTTGATTAGTTACTACTTTCTACTGGTGTCCAGCATTTCTTTAGTATGTGCTTTTCACGGCTTTAATTTTTAAAAATATTTAATGTTACAGTTTTACACAGCTTTAGGGATTTTCACAGATAGTGCATCACCTCTTCCTTGTGCTTTGCTAGACAGGAGCATAAAGGTGTGGAAAGGATGGCATTCCCTGTGAGAAAAGGGCTGTAATGAGATTGTAGTACCATGGAATGGTTTGGGTTGGAAGGACCTTAAATCAAGTTCCACCCTCGCCATGGGCAGGGACCCCTGTGCCAGGCTGCTCCAAGCCCCATCCAGCCTGGCCTTGGGCACTGCCAGGGATGCAGGGGCAGCCACAGCTTCTGTGGGCAACCTGTGCCAGGGCCTGCCCACCCTCCCAGGGAACAATTTCCTCCAATATCCCATCTAACCCTGGCATCTGGCAGTAGGAAACCATTCCCTCATGTCCAAAGTCCTTCTCCAGGCTCTCCTGGAGCCCTTAGAGGCACTGGAAGGGTCTTTTTGTCCTTGTTTGCATTCCAGAGCTCAAAGCCCTGAGCACTGTGGACACACTGGAAAGCTTGGTCCCAATTGAACTTGGTCCCACCTGAAAGACAGGAGGGCCAAATTTCCGTGCTCCTGATAGAGCCTTGCTGGGGGTGAGATGGCCCCACATCCCTATGCTGTGGATGTGTGCTTGTGGCACCTCTCCAGCTTGGCTGGTCGCCTGGGACCTGTTGTCCCTCTCACAGCTGTAGGATTTTGCTCAGCAGGAGGATCACGGCTGCTGTGTGGATCAGCTGCACCTCCCACGAGTGATGTGGGCACTTGATGGGAGGAGATGGATGTGTCTGCAAGAATGCACAGCTCCACAACCTCCTCTGGCTGTGTGCCCCAGCATCATCGTGGTGGGACAGGGCCACTGTCTGTGCTGAGAGACACCCTGGCTGATGAGCAGACCGAGCAGGGATCTGACCAAGCAGGACATTGCTGGCATAAACCTAAATTTGAGTCTTGACTTGTTGGTGCAGGATTGGAAGAGGGAGGAGTGGTGCTTGGAAAAGGGAAATAGATGCTGCACTGAGTGCTCTGCTCGAAGGAGGGACCATTTTTGACTTTGAAGATCACAGAACTGCACTGGCTAACTGGGAACAAGCTTCCCTGGCTGAGTATCCATCCTGTGGACAGTTCTAGGGAACATCTTGGTGTTGTGCCCTTGAGGGGACCAGCACAGGAGCTACTGTGCTTCATTTATTCTGTAGTACAGTTACTGAGTCTGAAGGATAAACACAGATGACTGGGAAAGAGGCAGGTCTGGAAAATCCCTCTTTAGTGCTTGGTTGCTGCTTGATCCCATTGGTTTGATGTGCAAATTCTCCTGATGGTGACAATACAAACTGGCAAACTTGTATAAAATGCAGTAATAGTTGGAGCACTCAGAGTGGGTGTACAAGAACCTGTTGGATTGTGTAATGCAGTTCTGGAGTGATTGTGCATGTTGGTTTCTTCCTTTACTGAGAGTTTATCTGAATGCCATGGTAGGAACTGTTTGCTGTGGTTAGCAAAGACATGCTCCAGACTGGGGAGGGGATTTCACATGCTTCACCCAAAAGCTGCAGCTGATTTTACAGGTGTGTGTATCACTGGTTTGGATATGTTTATTATTGCATTACGTATAAAAACTGGCTCATGCAGTAACTCATGAAGGCTGATGTGTTTGTAGGATGAGCTGGATTGAGGAGCTGATTCAGTCTAAAATGGTTTTGGTTTTATTTATGCAGTTTTTTTCTTTGTATTTGCTGCTTTGTTGATTTGTTAATTTCTAAGCTCATGGAGACCATGATATTGGTGTTATATTCCCCAGATATTTCCCTCTGCAGAGCCTACCCTTTGAGATACTCACATTTGTCAAAAGCCTTACTCCTGGAAGGGAAACCCCATGTGAGCTTTTATGGAAAAGTCTTCAGTGAAGTGTCACATGAAGGGAAAAAAGGGACCTGATGGGAAACATGGAAACACCTCAGGAAGAGAAGTGTCTCTTTAGCTGACAGCAGCTTCTTTGGAGCATGCTAGAGTCTTGCTGCATGTTTTCAGATCCTTTCTGGATGGCGTGTTTCAGCTGCAGGTGTCTCGGATTGGTAACAGCGTGATTCCGGCTTGGTCTCAGTCCCAGAGTGGAACAGACACTTGGTGGTGAGGAAAACCACATGCTTCCCAGGCTCTTAGAGACCACCCCTCTGCTGGGATTTTGGGGAAGGTCATGAAGTGACTCGCTCAGTGTCCCTCTGTGAGAGCAGCATAGATAAAATGTGTTATTCCTTAAGTTTTTTCTATCTAACTGCTCCGGGTTTGGAAGTATTTTATGGCCTGACTGAAGAGGATCTTGATGTCCAAAGGGAAGAATTAAATCATGTATTTCACTTGACGTGCTCTGTCTGACTGCCATGGGAACCTTTCCAAGTTCTCCAGGCTGTTGGGGTTCCATGCTTGCCCTGCTAACGGTGCTCTCTGTCCTGTGGACAGGAATGCCCAAAATGCCACGTCACCATCGAGAAGGACGGGGGCTGCAACCACATGGTCTGTCGGAACCAGAACTGCAAGGCGGAGTTCTGCTGGGTGTGTCTGGGCCCCTGGGAGCCCCACGGATCTGCCTGGTGAGTTCGGGAGCGTGCCTTGCTGGAAGGCGAGGAGGCAAGCGGCACGGATTTGGACTGAAATCTGTGGAATCGGTGTCCCTGTTACAGGTACAACTGTAATCGCTACAATGAGGATGATGCAAAGGCAGCAAGGGATGCACAGGAGGTGAGTCCATAACCTTTGGTGATGAGGGAGATCATCGGCCCTGTGATGTGCTTTCTGTAAACCTACACATCTGCTCTGAAGGAATTCACGGATTCGGGCACAAATCCAAAGGACAGTTAAGTCTTTTGACTTTTAAGATAGGGATGGCTTTGCCTGCTATGTGCTACCTTTGTACATCCATAGCACACGAGTGGAACCATGCCCATGGTGTTACTTTTTTACAGCTGGTCTGTCAGTGGAGAAAGTAAGATTAATGACTGTGTATTGAGTCATCTTGGTTCTCTTGTACTATTTAGCACACCGTGCCTTTCCCCTGCTTTATAATCAACCTGAGATTGCCCTCTTAGCACACGCACAGTAATTAGAATTCCTTATTAGAAAAAAAAACCGCCAACAAAACATCATCTTTTGTCATGACACTGGAAGCATTTGAGTGCTGTTCCTCGAGTCGAGAGGCTGAAATACAAAAGTGATGAGGCTTGAGCAGTGTGATGGTAATTGCTTCAGAGGTTGGCAGTGAGGATGTTAGAGCTGTGCTGGGAAGTGGCCAGGGCGCTTCCCAGGGTTAGCGAGGCCGCGTGGAGCCGTCTGCCCAACACGATGGGAGAGGAGCCTCCTTTGGAAAGGAAGCTTGTTCTCTGGATCAGGAAGAACCTCGTGAAGGGTTTACTTCTCTTGCAGCCATTACTTTGTTTTAACTATTTGTTTTCTTTCTCCCTAATGGGAATTAACACAGCGATCCCGAGCAGCCCTGCAGAGGTACCTGTTCTACTGCAACCGCTACATGAACCACATGCAGAGCCTGCGCTTCGAGCACAAGCTCTATGCTCAGGTGAAGCAGAAGATGGAGGAGATGCAGCAGCACAACATGTCTTGGATCGAGGTGCAGTTCCTGAAGAAAGCAGTCGACGTCCTCTGCCAGTGTCGTGCCACACTCATGTACACTTACGTCTTTGCCTTCTACCTCAAAAAGAATAATCAGTCCATTATCTTTGAGGTAGGAGAAAATGGGGTTATCAGGAATTCAAATTGCAAAACTGAGGAAATAAGATTTAATGCTTGGGAGCCTCTAGTCCTCACTTTTACCCAGTTTAGTCTGGTTTAATATTCTGTTGTGCAAAAGTTAGAGGCTATCTAGGCACTGTGTAGGATCGTGTGCTGGAGTAGTCACAGAATCACAAAGCTGTGGCTGCCCCATACCTGGAAGTGTTCAAGGCTTTGTTGAATGGGGCTTGGAGCAGTCTGGTCTAGTGGAAGGTGGCCCATGGCAGTGGATGCGTTTCAGTGTCCCTTCCCACCCAAAATCAGTCTGGGATTCCATGATATCTAATACTTTTTTATTTTGGTACTGATTCCAGTTGCGCTGAAATAAAAATTCCCCCTTTACTTTGCTCCCCCTCAAGCACTTTTTTTCTTTTGTCTTTACAGAATAACCAAGCAGACTTAGAGAATGCTACAGAGGTGCTTTCTGGGTACCTGGAGCGAGATATATCCCAAGATTCGCTGCAAGACATAAAGCAGAAAGTACAGGATAAGTACAGGTTTGTGTTGGAACACTTCTTTCTCTCAAAGCAGCTGAGTGTTGCCATGCCCTGTGTCAGGTAGTGACCTGAGCACTTGCCAAGATACAGTTTCTCCAGAGCCACATCCTTGGGAAGCTGTTTGCTCTTGGCTTTGTGCCACCCATTGTGATCAGCCAGTCCCTGGGTATCTGAGAGCAGCAGCGCTGCCCTGAGCCAGCCCCAAATCCTCCCAGTGAAGCCCTCACGCAGATGCTGGCAGTGTGTTTTTGTGTCCCTGCTGGGACCAGCTCTCAGGGGAAGTGACAGCCTGTGGGGAGAGGCTCCCAGCTCTGCCTTCCATCTGCTCTGCAGAGCAGGAGCTGGAAGATCCAACCCTGGAATGGAAAAAGTCCTGTGTCCAGAAGCAGTGGCTCTCAGTACACTGCTGTTCCTGCACAGAAGGAGCGTGTGGGAATGGCCAGCACCAGAACGGGATCTGCAGAGTGAGGGCCAAAGAACAAGGAGTGACTTTGTTGTTCCAAGCTGCCAGCTTTGGCCTGGGATGAGCTGCCAGCAGAGAGCAATTGGCTCTTTTAATTGTCTGCTGGGTCCATTTGTGCAAAACGTGGGTGTAGGAAAGCTGTCCCAGAGGAAGAGGGAGAGAGCAGCCAGCCCAGCTGGGAAGGGGAGCAGGGGACTGGGGTCCAGGTGACACAGAATGAGCAGTGCTTTGTTCAGTCCCAGGGGAATAATTTCAGCACAGTGGAAAAGTACAAAGCTGAAAATGCGGATGACTCACAGGATTAGGGCTTGCATTTCTGAGGCATTTTGCCAAAATCACTGAATTTGTTATGCCTGGTTTAGGGGGAAGAAAATATCCAGAGCAGGGTGATCTGTAGGACTCAGTGGACTGTGCGGCGTGGCAGGAGCTGTTAAGATTTGGTGCCTTATCCTGCCCAACTTTGGCAGCACAGCTGGGGCTGGACAAGACTTTCCTGACCTTCTTTTTGAAGACATTTTGTAATTTACCCTTTAAGGCCACCAGTAATTTGGTATTTCAGGTGAAGCTGCTTGTTTACTTCAGTCCTGTGAACCTGGATGCTTTTGTAGGGGTGAAATTACAACCAATGTATTCTGAGTTGCTTGGAAACAGTATCCCAAATCTTCCTTCACGTTTCTGGGAAGTAACAATACATCTGTCAAGCCCGTGCAGGTCCCTGATTAACCAGTTCAGTCATGTCTTAATTATGTCCTGCACAGTGTCCTTTGATGCAAGACTGGGAGCAGGATATCATCAGGTGGGTTTAAAGAGCTCTGGGAAGCTGCAGGAACTGCCCTCCAGGCTGGTTTAGTTTCAGCTGTTTGGATCTCTTTGCTTGCAAAGACATATCTAGAAAACAGGATTAAGCCCCCCACACCCATCCAGCAGAAAAATAACTGAAGTTTGGAAAGCAGAGACCGCGTGTTTGCCATCACATGCTCCTGAAAATCAATGGGACTTTGTGTACAGGGGTTTCTCCTGCACCAGCTGACAGCAGTGATGGGAGCCACAGCTGCTCTGATGGATAAATCAGTCACTCTGATAAGGTCCTGAGCAGTAGGTGAGGAATTCCTGCCAGGTGCTAGTGTGTGTTGTGGTCAGGGATAGCTTCCCACTGGGAGGTTTCTCCTGAGGGATGTGTGACTGCTGCCAAGCAAGCTGGGTTCCCAGCAGCCAGAGCTTCTCAGATGCTTACTTACAGTTTGCTCTTGGAACCTGAACTTGTTCAATGTTTCTGTGCTTTTTGTCTTCTAACGTACCCAAAATGACCCTGATATCCTTTGCTGTGTTCTGTGATATCCCTTTTCCTCAGGATCAGTGATCCTGGGAGGACTCTTGGATCAGTTTTATGTGCAGCATTTTTCAGTCAGCTTGGGTGGGAATACTCCATGGGTGTAGTGTCCCTCTGAGAGCCATATGTTGGGATGTGAGGTGAAACCTGCTCTCCAGCCAGACCAGTAACCTTTTGGACTGCTTCCATGTCCATCTAAAACTGTGTCAGTGCTCCCGAGGTTTTCATCATGGACTGGTTTGGGTTGGAAGGGATCTTAAAGTCAGTCTTTGCTCCACCTCCTGCCATGGGCAGGGACACTTTCCTCTAGACTAGGTGGCCCCACCCCACCTGGCCTTGAGCACCTCCAGCTAGTTTTTCCCAGCTAACACATGGCTTTTTGTTGTCCAGATGGGACTTAGAGCAGGCACCAGCCCACATTTGAGGAGAGCCGATTCCATTCCATGTGTCTCCACTAACCTGTGCTCGGACTTTTTTAAACCACAGCTGCTGCTTCCTCCTCTTTCAGCTATTCCTGAAGGTTTCTCAGCTGTAGAGGCTCTGGGGATACTTTTGCCTGAAAAGCTCTGAATTTGCACACTGGTTTTCCAGCCAGGGACCTGGAGCTGAGTGACTGGAGCAATGAAAGTCTTAATTAGCACTGTTAACAGGCTGTAAATACAAACTCCCTTCTCGGGGGATCACCTCTTTGAGAAGTGAGGCAGGCTGTGGGTTTGGATAACTCGGTGCCAGGGATGCTCCATGATTCCTGATGTGCATTTTCCATGCTGTCCCTGTCCCCTGCAGATACTGCGAGAGCCGGCGGAGGGTTTTGTTGCAGCACGTGCATGAAGGCTACGAGAAGGACCTGTGGGAGTACATCGAGGACTGAGCCCGGCCTGCAGCAATGAACTCTGAACCCTTTCCCATCCTAGAGTGCTCATGCAATTCCAATAAAACCCACCCAGGGCGCTGCTCTGCCTCTTACACCGCTGGTCTGTAGTACCGGGATTCTGTTTTGTTAACAGAAAAATTAAGTAAATTATATTGTAATAAAAAAAAAGGTAGATAAACCATTGTACAACAGTATTCTAGGCGGCCAAGAGTGTGACAGACGCACTAAAAAACCCTCCAACTTTAACTTGTAACGTAGCTTCATCCTCCAAGCCGACTCCTTTTTCTTTTCTCTTTCTTTTCCTGTGTGTAGTACAGATGAAACTTAAACCAGTTTCTTGACACTGCTTTTCATGTCCAAACCAGCCATTTTGATGGACTTTGGTAAGGGGGGGTGGCTCTCCCACCCCCCTCCTCCTCTCTGCTACCCAAATACACGGATGAATGTGGATTGGCTCATTGTAAAAGAGGATTTTTGGGGAGGGAAGGAGGGGGGTACACAGCAAGGAAAAAAAAACCCAACCTTTGTATATGACTTTTAAAACAAAAAGAGGACAACACAGTATTTTTCAAAGTTGTATATAGCGCATATGCATGGACAAAGAGCAAGCGTGGCACGTGTTTGCATAATGTTTAATTACAAAAAAATATTTATTCTTTAAAAATCTTCAAGATTATGTCTATTTGCTGTGCATTTTCTTTCAGTTTGATTCTTTTGTTTGGTTTTGTTTTTTTTTCCCTGGGCTGGGGTGGGGGAAGCGTGTGCTGGTGTAGTGAATATATCTATATATATATTTTTTTTTTTTCTTTTTGGAAGGCTTTTTCCAGAGCAGTTTGGTTTCTCCTCTTCCTGCAGTTCCTTCCTGTCCAGGGCCTCCCCCAGGACTGTGTGTGTATCCATTGCTGGCGACGGACGCGGCCCCTCGCAGCTCCTGGAGCTCTGGTTCAGGATGCCTTGCCTTTTTCTTGGTTTGTTTTTGGCCCCGGATCTTTACCTGCCCAAATCCAGCTCTCTGTTCCCACTGGTGCACGCAGGACACGTGCTGTGATCCCAGAGGAGGCGTGTGAGTGTGTGTGTGTGTGTTTGTGTGTGTTTAGAGGTTTGTTTTGGATCCCGAGGCAGGACAAGGAGGGGTGTTTTGCACCACTTCTCCAAAGATTTCCTGCGAGATTTCGGCTGTGGATCTCCTCTCCCTCCACCTTTCATCTGTCAAATGGACCCTTTCTTGCTGTTTTAATTTTCACTTCATTATAACGAGTCGTAACATTGAAAAGGAAAGCTGATGGAATTGTCTTTGTGTTTGTTTTGGGCTCAATCATTGGGCGTCCTATCCTGGCAACTATTTAACACACCATCTAGTGCAGTAGAAGCTGAAATCAGCGGAGTATTTTTCAATTAAAAGGGGAAAGAACTAATGAGTTTAGCTACTGAGTCCATTTTTATGATTTCTGTAACAAGAGCTATGTTAAAGTAAACAATTGGTGGTGGTTTTATTAAATTTACTCCTGTATAGGAATTCCTTCTGTGGTATTTTTCGCCAGGCAAGTGTCCTCCAAGCCTCCTGCCGCTCTGCCAGCTTCCAGGGGATGGAAGTTGTGAAGGGATCAGATAAAAAAGGCAGATCCCAGGCAGGGCTGTAACACGGGATGCTGTTTCCAGCTGGCAGTGGGGTCACTTTGGCTCCCTCACTGCTCCTACCGACGTTCCACGGACGTGGACGTGGTTTTGTCCCTGCATCCCTGCTTTTCCCTTTATTTGCCCTGGAAATCAAACGTGAGAGAGTGGAGCCGCTTCGCCGCGTTGTTCCCGGAGCTGCTGGAGGGGTGGGATGGCGCAGAGCTGCGTGGGAGCGGCCCTGCCCGGATCCATCGCTGCCATTCCCGCTGGGAATTCTCCGGCCGTGCGGTGAAACTGGAAGCTGGAGCGCGGTGGGCTGGGCGCAGGTGGAAGCACGGAGGCGTTGGGTTTTCACTCCGTGTTCCCCCAAAGGAATACGCCAAGGATGCGGGCACTCCTCTCCAAAGGAATCCCGGCCTGGGGGCTCCTGTGGGACACCCAAGGACAATGACCGAGCCCTGTTCTGTGGGAGAAACTGCTGCAGCTCCTTTCCTGCGCTCGCAGGTGAATTACGTGGCTGGCGGGACACCATCCCCACAGACACCGTGGGAATAGAAGGGAAAGTAAAATCCGCCATCCCAGCCTCCCTCCCTGCTGCTACTGTGGGGCGGGGAGGCAGCGCTCAGAGCTTCCCCGGCTATCCCTCCTGTCTGGCAGCCTCTACACCGCGGAGTGCCCAATAAAACCTTCGAAAAGCCGGACATTGTATTATTTCTGTGTTTTTTCGGGTGTTTTTCAGGTTAAACGGGGTCGAAACCGGAGGGGGGGGCGGAGTCCCGCCGCCTCCCTCCCGCCGTGCCCCGCGCGCCATGGCCGCGCCGGAAGTGGCGGCGGGCGCCATGGCAACCCCCGCCCGCCATGGCAACTCCCGCCCGCCGCGGCCATGGCCGAGCCGGAAGTGGCGGCGGGCGCCATGGCAACCCCCGCCCGCCGCGGCCATGGCCGAGCCGGAAGTGGCGGCGGGCGCCATGGCAACCCCCGCCCGCCATGGCAACCCCCGCCCGCCGCGGCCATGGCCGAGCCGCCGGACAGCGCGGTGAGGGGAGAGAGGCGCCCGGGCTGAGGGGCCGACAGGGAGCGGAGGGGCGAGGGACGGGAGGGAAGGTGAAGGGAAGCGGGGGGCGGCGGCGGTGGCGGGAAGTTCTTTTGAGGAGCGAGTTTTTAATCAGCACACTTGGTGTGGAAAACGTGAGGGGAATTCAGCCTTTGCTGAGGTAATCGTTAATTATCGATTGGTACGTGCTGGAACAGGAGAAGAGTAATGGAGATGGGGAAGGAGCGGCTGAGGAGGTTGGGGGTGCTCACCTGGAGGAGAGAAGGCTCCAGGGAGAGCTCAGAGCCCCTGCCAGGGCCTGAAGGGGCTCCAGGAGAGCTGGAGAGGGACTGGGGACAAGGATGGAGGGACAGGACACAGGGAATGGCTCCCACTGCCAGAGGGCAGGGTTGGATGGGAAATTGGGAAGGAATTGTTTCCTGTGAGGGTGGGCAGCCCTGGCACAGCTGTGGCTGCCCCTGGATCCCTGAAGTGCCCAAGGCCAGCTTGGACAGGGCTTGGAACACCCTGGGATAGTGGAAGATGTCCCTGCCCATGGCAGGGCCTGAAAGAAATTATCTTTAAGGTCCCTCCAACCCAACCCATTCCATAATTCCTTAGTTTTTTGGGGTGCAGGGTGGTTGCTGTGGAGCCCCGCAGGGATCAGTAGCAGGTCTGGGTTGTTCAGTGTACTTAGAAATTATACGGACAAAAGGATGGGTAGAAAGTTACTCAGGTGAGGAGGAAATAGGAGAAACTCCAGGAAAGTCTTAGCAGAGTGAAAACACTCAGAATGATGGGTTTGCAGATTAAAAAAAAAAAAATTGCAATATGTAAAAAAATGAGGTGTTTGTGCTGGTTATTCCTCCTGAGGATGGAGCGGTCGGAGTTGGGTAATTCCGTGAATATAGCAGCTCAGTTTTTCACAATAGGAATCAGAAAAGTCAATAAAATTTTAGAAACTGTTAAGAAATGAAAAATTAAACAGTAGAAAAAAAACAGGAAGAGCCTTTCTTGGATTATTTTTCATGTCTCAGCCTCTCTGATTTGCCCCATCTCCAATAAAAATTCAACTGGAAAATGTTCCCAAAGCATTGCAACGAACAAAGATTGACTGAATCTCTGACTTTGATAATTATTTATTAAGGAGAGGGGAAGTGACACAAGTGTGTAAAATCCTGTGTTGTGTCTTCCCATAAAGCAGAGTGAAAAATAAAAATACTTTCCTGTGTAAACCCATGTCTCTTCTGTGAAGGTTTGATGGATGCAAAGTAAAAAATAATACAAAATTAATGTATTTTCCATGGACTGGGAGCTCTGGACAGTGTTTGCTGGGGGAGGTTCTGTGCCCTCCATGTCATGGGACATCCCTGTGCTCAATCCTGCGGACTCAGATGGTTCCCCAGGAACAGCTTTGCCCTAATTAACTTCATAAATGTTTTATGATAAATGCTTTTGGGTTATTTTCTGTGTGATCTGTAATTAGGTTCTTAAATGTGCTGGTTTTTTGCAAGATAAAGATCACTTCCCAGGATGCAGGTGATCAGAAGTGACCCCGTGAACAGGGATGTGTTGCACAATGAGGGTGTTTATTTAATCGAGCTGTGCAACAGAAATCTCTGCCTTGCTTGGCAGGGCAGAGTTTGTCCAGCAGCAATGCTGCTATTTTTATGCCCTCCTTTGGGATTTGCCAGTTGTCCTTTCTGATTATTTTCTGGAACACAGCTTCCAGAAACCTTGCCTGGTATATTTACTACTCCTGGTTTCTGTCTTTTCAGGTTTCTTCATTGCCAGCGGCTACAGAGCCAACAAAACCCCGTCCTAAAAAAGGTTTGTTTGAAGATCTGATTGTGTTGCTTGGGCAGGTTGGTTTTAAGGTTTTTTCTATAGTGTTTGCAGCTGTCTAGGAGGAAATAAATGTCCTCTGGGAAAAGAGGAGGCTGTCTAGACTGTAATTTGCTGAGTACCAGTATTTTTCCAGGGTCTCTCTGAGCTCAGTGCTGTTCCTGGCTGACTTACCATAGCCACAGCCTATATCATGTTTGCTTATAATCTGTGAGACTGTTTATTTTATTGTGTACTTACCTATGGGACTGTTAATGAGTTTGATACTGATTTATTCTCTCAAATAATAACAGGTTTGTTTTGGGTTCTTCAGAATGATGTCTTGCTCTGGAAATAATCTTGGGAAGCAAACATTGTGTCTTGTGGGGTTTTTTTACATTTTATGTTCCAATTTTTGAAGTAAAAGTGATATAACATCAGGCAGGTTGTGAGTTTAATTACCTTTGCTTTGCTTTTGTTTGTTGTTTTTTTGGTTTTTTTTTTAGTAATGAAAATGTGTTAATTCACTCTGTGCAAATTGTTGGTTTGAAGTTTTGGTTCAATCTGAGCTGGAACAGGTACAATTTCTGTTGTTGGTTCAAAATGTTTGACCAAATCCTGCTGTGTTTTGAGGGATCTGATAAATCCTTCAGCCTCTCCTTTTCTGCTTTCCCTCATTCTTGAGGCAGGACTTGTCCTGACACACACAGTGAGTGTTCCCTTCTCTGTGGCACTGCTCCCCTTCCAGCAGATGTGGTCACTGCAGAGCTTTTGTGCCTACCTGAGCTGAGCTTTTGGGATGGTTTTTGATAGATAATCCTTTCTTGAGTGCTCAGAGGGCCTCATCAATCCAGATTCTAATTATTTACTCCCAGTGCCAGAAAGAATCCTCCTTTTCCCTTGCCTTTGCATTCAGGGAACCTCAGCTGGTGAGCACAGTCCTTTGGCCTGATGTGCCTGTCAGAGTATTCCTTGGGATGGAGCCTGCTTTGGGATAATTCTGGCAGTGAAAAGGAGTTTGATTGGCAGCTGGGCATGCAATGACACTCTGCCTAACTGGGTTCTTTGTCATGCATGTAGGAAGCTGGAAAAGCCACTTTGCTTTTAGGGAGCTCAGGGCAACCTCTCATAGTCCCAATTCCTGGTAGAAGAATTCCAGCCCTTGACAGAGTGTGGCTGTCCTGGAGATGGGGCTTGGCTCAGCACAAGCCCAGGCCCCTTTGGTAGCTTGCCCAGAGCTGAGGAGAAGATTGCTACTGCTTCAGGCCAGCATGAAAGGAAAAATAACTCCCAAATTTACTTTTATCTTGACCCTCAACTCTTTCAGAGCAAGGATTGCTCTAAAATTACTCTAAATTGGTTACTCTGAGGCAATTAGTCTGACTTCTGTGGAGGCACTGATGGGCTCCCTGGTGAGCTATTTCATCTTTATCCTTTCCTATAAAGGTTATGACTCCCATCTCATCCTCCATAACCCCCACCCTGCTCTGCCTCCTTCTGCAAGTCCCATTTATTTGTGGCTCTGGAGCTCCCTTTTTTACTGACACAACCCTTGACTCCAAATAAGACATGATGATTTTTTAAAAAATCCTCTAGCCCCTGACTTTTGTAATTCTCTTTTCTGTCCTTTAAGGTAAATTGTGGCATCTCCAGGCCTGGCACACCTCAGGTTGTTCTGACTGAAATGCATTCAAAGCCTTTGGGCTTTGCCATTTAATGTTTGACTTCAGTGCAGTGGGGAAAGCTGATTTGAGCTGCCTGATCGTTAATCTCTGGGAAATGAGGGCAGCAAAAAGATTTGTACTTGGAGTGATGTAACAGTGTCCTCTGTGTGTGGGTGGGGGACTGGGGGCATGAAAAAGAGGAGGAGGGAGAACGAAAGGATGTTGGATATTTTTTTGTGGAATTTGGCAGGAAAGAGCAGCATCTATTTCCCATGATAGCTGCGTTTTTTAATAGAATATTTGTAGAACATCTTAATTAAATATCTCATCCCATTTTAGTTTGGCTGAGGAGAATTACGATGAACTTTAGGAGCCAGGCTACATCAGTGCTGTTTGAACAGAAGAGTGCTGCTAAACTTATTTTAAACTGGCATTTTAAACATTGAATGGCCACTTTCTGTTACAGCAAATTGCCTTTTTATATTTGCATTGTGCTTTCAAGCAGGATAAAGCTTCAGTGTCAGTGTTTTCTCTGGCAAGAGAGATCCTGAACTCAACATTAGCACAGACAGGTCTGTGAAATGCAGAGACCACATGAACAGTTTGGTGTGGGTAAAATTGGTGCCCAAATATAGCAATAATGGATGATGTGGTTGCACACAGGTGTAGCAAAGTGGGGTCAAGTAATTGCTGAGCCCCTATGTTAACCATCACAGTGCTGCATTCAGCCTGTTCAGCTTGTCTGAGTTTGTACTGGGCAGGAGTGAGGTATGAAATGTGTTTCTGAGAATGGAGTCTCAAATTTGCCAGAAATCATTGGAATGACAAAATACACACGTGAGGTTTGGAGCTTTAACCAGAAGGCCACGTTTTCAGTGATGCAGGTCTGATATATTGAACCTGAATTGAGAAGCTTCCCCTCACTGTTCCTTGCTTTCCATTGGATGTATTGAACCTGAATTGAGAAGCTTCCCCTCACTGTTCTTGCTTTCCTCCCATGATCCTGCCCGTGAGCCAAGAAGTGGAACCTACAAGCAGTGTTTAGCAACTGGATTGTTTGGCTCTTACAAGGATAACGTTGAGTTTGGGAGTAGAATTTGCTCATGAAGTAGCTGATCCATCATGTGGATGTTGGGCTGCCAAAGCCTGAAAGTTGGGATTTGGGAGAGTCTGGCTGGTGGGCAGGCCAGCCCTGAGGGAAGAGGATGAATGTTCAGCAAGGTTCTGGAGCAGATGGTGTTGGTGGAATCAGGTTTGAAATCTCTCAGTAAAACATTCTGAATCTGAATCTGAACATGGGTGGAGGCAACTCCCTCCAAGTATCTTGTGGCCAGGCTTGGTGACAATCATCCTTCACAGCTGACACAGGAGTAGCATTCATTATTTTGTCCTTTGTCCCCTGTTGGGAGAGCTACTCCCAAAATAAATTCCCTTTGCTCCATCAAGATCCATAACTCTCCCTCTGTTGATCCCCAAGCAACTGAGGGTGAAATAAGGGGAGCTCTGTTCCTTGAAGTGATAAGGAGTTAATGTCACTCTGCTGAGGTTAAGTTTTAATCTCTCTCCTGCATTCTAAATTAATCAGATATTTCCCTAAATGCTTTACTGGTTTGGAATTGAGATAGGCTGTCTCCTATCTTCTCACTTTCTTTTTCCCACACAGGCAAATCAAATCATTTTATAGGATCTGATAGTACTGGAGTGGAGAAGTGCTTTTACCAGCTTGTATTGTTGATTTTTATGGAACATAACTCAAATTTATTTCCCTTTATATTGTGGAAAAAACGTTCAGAAAGTTCTGAGCTCGTGTTTGTCTAATAACAGTTCAGAGGTTAATGGGACAATTTTAAATGCATTTGGATTTCTGCATGAATATGAGACCTCAGACTTTCTGAGATGCACTGATGGTGTTTTAATGACAAGGTAGAATCCTAAATATGTACACAGTCTAATAAACTCACTGAAGCAAAATTGATTTTGCTTCAATCACTGGGAAGAACTTGTCCTAAAAACCCATTAATCTGTCAAGAACGAGAATTCTGAATTGTCATCAACCACCTCTACACTTAACACAAGAAGGGTCAGGTAGATAATTTTCAAAATGAAAACCCTGTAAAACTATTAGCAGACATCAAATGTTCTCCTGGGCCTGGGCATTGGGGTATTTTTTGGATGCTTTGTAGGTATGTTTTTTCTTAGATTTGAAGGAAGGATTTAACTGTGACCTTTGGCAAAGTGCTTTGGCTTTTATTGCTTTCCATTTATCAACCACAAGCTTGGCCTAATATGCAGTGACAAGTTTTGGATGCTGCAGGCTTTTGGTTAACAAAACATTTGGAGAAATGAAATGAAAAGTATCATATAAATGGATATATTGCAATGCACTGCTTGGCCTGTTGTGTTGTGGCTCTGGTTAGGAGGTGCCAGTGGCAATAAACAATCTCAAAATGTGGCACTTAATAATGCTAATAAATAATAATGCAATAAATAATAATGAATAATGCTCAGATTATGCAGAAATAGGTAGGTACGTGGCTTTTGATGAACTGTCCTGTCTCTCTCTGGGTGGCTCCTGCTTGCCCAGATGAATCAGTGGGGATCCCTCCTGCTCCTGCAGATGTTTTAAGGGATTCTGTGAGTATTTAATCTGAAGAGCAGGAACTCTTTACCCTGTGGAGTGTATTCCATGCACTTGCAGTGCTGATCATTTCTGAATTTCTGATACAGTTTCTTAAATCAGTATAAATCCATTCTTTGAGCTGGCTTCAAAGCTGCCTTTGAACTTGTAAGAGTGAAGCTGCCTGAGAAATCCAGATAAAAACAACCCCCTTGAGTTAAATTAATTAATACTTCTAAGTGTGTCAGAAAGAAAAGGCCTTAGTGGGAATGTCATGGTCAGAGGGAGCCAATCCAGCCCTTATCTGTCCATACCCATTTGCTTCCATTTGGCCACATGCAAGCCAAGATCTTTTAGACCATTTGAACCCCCAACCTTGTGAGAAGAAATTGGTTCCTAAATAAGCTAGATTAGTTGGTAATTACATCACTGTTTTATGTAAGAGACTTGGGTATTTCCATCTCGCCGATAAGTGGGGAGCAGTGAGTGCTGTGTGTGATGCTCAGGATCTGATGCAGCTGCTGGTTTTGAGTAGTGAGATTAAAAAATGGATTATCATTTCTGGGTAATTAAATTCTATAATATTCTTCACTTCATCCTCTTCTCTCCAGAATAACAGTAATCCTTGCACTGCAAAGAACTGCTAATATTTAAATTGGAATGTGCTAGCACAGCTCTGCCCTCTTGTGTGTGTACATTAATATCTGTGCTGACGGGAGCAGGGAATCCTTTGCAGGCAGCACAACAAGGGAACATTTTAGTGCCAGTTTTTAAACCAGGTAAATTCATTTTTTGAAGCTTCTTTGAAAGTCCTTGGTGCCAGGCAAGTTTCTTTTGATTTTAAAGCCTTCAGCTGCAGTTTGTTGGCATGCTGTGTACAGATAAAATGACATCTCCTGGTGGGAATTTAAAAATAATTCTGTAAAAATAGTAAGTGACAAATTTAGGAAGGGTGGAACTCATCTCTCTGCATTGAGATGTCTCTGATGCAGAGCAAGTCTCAGCAGATCACCCATGCTCCCTGTTTAGTCAGTGGAAAGGGCATCTGTGCCACTCCCTGACCTCTCCCAGCCATGCTGGAATGAATCCCTTCCTAAGGATGCCTGTTCCTCTCCTTTCCCTTGGAGACAGCCCAAGGCAAGTCACTCATAGCTTCATTTTCAGACACTTGAAGGAGATGCAGCTCACTTAAGAGTCAGAATTCCCAATGTCTGTGCAGCTGGAATTTGACATAATCACCTGTTACATTTAGCCCAGCTCTCCAACAGCATCTGTGGCACAGGAATGACAGGACATGTTGAGCAAGGAGCAGCTTGCTGAGGGCTTTTTGAATAAAAAATATTTCCATTCACTCCTTGCAGGGCCTGGCCCCTTCACTGGCCAACACATTACACACGCTGCAAGTCCTGGGATTTTGTCACTGGTTTATTCATAATTCTCAATAATTTCATTCCCTACCTGACTGTGATTCATTTTTATACTTCTGATTAGGAGGCAGGGTGTGCTTCTGTGACTGTGTAATTAAAGACTATATTATTAACACATTTATGCAGTAGGGAAGAGTGAAGGTGCATAGGCAAATGTTCATCCTGGGATAGGCTGGGATATTCCACCTGGAAAACTTCATCCTGAGGCAATGAGGAAGAACTCAAACTATAGGGTCTTGTAGTAGGGAGTACTGAAATGTTTGCAAGACCACCTTCTATATTTTTTTGTGTATATATCTCTATGTTCTTATAATATTCCTTCGATATAACATTCTTTGGCAGTGGATGAACTGAGGTTCTAGATGCTATTCCTTATGGAGTGGGAAGTTTCAAAGACTGACATGGCTGGATTCTCATCCTCTCCATGCTGGAATCTTATTTTGCTTTCTAAAGGAAAAGCTTTTCTTACAAATGCCTTATAACGATTTTAGTTTCAATTTCCATGCAAAATATCTCATGCTGTAGCCAGAAAAAGACTAAGCATAGGAATTAAAGCCAGAGGAGGGATTAGAACTGGAAATCCCCAAACTACTTTCCTCCTGATGCTAGAATTAATGAGAAGCTGGTTATTTTGGGAATGCCTGCAGCCAGTTTGTGGGGGAAATATTTCCCATCCCAGTGTTGCTGTGGGAGGAGCCAGAGAGGAGCCAGCAGTGAGTATCTCACCTCTGCTGGTCATAAATCATTTTATTGCCATGCCTTTGCAATGGTGTGCTCTGCTTCCCAAATCTGGGAACAAACACCCAGAGAGAGCTCAGACTCCTCTTTGCCTACAAGAGCACAGGCATCAAGCAGGACATGGTTTAAACAGAGAAGAGCTGGGATGTCATGCCAGGGCTTGGATCCTTGAGCATCTCCAAGTGTGGTGTCTGCATCCTCAGGGACTTAAGGACTAACATCTAAAGTAGCCTGTTTTTTGGTTTTTTCTCCTATTTTTTTGGTTTTTCTCTGTTGTGAGCACATCTCTGCTCAGCAGTCAGCGCTGATGGTCAGAATTGGCTCATGCAGAGCAAACTGACTTTCAGGTCTCATTTTTCAGAAACATCATACTTTTTCAAATTTCTTTTTAAAGGCATTTGTTACTAAATTTCTCTCCAGTGTTATTTGTTTGAATCAAATTTTAGACTTGAAGTGAGCATTATCAGGCCTGAATTAAACTTTTTATGGAGTAATGATCAGGATCATGTACTTGTGTTAAAGATGTGTGTAAATCCCATCCCCTCCAGATGGACCCAGGACTTCCCAGTGGTATCTCAACAGCTTCCTACTGCTGACAGAGATTTCCCAGTGACCAAACTGGTTCTGCCCCTGGGAGCCTCACTGTCACTGGGTGGTCCAGGGGGTTGACAAGTGTGTGTTTATTTACAGATCATCCTGCTTCACCTTAAGGTCGAACTTCAGCAGCACATAGTAGAGCAAATAATTAAATAAATTAATTCTATTTATATGGCAAATTAATTGAATAACCAGTGTATTTATTTCATAAATCAAACAATCTTTTTTGGAGTAACTCAGAACTGTGAATGTCTTAAGTCAGAAAAAACCCCCACAAATCGGAAGAAGCAATTCAATGAGATTTATGCAGTGCATAGTAGCAAGAGAAGATGCCCCTTTTTCCACATGCCCTAGAGTATAAATCAGATTTAAGATACAATTTTGTGGTATTTCATCTATCCCTGGCTAATTTTCCTGCAGGGGGAGGTGAAGAGTCAGAAATGTTGCTTTTTTTTTTTTTTTTTGTCGTTTAAGCCGCTGTTTTCCAGCCTCTTCCAGCTTTCCCTGCACCTCGTGGAGCGATTTAACTGTGGGAGGCAGCTCTGGGGATGAATTATGGCCCCTTGCCAGCACCGGGCTGTGTCTGATGAGTTTTATTAACCCCAGCTGACTGTAAATAACGAGCAACCACACGGCTTTAGGGCTTGATTTAAAGGTGTTCCAGCAACAATTTGCAAACGGGAAAACACAGAGGAAAGGGATTAAACAGACAATGGCTGCAGTCTAAAGCTGGTCCTTTTTTTTGTTGTTGTTTATATCCATTTTAGAGGGATTTGTGCATACAAACACCTCTCTTCTCACATATATTCCCTCACACATGGTGAGTGAAATATGGCTTGTAGAGCATCTTCTGAGTGCTGGGTTTTGGGGTTATTTTTCATTATTACTGAGTTTTGAATACATTAACAGCTCCATTTTCAAACTCCAAGGATGGATCTGGGCGTAGGAAGAGCAATGTTCTTGTGCTAGTTTTCTTTCAAAGCTCTCATGTATTTATACTGCCACAGTCTCAGTAAAAGAGTCTGAGGAAGAGGATTTCTTGTCAAATTTGGCTCTGCTAGAAATTTGTAGGATGCTCTTCTCACACCAAGGGAGTCTGTTAGTTTTAAATCTTGATAAGAAGATTGATACTAGAGCTTACAAATGCTTTCTCTCCATTGTCATACCTTGTTTCAGAAAATCCAGTTCCCTGCAGGGCTGTGTTGTTCTGTAGAAGCTGTTTGAGTGTGTGCCTTATTATTTTAATGTTATTTTTTGCCCAGAAGATGCTCATTCCCTCCCTGACACAGGATTTACAAACGGTAGTGGAATTCCTGGTGTTGGCAGCTTGTGAAGCTCAAGGCAAAAAGGAGACAGGCACAGATGGGCTCATCCTCCCTATCCATGTTTATTTAACATGGCTAGGAGAGCACAGAGCTGCGTTTGGGCTGTAACCACAGCTATGCCTGAACCTTCCCCAAGCTCTGGGGGTGGAAATAATTGTAATCCTGGCAGTAATGTCAGCCTGAACCTTCCCCAAGCTCTGGGAGTGGAAATAATGCTAATCCTGGCAGTAATGTCAGCACACATCCACAGGAGGCTGGGCTGGGAGTGTGGGATGGGGTGGGCAGTGCTCTGCAGAGAATTCCATGCGTTGCCTCTCAGGTGTGGATGCTCTCCTGCAGAGACAAGAGGATTGTCTTTATGCCATTGGGAGTTTGCCATTAAGGCAATGACCAGAATGACTTGGACCTGGGAACTGGGTCTCCAAACCAATCCAGTCATGCTGCTGTGTGTCCCAGGGAGCCTTGCCTGATGATGGGAGCTGATAACCTGCAGCTCTCTTTGCCACAGCCCCGCTTCCTGCTTTGACTTCTTCAGAGCAAGGTGCTGTGGTTTTAAACTGCCAGAGGGCAGGGTTAGATGGGATATTGGGAAGGAATTCCTCCTTGTGAGGGTGGGGAGGCCCTGGCACAGGTTGCCCACAGCAGCTGTGGCTGCCCCTGGATCCCTGGCATTGTCCAAGGCCAGGTTGGATGGGGCTTGGAGCACCCTAGGATAGCATAAGGTGTCCCTTATGCTTGGGACTTGATTAAGGTCCTTCCAACCCAAACCATTCTTTAGTGCTTCTGCTGCCTCGATATCAAAATGTTGCAATAGAGAATTGAGGCACTGCCTGGGTATTTGTTAGTTTTGAAAATATATCTGTTCTTGGATGATGCTGTTTTGCAACATGGACTTTTGAACTAGAATTTGGAAAGAGACAGCTGAATCTTTTTGGAAAATCTTTCCCACCTACCACAATGGTACCTACCACAATGGATCCAGACTGTGGCTCATGAAGCTATTGCAGAATAAAAAAACTAAAAATATTTCTATTTAACTGCCTTTGCAAAGCTTTTCTGTCCTCTCTCTGTGCTTTATGTTATGTATGCCTTAGGTTATTGGGGATTTTGGGCAATAACCATTTCTTCTTTGTGTCCTCTTGAGTCTTTTGCCCCTTTGGTGCTCTTGCTCAGGTTGCTGCAGGTTGAGTTCAGTTGGAAGGGGTGAACTGGGTCTTGGACACTTTCCAGTAATCTGGATTGGAAGGAGGGCTGGGCTCTGAACTGGTTTTTTCCCTCTGAGATGACTAAAACTTTCTCTTTAGCCACTTCTTATTGCTGGTGCTTTAGCAATCATTTTCCCCCATGAAATCTCATAAAAGCTTCTGGGGTGTTTTTTCCCCATCTTATTTTTACAGCAATTTAAAGCCCTTTTATTAAATCTAAACCCCACTGTTTGATAGTTCATCCCTAAGCTATAATTATCCAATATGAAGATGCAAGCACAAAATAATTTCCTAGGGAAGTTTACACAAAAGGGAATAACTTATTGTTATTTTCTCCAGTCCTTTGAGAAAATCTATAAGAGGAGGAATAAAGGGAAGAGTGATGATAGAGTAGTACAGATAGAAACCTGATGATCTTACTCTGATTCTGTCAGGGTTTCTGCTCCAGTGGCTTCCTTAAAGGAGCATTGTCAGAAAGAAAAATCACATTGCTGGAAGTGGTTCGTGCAATCAATCACTGGCCAGCGAGGGGATCAGATGGATTCCCTTTTGAATTCAATCAAAACATACTTCAAAGGCATTTAATCATATATTTGGTGGGTGACTCCCTGGCACAGGACTTTTGTAGTCCCACAATAGAGAGGCTGAAAGACAATTATGCAAGTTATAAACTCTTTTTGATGTAGATACCAAGTTCTTTGATGCTTATGTTTTCTTGGGCTGGCCTTTGGGCAGATTAATTTACAGCAAATAATGGCTTTTTGTTTCTTCACTGCTAGAAGGATCTAAACCACACTTTTCCAACCTATCCCTCTGCAGTGCCTGGGATTATTGCTAGAGGTGACAAAGAAAAGTGTGTCTTCATACAGCAGTGACAGAGGAGAAAATCCTGAAGGTCCATATATTGAAGAAGGTGTTTTGCTCCCTTTCTCTGGAACTAAAGACCCAAATAACGAGGTGTCTATATTTCCATTTTCTTCAGGAAAATGCAGTGACCCATTGCGCTGCAATGGCTTTTATCAGTAGGCTGGGGGAGCAAACCTGAGGGAGATAAATACACCAGGAGCAGGTATCCACTGCTTTGTGGGAAAGCAGAAATGCAGATTAAGTGATTGTGGCTCATGAGAGGTCTATAAATAATTTCCATTAATTCTTTCTGCATCTGAATAGGGCATAGAGCCTGATAATAATCCTTTACTTCCCACAGCCATTTTTGAGGGGATCAGATATGTTCCTGTGTCAAATTTAATCATAGATTCAGACATAGATTTTGAAAAACATCAGAATTTTGACTGCTTTCAATTTGCTTGTCTTAGGGAGAAAGAAGAAAAAAAGTGATTCGAGTCTCCTCACTCAGCCTTGTTGCTATTTCCAAATGACTTTTAGAAGCAGAAAATCTCCCTGTGTTTTCCCAATCACACAGAATTATCCTTAGCTGGGTGTATCCCTGAGGGAAGCAGAGCTGATTTATCTGCAGATGTGAACAGTGCTCACCCCCGGGGCTCACAGTGCCTTTTGATTTCTCCATTTTCTCTCCATCCCAGTACTTTCAGGCAATTTCTTGGGTTTTCCCCTTTCCCTTTGCAGCCTGATGTTCTGCTCAGCCCTCAGTCTCACGTTCAGCATTTTTTCCTTCCCATCCCTGTTCCCAGCAGGCGTTTCCACGGTGTGGGAGTGGAGTATAGCATCCTTCTTGTCTCCTAAGTGTGAAAAAGCTTTTTCCTTCAGAAATTAAACAAGCAATCCTCCATCCCCTCTCTGGTGTACTGGCATCTTATCTTAGCCCACAACACTGATGTATATTTTAACCTTTAATGGTACTTTTTACTTTCCCAGTAAAGCATAAACAGATGGTTGGAGACCTGGTGGGGTGTGTCTGGAGTTCTTTTGACTATTCCCCGTTTCAGACAGCTGCAGGATTTTCTAATTTGAGGCTGTATTAATAGGCACAACATGGTGAAGGGTACTTCAGTTCTGACTGTCAGTGGAATGTTGATGAGTACACAGAGTTTGTAGTGTCTGTCCTTCGTTCCATACTTACAGAAGAAGGTGGGAAGTGCCCAGATGTGTCAGGTTTGGTGTTTTATATCAGATAATGGCACCAGGAGATGCCAGGCAGAACGGGCACACAAGTCCAGCTGCTTTTACAGAATCCCAGACTGGTTTGGGTTGGAAGGGACCTTAAACCCATCTGATCCCACCCCCTGCCATGGGCAGGGGCACCTTGCAGCAGACCAGGGTGCTCCAAGCCCTGTCCAGCCTGGCCTTGGACACTGCCAGGGATGGAGCAGAGCATTTCCAGCATCTCCAGGTGCATTGTTTCTGTCACACCCTGGCACTGGTAATAAATTGCTCAGGGAAGTAATTACAGACTGTCAATGAATTAGGTCATCCCTGAATGGACCTCAAATGTGAAATTCAATCAATTTATGGCAATTTAGGCAGTCTCTTGACTCTTCCCTTCATCCTTTCACTCTAAGAAGGACAAAGGGGAAACATAAAGCTATCAGAAATCAATTCATCTGATCTGGGAACACGCTTACTGAAATGCTTTACTTACAAAGATTCAGATACTCCACAGCAGAGCAGAATTCGGGAACGTTTGGATCCCTGATCTGTGCATTTCTGTAAGCTTAGCCTGTTTGCATTACTCTTTTGTTTGGATTACTCTTTTGTGTGTTTGGATTACTTTTTTGTTTGGACTGCGAGCTTTCTATTTGTTTTAGGGTAGTTGAACCTTCTTTAAAAGCTATTTGACCTTAAATTGCTAGTGTGCACATTTAATTCTCAGCTCTAATATAAATCTAGGTGGATATTCTGGAATTTAAGAAAGAAGAACCAAGAAAATGAGAATGGCTTTGTGAAATGTTTTCCAAATTCAACAGCTGAAGGATGTTGGATTTAGGGGCTCTAAGTGAAACTGGACTTCATGTGGGTTATGGTGGAGAGCCTGATGTGCTCCAGAGGCGATTAAGGCTCAGCCATTCCAAAAGATAATTACACTTGGCACCTGCCTCCCGATGTGATCCAGCCCTTCCCCCTGCAGGGTTTCTTCTTTCCTCACCTCTGATGGCAGAGGGGCCCCGGGCTCCCCAGTCCCACTTCTGCTCTGTGCTGCTGGAGCCGAGCCAGCGTGCCCGGGGCTGGCTCAGCTCCGTGCCGTGCTCCAGAGGGCTGCAGAAGGTGTCCCTGTGCTGTGTCCCCCCAGCTCTGCCTCGCCTGCCTTTGCCTCTGCACTCGTGTCACAATATTGACTTGCAAACACGGAGCTTTTGGGCCAGTTGCTATGGTTACCCCTCGGCATGGAGACTCCAGTCCCAGGCAATACATTCCCAGCCTTAATGAAATGCACAGCAGTGTGTTCAACTTGTAAACCCGACGTGGATATCGCTAAGCAACATCCATCCGTGATTTGCCATAATTACTGCTGCGAGCTCCACACCATTGAAATGCTGGAGCACAAGGCTTCCTCCTCCACTGCATCAATGTTTTTCTGCAGTAGCTTCAGTCTTTCAGCCCTGTGATGTTTCATAGTCCCTTCACAGTTTCAAAGAACGAAGTTCGACCTCTTTAAATTATTCACACCTTCACACCCCATCTCTCCAATCTCCTTTTGTGTGTATCGCCTGTTTCCTCATCATTCAGTCCCAGAAATTAATCTTAAAGACCTTTGATTCTTTTGCCCTAGATTCAAAATGTGAATCCAACTCATTTCCTCCAGGCTGCTTTTTGTGTATTTGAAAAGATCCAATTCCTCCAACCGGTGTTGGTGTTGCATTAAAATGTGTGTGTGGAGCTGTTTACTCCAGGATCTGCTCCTGGAGGAGCTGATGCCTCAAGTCTTTTAGAATCCCAGAATGGTTTGAGTTAAAAGGGGCCTTAAAACCCATCTTGTTCCAACCCCATGCCATGGGCAGGGACACCTTCCAGTAGACCACCTGCCAAGAGGTGGAAGATTTCTGCTTAGAACTTTTATTTAGTCTCTATCCTGAACGAGGTGTTTTATCCACCAGTCTGAGAAGTAGAATAAAACCAGACCCTGTTTAGAAGCTTTCAAGTAAAATCATTAATGGCAATTGCAGTTCTTGAATTGCTTGCCTTGTGCAGGCAGTTGGGGTGGTTGGGAATATCTCTCCCAGATTCTCTGCTGCTCAGTCTGATTCCTTTTGTTCTGTGAATATTTTCCATGTACAGCACCGGAGCTGCCAATCCTAGAGAGGAAGAACTGGTTGATTTATCTGCTCTATGTCCGCAGAGACTATGAGGAGTGTAAGGTAAGAGCCACCTTCAGAATGTGGAAATTATTTTACTGATGTCATGAAAAACCAGTTTTCTTGACAGTTTCCCAACTACCCTCTTTCCTGACTTCTTTTGGAATAAGGGGACCAAGAGAAAACACAAGTAAAATGTCCTCAGTGTTCTCCAATCCCTGGCTACCTTCAGGATCTGAGGGTGCAGCTCTGTGGAGCAATCTGTGAGCTCAGGATGTCACTGGGAGGGGGAAAAATGGAAAGAACTGCAGAGCTCTGTTGTTCCAAGTGATGGATAGGGTTTTCCAAACTGGTAATAACACAGTTCCACAGTGCAGGTTTCTCAATGGTACCAGTATACTGAGATGCTATGAAAAAACTTCAGTTGAGGGGAACATTACTACCAAGTGTAAATAAAAAATATCCTGGTCACTCTTGAGCAAAATCCTTTCATTTTACACATGATCTATGGCATGCTCTAATTCATCTTGGGCTTGGTGAGCAGTTTGGAAGTGGTTGTTTGGGAGTATAATGGTAAGTGGAGTAAGGAAATGGCAAATTACTATTTAACAGTGTGTTTTTCTGATAAAATGAACACACATGGGTAGGAGGAGGGGACAAGAGTTGCCATTCTGATCCTGGCATGTGCAGCAGAGATTTAAAAAGACTTTTTGGCTTCTGAAACACCAGGTTGGTCAGGACTTGCCTCTGCTGGAGAGGTCTTGGAGGTGCTTAGGAAACAGAGGTGCTGGAGGAATTTAATTTAGCTTTTAATTAACAGAGCCAGGGAGTTGTTTCATTAATTTCCTCTCAGATCTTGGTTTGCATAGATAGAAACACAAGTTGGACTAGCCCTCAAAACAGAAAATTGTTTCCCTTTTTTGTTGTCTGACTGGAGTTTCATAGTGTGATTCTCTGTATTGATTGTTTTTGTGATGGGTTGTGGAATCACAGAGTACAGAAAAGAAAAATATGTGCAGCTCAGGAAACCAGAGAAAATAACAAATGGATGATATAAAGGCAACGCTGACATCTCCATGTCTTCATCAGTCATGGAAGCAAGGAAATAGCAGGGGAAATTTGAGAGAAGACAGCTAATAAATACTCCTCTGCTTGGCAGGCCAGCTTTTCTTTTCCTTAGAGCTCACAAAACAGTGTTTTTACAGTAAAACTGGAAGATTCCAGGACAGCTTGGGTGTTGTTAAAATCCATCATTTTAGTCTCAGTAAGAAACAAGTGACCTGTTGTGTTAATTTTGATCTTTCCCGCTCAGTGCTTTGATATGCTGCCTCTCTAACAGAGTTTTAAAATCTTTCATAGATTTCAATGAACTAAAAGGCCATTAAAAACTGTTGATTTACTGACATCACCTCCCCAAAGTGAAGGCACTGAAGTGATTTTGACCCTTTCAATGCTGCTTGATCAAGGTGCCAGGCAGACATCCCTGAGAGCCTGCAGCTGCAGCATCCCCTGGGATGATGCAGAGACTGCTTGGTCTCCTGCCAGTTGTGTCTAAATTCTGTTATCAGCACCTTAAATAAACTTTGGGGTGGAAATCTGGGATTAGAGATCATATTCCTCTGCTAAGGGCCTTTTGCTATGGGACTTTTTAGGGTTTATAGAATGAATCAAATTTCTCTAAAAGATAGCTCTCTATTGCCCTCTCTTGCTCTGAGAATCCAGGTTTATGTAGATGGAACAATCCAGAGTATGTGAATTGAGGAGGTGTTGGTTATTTCTGAGTAGAGTGTTTTATAATCATGCTTTGTGTAAAGAGTTACATAGATAAATTAGCAGGTACAGGTGAAGGAAGAGCAGCTCAGGCCTGTTCTTTTTCCTTCCTCTCTTTATAAGTGAAGATTTTCAGTAAGAACTCTCCTCTTCTCAGTAGTAACTTCCCAATTGATATCTTCTCAAGAATAACTTTCTCAATAATAGTTTTCCTCCCATGTGCTGTATTTGAGGTTCAGTTTTCAGGTCCTTCACTTCTATTCCTCTCAGAGGCAGGGGATGCTGATACTGACCATACACATCTGAAATGCCTGATGAGTATCAGGTCACTCCTCACCCAGAAATTATTCTTACTCCCTTTGTTCTTCCACTTCTGCACAAAAGAGGAGGCTCAGAGCAGAAATTCTGCTCTTGATTCCTATCCAGGATGATCACCCTCCCAAAGATGGGACCAATTGTGACTATGGAATATATCCAAGCTGCAGCCACTCCACCCTAAACTGGGAGCTTCATGGATGCAGCCAGCAAGAATTTAAATTTTCATCAGGTTTTTTTCCCTGTTCACTCCTCATTTGTTATTTTGGCTCTCATTCACTCAGCTGCAGTTGCTCCAGTTCAATTTATTAATTCACAAAGGGCCTGGAGTAGATAACCTTATCAGCAGAGGATGCTTTCAGAGATGCCTCCTGGCCTTTTCCCCAGGTAGTACCTAATTATCTTTGGGAATAGGAATGAACAGAGGAATACTAAAAGGGCCACAGTGTTCCTGGAACAGAGCTCTGTTGTGTGCACTGTGTGGTTGTCCCAGTCATGGTCCAGTGCCCTTGTTAGAGGTGGGGTTGTGGGTTTTGTGGCTGGAACCAAATGTCTGGAATCAGCTTTGTTTGATGTGAATTTACAATTTTGTCCTTCCAGGCTGTCATCAAAGAGCAGCTCCAGGAGTCCCAAGGGCTCTGTGAATATGCTGTCTATGTTCAAGGTATGTCTGAAAATCTTTTTGCTAAAGCAGGTCACCCCTGATTTCAGATACGGGGGTTAAGTGAGGGAAACATAGAATTTTTATGTCAAAAATACACTTTTTCCCTCTGCTTGCTCCATTTAGTTTTGAAATTTGAGATTTTCACATGAAATGGGCATATTAAACATCCTGTTTTCTTCGTATTTGTCATAAATTCTTTGGGTTATGGGCTCCTGGCCTTCAGTGTGTTGGTGTGTTTGAGTCTGTTACAGAAGCATGTTTTCTGTTTGTTACCCACCCCAGGTGATCATTGTCTCACTCCTTGCTCTAAGGATGGTATTCCTCTTCCTGCCCTGCCCTCTGGCCCCTAAAAAATGTCTCCCAAAATGTGCCATTCCAATTCCAAATGCCATGGTGGGGGACAGTGGAGATTTGCTGGCAGGACCATAGTGCAGCCTGGAGAGGCAGGGGAGGGAGAAATCCAGATTGTATCTGTACAAGCAATTGCCCAAAGTTTAAAGCTTAAAGCTTTTGTTCTGACCCCTGAATTTCTCCAGGCACACAGAGTCTTGACCTCAGACAAAAACCTGTGGGTGCTGCAGGAGGGGGAAGCACCAGAGCAGCGTTGATGTGTTATATCTGTACTCTTCCTTCTTTCCCTGCTGTCAGAGGCACGTTTTTCCTGCTGAGGATGGATTCATTTGCCTGCTGTATGTTGTTTTACAGCTTTGATATTTCGCTTGGAGGGGAAAATTCAAGAATCTCTTGAACTTTTCCAGACATGTTCCATTCTGAACCCTCGAAGCGCTGACAACCTCAAGCAGGTGGCACGATCCCTGTGAGTGGTGTTTCATTTGTTGTTTCTCTTGGATGTGCCACCCAGGACCTTCCATGCTTTGTTTTTCTCTTAGGCTGCTTAATTCCAGACATGTTTCCTCCTTATCAACACTTGGCTTGGCTTCCAGAATCGTGGGTTGTTCTTTAAACAGAATCTCAGTTATCTGCCTGGCTGCTGTTGTGTTTTCTTCTTCTTTGGGCTTCAGGCAGAAAGGTGATAATAATTTCGAGGTCCAGAGCTACAGGTGCTGACCTCAGCTGGGCAGACTTGCCCTACAGACCCTTTTCTGTTGCTGAATGTTGTGTTAGGGCACCTGTCTCTTTCCTTGAAGACAAAAGCAGGCTGCAGAGCCTGGACATTCATTCCTTATATCCCCAGTAGTGTCAGGATGGATGACCTTGCTCCTGAGAGGGAGCAGTGCTGAGATTGTACATTTCTCCTGCAGATCTCTGGAGATACAGCAAATAAGATAATTTCTCACTGGTAAAGGTGATAGTGTTGCATAGCAGGGTCTGAAAACAGGAAAGGTATAAGAATTGCAATCCTTTTGCAGGTTTCTCCTGGGAAAGCATAAGGCAGCCATCGAAGTGTACAATGAAGCAGCAAAACTTGATGAAAAGGACTGGGTGAGTGTTCAGGGAGCTGCAGATCCTTGTAATAGCTGCAGACTTGTCCCAAGCCCAGGTGAGCTCACACTGCCTGTGGTCTGAGCCTGGTTTGGATCACAGGAGCCAAATCCCACGACTTGGGTCAAATCCCTGCCTTGGGGCACAGAGAACTGAGCAACTCTTGGAACTTTGCCAAGGATCAGTTTTAACACGACCACATCTGTACTTTAAGGGAAGTACATGCAGAATTAGGACATCTCGGTTATTAAAACTTGCTGGAGTAATTGGGAAAGCTTTTGTAATGCAAAACATCGTTGAAAATACAGGACCAGTGATTAAATTGGCTCTTCTATATAAAAAGACAAAGAGCATTGCAAAGGGAAGGGTATGATAGTGGGTATGGGAGATGCCATGCCTTGCAGCCTTCTGCAGGTGCCTGTTTTGCCTGCAGATGTGTTTCTAAAGTAGGCTTTCAATGTGTGAGCTCATTCCTTTGTTTGTCAGTACATCTAAAATTCAGGATATGAGGATAGCTTTGGTGTTATTCAAATTACCCTGTGCCAGACAGCTCAGAAACCTTTTGTATCACAAGTCTTTTTTCCACCTGCATTTCCAGTGCTTGGCATGCCTGTAACCCTATTTACAACCCAGCAGGCAGATGCCAGTGGGTATTTTGATTAGTTATTCCCCATTGCTGGCTCAGCACTGGAAGCAGAATCAGGCTGTGCTCTTCCCTCATTCTACAATCTACAGCAGCCTGGAGTCACTGATTCAGTTGTCACAGCTGGAGAGGCTGCATGGAGGAAAACAGGTTGATGGGAAGTAAGAGAGTTTCCTGTGAAAGGTCAAGGCTGTCTAAGCTGATGAATCAGTGAAATTCTCACCAGAATAAAATAAGAAATTGGGAGGACCTTGCTTTTCAGGGATGTGCTGGGACTGGGAAGGTGCCTTGTGTGTTAAATTGTGGGTGAGGAGTTAGGGGCATGGGTGCTTCCTACAGTGTCACCAGAGTGTTTAGGATCCCTAAGGGATCTTCCTATCCTGTGCAAAATTGTTTAGGATGCCAGAGGGATATCAGATATTCCCGTGCTCAAGTTGTGTTTGGAAAATTAGGCACATCATCCAGTTTTGTCCAGCTGGGTTGTGTGTGTGCATATCCTACTGATGTACAGCCAAACTGAGTCACCCATGAGGGCAGCAAGTTTTAGACAGGGACACCACTAGGAAGAAACCAGTCTGTGCTCCTTGTTCTCTGAAAAGAAAATGTCTGATGTCTCAAAAGAGATTTCTCATTTCTGTGGTTTTTGTCTCAATGGACTGCAATGTTTTGTGTACAACCGCACTTAAGCTCTGTAGGTGCCTGAAGAAACTGGAATTTATAGGTTTACTTGCTCTAAAAAGCAAGAAGGGTGTGGGCAGTCACAGGGGTCTCCTGCTCTGGGTTAGTGTTGTCAGATTTTATTTCATACCTTGTGCTGATTTGGCTTTTTTTCATGCAGGAGATCAGCCACAACCTGGGTGTGTGCTACATGTACCTGAAACACTTCAACAAGGTAATGTCAGTGGGAAGCAAGGAAGCATCCCAGAAATTTCACTCTTTGGTAGCTTGAAATGGATCATTTGCAGCAAGAGGTATCAAGAAAGCTTTTTGCTTCAGTGTTTTGTTTCTGGGAACAAAGGTTTGTTAGCTGTCTCTGTGTCCATTTGTGTGTTGAATTACTTTGAGTCATCTGCAAGTCATTGAGGTTGTGTAAAGGGAGATCAGCCTGTGGCAGGGCCTGAGGCTTTTTCTGAAATCTAAGATTTTTCAGAGAACATTTCTGGTTTTAAAGGGAATGTTTTGAGAAACCTCAAACTAGACAGAAAATGGGCTGTGCTCCAGTAAGAGCTGTTTGTGTGTCTGAGTCCTTTAAAGCCAGACCTGGGAATACTGCTGGCTTTGTAGGAGCAGCAATCCAGGTCCATCCTCTTGAAGCAAGAGAAGGGTGATGGTAAAACCCCAAACATTTCCCCAGCTCAAGCTGCTGCACCTTGTGCAGAGAGTTCCTGAAGGAAACCTTAGCTTGGGCCTGGCAGGATTCAGAGGGAAAGAGTTACAGGGTTGTTTGCTGGAGGTGCAGCAGGTCCTTTTTTCTCCATGAGAAGGTTTTGCTCCTGTGTCTGAAGCTCCTTTTGAACTACACCTGGAGTTAATAAAGGAGTTTTGGAGTTTGAAACGCAGTTTTATTCCCAGGTCTGAGTGTGCCATTCCCAGTTCCTCACTTAAGCATGAGCTGTCACTGATGCAGCTACTCTAAGGGGAAAACCAGCATTTAGACTCTTTTTGTTCCCAATTTGTCCCAGCTCTTCCCTGCTGCTCTTGCTGGTGGGGTGCTGTGGCCCTTGCAGCAAACCCAGCTGTGCTCCCTGTTCAAGGCATCCCAGTGAACAAACAGCCTCTAGAGTGTGGGTTCACACTTGGGATTTGTTGTCTGCACTAACACCTTCCAAACTGGGAACCTGTTTACACCTCCACTGAGATTTTCACTTCCTCACTGCTGGAATAAGCACTTTAAGGAAGAATAAGCTGCAAAGTATCAGTTCACCCAACAAATCCAGAGTGTCCCTCAAGCCAAACGAACTCAAATCCAGGAGCAGGCCCGTGCTCATCTCTTCCTTGGGAGGCAAATGCCTCTTGCTTGGCTTGAAGGTGTTGCCTTTTACTGCCCCTAAAAGCAGGTGGCTGCTGGTGCAGAGCTTGTTCCAAGGACTAGCTGGGCTGGAGTTTGTGTTCTCCAGGTGCAGTGGGTATTTGTTGGCTGTCCTCCTTCCCTGGCTGGTGGGGATTACTCATAGGCTGTTGCTTTGCTGAGGCTTCTGTAATCATTTATTATTTTTTTATTCTTTGTGGTTGTGTTTTTAGGCACGAGACCAGCTCAACAATGCCCTGGAGCTCAACAGACACGATCAGACCTACATGATGCTGGGCAAAATCCACCTCTTGAAGGGGGAGGTGGATAAAGCCATTGAAGTATATAAGAAAGCTGTGGAGTAAGAAATACCTCTTTTTTCCATCTGCCTATTCCCATCCTATGCCAGGAGAAAATTGATTGGTGTCCCAGATCTGAATTGAGGCCATGATTAAAAAGCTAATGGTAATTACAGGGGCTCTGAGCAAAGCTGGCACTTCCAAGCACTTCATCTGTCTCTGCTCCTGCTGACAGTGTGGCAGGGAAGATGGGAGCTGTTGGAAGGGCTGCCAGAAAAAAAAGTGGAATAACAAATGGACAGAGATGCCTGGGAGCAAAGTGATCCAAAACTGACTTCATCCATCCCAAAGGTTTATCTCCCAAAACAATGTAACCCTGACTGTCCATCCAAAATCCCCAAAATCCCTGCCTGGGTGTCACTTGCTGCTTTCCCTCAGAGCAGTGGCTGAGGGAGATGTGCTGGTGCACGGAGAGTTTCTCCCACCCCATCACGGCTCCTCAGTGCCCACCTATTCTTATTTTAGGGCATTCCCAAGCATTGCCAGTGCTTTCAAATGTAGCTTTGCCATGGAGGCCAACACTAGAAAGAAAATCAGGAGTGTGTTGGGAGCCATGGGTGTACTGATGCAGTGTTTCCTTACATGTCTGCCCTCGCTGCTGCCTGATGCTGGGGTTGGGCAGACATTTGGACTAATCTAGAATGTTTATTACGTAAATAATCCTTGCTAAGCATCTTACCAGGTTTATATTCTTATCCTGGTGTTCCCCTGCCCTCCTTTCTTCTTCATTCCTGTTTATTCCTGGGTTATTTTTGTTCTCATCTGCCTATGACATTTTTCTTGCTCTTTCCAGCTCCAGGATAATCTGTTATTCCTTGTTTATATTCCACTAGGCACAGGTGGTTTTGTTGTGGTTGAAGTTTAGAGGTGCCAGTGTGAGTGTGCAGATCAGATTTTTTTTTAAGTCTTGGTAGCAGGGAATTAAAAACTGACTCCTGTTGAGGTGAGTGAGACCACAAATTGTGCTTCTCTCTGCTTTGTCCTTTTTTGTTGCGGTTTCCATCCTATTTATTTGTAATCTTTTTATAAGGTGAATTAAAATTCTGATTTTAATCAGGAGTGTGTAGGATCCATCCAGGATGCTGAGGATTGCCTGTCCTACATGGCCCAAGAGGCTTAGGATGCATGGATTTACAGGGTGGTTTATGAGAGACAGTGGAAAATCTCATTTTGTATTTCCAGGTCACTGATGCAGACTCACTTTGAAGCTTAACAAAACCACATTATCTTATTATGTGTCCAGATGTATTTCAGAGAGCCTTGTGCCTTCCCACCAATACCCAGAAGATACTTGGGTAGCTGAGGTGTTATGTTATTCAATGGAAGTCCCCATGATGGCAGTTCTGATTTTGTTTTTAATAACAACAGTTTAATTTCCTGGGTTGGTACAACAGTAATGTAGCATCAAAATTCCATGTTCTATTTTTACCCTGTTCTAGAAAGGCTGAAAAGCAAACCCAGCCCTTTGGCTTTTGTGTTCCAGGTTTTCTCCAGAAAACACAGACCTCCTCACAGCCCTGGGCCTACTGTACCTGCAGGTACTAAATGCTGTTACTGTTACAAAAGCTTAATTATTTTCAATATAACCCTGTTGGATTTTTTATAGAATTAATTTCTATCCACCTTCCCATTGCTTGCACATGCTTCTCTACAGACTGAGTTTAACAGGACAGAACTTGCTTTTCTGTATCTTCTCTTTGCTACTAAAAGCAAGCTGATTCCTTGGACCAGAGCCAGGGCAGGAATTCTGTTTGGCAGCCTCCCTTACTCTGTTATAAATCCTCCAAGTATAACAAAACATGAGTAGTCATTACCTTGCTTCTGCAGCAGGAGTCTTGCAAGTTATCCTAAAAAAGCAGCCATGAAATTGTGAGTGTTAATGCAGCATAAAGCAAAATCAGAATCTATTTAAATAACAAAGGTGTGCTTATCCTTGTGTCTGTGAAATGGATGGGAAGGGCTGGATTATTCCAGAAGCTGGCTTCCCAAAGAGTGAACAAGCAAAGAAGAATAGGCAGTAGTGCCTGAAAGGAGGAGGAAGAGGAGGAGGCCCTGGAGCTGCTCCGAGGGTGGAGCCCCTCTGCTCTGGAGCCAGGCTGGGAGAGCTGGGGGTGCTCACCTGGAGAGGAGAAGGCTCCAGGGAGAGCTCAGAGCCCCTGCCAGGGCCTGAAGGGGCTGCAGGAGAGCTGGAGAGGGACTGGGGACAAGGGATGGAGGGACAGGACACAGGGAATGGCTCCCACTGCCAGAGGGCAGGGATGGATTGGATATTGGGAAGGAATTCCTCCTTGTGAGGGTGGTGAGGCCCTGGCACAGGGTGCCCAGAGCAGCTGTGGGTGTTCCTGCCTCCCTGGCAGTGCCCAAGGTGAGGTTGGACAGGGCTTGGGGCACCCTGAGCTAGTGGAAGGTGTCCCTGCCTGTGGCACAGGGGCTGGAATGAGATGGGTTTAGGTGAATTGAGCTGAAACCACAGAATTACAGGATGGCTTGGAAGGGACCTTAGAGCTTCTCTGATTGCAGTCTCTAGGATTTAAGTGATTCCAAGCTGTCACATGCTCCTATATGGCCACAGTGATGCCCACTAACACCTTCAGTCCATGAGAAGACAAGGGATGTCACCTGAACAGGAGAGCTGTGGGGAGTGAGGACTTTGTGGTGAGGGAATTGGGGATGTGCAGAGTAGCAGTTTGTAGCCTGTTTTCTGGAACAGAGAAAGGGGCAAACACTTGTGAACCCAGAACTCATTTGTGGTTGTGTCAGAACAGTGAATCCAGCCAAGTCAAATTCTTAGAATCTCTTCTGTGAATTATCAAACAGGAACATATGTGTGTAAAACTCACTTTTCTGACTGAACCAGAAATTCTGGTGCCCACACTCCCCTTATTCCTGAATTTCTGATGCTTATGTACTTCTTTTCCCAGACTGGGGAGTACCAGAAGGCTTTTGAACATCTTGGAAACGTGCTTACCTATGACCCAGGCAACTACAAGGTATGGTGAGGAGTGGAAAAGACCCAGCTGAACCATGAGGGGACACCTCCTAAAGCTAATTCCACTGTCAGAGCTCTGCCATCTGCATCTGGGGCCTGGAGAGGCTGGAAAGAATTCTGCCCAGAGAGCTTTTTGTGAAATACATTTCTGGGATGTTTCCCTGGCTAGAGAGTTGGATGTGTATGGAGATAGGAAAAGGGAAGGAGACAGAATATGGGATGTTAAATTGATCCCTTTGGTTTTTAATTTGAAGTTGCACCAAAGCCAGGTGGAATTTACTTTGGAAGGAAGATCTTTTGGATTTTAAAAATCCCAGAAGAGCTGTGCCAGGTCCCTTGTGATCCAAGTGATACTGCATTTTATTATTCTCCCATCTGCTGATACCCTGTGCTTCCAGCTTCTGTGTATATTTCCTTGGCTCTGGCCTGGAAAGCTGAGCTTGGTGTCTAGGTTTCATTCCTCACTGTGGAACTGTGTCCCTTTTTAGGGCTGTTACTTAATTTCTCTCCTTTTTTTTTCCCTGTTAGCAATGCAGAGCATTGAAATGTGTGTTTGACAAACATGAGTTGTTGTGAAAACACCTTTACACTTAAGAATTTTACTTGTCACTGTGGAATCTTAAAAAGGACTTAACTAGTGTGGTTTAAATATAGTGTGTTGTACTCACTTCCTTTTTTTTCCCCATGCATATTCCCATTAATTTGCAGTATCAGCCAGTCAGTGTGAACTAGGAGAGCTTTGCTGCATGTCTTGCTTGAGTACATTTTACTCCCCACTTAATTTGCACCAGAACTATTTCTATCTGTGCTTGGTTGTAAAAAGAATCTATTAGTGCATAGATCTTTTCAGAGCCTCAGACTCTAAGAATTACTTCTGTCTGCCCAAAAAATACCCTAAACATTTGCAGTGTTGTCTTGCAGTACTTATGGAATCATAAGCTCACAGAATGGTTTGATTTGAAAGGGGCCTTAAAACCCATCCTGTTCCACCTTCTATCATGGTCAGGGAAACCTTCCCACTGACCCAGGGTGTTCCAAGCCCCATCAGCGTGGCCTGGACACTGCAGGGATGGGGCAGCCACAACTTTTCTGGGCAAACTCATTTCTGGGACAGTTTTTATTAAAACAGTGCAGGAAGAAGCAGACTCAGGTTTGTTCCTCACCCTGTGTTCTGCTCTGTGCTGGGAGATTTCAGAATCCCCATCTGCTCCCACTGTTGGTCTTGGCAGTCCTTAGAAGTGAAATGGTTGTTCCTGGGATGGCTTTAGCTTAATCATTTTGTCCTCTCGTGCTCTTGCTGTGTCTGAGCAGATGGGGCTGTGGGTGGGTCCCTGTTGTCTCGTCCCCAGGCCACCCTGGCTGCTGGCAGCATGATGCAGGCCCACGGGGATTTCGATGTCGCCCTCTCCAAGTACAAGGTGGTGGCCAGCAGTGTTCCTGAGAGCCCCCCGCTCTGGAACAACATTGGCATGTGCTTCTTTGGGAAGAAGAAATACGTGGCAGTAAGTATCCAGTTTCCATTTTTTCTCCCATCTGCATCCAGTTTCATGCAAGCACAAGATTCCTGTCATGTAGAGGCTGTTGTAGCACATTTATCCCTTTTTTTCCCAAGGCTATCAGCTGCCTAAAGAGGGCAAACTACCTGGCTCCCTTTGACTGGAAGATCCTGTACAACCTGGGCTTGGTGCACCTCACAATGCAGCAGTATGCCTCAGCCTTCCACTTCCTCAGTGCTGCCATCAGCTTCCAGCCCAAGATGGCAGAGCTCTACATGCTCTTGGCAGGTATGAGATGCTCCTTGGGAACACCACAGCACAGACAGGAGGTGCGGGGTGAAGTAAAGAAACATGGCATAAAGGCTTTACTAAGGAGCTGATGCCCAGTCTCTTCTCTCTGGGGAAATAGAAGGGAAAACTGCAGTCAGATCCAGATTAAACATTGGAAAAGACTTGACACATGTGAGACTGGGGTTGGGTTGCCTAAGTGGTGGGTGTGGGTTTGTAGCACTGGAGATATTTTTGGGATGAAATGAGATAAACATGTCATTGTAGGGTTAGGTGGGATATCGGGAAGAATACTTCCCTGGCACAGGGTGCCCAAAGCAGCTGTGACTGTCCCTGGATCCCTAGAAGTGTCCAAGGCAGGTGGGACAGGACTTGTAACAACTTGGGATAGGGGAAGGTGTCTCTGTCCATAGCAGGGTTGAGACTGGATGAGCTTTACGGTCACTTCCAGCCCAGGCCATTCCATTCAGTAGGGCTAATCCTGGCAGCAATCCAGACAATCCTGCTGTGACACCTTATTTTATGATATTCAGAATTGTCCTAAAAAATCAGCTGCTTGTGAAACATCTCCTATGTGCTTTGGTGCAGTTGCTCTGACCAACCTTGAAGACATCGAGAATGCCAAATGCTCCTATGAACAAGCTGTGGCCTTGGACAAGTAAGTCTTTGTCAGAGCTGTCACTTCTTTGGGCTTGCTTTGCCTCCCTGCACCTCATTTCCTTTGCCTCTCACTGTACCTGGACCCCAGATGGTTTATAGTAGGGAAATACTTTTATTCTTGTAGCTGTGCAAGTAACAGTGTTAAAACCTTTTTTTTTTTTTTTAATTCAAGTCAGCTCTGAAAAATGAGAGAGGATTTTATTTCAGAGTAACACAGAGCTGTTTCTTGTTTTGCTATTTGGTTAGTGAGTCAGTGGTGATGACTTTGGATGCCAGTCCTTGTTTTGGTGAATATTTATACACAGTGGAGCAGACTGAATAGAAGAAAGCATATTTTTTAACCCAAAGTTTGAGCACAGTACAGAGAAGTGAGATGTCTGGGGTAGAGCCTGTTCTGAATTGGGCAGGGGGAAGATTTTAGCTGGAAGAATGTGCAAGAAGTTTATATAAAGCAAGTAAAAAGGCAGATCCTTCATTAAGAACATCTGTGTTTGCAGTCTGAAAGTCTTAAAATCAGAGCACTTGATTTCAGAAATGTTAAGCTGAACCTCAGAGTATGTCATCATTTCAGGCACAAAATCAAAATTACCTCATATTTATTAATAGTTTTGTTTCTCTCCCTAGTTTACTGTGAATATTTGCACACTTAGACCTCCCAGCACTCCTGAGCCCAGAGTCCTGTCTGCAGGTGACAGAGCAGTGCCAAAAACACTTTTTTCTGCAGGGGCCACACAAGGTGGTGGTAGATGGGACACCAAGGATAAATTCTTCCCTGTGAGGGTGGGCAGGCCCTGGCACAGGGTGCCCAGAGCAGCTGTGGCTGCCCCTGGATCCCTGGCAGTGCCCAAGGCCAGGCTGGACAGGGCTTGGAGCATCCTGGGGTGGTGGAAGATGTCCCTGCCCATGGCACAGGGTAGCTATGGATTGGCTTTAAGGTTGTTTCCCACCCAAACCATTCCATGATTCTTTTCCTAATCAGCTTTCCATGCGTAGCAAGGCAGGACAGGATCTTAAAGGCAGCCTGGATTCCTTAGTCAGGGCCTTGTATGCTTTGCTCAAAGAGCAGGAGCAGTAAATAAATGGGCTCTACAACTTTGCCCAAGTGTTTGGCACTTGGGCAATGCTCCAGCTCTATGGTCTGACCAGGAAAATAAACCCTCATCAAAGCAAAACTGAATTCCCACTGCTAGGGCCTGCTGGGGGGAACATCCAGACTGTGAGGCTGAATCTGTGTCCCCACAAGTTTCCTTTGCTGGTGTGTTCCTTTGCTGGAGCTGTTTGGGATGAAGGTGGTTGGTTTCCATCACTAGGAATGCTTTTATAGTGGCCTGAGTGCCGTGCTGGGGGCTGGAATGGAAATAACTTGGAAAACTTCAGGAAAATTTGTTCCTCTCCTGGTTCTGGCTTGTAACTGTCCTTTCTGTGAGTATTCAGCTATTGATTTTTCTCTGAGTGTCATATTGCTTCTCAGCTCTTGAAGGTGGTGAAATAGCTCCATCAGGTTCAATTAATTTTAAAACTGGCTGTGCCCAGGACTGTCAGATCTCCTCAAGTGTTTTGGCAAAGACAGAGAAGAGGGCTTGTTCTGTGGTGGGCTCAGCATTCCAGTTTCCTAGTTAAAGGAGAAGCCATGGTTATAAATGCAGTGAGATTTCTTCTAAGAGTTGCCTTCTTTGCACTGGGATGGAGAATCACCAGGACTGGAGAGTCAGGGCCTGCAGGTTACACTTCATTTATTGGCCAGTGCTAGCAGGATCCTTCCCTTCTGCATTTCTCCAGAGGATGTTCCTCTGCCTTGGCCATGGATGGTTCCAGTTATCCAGCCATGCTCCAGGAGAGGGCACCAGTCCCTCACTCACATTTCTTGTCAATCCGTGGAGCATTGTGGCCTGTGTGCAGGGATGCTCCTGAGGGGTCCACACAGGGAGCTGTGAGCAGGCAGAGCTGCTCCACCCACCCTGCCTCTCCTGGCCAGGCCAGGTGGAGAGGGTTAATGTATCCCAGTGAAGGAGACGGATCGTTTGGGAAATGATTGTTTGGGAAATCTTTCTCTGATTTACCTCAGTTCTACCTTGTGAAATCTGTATTCAGGAAGGGGAGGCAGGAGCATGCAGGTACCTGTGTTCACCTGCAGCTGTGTGTGGTTTTGCTGGGGGAAGGAGAGAGAGGAGGTGAGGAAATGTAGTGTAACCAGCACATTCTGTGGTGTGTCAGGTTATAAAATAGAACCCAAGAGCAGGGCTCTGTTGTGTTGCCTGTCCCATGATGAGCTGCTCCCCTGCAGACTGGGAGTGCTGGGAAACTCTGAGGTAGATCAGAGAAAGATCATCTGTCTCAGTATGACAAAAGCCCCCATCACTGGCAGGCTGGGAGACCAGAGAGTCCCAGGATTGCCCCCAGGTGCCCAGAACTGGCTGTTGCAGAGAAGGAGGCAGCTGGGGAGGGGTTACTGTTGGCACTGACACCCAGGGCCTTTGCAGAGCCCAGCACTGGGTCTCTCATCAGGCAAGAGGGTCTCAGCCATGCTCCCGAGGCACTTTGGCTGTAGCCTCTCTGTTGGTGCCAGACAATGAGGCGTGTCCAGCTTTGCTCAGGCACATGTTAGCATTATTGTAGCCAGGAAAAGTGTTCCCACAGGGAATCTGATGCATCCCATGTGTCTGCTGCAGGTGCAACCCCCTCATCAACCTGAACTATGCTGTCCTGCTCTACAACCAGGGCGACAAGCAGGGGGCCCTGAGCCAGTATCAGGAGATGGAGAGGAAGGTCACTGTGGCCAAGGAGAGCAGCACACCCGACTTCGACCCTGAGGTTTGTGCCTGAGCTCAGGAGCCACTCCAGGGCTGGCAGCAAATGAAGAGGAGGTTTGACTTTGAGTCCAGTTATTAGGAAGAAATTCTGCTTATGAGATTTTCCAAGCAGGGCAGGCGCCTGCTGAGAGCTGCTCGCTTCCTTTCTGCTCTTTGAAGCTCAGTTCTTCAATCAATACACAGCAAGACAAGATTCCCTCTTAATTAAGGGACTGAATTAGTGGAGATGTTTCCCCTAAGCACCAAACTGTAGCCAGCTCTCCACAGATCTTTTCTTGTAGTTTTTTTTTTGGATGGTATTGTTGACTTTATTGTTATCTGAAGTGTTCCTGCTTACAGTGCTCTTCTCTTTTTGCTTCTCGAGTAGATGGTGGAAATGGCCCAGAAGATGGGGGCTGCCCTGCAGGTCGGGGAGAGCTTGGTCTGGACCAAACCTTCTAAGGAGTCCAAATCCAAGCAGAAAGCTGCTGTGTCAGGGAAATCCAGCTCTCAGCAGCCTTTGGGCTCCAACCAGGCCCTGGGTCAAGCCATGTCCTCTGCTGCAGGATATGGGAAAACCATGCAGCTTCCCCCAGGTACGTCTCCTCTGCTGTTCTTTCAAGTATAGATGTGGGAGGGAAGAAAATAAATCTCTCTTCGCTTTGGAAGAGTTACAGCACCTGATTGGGAAGGGATTCACTTGCTCACACAGCAGTGAGGGAAATATTTGGTGACAACTTTCCCAGATTTCTGAGTTCAGGAAGATGCTCTGTGTAGTTTATTTCACTCTCCTGCTTTTGTAGGGATGTGGGAGGCTGGGAAAGTTTCCTTTCCTGTCTGAGCCACAATGGACAGGATTCCATTAGCATGAAATTGTGATCTTGCTCTGGAAAGGAGGCAGTTTCAGCAACCAGACCTCTTGCCTTTCTTTGGAAGAGCCTGGGAGCTGCCATGCACAGACAGGCTGTTCGGAGAAGGGAAAAGATGGAGAATTTTCCAAAGTACTTCCATTTTTTCTCTGACAGTGATAACTGCAGCTGGATTGCTCCAAAGCTGCCCATCCTTGCAGGTGTTGCTGGATTTAGTGGAACTGAGGGTTCTCAGCAGGTGGTGTGAGCTTTTGGAGGCTCAGCCCATCACTGTATGTGCTAGGGCTGGGTAGGAGCATCTCCTGAGCCAATTCTAAGCCTGGCCTCCTCTCAGCCCACAGCTTCCAAGGAGGAATGCACTGGAGATGTTGCTCATCATGGTGATTTTCTGTTGCTCTCAGTCTTGCTGCCTGTGGACTGAACCAGGAGAGTGGTTGTGTAATCCAGGCCTCTCTTTGGCATCCCTAAGGATGTGTTCCATTTCTCACACATGGAATAAACTTTCCATGCAGGGAATACTTAGCCAGAAAATCTGAAAAATAAAACACACCAAGGGTTTAGGGCATACCTGAAGGACTTTATTATCCAGATCAGAGAAGGGAGCTGGTTCATAAAATCAATTGACACATTAAATGTAAGTGTAGAAACAATTTGTGTCCTGTTGTGATGTAATTCTGTAAGTAGCTACTTTAGCTGCCTGGAAACTCTCCCCCTATTTGCTAAAGCTGTGAAGTGAAAACAACACTTTGGTTGGGGCTCCAGCTTGAGCATAAACCAGTTTCAGTGGAACTGGAAGTGGCACTTCCCTGTGAGGTGGTGAGATCCTGGCACAGGGTGCCCAGAGCAGCTGTGGCTGCCCCTGGATCCCTGGCAGTGTCCAAGGCCAGGCTGGATGGGTTTGGAGCAATCTGGGATAGTGGAAGGTGTGTCTGCTCATGGCAGGGGGTGGAATGAGATGGACTTTAAGGTCCTTTTCAACCCAAACCATTCTGAGATTCATGATTCCAGAAAATGTTTTCCTTTCCAGAGCATGAGTTAATTCCTATATTTGTACTGAATTCTGACAGCTGAGAGACTGTACCTGAGCTTTCTTTCAGCAGGACTTCAGGCACTGTACGGTCTGGATAACTCAGTGTCAATAAACTGATGTTAGGCAGAAGGAATCTGAGGGTATTTAAAGGCTGTGATTGTTTTGCACCTTTGCTGCTGGGAAGGACATAAAGAGCAGGCAACACATACACAGCCACAGAGTAACTTTAACTGTGTTCTCTCCCCAGGTGCTGCAACACCAGCTCTGCCAAAAAAGCCTCCCTCCCTGCCACTGGAACCAGAACAGGAGCAGGACTCGGAACCAAGCCCTGAGGAGAACTTGGCTCCCACAGGGGATGAGGAGCAGAGGAAGGAGAAGGACCAGAGCCAAGAAGCAGCAGAGTAGGGCAGCTCTGGGCAGCACAGGTAGTGCAGGAGCCTCTCCAGGGCTGCCTGGGATTTGGGAAAGGGACCTGCCCCACCCATGGTGGCTTCTCCCCACTGTCAGTTAGTCTGGATGCAGCTTTCTATCAGTGATTTTAGCTTGTGGGCTCTGCCTTGTTCCAAGGAGTCACTGCAGTGACCAGAGGTTTCTGTGTAGCTACTCTTAGTGCAGTCACAACACACTACAGAACTGGAGGGTCCAGCTCTCCACAGGTTGGGTGTGAGTCCTCCAGAAGGATCTTTAGCAAAGCCAGCAGACGTGATTTAGGATCCTGGATGGCGAGGAGAATCAAACCCTTCCAGTGGCTGAACTGGTGAGCAGCTGAATTTGCATAAAGAATGAGTAAACTGAAGCTTCAGGGCTCTGAGTTTGCTGGTGAAGCTCCCTAGCTGTTTGACAATGCATTTCCTGCTTTTAGTTCTGCACTGTTGGACTGTATCCCTCTGTAATTACCAGTCCAGGAAAGGAAGGTTAGTCATGGAAACATCTCGGAGGCAGCAGTGTACAGGCAGCATGAGCAGGGCTCTGGGTACATCCCAGCCTTCAGCTGTGCTTTGTGGTTTGTTGCTCTTACCCTGAAAGACATTAATGCATCTTTAGAGCCCAGCCAGGAGCTGAAGTGCTCTCCTCCTCCCTGGAGAACACTGAAAGAGTAGGACCCCTCACTTTCCCCTGGGTTCTGATAGCCCAAACTGACTGCTTATCTTAAATGTAGTTTTTTTCCCCCTTCAGGTGACCTTTCTGTTGGGTTTTGTGTCAGTTCAGCCCCAGGGCAGCACTTCTGTAAGGATTCCCTCCTGCCAGGAGTTAAACAGTTTTTTTTGTAGAGTGCTGGCAAATTGAAACAAACCAGACAAGAAATAGTGTCAGTCAGGTACAGTGCAGAGATTTTTATTCACATTTAACTTCTTACACTGAAAGTTCCTGCAGCCTAACAGAGTACCTGGGAAGAAGAGGTGAGGATTGAAGAGCAGGGGTGGGCAGGGGCTGCAAATTCTTCACTTCAGCCCCAAAACTTTAATTCAAGGCATATTTTTGTCCTATGATGCTTTGATGGGTTAAGTGTCCCACTGGGAGCATGTACTGCACTGAGAGGTACTGTGAAGGGATTTATTTTAAATATATATTTTGTGAAAAGCTTATGCAACAGTGAACCAATTCTTCTGTGAAATGAAGCAGTAGCACCTTCTTAATTTCTGGGAGCTTCATGTCTAGATGAGCATTTTTAAATATGTAATTCCAGTTGGATAATAAATAGAGATGCAAGTCCTGTCCCCTTTCCTCCCCTGGGCATGGTGATGGTGGCATTTGCATGCAGTAGATTCCTGGGATCATTCTGGAGAACATTTTTGTGCTAATGGTAATGAGGCTGGACTGCCATTTCAGCTGGAATTAAGCAAGGGACTCTTCAGCAGGACTGCACTGAGGCATTTAGGGATTTTGGAAATCACACCTTATGTTCCAAAACCTGTTTCTGGCATCAGCCATAATTCTAATCCCCTCTTTTTCCCCCCTTAACTGAAAAGAATCATGAGCTTAATTTCAAGGGAAGCAGAAACCATCTGCTTTAGGACTTTTCTTCCCCTTTTTAGGGAAAGGTCTGTGATGAACAGGGTAAAACAGAGCTCACAAGGTACTTTGCATCTTGGCTTCTGCACAGGAAGCAAAGTAAAAGTCATTCAAACATCAATGCCTGGGCGGCAAGACCTTTTTCTAGCCAAGAATAATGATCTGTCTATCCAGCAACATGTGTTCAACCCAAAAAATGTGGTGTTGAGGTCCCTGAGGCAACTGGATACTGATTTACTGTACAGGCAGTATTAGTGGGTGCATGCTGTGCTCCTGTACTTGTTTGCTTAGTTGTGACTGAGCAAGGTGGATGTGGGGGCCTTAAAGCTGTTGAGAATTTAGATTTCCCAGTTGGGGAGTGGGTTTCAGTTGGCAAAGCCTCTTCTGCAGAGACAGACAAGCCTCAGTGCTGAATGAGGGAAAACTTTACTAAAATAATAAGCTCCACACATAAATGCATTCAGAAAGAGCCCATGTTATAACAAGTACTCCATCTGCCAAGACTTTTCTAGAAGAGAAAACCCTGTTATGCTACAAGGAAAGCTTTACCACTCCCTCAAACCACACTGCTCCAAAAACTCCATGTTTTTAATGGAAGACACAGGTGAGGTTTGAAACCAGTTTTACCCAGTCTGCACTGAAGGGCATCTTTCCTGAGAAATTCACAGGGGAGGTTTCCAGGGTATTTTTTCCATTGCCTCCCCTTGTTTTATAATGGGATAATTCCTGTCACCATTTGTGCTCCTCAGCTGCTGTGAGATCTGCTGAGCACAGGCTGATCCTAAGCTGTTGGGAGCAGAGCTCCTGGCACAGGAGGGAATGGCCATGTGCTATTTGCAACCTGCACCTCTCCTTTGCTGAGAGAATACCTCCCACCAGAGTCTGGATCAGTGACTCCCTGAGAATTCTGCCTGGATCCAGCTGAGATACCACAGGAGAAACTGCTCCAGAGTGAAAGAGGACAACTTCATCCAACATCTCCAAGAGGTAGAACCAGCATTCCTGGCTGTGAGATCCAAGTTTTACTGCCAAGGTTACTCAGACCCAGTGTTTTCCTCTGGTTTTCTCCTGTTCTCCCCAACACTGAGATTCCTCAGCCCAGGAATAGCAAGGCAGCAATTGTGTGACACAAGTCTGTGCTGGCTCTGGAACAGATTGCACAGAGACAGAACTGGCACAGAGACACTTTAGTTGTTCACTCACTCACAACCCTCAGCTTTCACCTAAGCTGCAAGCTCCAAAAGAACCCCCAACCAACATATTAGGATAACTGGAAATTCAGTTCTGTTGTACCATTTCACAGAACTGTCCCATTATTCAGTTCTTTGCTCAGGACATGGCTGGAAAAGTCACCCCATGGCACACAAACCCTGATAATTCAGTGTATCATTACAGAATAAATAGTAAAAAAAAAGAACCCAAGCACACTGCTGAGGGTTTACCATTGGGTTTTGGAATGGATTTAGTGCTCTGCTGCTCTCCAGGCTTTGGATTCCAGTGGCTAATGAGTTGAGCCGAGCACAAAGCAGGTGATGAGGTCTTTGCTGAGGAAGAACATTTTAGCACCAGTTCTGTCAAATGAACTTGGGAAGGGAGGTCCAATTTGGCTGGATCTCACACATCCCAACAGGAGATAACCAGGAAACAGAAGAAATCAAGTAATTCCTAGTAATGCTGAGAAACTCCCCTGGAGAGGAACAAAGGTAAAGAGCCTTTAAACTGGCAAGAGTTGGATTTGGGATTGGCTATTCCATGGCACAGCACCAAGGGCATAGTGGAGAAGGAACGTGTCCTTTGAGACTCTGCCAGGCCCCTGTGAGTTACACCTCCCAAATAATCCAGTACTTGACCCTCAGTGAGTGCCATACACAGAAAACTTGGGAAGAATGCTAATTTTGGATCATGGATAAGGCAAAAGAAACTGAAGCCAAGGTGGCTGCAGGAACACACAGGTGAAAATACCAACGTGGATAGGTTTTACCATGGAGAGCTATCACAGTGCTGAGCTCTGCTGCTGCATCTCCAGCAGACTCTGTGTGAATAAACATTTCCAGTGCAAATTCTGCTTCAGGAGTGAGGCTGGCTGAGGTTTGAGTCATCCATCACTGTGGATTTCAAGGTACAAGTAACACAGGAGAACAAGTAGAAATTGTAGAGACAGAGGATGAGGGGGAGCAGGGTCAGTTGAAGCCTGGTTTTGAAGCTTTGGTATTTTTGCAGCTGTTGAAGCAGCTTTTCTTTGTTGTCTCTACTGTAGCTGTGCAGGAGTGTGAGACTACAGGTATAGGGGAAGCATTTCAGAACCTCTGCCTCCCTGTCATTAATGTGGGAAGGCAGAAGCAAATTAAGCACATCATGTTCACAGCATGTGAAACAAAGCAAAAGCTGCTGGGCCTCTCCATTCAATTCAGATTTATTACCATATAGATTGGTCCACAACTTAATCAGGGATCCCACTGGCACAGCTGATGAACAGGTCATGGTGGTTAAGGATTCTCCTTGGGAAGTGACTTTGGGTGCAGATGAGCTCTATGTGCCTGATAAAGCAGATGTGGGTAGAGCAGCAGCCTGGCCATCCCCAGCTGCTGGGATTAGAGCTGGGACTCACCAAGCCAGGTGTTCCCAGCACACCCAGAATGGGCTACAGCAGAAATGTTTACCTGTGAGGAGCAGAAGGAAGAAGGAGCTAACAATAATGGTATCAGTTTAGCTTTTTGGCCCAGATGATTCCTAAGGAGTAAGCTCCTTTTTAATGATTCTTTCCAGCAGTTACTGACTCAGATTAAAAAAGCAAATTTTAGCCTGTCATCTTCCTGTTCAATGCAAGTGCAACTGACCCTGGGACAAGGTCTGCAGTAAAGTGTTTTTAGGTGGCCATAAGGAACGTCAGTCCCATCAGCCTCACACCCTGGAAGTGTTTCAGGAAGAAAGAAGTGAAATACAGCAGCAGGGCCATTGCTGGTGACAGCTTGTGGGTATTTTGTTTTGTTTCCAGGTCTAGAATACACAGCATAAGCCAAGGATCAGTTTTCAGCTGGCAGATCCATGGCCTTTGGAGGCCCTAGGAATGGAGTGCCAAAAGGCCACCATCCCAGGCTGCAAAACTGCCTTGCTAATGGCCTTGGACCTCTAAGTGAGCCAAAAAGAGAGGTTCTTTTCATTTATTTTCAGTTTAGGAAGACTAAACCAAACTCCAACTCCTGTGCTACAGTTTATCATTATAATAATAATCATAATAAAAAATAATCTGGGTAGAAACGCCTCCAATTTTAAGAAGATCCTGCACCCGGATAAAATGCTGACACTCAAGGGAAGCTCAGGGTGGGCTGAGCTACAGGAAAACAGCAATGACTGTACTTCTGCTCTGTACAACACAGAAGACTTTGCTCAGGAGGAAAGCTGAATACACATGACAGACAGCATTGTGTGCTGAGTCAGTGCAAGTACAACAGCTGCCAATTTTCATCCTTGCAGAGCAGCCTGGATGGCTTTTCCCAACAGAGAACACCACTGACAGCGGCCTGACAGTGTTACTGCAGTAGATCACTCCACCCCGAGTGACACAGACTCTTCTCCCTCCATTCAGGTGCAAAGACTGACCTGGAACAACCTCTGCCAAGCTCTGGTATAGCACAGGCTTGCCCAGACATGCTAATTGCACTTAACCCAGTTCTACTGAAAACTGGCTTGAGAGCTGTGTAAATACACTCCAGGTTCCTGAAGTGGCCAGAGACAAAACCATGCTGGGAAGAGAGAAAACCATGCTGGTGGCTCTACAGTTCTTAGTGTGTGACTGTGAAAAGGTAAAAAAGTAGAAGCAAAGTATTTAACAAGGACATATGGTTCTGCTTTTTTAATTTCAAAGGTCAGGGCAAAGAAGCTATCAGTGACCTAGTCAAAAAAAACCCAACATCAAATCCTAGAAAGGCCACCTCACTTCAGTCTTACCTGGAAAATGCTGTTGCAGCTTTTAAGCTTCCAGAGGGACCCTCCCTGATATATTAACATTTCCTAATAGAGGGCAGGGAGACTGAAGAATTTGGCACAATCATTCTGAAACAACCAAAAATAAGTCTCCAGCACTCAAGAGCTTTTCTGTAACACACCAACTGTTAGCAGAGTATTTAGTGTTCAGCAAACACAGGGAATGTTTCAGGGGGGTTCCCTGGCAGGGAAACAAAGCTGTCCCCCAAACAGAAACACTGATTATCTTCACTTGTTTCCTAAAAACTAAGCACAGGCTGCTGGGGCTCATTTGAACACCCTTATTCACAGATATCCAGAACTACCTGTGCAGCCTCAAGTAGGTTCAGTCTGTGTCACATTTTGGGACCGTGGCTCCCTGTGGGGCTGGGCACACAGAGAGGTGATTGCACCAGGCAATAATTCCATCCTTACCCCAAGGAAGGTTTGCAAAGTGCTGGGAGGAGGTAACCCACACGCCTTTTATTTTGAATTTACCAGACGCAAGGCAGGGCTGGGCACTGCTGTGCTCTCCCTGGGATCCAGGGGCTGGAAATTCTGCTGCTGCATTTTGCAGCACTACCAGAGAAGATCCATTCCGAGCAAGAAACAGCAAACTTTGCCAGCCAGGGATTTTGGTCTTTGTGTCCCTCCCCCTTAAGACAAAGCCAGTTTTCACATTAAATATTAAAACTTTTGCACCTGACCTGCACATGAAGCGCTCGAGTCACTGCTGAGTGACTGGAATGTAGCTGACAGTTTATACCTGGAATTATTCTTTGGCTCTTTTTCAGTTATACCCAGAAAACACACCACACCCTGGTTCTGTTCCTATACCACCACTGCTTCAAATCCCAATCCACGGGTCTCAGACACCGCGCAGTGCTGGAGAAGAAGGAGGGTCCTGGTTTTCTACTGAGGATACACTTCGGAATAGAGCAGTCCCTCGGCTGAAATGGCATCCCCGAGCCCCACGGTCCGGACGGGCTCCTTGCACACCAGCACAGGGGTGAAGTGGAAGGAGATGCCTTCCCTGTGCCAGTGCACCACGGGCTCGTCTGGATTGAGGGAGATTTTGGATGGTGCCTCTGTGTGGGAGGTGACGAACTCCAGAGGAGCTTTGAGGAAGACCTTGCTGGCGTCGATGGTGTCGGTGGCACAGGCCTGGGTGCCGGCAGCCCTGGCCCCGGCCGCCACTGCCGCTGCCTGGTTGCCCCAGTGGCCGTCCACAGTGACCAGGATGTGGTAGGCCAGGGTGTGGAAGTGGATCCGCGTGAGGTCCGAGGCCCGCTCCGCCGTCTTGCCGTGCTCCTTCAGGATCCAGAAGAGGATGTCGCTGACCACTCCCACGTCGGGAATGCCACTCCAGGAGGCCAGGGAGGCGTGGGGACCAGAAGCAGACTGGGTGAGGAACAGCAGCTCCTGCTCGTTCAGCCCGATGGAGTTCACCAGGGGAAAGACCTGCTAACAGAAACAGGGAACAGCAGGTTTGCCTTCAGGAGCAGAGTCACACCTGGAGTCCTCCCCAGGCTGTGGTTTTTGCACTACCCTGTTGCTGGCCCAGCAGAAACAGCACCCATTTTCCCAGTCACTGCACTTCCACAAGTTGGCAGGAATTACTTAGCCAAGAAAACATTCCATTTGGTGCAATTAATTTCACAGACGCACACTTTGACAGTAAAGAATAACAACACATCAGCTCTACATAAAACATAACACTGAGATCAGAGCTGTGTCAAGATAAACAACCACCAGGAAAGAAATTCTGCAAAGAAATCGGAGGATATTTTAAAATTATAAACTCAGCTCAAATTCATTCCTCAATTTGTCTTCCAATGTATAGTCCAAATGTTGAGTTTTGATTTCTATATTCATGCACTAGTGTGTGCACACTGTGATACTGAACCTGATCAAAAGAGCACATCCTTTCATTTTCCTTACCTGATGCATAATGTTGCTCATAAAATCTTGATCAGTCATACTGGCCAGCTCCAGGTGTATGGGAATGTCAGTTGGGATATCGGAGATGGAGGCCACAGCCTACAGGAAAAAGAAAAAAACCTTAGAACACATATTTATTAAGGAACAGAAGAAGAAAAAGGGTTGTGACTCAAGATACACATCCTTTAATCTCCCTGTGTGTGGATATAAACCACTCAATGAGATGTCTGACCTGTGTATGTACTGCTAAGGAGAGGAAATAAAACAACTTCTAGGAAAACTGTCTAGCCTTAATCTGCTCCCAGCTCAGAATCTTTCTAATGTTTTAATTCTAAAAACCTCACAAATCTGAAGCAGCTGCAGAAGAGCTGATCCTAGAACATGAAAAATGCCAATGCCCTGCATCAGGGCAAGCCCTAAGCTTTAAAACAGATGGCACAAGACAGATGCTCTTTATGGAATGCAGGTGTTGATTATAACCTGGATCATCTCAGTGTCCAGCATAGAAAAAGCCTGGTTTAGCTGCTAGATAAGCCCAGTAACCAGGTCAACACCCTCCAGCCAGGCAACCAGCTCTCCTTTTCTCTAGACAAGCCACGGAATCTAAGAAAAGACAGTGTTACATGATTAGACTTCAGCAATTCCTGCAGCTCCCAGTCTCCTTTTGGCATTCAGTACTGAGATCTGTGGGAGCTCTGAAAGCACAGCCTTCCTACACCTTCAAACCTGGGAAAACAAGGCCTGGCCACAAAACACTTGAAATGAAGGGAAAATGAAGGAAGTTCAGGGATTTAGTATTTCACCTCCATGAGTCGTCTCTGTCGCGTCTCCTTGCTCTGCCCTTCCATCATGTGAAGTCCTGAAAGCACCACCAGGTCTGGCTGGAATTCATCCAGGCTGGACACAAACACTTCCAGCATGTTCAGGGCGCCGTTGGACAGGTCATGGGAGAAGATGAAGCGGTTGGCAGCGGGTGCCTTCACTCGGCCCCACTGCTCACCTGGGGTGGAGCAAACAGGACCAAGTGTGTGTGAACTGGTTTATTCCTGGGTAAGATCACAAATTCAAAGGGTTCCATCAGCAGCAAGAAAAGCCATGGAACTGTTTTAGCCATTACATGAAGGTCACCCTGAGTTTCATCAGCATGCGGTTAAATCGCTGTTTTCAGGGAGCATTTTAGTGTTTATGGAGCTTCAGAATGACACCCCTCAGGCTGTGCACCAGTCTTTGTGATGTTCAGGTGTACCACTGAACACCTGCTCCGTTGTACCTGCTTGATATTCCAAGATAAGATGGAATTCATCTCTTTCCTGCATGGATTCAGGTGGCACAACTACATTGTCATCGAGCAGTTCATGGAGTTTGGGACCAACTGGGCCACAAAGGAGGATCTAGAAAACAAGGAAAAACAAACAAAGTTTCCCTTGCCATGTCCCTTGCCAAAATTTAAGCATCACCTACAGAACTGATTTTAAAAACTTAATAATTCAGTTTTTAAAAATCAGCTTGGAAGTCCAACCATATGTTCCACCAGCAGAACCTAAGAAATAACTGCCAGATCCCCAAACCAACACAGAAGTAACACGAGACAAGCAAATTAAAGAACACAAGCAAATGGCATGAGATGTTTGGAACATGTGTGTACCTTCAGGTCTGGATTTGTCGCAAGCTTCTGCCCGATGAGAGCAGCATTTCCTCCCACGTAAAGCTGCAAAACAAACAGAGCTGGGTGTGGGCATCCCCTTGCTTTGGGACCTTCAAACACATTTAGGCCTCAGCACAGGCTGGGGATTTTGGATTTTTAGAACAAGGTTCAGCAGTACCCAAATTACTAAAGGTTATCGGGGCTGAAGGCAAAATGATCTTACAGTTCTCTGTGAGATCTCAACAAGTTGAGCATTTTTTAGTTTTAATCTAAATATTCACCTTCAGGTTACGGCCCTGTAAAAATCAATTAATTCCCAACACTTGACAGCGCTGTAAAAACCAGCTCATTCAGCACATAAACAGCCCTTACTCCTGCACAACCTCTCTGTGGCTAAAGCCCTGTGGGTTTTTAGCAAGGCTGACAAGGAATCATTTAAAATCTGCAGCAATTCTTCCTCCAGTTTGAGATTGAGGTGAAACCTGGTGCCTGTGCCCATGCAAAGTGAAGGGAACTGTGGAAGTTTCTTCAGTAGTAAAGATCAAACTTTCCAATTAAACTCTGACTTGAGCTTGAAAAGCAGTGAATATGGGTTGTCCTGAGAGTCGCAGCTGCTCAGAGAAGGTGACAGAGAAGATCCAAGGGCTGCTCTGGAGCCAGGCTGGGAGAGCTGGGGGTGCTCACCTGGAGAGGAGAAGGCTCCAGGGAGAGCTCAGAGCCCCTGCCAGGGCCTGAAGGGGCTCCAGGAGAGCTGGAGAGGGACTTGGGACAAGGGATGGAGGGACAGGACACAGGGAATGGCTCCCACTGCCAGAGGGCAGGGATGGATTGGATATTGGGAAGGAATTTCTAGCTGTGAGGGTGGTGAGGCCCTGGCACAGAGTGCCCAGAGCAGCTGTGGCTGCCCCTGGATCCCTGGAAGTGTTCAAGACCAGGCTGGACAGGGCCTGTGGCACCCTGGACTAGTGGAAGGTGGCACTGGATGGGCTCTGAGGTCCCTTCCAACCCAAACCATTCCTGCTTCTGTCACAGAAAACAGGCCATACAGCTAGAAATCAGGCAACTCCACACTCCCAGCCTCTTTTACATCCTCAGCCCCATCTGGCTCCCAAGAGACATCTTTGACATTTCAGTTTGGGAATGTCAGCAGGGGAGAGACCATTTAACTCCCTCTCATTTGCAGCAGGGACAGAAAAACCATTAACACAACTCAAGCTCCTTCCTCAACGATTTGCTCTTTAGAGCAGTCAGCAGTGACAAGGAAGTAAGCAAGAGGATTCCCAAGGCTCCCCTCTGGGCGCAGACCCACCTGTGCTGCGGGGTGCTCCGACGCTGTCCGTGCGATGTCCTGGAACGCCTCGGCGTCGCTGAAGAAGCGCTCGGCAGCCGCCCCTCTCTCCATGAAATGGGCAAAAGCCTCCCTCAGGTCCTGCCCGGAGCTCAGCACGGCGTGGTTCTTCCCATCGCTGGGCTCCAGGCCCAGCGCCTCCAGCAGCTTCACCCCAGACAGAACCACGTCCACGCAGGCGTTGACGCTGGGAGAGAGAAAGAAAAGGTGTCCTGGGAAAACCACACAGACCTCTTGGCACACGCTGACTCTGCAGGGGGAGAACAACCAACCACAGGGAAAACAGGCACAGGAATTTCCTGAAATTCTCTCCTAAAGCTTTCCCCGTTTGACTGGCTTTTATTGTGCCCAGGGAGGGATTTCTAACTTTCTGCTGAATGGAAACAAGGAAAGCTGTGTGGGCCAAAGGTGGCTGAGTAGTTACAGGTTCTACTTCATTTCCTGCCTTGGGCTTGCTTAAAAAGAACAGGCATAGGAACAGTGGCATTTTAAATTCTTAGACACTTTTAAAAGCTTCTAATACCCGTGTATTTTAGGTTTAAAATGTACTTGTGATTCAAAACTGTTAAAAACAAAACTGAAAATGTTTAAGTCAGCTAGATCAGCCTCTGGAGTTTCAATTATTCCTAATAATACTCAACCCACACACAACTCCCCACACAGGCTGGCTCTGTTTACAAAAAGTCAAGAGAGCAATTTGTCAGTTGAAATATTTGAAAACAGCAGTTTCCAAAGGATCATCCCAAACTTACAGAAATAGCATGCGGTGGAAACAAGAGAAAAAGCCTGCAATTGTAAGGGAGGAATAAGAACCATTTCAGCAGATCCAGGCTTTTTGGAAAGTCCAACTTCCAGTCCCCATGTCTCATGGATTTAATCACTGTCTAATACAGACTAAAAACAGGAGACTTTCTGGCTGGAACCAGAACCCCAGAAGACAATTTAGAAACACTTGCCCTTGTCTCACTCTGTGGTTTCAGAGTGATAAAAACAAATAGCAAATACTTCCTGAGATAACACCAGCAACTGCACAGAGATGCAATTTAAGCATCTTCTGCAGCTGCTGTCAAGTGTCATTTCTGTTCCTCTGCCCCACATTTCCTGACAGGGATCCAAACCATCTATCAAACTCGTGCAGGATCCCTGACTTTCTCCACATCTCCCCCCACAACAGTCCAAGGGCCAGTTCCCGCTCCCTGTCAGTGTGGAGTGCTCAGCACTCAGCATTCCCTTGGCAGTGATTTCTCAGGAGTCAGATTTGGGCTGCAACAAAAAAACAGGCTGCATAACACAAAATAAAGGACATGAAAAACCCTGAGGTTTTCCACTCCACGAAGTAACCAACCCCAAAATCCTCTGGATGTGCATCACCACCTACACCAAGGACAGAGAAATTCCCTAGCATCACAGAGAAAAAAACCCATAAATTCAAGCAGCATTTTAGCCCCGAATTTATGTTTTAATGAATCATTACAGATCCAAGGGGATAAAACTAAGTCAATTCCTCTGCTAACACAGAGCTACACAGCCATGGAAGTGGATAACTCCTTCCAACATCCAAAGGATGAATCTCCCAGTCAAAGTCAAGTTACCTGCCATGTCCATGTATTTAAAAGAAAGTGAGTCAAGCGCTAAATATAAGATCAATGTGACATTCCTGAACTTTCCCCTTGTTCTCTTCCCACTTTAAAAAGAGAAATGGTGTTGAATTTCTCCGAGTTCATCATCCATTGCCTTTCCCTGTCCCTTCCCTCCTTATTTCTCTCCAGTTCTGTCTGGACTTGGTTACCTCTTCCCAAAGGCAAAGGCTTCACTCCTTTCTCCATTTTATAACTTGTCTCTGGTACCTATTTATTGCCAGCCTATACTGGATGGACCAGCAGCTCCAACTGACCCTAACCCCAACCCTCAGACTGTACATAAACTTGTTTTACAGACAATCAAGCTAGGAATAATATCTCTGGAGAAGGGCTCCAACAGGGCCAGAGCCCTTAAATCCCCACCACAGGAGTGTTCTGGATCATTGATCCCCTTCGCCAACATCCAACTCTGACTGAGCAGCACTGCAGGAGGTGCTGCACTTACATCCAGATCTTTTTCATGGAATAATGGAATGGTTTGGATTGGAAGGTACCTTCAAGGTCATCTGGCTCCATTGCCTGCCATGGGCAGGGACACCTTCTACTAGCCCAGGGCGCTCCAGGCCCCATCCAACCTGGCCTTGGACACTGCCAGGGATCCAGGGGCAGCCACAGCTGCTCTGGGCACCCTGTGCCAAGGCCTCTCCACCCTCACAGGGAACAATTCCTTCCCAATATCCCATCCATCCCTGCCCTCTGGCAGTGGGAGCCATTCCCTGTGTCCTGTCCCTCCATCCCTTGACCCCAGTCCCTCTCCAGCTCTCCTGGAGCCCCTTCAGGCCCTGGCAGGGGCTCTGAGCTCTCCCTGGAGCCTTCTCCTCTCCAGGTGAGCACCCCCAGCTCTCCCAGCCTGGCTCCAGAGCAGAGGGGCTCCACCCTCAGAGCATCTCCCTGGCCTCCTCTGGATTTGCTCCACATCCCGCTGATGCTGGGGACTCCAGAGCTGGAGACCACTCTGCAGGTGAGGTCTCACCTGGGCGGCACAGACACCTCCCCTCTGCACGCCGTGCCCGCACCTTCCGCTCCCGCACTCGCGGGCACCGGGACGCGCATCCCGGCCCGGGCGCGCTCCCCGCCCCGCCGCCAGGGGCGCTCCCCGCGCGCTCCCGCACCTACCCGACGGCGACGCGCGCCCAGCCGCGCGCGGGGCGGACAATGGCCGCCTGCCAGGCCGCCACCGTGCGCGCCTCCAGCGAGCGGGCGCGGCGCAGCGTCCCCAGCAGCGAGGCCGAGAGCTGCCGCAGGGCCGCGGGGGGCAGCTCGGGGCCCAGCACGCACAGGTAGCCCAGCACCAGGGCCAGCAGGCCCACGCACACCGACCGCTGCCACATCGCGCCGGGCGCGCTCCGCTGCTCCTCCTCCTCCCCCGCCGCCGCGGCTGAGGCGGAGCGCCGCCGGCGGGGGCCTCCTTACGCCGCCTCCGTAGCGCCCCGCCCCCGCCGGCCGGCGGATGGCGTAAACCTCTTCGGGAATCCTGGCGCGCCGTTCCTCCTGCGCAACCTGCGTGCGGCCCGGTCGTGCTGTTGCGTCGCCTGCGTAAATCGGTATGAGAATAGCGCTCCCCCTGCGCGACCTGCGTGCGGCCCGGCAATGCCGTTACGTCACCTGCGTAACTCGGCACAAGAATAGCGTAGGCGGCAGCGGGCGGCGCGTCGTGAGGGGACATGGCGGGACAGAGGCTCCCTCACGGCGCCGCCGGGCCGAGGCCTCCGGGAACGGGCCGGGCCGAGGCAACCGGGCCCCCAGGCAGCCGGGATGAGGAGCCTACGGTGAGCACTGCCCTGGTGCTATGGCGTTCAGTAGGCTGAGCTGATGTCTGGCATCGTGCCTGCACCCTCCTATGTACGCGGTACTGCTGCTCCCCGGGGTTCCTCTTCACGGTGCCATTATTTCTTTGTTCCCCGACGCCTTTGTGGGTCTGTGTTGTATTCCCACTCTGCCCCAGCAATGCAGCGCCTGTAGTCCGACAGCTCCTCTGGCCTGCCTCACACCAAAGTTTTTCTAAAGGCTCACATCCATCACCCCAGTCACTGTCTGAAGCTAATAACCGCCCCTAATATGCTTTTTTTTTGGTGGAAAATTTCCGGTCTCACCCTCTTCAGTGCCTTTCCCCGGGTGAGGTGGCCTCCCACCCCTGAGGCCACGGGTGCTGGGAGCAGCCTGGGAGCGCCCTTTGCTGCCTGGTGCATCCATCCCAGAGAGGCTCTAGTGAGCAAGAAGGGAGCTTTCCCTTTTTAATGAAAGGGAGTTTTTCTGGGCTTCTTTAAAAAGCGCAGGAACGTTCATTCAGAGGCTTCTGACAAAATTTGCAAGAGTTTGACAACTGTGTGCCACAGCGCGTTGGCTGAGGCAGCCGATAATTTCCTTATTCAGTTCTGTGTTGTGAGTGATTGTCATCTCCTCAGACTCTGACAAAGCAAGCAGTAAAGGAGATAGATTAGTGCAAAGCTTTTTTGCTGATTTTTCTTTCTTTTTAGGATGGTATTTAGTCAGCAGTCATGCTCATGGATTCATGTCTGGCCCTCAGGGCTCATTGGTTGCCCATCAGGTTCCCTTTCTTCCTAGGTGTTGCCATAAAGGACTTCCTCATTTATTTATGTATTCTCTTTGTCTGAAATTATTCCTCAGAGCTTTGAGGGTGCAGAGATGGGCAGGCCAGGCAGATGATGGAGGCTGGAATTGCTGGTGAAGGAGAGAGAAAAAAAACCCTCCTCACCTGACAGCTGATGGTGACCAGGGGCATGACTGGTTTTGAACCTAAAGCGATAATGTAATGATCTTTAAGAACAGAATTGTGAAGACAAACCAGAGGTCTTTCTGCCTTCCCTATTCTTTAATAGATCCTTCAAGCAGTTCTTTATCCTCTAATACCTTCCTGCCACAGCAGCCCTTCAAAGAGTGGTATCTTCTCTCAGACCCTGTTCAGCTCCCCAGAGTTGCTTGGTTAATGTGTAACCCCCCCTTTTCCTTTGCTCAGGTAGTCTTTGGGTTTTGTCAGTAGCTTTTTCATGTGAACAGATTTAATCATTTCCTCTTCAGTGCTTTTCTGGACGATGTTTGATCTGTCTCTGTTTATGAAATCTCGCTGGTTTCACACTCCCTGGGGGAGAGGCCTTCGAGGCTGTTGTGGTTACAAACAGCCCTCCAGCCCAGGCAGGCAGAGACAAGAGTACATACCTGCCCAAAAACCCTGCTGCAATGAGGGCTTCACCTGTGGGACCAGGCGTATTTTTAGCCTTGTCACAGAACATCATAATTAGGTGTGCCCATGGGGCAGCCTCAACCCAGAGCGTTGTCACTGCTCGGGGACCCCATTATTAGTCCCATGTCAGGGTGTGGCTGTGAGCAGTAATCTGACACAGCAATATTTTGGGGAATTAAGGCACAATTCACAATTGGGGTGATTAGTTTGTCACCTGATGCTGATACAGTTGTTGCCCTGAAGACTGAAGTTTGGGGCTTTTTACTGCAGATGCAGTTTCCACATCGATGCAATGGATGCTGCTGAGGAGGAGCGCCTCAGTTGATTTTTGTAAACTGCTGGTGTTCAGACTCCATGGACAATTCTGGCAGTGCACTTGAATAAGGCTGCAAAGGTAATTGTATGATTAATCTTACAATCTGCCAACAAAAATAAGAGGATTTTGAAAAGACAAGTTCTCTCAGGGAACCTGTTCAGTTAAAGAGCTGAACACCCGTTTCTTGGTCAACATTTATTTTTTAAGTCGACGGAGATCTTGATTTGCCTCAAACAGCAAAATTAGAGATGAAACTGTTGGTTGAGAACTGAAGTCCAGCTCCTTATTGCCTGCCCTTGAGCCACCCCATGAATTCCAGTTAGAGGTAACAGAGAGGGCTGTTGGATGCATATGAGCAAACTCAGACTGAATAGAAAGTATTACTTAAATACCTGTTTAATTCTGGAAATAGCAAGCCGATTGCTTCTGGGTCACTGCTGTGTGTCATTTCAAAGAGTTGAAATTGATCTTACTGAATTTTCACTGGGATACTTTTATTAAAAGCATGAGAAGAGAAGGGTAAGATGTAAAATATTTTATAGAATGGAAAGAGTTAAAATTTAATGTCAACAGTTTTCCTTTGTTTCTTTTCCCTGGTATTATGAAGTCCTTGTACAAGAAATATTTTTCTTGACAGTTTTTTGGTGTAAGCTGCTTGTGACTTGTGGGGGGTGTGGTAGAAGGCCAGTGGTTTTAATCAGTGTTCAGTTATTGGAAATGGAACTTGTTCCCTTTAGGGAAAAAAAAAAAGAGAGAAAATATGGGGAAAAAAGAAAAAAGGTGGAAAAAACCCTTTTTCTGCAGGAAGCAGACAAAGGATGTGATTTTTACTTGTTTGAAGATTAGCTATGGAGAGTTGCACAGTGGCACCTGTTCTCAGGCCACGCAGAACTGGCAGACCTGTCTGTGTGAGCTCTTGACCTCACTGAATTTGCTTTTCAGACCACGGGCTTGGTTTGGACAAATGAGGGTTTGCCAGACCCTCATTAGGCAGGAGACAAGAGGGAAGGGAATGAGGGTGGGCATGGGGAGGAAAAGCAGGGAGGGGTGAAAGCCAAAGGTTCTAGTTCCCAAAGGAGATCTAGAAACCTGTTTTTCTTTCTCTGAACTCACAGGCTTGAAGGAATTGTCTTTACTCCGTACTGAGTTGAGTTTCCATATTCAAATGAGCTCATTCCCTTTGAGCTGCTTTGGCCAGTTAAACTCTAGGCCAGTGCACAACACAGGGAGGGAAGGAGCCTTCCCAAAGTATGAATTCCTTTATTTTTGTTGGGATTGGTCATGTGTGTCTGCAGTGCCTGGGATGGAGTCTCTGGCTGGAGCCAATGAACACTGTGCAGGACCCAGGGCACGATTTGGGTGGCAGGTCCTTGCAGCCCTCTTAGCTCCTGTCCTGTCCAGCACTACCAGCACACTGTCCCTTATCTCTGCCTTCCCCAGGCACCCTGGAGTCAGTTACTCAGGTTTTGTGTGTCCAGCTCACTCATCTGTGTGTCATCATACCTTGCTATCAGACTGCCTTTGCTCACAGGCCTCATTTAATCTGAGCACTCTTCCCAGAGCCACACATCACTCCATATACATGGAGTCAGTGCCTACCTATGACATTCCATGGGAGCCAGCAGCAGAACACGTGGGGTAGGTGGTTGCTACTGGTGTGGCTTCACTTGGTGAGGAAAAGAAAAAAAACTGAAGGTAGGATTTTTGGATGGATCCTAATAAAGGCCTGGAAAATTCACAAAGTTTCTGCTGAGCCATGCAGATGAGCAGAGGAGCTCTAATTAAAATACACACTCGGTGTTGTTCTCAGAAACTGGGCAACATTCCCCATCTGAGCTCTGCCAGCAGATCTCAGTCCTGGACTTCAGCACCCACTGCTGCTCTGCTCTGTGAGACACCCACTCAGCTTGGCCAGCACAGCTCAATCTCAATCAGAAACATCTCATGCTGTTCCAATTCTGGGCCCTTTATGAGCAGAAAGTGCCATCTCTCTACTAAATTGTGCCAAATTGCTTAGTTTTGGCTGCAGTACTCATTCTCACTTGTCACCTAATGGGATACCTGGGGACTTCCATCTACACTGTCAGCAGTAGAGGAAGACTCATGTGCATGCCCAGCCCCCTGCTAAGCCCCTAATTATATAGTGATGTGTTAATAACAAACACTCTTTCATGTCTTGGCAGTTGCAAACCTCTCCTCAGTAGTGCAGCACTTTAGAAGTAGAATCGCATGGGAAATATGCAAGTCCCAGTTTTAAATAATTAGTATCAGCTTCTCTGGCAACTCTGTTCCCAGAATGAGAGCTGGGAAGAGTCTGAAGCTGCCAGATGCCATTTGTGTGGATGTTCTGCAGAATCTGAACCACATTGGAGAGATTTGCTGTTGCAAAAGTATTTCTTCACAGAGAATCTCTTTCCCTCCCTCCAAAGTTATGAATCTGCCTTCCTTGGAGACCTTGCCACCTCTCAGTTTTTGACAGCTCAGCACTGGGGAAGCAGAACTGTTTCCATTTTGCACGAGACACCAGGGCTAGAATTGGCATCATCCACGTCCAAATTTATGCATTTCTTTCAACTGGAGCCAAATTGCTGGATTTTGCAGGGCTGGTTGCTCACACCCTGTGGTGACTAGCCTGGCTTCCAGAAAATCCACAGGAACTGGAGCAGGTGTGAGCCACTACCTCTGCTAGTGAACACCCCAAGCAATCAGAGGTGGTGGCAGTGACTGCTGAGCTGCTTGTTTCTGGAGCAAATGGTTCAGATCAATGAAGATGGAACAACTAAAATCTGTGGGAAGAAGACAGGTTAGGAAATCATCCTCAGGAAGTGAGAAACTTTGGTAGGAAGATGTTTTGACTGCATTTCCAATCTTGCCCTTGTGTGACTCTAGCTACAACACTGTCAGAAACTGAGACCTGCAGTGAAACCTGTGTTTATCTGTCAGGTGTGGCCCTGTAAACATCAGCATGATTAGATGTGTTAGAGGTTGTAGGTGCACAGTTTGTGGTGGTTGGGAGTGGGGCTGCAGCTCATCCCCAGTGGGTGCAGCTGTGAGCAGCAGCTGAGCAGCACTGACAGCAATGAGCCATGGGGTGCCCAGGGGCACTGCCCAGCCACCAAAGGGAACAGAGGGCACACAGGGGCACTGCATCAACATGAGGGGCATGAAAGGCTGGGCTGAGGAACAAGGAGGGCAGGTGCCTGAAGCCTTCTGAAGTGGTGTGGTGTTACTCTGTGTGGGGTGAAGCTTTCTGGAATTGCACGGTGATGCTCTGTGTACCATGGCTCTGTGGCCATCTCAACTGTGACATATGCTGCCACAAAAGATGTGTTGTTCAGAAGAAAGGATGGGTATATGTGAGCAGAGCAGTGCTGGAAGTGTTTTCATGTATTCTCAGTTTGGCAAGGTAGAAGATGGATGGCAGATGCTCAGTCTTATCTCTGGGAAGGAACTCTGAAATCCAAACTCAAGTTATTCTGCAGTACCCTACATCCATCCAATTTGCATGGCCATTGGTGAGTGTTCTGTGGGTTGTATCTCATTGTAAATACTCTGGATTCTGTATTATGGTTGTTATCATTTATATTCATGTCTTTTCAGCACTAACAGCAGTGCCAGCGTTGTTGGGAGTGAATGTGCCTTGAAATGTTTGGTGCCCACTGAACCTGATCTAATCCTTGTGATACAAAGGGCATTGCTAAAACCTCATCACGCACTTCAAACTAACAAACTGGTGTAGTACAGCCCCACCAGCAAAATTACATGCCAAAAGGGCAAACTTTATTTCTGTTACTGTTGTAGAAAACACCCAAAAGCTGGATCCTTGAGAAGCCTTTGATTTGCAGCCTTTAAGGCTGTAGTTGAAGCCCTTGCTGTGGCAGAGGATTATGGAAGAAGGATTTAGGCAGGCCTGGAAAGGTGAGACTAGAGAGGCCAAGTGTTTGCTGTGCTGTAGGGTCTTTCAGCTTGCAGAGCTTGGGTGGTGGGGGGGCTTCTGAGGGCACTTTGCAAGGGACAGGACTGCCTCAGATTTCTGTGAGCACGGGAGAGGGAAAAGAGAGGGCTGAGAGCCCCACAGTTTTACCAGCAAATATGCACTTGAGCTATCAGTGTGAACATAACCTGTTTCTGTTCCTTGCTTGGTGTGTGTCCTATGCGTATCTGGAATAGACAGTCTGGGTGTAGGAATTTGCCCCCTGTTGATGGAGTGACTAAATTATTTTTTTGTCTGCTTAAAAAGGCAAAAAGCCTAGAAGTTTCTCTCCCAGTTTGGTACAAAAGACACCTAATATGACTTTTGAGACTTCACCTCAGACCTGGGGCTGTCTGACTGGACAGAGGCCAAGAGGTCCTGCCTAGGTAATTCACTAGAAAAGGACAAGAACAAAGTAAATAATTGCTTTTGTGAGGTGTTTTAGCAGGAGCAAGAACCTCTTGGCCCTGGCTCAGTTTTTCTCTGTAAGACCTTTGTTATTTTGCCTTTTATTAAACCTTTTTCTGTTACTAACACTACCTCAGAAGCCATCCTGCTAATTTTATGCTGTTTGGGGTAGCAGAGCTATCTCAGGTATGATGGGTTTCTCTGAGTACTCATAAGATCTGGCTCGAAGAGAAACACATCATCTGGGTAGTGGGCATGGGGGTGTGTGTCCATGGGGAGTGGTTCTCTCCCACTGGCTCAGCTGCCATTTTGTCACTCCAGTAACCCACAGCCCTGTGGGAGAATCACTCAGGGTGGGGACAACGTGAGGTGACATCAGCTGCTCATCCTCAGGGATCCTGCCTTACAGGTCATGTCACTTCCCACAGAGCAGCACCAGGGCCACCTCTGCTCCACCCTCCTGATCCCTGTCTCTTCCTTAGCACCTTCCAGGCTGTGCTACAGCTCCAGGAACTGCAGAATGTGCAGTCAGGTGCACAGTCCTGCTCCCTCGGGGGCGGCTGATCCGGATAGGATGTACCTGATGCAATTCTGTAAGCTGGGCATATTTTAATGTGCCAGCTGAAGCCCTGAATCAGACTTTGCAGTGAATGTGTGTATTGGTCTTCTGAGAGGCAGTTGTTTGAGAATGTCACCATTGAGACTGCCAAATCTACTTGTGTATTTCATAGTTCATACTGTAAACTGCTCACATGGCCCCCCCTGGGTTGTGTGTTAACAGCCACAGCTCATAAATAGCAGTGCCTGGCAAAGCTGTCGGCTCTAGATCTGTCCACAGAGGTTTGGGCCACGAAATTTGCTGTGACAAAGGTGTCCCTGGTATTTTCCTTCTGTGTGAATGCAGGAAGCATAGGGCATGGGGAGTGCTTGGTGTTAAAAGAGACCAAAGGTAGTGGTTGTGGTCTCTAAACTCTTCCATAAAGAGGCAACAATCAGAGAAATAGAAATATGGTTGAGAAAAGTGATGCACAGTCAGAACACCCAGCAAATGTTTTATAAAATAGAGAGTGAAGGAGCAAAGGGGTGCTAAAACTGGTTGTGTGGGGAAGGGCTTGTAAAGGTTTCAAAGAAAGTATCTTGTGATCCTGAAATAAAGCTGTAAGACACTGAAAACCACAGAAATCCAGAGCACAGTAAGTCCTTTTGTAAGATTTGAAATCTGTTTTTTCTTATGTGTGTGTATAGATATTTCTGGGGCTTTGTGAGCATAAAATTCCTTTTTCCTTTGTAGTTCTGTGGCACTTACAAGTCTTGTGAGGATGTCTTGCCTCTAGGCTGGGCATCACACATGACAAGGAGAAGTACTAACCAAAAGAGATCAAAGGGAAACCCAGGTAGGTTCCCAGGGAAGTTGCTGGGTGATCAACCAGCTCAGGCTCCAGAGACTGTCTTTTGCAAGTCTGCAAGTGATTTACTCTGTCTCCATTCTGTGAGCCCAGCTGTGCTTTGTTAGTGCTGCAGGACTGAGTGCTTCCTTCAGTATCCTCAGGCTGTTTGGGTGAGGGGGATGGCTGATCTACCTGCCTCAGAGCACAGCACATCTGGAGTAGAAATGGCTGTTGGGCACTGATGGGGATAAGGGGTTAAAGAGAAGAGAGAAGGCACTGAAAGCCTCTCCATGGTGGACATATTGAGAAAGACTCTTCCTCCTTCATCTTCACAAAAGTACAGAAGAAAACAAACTGATGCTTCTCTACTTCTGCTGCTCTCTCTATTTCAGAAAAAACTGTTGTGACATTTCCCTTCTCAGAAGTGGCCAAGACAGAATGTCACTTTATTCCTCCCCCTTTTCCTCTAGCTGAAACATCCTGCTGCAGAAGACCTCAGTAGCAAGTGACTACTCCATCTGCTGTCTGGAGGAGGTCATTCATCTCTGAAGGGAAGAGCAGACTTTTCAGTGACTTCCTCCTGAGGAATCAGCTGCTGACAGAACACTCTCCTTAGCCAAACTCAGGCTTACAAGGACAGTTTTGGCTGCTTGTTAACCTAAAAAATGATACAGTATAAAAATAACCAGGAAAGAACAATCTGTTGATCTGGACTAGCTTCTTTTCAGAGTTGTCTGAAAAGGAACCCTTTAACTCCAGAGGACTCTGAAGTCCTCCATATCTAGAGGGTGAGCAGAGAGGGATGGTTTTCCCTTTCCCAGGTGTCTCTCTGTTCCAGAGGTGGGACACTGACCTGTGGAAGTCTGCACATGCTGTGACTGTCTTGTGGCCTGCTCTGGAGGGGAGAGGTGTTACTGAGCTTGGTTTTCACTGCAAGTGGAGTGCGAAGGTGCCAAATATGGAGGTGTGTGAGCAAGCCTTTCCCAAACAAAGCTTCCTTACAGGAAAAGAGCTGATAATCTTTGGAGTCTGCTACAGATTTAGCACTTAGCTGGCAGTTGAAGGTGAGAAAGACAGGTCTGGGCAGCTGCACAGGACATGGGGCTGGGAAAGGGCACAAGCTATGCCCTGAGCACCTGATGAGTAGGCTTTGAGATTATCCAAGGAACTGTGCTAGCAGATGAGGAGCAGGAGCCTGTGGACAGCTGGATTTTCAGCCTGCTTCTGTATCTGTCAAGACACAGGTGCCGAGATGCTTCTCACTGCTTGAGCTTTCAGCTGGGCACCTGTCCAGCTATCCATCACTCCTTGGATCTGGTCCATGGGAAACCAAATGTGATCTGAGGATTGCCACTGCGGTGGAGATATCGAACAGACACCTGGCATTTAATACAAACTGAGGGAAAGTTGGGCTGAAAATAGAACTGGGCAGTGCCTTGAGTGCTTTGAGTCTGTGCTGAGGCTTCTGCCTGGGGTCATGGCCCTGTGAATCAGTTCAAGGCAGAACCACCTGTTTGGGTATAGCTGTAGAAAAATTAATGTGGGGCAGCCCAGAAGCTCAGGTGAATTGGAAGCCAGTGCAGGGATTTTCTTTTTTCCCAGGATTTGGTCACATGAGGAACAATGGAGTGAGCACTTCCACACTTTGTGGTACGACTGACAGATAGTGCAGGGGAGGTGAGACTGGCTTTGTTTTCAGTCGTGAAACCCAGGAAAGGATACATTCTTTGTGAATTAATTAATATGGAGAAAAGGCAGTTTAACTATTTGACAAAAGATTCATATCCACCCACTTCCCAGCTGGCAGCTTAGCCATGGACTGTCAGATTCCTATCAGCCTCCAACGTTCTGACTGAAATAGCAATTTTTGCTTGGCAGGCCAGAGAGTAACAGTTGTGAGCCCTGCGCTGCTCATGGGTAACAGGTGAGGGAGGTAGGACAAGGTTCTGTCCTGCTCCAGGCAGGGCTGGTTGGTGCTGCATAGCCCATTCAGCAGATGCCATGAGAAGGAATTGAACTTGAATCCCTCTGAGCAGGGATTTAGGTTCATTTCCTAGGCTAGCAGGTTTTGGGGAGTCTTCTTGTGCCCTTATTGTGAAATGTGGGGAGTGATACCATCCTTCAACCCAAGAAAAGCATTTTTCATGTGGGTTATCCAGTGTCTCATTAGCACAGCAATCAGGGGGAAGTGGGAATCAGTGCAGTGCCCAGTGATAATCTCAGACAGGCACAGAAACATCTCAAGACAGAAGCTGAGTAAAATCATAATCACAAAGCCATCAGTCTGCAAGTTGGGGGAATAAACCTCAGATGAAATCCTAGTTTGTAACAGCACACAGCAGATACCTGCTGAATTCCTGAGGTTTGGACTCGACTCAGGAAAGGTGTGTGCTGCCTGTTCAGAGGCTGATGGAATGTAAAAACTCCCATCTTGCTTCCAAATATTTGCAAGCCTTGAGTCGGCCCTACCAAAGAGAACTGTTAGAAGACATTTACATCCATGTGACATGCCCACAGCAGGTCTTATCCCTCAGTGATGGAGTTGACTGTGTCACCTGTTGCCAGTAAATGGAGTGCCAGCAGAGCAGTGGCTTTCCTGGGCATGTCACTGCTGCCACCAGAGCAAAGATGTCTCTAAATAGCACAAGAATGTTTAGCATATTGTGGTCTCATGTGAAAAGTTCAAGCTGTATTTCAAGGACAGAAGGTCTTTTGAGAAGGAAGAGATCAAATTCCCAAGGAGCAGTTGTACTGTGAGTGTCCCCCCAATGCCTTTGGCACATTTTGCTGAAGTGGCATGCTGCAGCTTGTATCTATGTGAGGAGAAAAGGACACAAGGGTACAGAGTTGGGACCCTGAGTAACCTTACACATCATAAATGCTACCAGGTAATGGCAAAACGAGATCTTTGTTCAGTGTAAAAGAAAACGCAGAAAAAGAGGGCATCAGCCAAACTTTGGGTGCAGTTAGCAGCAATCTGAGAACAAACTGTGCAAGGCACATTGACAGTTATGAATATTTGCTACTCTGTCAAGATTGAGGGTTCCTGAGAAGACTTAGTGTCTGCGGAGATTTAAACAAATAAGCTACTGCAGCTCCTCTAAAGACTGACCTGGGAGTTGCACAGTGGGAGACTCAACTGAGGTATTTCTGGGAAGGGGAAGAAGCTGGAAGGACAAAGCAAGAAGAAGGATCTGTGTATCTCAGACAAGACTGACCTAAGCCCAGTGAATCTAGATCCATTCATCCCTCAGCTGCCTAAAAGCAGAAAATGCTTTTTAAAATTCCTTTTGTCATTTCTGGCATTTTGATTTTCATCTGCAGTGTCACCCTGGAGGCACAAACTACCAGCTGCAGTCCCTGCAAAGCTGGGGCTGTTCAAGTGTCCTCACATTACTGGGATTCACTTCTTTGCTGGAGTAGCAGGTGCTGTGAGCTTGGGAGGAGCTGTGGGCAGTGCAGTGGGAGAGGTGGGTTTGGAGCCTGCCCAGGGCAAAGTGAGGAGTGAGGAGGTGTTGAGCACTGGCAGGGCTTCAGCCAGGAGAGCTCTGTGAGGACAGTGTCACTGTCACCCTCCTGAGGTTGATGCCATGGTGGTGCCAGTCAGCAGCTGAGGTGACCACAAATAGAGTGCAGACAGAGTGAGCAGAGGGGACCTTTGAGGCTGCCAGAGCTGGATGTGGCACCCTGGCACAATGTTTGATTCCAGGGTGAGTGTTTATGTTCAGTGATGGAGTCAGGGGCATGGGGACCTTGCCCATGTCTCCTTTGGATTTGATCTGCTCCTTACCTAGAGCACCAAAAGGGAAATTTCTTCACTTCGGTCCCTGCACTCCCTGAAGCTGGTGCTCTCCATGTTACCACAGCCAGCAGTGGTGGAAGACTAAAAGCAGAGAAATGCTAAGAAAGAACAAATCCTCTATTACCAGCACACAAAAGACCACATGGAACTACCACCAAGAGGTCCTGCCAGTGTTACACTGCTCTTTGTGGACATGTGGGACCCAGCAAAATCCGTTAAGCAGGTAAATTCTTGCTTTTCTATTTCCTGAGACAAAAAATACATTCACTGCAGATATAGGACAGATGAGATTTGGGGGATGGGGATATGTGCAGGGATATGTTCAGCAGCAGGAGGAACACAGACCTGCTGCCTACCATGGAGCATACTCCCAGCCCTGTTACAACCCCACATAGCCACCCTCCTGTCACTACAGTGCTGCTTGCACTCACCCCATCTGATCTCCCACACAGCAGACACAGATTCCCCAATGGCACCAAAAGAAATAACAGTCTTCCCAAGCCTGGAGAAAATCCCTTTGGTGCCAAATCCACTGAGATCAGGGAAAAATCGAGGCTGGTGTTGCAAGGGATGTCTTGGCTGGGCAGATCTGTCACGACATGTAACATGGTGTGAGAGACATGTTTATTTCTACTGTCTGAGATGGATGTGGCAGGAAGGAATATTGCAAAAACTCATTTCCCAGCAGCTGGTGCTGGTGCATGAGCCAGGGTAGGGCCTGAGGGCACATCTGGCCAGATGCTGTGAGTGCCCACACTGGGGAGGGCAAGGCTGGGACATGTCACAGTGCTGCTGCTTCTTGCTTAGAGGGAGCCCTGGGCTTCTCATTTGTTTTTGGACTGAATGAAATGTTCTGGTAAGTTGAAATCCCATTTTATTTCATTTATCCTGCTGACTTTATTCCAGGAGCTGCAGTGTGGTGCTGAATGTCCTGTGGGTGTAGCTGGATCTGGCTTTACACTGGTGCCTCCTGGAGAGCCTTGCACTGACGAAGGGCAGGAGTTTTCAGTTTTCATGGTAGCCAGGAAGCCTTTGCTTCCTGGGAGTGATGTTCCTTGGGGGAAGGCTGACTCCTCCAGCATGTTGCTCTCCTGACAGGGTGAAAGCACTCAGCCAGGCCTGGCATCTCAGCCTCTTCTCTGTGTCTAATGAAGGGGCTGAAGCCCTTTCTGGATCTCCTGGGGGTGGGAACGTCTCATTTTCACCCACCTGGGAAGTTAAATGGCAGCTGTGGATCAGCTTTATTTATTCTGTCTATGCAATGTATCTGCATTCATGAAGCTCCTTTATTCAAGTCCTTGGCAAGTTACTGCTCTAGGAGCAGTAACTTGCTCTTTAAAATGATAATAATCCCAAGCAAACTCCTTACAGAGACAAAATTTGTCACTGCTTTGCCTTTGGCTTTACAAATATCTCCTATTTCTCCTCCTAATGTGCTGCCCTGATGGGTCTGGAGTGAGGTCCAGGGCAGGCTGGCCTGCAGTGTGGGCATAGAGATGCCCAGAGCACAGTGCCCAGGGCAGCGTGTGAGAGGAGCAGCTGCTGAGAGAGGCTGTACAAAACCTCTGTATGGGAACAGACCGGTGAAGGTTTGGCTGCTTGACACCCTGAGGTGGAGCCAAACCTCACGTGCTGAGCACTGTGTCCAAGAGAGGGATAATGGCTTTATTCCACACTCTTCTGGGAGATGCCAAACTGACATGCCCTCAGCAAAGCCTCTGTGACCTCCTCGCTTTTATCTGAAGTACCCAGCATTGCTGGTAAGCTGTAGGTAGGCAAAGCCTTCTGCCTGTCTCTCCTCACCAGAATCCCTCAAGGCGCGCAGAAGTCGCTGCTGGTTTGGGTGTGCCGGGGTTAGCCCTGGGTGGCGGTACCTGACCGCCCGTGTCCCCGTCCGGGCGCTGCCGGGCAGGCGAGGCAGGGCAGCCCCGACTGCTGCGGAGCCGGCGCCGGGAGTGCCCCGGTGCCGCGGGAGAGGGCGCTGCGGGCCCGCGCTGCGCAGCCCGGCTGGGCACGGCAACCAGATCGCAGCCCTCGGCAGGGAGATGCTGCTGCAAACTTCACCCAACCCAGCCCGGAGAGGCGAGGGGCAGATCCTCACTGTGCCCTTGTGAATGGTGTTGTATTTAGTGCAGGGGTCTCTCTGCCTGGAAGGGTGTTTTAATGGATTAATGCACTTTCGAGTTCAGCTGCTGCTCACCAGAAAGGATGGTGGGGTTTGATTCATACCATTAGATATCTTTTCCCCCTTCTTGTTCTGTTTTGGTTGTGCCCGCAAAATATCCAGTCCTGAAGGTTGTCGCTAGAAAGGGATGTTAGAAATGGTCCAAATCTACATCAGAAAAGGTATGTCGTGTCACAGGCATCCGTTCTGTTCCCATTTCCATGGAAACGTGGACTTCGGTGGTGTCAGGCAGAGCAGCCTGGCAGGACGTAGTGGACTCTCTCCAGGAGGGGTTGCTGGCAGCAGCACACAGAAATGTGCCTTGATCTCTTCAGGGTCGGAAAGACCAGGTAGTCTGGTCCTTTAGAGTAGCGGCACTCGATAGACCGCGTCAGAAACAACAGCTGGGACAAACATTTAACTCCTTACTTCCCCCTTCCCACCCTACCCTTCCACATCCCAGTGCCCCGTCCAGTCCCACAGAGAACAGTGCACACCACAGGCTCCGGTTTTTAATTTCCTGGGGGGCACAAGGGGAGGAGAGCACATCTTGTGGCGGCTGACAGGCTTTTTGTTCTGCGCCAGTCCTTTTATTAACCCCCCGCTAGATCATTCGCTGTCTGTGCTGAGCTGCCCCCGCTGTGCTGGTGATGAGAGTGTTTGTAGCAGCAGGGCTGCCGGGGGGGATTACGGGGATCCCGCGGACCGGAGCGAGGGGCCGGGCACCGGGACACAGATTGCTGCCGCAGCCTCGCCTCCATCTGCCCTCTCTTCGCCCGAGACGCCTCTCCTGCTCCCCGCGGCGACAGCAGTTGTGTGTCTGATCCCCCCGTGAGCATCCCGCACCTCCCGTGTCCCACCTGGGAAGGGCAGTCCGGCGGGGGGTCCTGTTGCACATGGGTGGGGGCCACGGCAAGAGCATCATCTGCTGTCCCACACCCTGCCACCCCTCAGCCTCACTCACCTCCTTTGATTTATCCTAGATCTTAGGCAAAAGCAAGTGTTTCCACTCAATAATCTTGCCTGATTCCCCTTCTGTATTTAGGGCCTCGATTCCATAAAACATTTATCGCAGATGTGGGACTGCACAATTTATGGGAGGAATTGAGGTCCTTCTGAGCAGTTGTTTCCTTTTCCTTTTGGATCAGACTGCTGTTGGTGGTTGATTATTCAAACAAATTAATTTGGGATGCACACACAAGTCCTAATTAGCTGCAATTATTCACTTATTTCCCCCCTGCTTCCCTCCTACATTGCCAGAAATTAAAAAAATATCACCCTAACACAGTGTGCCCTGCAATAATTATTCCCCAGGTCAGTCCTGAACCTCTCAATCCACGATCAATACCTTCATCTGTCAGCCACAATTAATTAAACACAATCCCACTTTCAGGACTTTGATTCATATCACCCCAGAACATCTTACTGCGTATTATAATCCAGACTGATGCTAATGCTGTCCTCAAGTGGAAGGGAGGGGCTGACTGAGATATCAAGCCCCAATTTCATTAAAAGCCAAGCAATAGAAGGGCTCTCGTTTTGAGGTGAGTGATGAGTAGGTGGGACTGTGTTCTCCTCTAGAGCCCGGCTGCTTCCCAGGGAAGTAACACTGCTGGACTGAGACTGGGGCAAGGCTGCTGCTCTGGGTGGGGAAGGGAAGCTGAGTTAGGCCAGCATGATGGTTTTGTTGTCTGTGCTGTCTGAGCGTGTTCTGTTCTACAGAGGCTTTTTTTGGACGGTGTTTGTAGTTTTGGAATTTGATACATTTCTGAACAGTAATTCAATATCCAAAGGCTGTTTAGAGCTTCCCGACAATGGTCTGTGGTGGTTCAAACCAGAGCTCCAGAGATGCTATAACAAAGCTCTTAAAAACAGTAAAATTGTTTTACTTGAGATTCTCCTGGTGCTTTTAATAACCCTCTGTTCTACACATAGAGTGGTAAAAGCAAGGAGGGATGTAGGGCCAAGCCACATAAAGACAGGATCCAAGATTCATGGCTCCCTCCCTTCTCTGCTGTCTTCCTCAGACAGGCAAAGAGGTCAGACCTAAAAGGGGTGATTTGAATCTGTTCCAGGTCTTAAACCTGAGAGCCCGTTCCCTTTTTGCTGATGCTGGCCGTGTGTCTCAGCCAGCATCCTCTCCCAGGATTGCAGCCTTCACGTTCCTTTTCACTCTGATTCACAGTCAAGCACTCTCCTTCCTGGATGCCTGCTCCTTGCACCTTCACTCTCAGGATTTCAAAAGCCTCAGATCCAACATCCAGGACTCTGAGGACAGCTCCTGTTTTCCACAAAGGGCAGGCAGCTCAGCAAATCTTCAGACGATAAGAGAGAATAATTTTCAACTTCGAGCCACCTGGAACAAAGTGGAGTTGATGATGTTGCAGGGAGTTCGTGACCCCAGGACTGGGAACAGCCAATCTAACTATATTTGAGCTCTCCAGTAGCCCTCAGTGTCCAGTTTCATCAGCACAACTGTCTGGGGGCTTCCAGGACATCTTCCAAGTGATAGATGTGTTTTGTTTTCTGTCCTTGTAGGACAAATGACTTTGGAGCCATAATCAAAGGGGAATAGGCAGGCACTGTAGGTCAGCTCAGGATTTGTGCTGGCTCTGTTGGAGGAGAGCCCAGTGTTTGCACAGAACAAGCAGGAGCCTGTTTCCAGGGCTGGAAATGTTACACTTGGCCATCCCAGCAAAATTTACACCTCGGTGGTACATAATGGAGGCAGGAAGGTATGGAAAACCTTCCCCTGTGCCTGTGCCCAGGTTCAGTAGGGACAACAGGAGCCCAGAACTGCGGCAGCCTTGCGTGAGGGAGCTGCTGAAGAAACCACAGCCTTCACTTGAATTTGGGAGTTCATTCCAGTTCAGTGAGGCAAGGGATACTTCCATGCCTGTTCTCCACACAGGGCTCTGCTGTTTGAGCTGCACCAGCAAGCCTGTTGCATTCAGAAATTATTAAAACTGGAACTTTTCCTGGGCAAATTCTGTAAGTTTGGTAGGACATTGAATTATGGAAGAGGAATGAGAGCATGCAGTGTGCTGGTCACTGAGTCTGCCTCTGACAGACTTCACCGAGAGTTCACAATGGCTTTGCAGGGAGGAACAACCACCATGTGAAACTTGGAAAAGAAATAATTAGTTGGGATTTTGCTGTCTGTTTTTTCCCAAAGCCCTATACCAACCTTCTGATGACAATCAGAAAGCTGTTGCTTTATCTGCACTTTAAGCTTCAGCTTGTAAATAACAAAATCTCTGTGATCAAAATGATTTTAGATACAATGAAGCCAAAAAAATGCCAATTTTTCTGCTCTCCACCTATGAAAATGGAATGATGGGTGTGTAATAGAGCAATAAACCACAGTGCCTTTGTGGGTGCAAACTGTTAGCCTGAGCTTCCCTGCAAGACAGAGGAACAAAGGCCACTTCACTTTCATCAGCCACTTGAGCAGTACAGACCCCCCACCACCCTCCCCGAGTGAAAGGCTTCACTGGTGTCTTTATTACCAGGAGAAAATGAAAATTATATGCAAAATACAGACGAGAAAATTCGTATCTCTGCATTTGAGTCCTGTGCTGGGTATGACATCACTGGGAGCCAATCAGCAAACTCCCTTTGTGTCTGGCTTTCTAATAAAAGCCACTTCATCAGAGTAATTTGCAGTAATAATTTATTCACCTTCTAGGAACGGCACCACCTGACTCCCTGAGCAGCCAGGGAGAATGAATGAGCAAAGGTCCCAGATGTGGTTGTGCCCTGGGTGGGCACAGCTCCAGCTCTGCCTTGATAAGAGTTGCCTTCAAGTTGCAGATAATAGAAGTGATCACGTGTGTTCATTAATTACCCCATGGCTGAGTACCCCTAAAGCTGCTCAGTGCTGCAGGTGTCCAGAGCAGGGGATGGTTCCTAGCAGGAAAAGCAGCTCTGGGGTTGCAAGTGTTGCACTGGGGCTACATAACAAGGCTCTACAGTCCTGGGCAGGGTGGGAGGGACAAGGGGCTGCTTTGCATGGACACAGGGAAGAATTTGGCCTTTTGAATTTGGGGTTTGCCTGGGTGAGGGGCAGGGAAGCCTGTGCTGGAGGCACAGAGAGAAACTGAGGCAGCACAGCAGTGTGTGCAGTTCAGATGCCTGGTGCTGTGCAGGGGAGGATCCAGACACAGGGAATGTCACGGATATGGCTTCTGGCAGTTGTGTCACTCAGTGCAGCTCACAGGAACCTTCTTTGCAGGCTGGGATAGCTCAGAGCACCTTGCTGGCATCCAGCCTTACAGGCAATGAGTAATAGCTCTGTGAATGAGGACAGACCCCAGAAAAAAGAGCAGCAGTCTGTGGGATCTCTCCCTGAATCCCAAGAAAATGTTGCTTCAAGCAGCACTCCAGGGCTGAGTAATCTGGTTGTGCAGGAGACGTGTGGGCTGCTCGTCCCACGTGTCTCTAGTAGGAGCTTCACTGTGCCAGTATGTTGTGTGGGAGGCTCTTCCAGAGCTGTGTGTAATTGCTACATTGGATGTATATTCTGTTGGTGTAAACTCCCCTAGTCAGATTCTGCATACACAATGCTGGATTTGGAAACAGAGCACAGAGCACTGAGCAGAGACCAACCCATGAAGACAACCAAAACAAGAGATCACTTCTTCCCTGAATGATTCATTCTGTTTTACAGAGAGCAAAAGTAACAGAGCAGATGTCCTGAGCGGGCCCGAGGAAGCCCAGGCAGACACACCAATACAACCATCAGCACACAGGTAATGGAGATCTCAGCTGAAGATGCAGCCAGGCAAAAACCCATCAGTTGTTTGGTGGCAGAGTGAGGGGGTCTTCATTTTCATTGCGTGCAACAGCAGCCCTCCTCTCTGGCTGAGTTGTCAGCATTGTCTCTATGCAGCCTTTGGAGATTTTGAAAGAAAAAAAAAAAATGCAAGTAATTCAACCAGTGGAGTTAATTTGCTCTGTAAATCTTGCTGTGAGTGCATCCAAGCAGGCTTTGTGTCAGAGGTTTCTCTGGTAGTTCCCTTGCCTGTGTGTGCATTGATCCTGGAGAGCAGGACAGCTCCTGGTGATGAATAACCCACCTCTCAGCTCTTCCCTAGGGAAGTGTTCAGCCAGCAGTCCATACTGTGCTCATGGAGTTCATTATGGGTCACCTTGGAGGAGCTGCTTGAGGAGGTACAACCTTGTTAGAGCTTCTTGGGAGACTCCCAAAGATCAGATCCCGTGCCTGTATGGCTGTTGGTGTTCTGGGAAGTACGAGAAACCACAAGCAGTGTAAAGGAGGATTAGGGGTGTAGATGTGCTCCCCTGGAATTCCCAGATAAATCTAGGTATGCTCTACTTGGATGTGTTATTTTTTATGTGATAACAAGCCTGAGGGGCCCTAAATGTCTTCAGTAAGAGTGGGAGGTGCATTGCCCCTTTCTGAATCCAGGCTTTCCAGGTTTGCCATTCAAGTGTCTCACTGGGGTTGAGATGTTTCCTTGGGTGCCTTCAGGACCACCTGTAGCAGCCAGAAGACCCTGGCTGCAGTCCCCTGTGGGTGCCACAGGCTGGCAGTGAGGAGTGGCCCTGCCAATGATCCCTGGGACAGCCTCCCCACAGCCCTGACTGTGCTGTGACACCCACTAATGCTCATTTGATGACTCCAGGGACTTTGAACACTGGAGGTGTCATTCCAGGTGCAAGGCAAGCCCTGGCCCCTACTTCCATACTGTAAAGCAGCACTGGGGAGCTTTGGGAAGTGTTCTCCTGTTCGGTTTTCAGCCATTTACTTGGTTAGGTTGAAGCACAGGAGAGATAACTGGGGAGGGGGAGGTGGTGCTGTCCCCAGTCTCTGTCTGTAGGACCCTTTTAAGCCTTGTTTATTGATTTACTTTGAAACTACATCCTTGGCTCAAATGAGTGCAATCAGAGGTGGCAGAACTCCAGAGCAGAAGAGTTTATAACATATTTTCTAGGAATTGCATGTCATATCTGAAGGGAAAATGGAAGGGTAACATAAACACACACAAAGCCTGAGGATAATGTCTATTACTGTGTGGAGACAGTGGTCTCAGAGCCTGGAGTGATCTGATGAAGTCTGGTAGTGGAAATTTGGGCTAAGCTGTGCTTTGCAGACTGGATTCTTTTATAAATGAAGCTGTGTAAAAGAAATCCTGGATTGCTGGGTCAGGTAAACAGGAAAGCAGGCAGCCTGCAGAGACCAGGCCACTTTGTCCTGACTGACTGCATTTCATGGAATATGGCTTTTGGATAACCTCTGCCAGTCACCCTGGCACCAACTCACTGAACCTTGCCTCTGGGGCTTGCACCAGGCAGAGATGTTAAGGCTCCTCACCCCATCACAGCACCACATCAGGTCTGTATAATGTCTCGCTTCCATCAGGGAGTGTGTACTTCAAACCTGAAAGCGGTTTGCCTTTGTCGTGAACATGCAGACAGAAAGAAACATAATGCTTGGAGTGCTTAAGTGCCTCACCCTCTCTTCTCCCCTGACTTGGCCAGGCATTTCCAGGTTTTAAGACTGACTCATTTTTAGCCTCAGATTAGGCAGCTGCAAAATTTCTTAAACCTGGCTTAACTGCCAATAGGCCCTTTAATGCAGCCCTTTTGTCCTTGGACCATTGTCCCAGTGGTCTGTTCCCAGCCCCCCTTCCCCTAGCTCTGCCTGGGGCTTGCTGGACTTGCTAAGAGCCTCTCTGCAGCTAGAAATGGATCTGCTTTTTTTCAGGCTCTCTTTGTTGTCTTGAGCTCTCAGGGTGGCTGCCTAACACCTGCAACACTCCCACATCCCTGTGTAATTTGCCTGCATCCCTCGCTGATAAATGAGAGGCCATTGCCAGCAACAAGGTAACCCGGCGTTGCCTTTGAGCTGCCTTTTGCTTCCCAGCCAGCTCCAGGTGAGTGGGTGAGCTCAGCCCTGGCATGTGCCCAGCTGGCTCTGTAACCTGGGGTCAATTGAGCCTTTCAGGATCCCACTGCTCCTGCCCCTGCAATCACAGACACGAGCTCTGGCTCTTCCAGCACCTGGGAAGCAGCTGAATAATGCTGGTTAGGCTCAGCTTCCCACACAATTCCCTGCCAGCTGCAGCTGTAGGCTTGTCTTTTCCAATCTATGGCTGCCACTAGCACACTGACATCACAGTTTGCTTTCTCTTTGGGTCTGGTAGTGACAAGTCTACCTGTTGGTGGAGGGGGAGGTTTTTTATTCCCCTCTGCCCAAGGAGGACATGGTTCCCTCTGCCTTGATGGATCTGGGGCTGTGCCTGCCCTGCTTGACAATCCTCAGGTACTGTCAGCTACTTCACCTGCTCCATCCTTGGCTATTTGCCCAGCCTTTCTCTCTTCCTGCTCCGTGTTCCCTCTCAGGGTGACCTTATTTACAAATTTTGCATATTTAATGTCCTGCTGATGACTCACAGAGTGATCACTTTCCTTCTAAACCATCCTGCACTGTCCAAATTAATTCATATTCTGCTTTCTGACAGCCCTTCCTGGACACCTACCTCCTGGGTTCAGCTCAGGAGTTTTAAATCTCCTCATACTTGCTCTTCCCTGCTCCTTTCTTGATTCTCTTTCTCACCATCCACTCGCCCCCTCCATTCTCTTTGACTTGACCTTTCTCTAAATACCCATATCTGGGCTCTGCTGAAAGCTGGATGGTTCTGCCCAAAGGTTATCTCTGAAATCCAACTCGTCCTCCCTGTGCACCCAGCTGAAATCCCTTTGGAATGCCCAGGTTTTCGAAGCAATCAGATTTCTGCCACACTTATCAGTGCTGTGCAGAGTTCCACACACCTTATCATTGGGATTTTCCTGGGAGCCTCTGGCAGTGCAGTGTTAAAGGGTTGTGTGAGTGAGTCTCACCCAACCTGTCACCATCTCCCTCACACTCCCTGTGAAGTGCCGTGCATTCTGCAGGCAGCCTGTCCTCCTGGCCCTGTCCCATCCAACCATCAGCTGGATTTTCCACTGCAGAGATGCTGAGTTTTCCTGCCAGCCATGCCAGTTCCCATCATTTCTCCCAGGTTACCCCCTCTGCAGCAGAGGAGCAACCTGGAACCACTGACAAAGCCTTTTTTCCTTCCTCTGGATCCCTGCTAAAATCTACTGGGCTGCACTGGCTGCCCACAGCTACTGCTACTCAGTGTCTGCCTTCGTGTTCTCCTTTGCCTGTGTATAGTCTCTTTGTGTCCCCTAAGTGTGTCCTTGGGATATGGGCACACTTCTGAGCGTGGGACTGTCCCTCTCTGCCATCAGCAAGATGAGACCATCATACAGCCCATAATGAGGGAGGAAAATGTAATCATGGAAGCCTAAATGATGAAGTCAGGTCATTTTGGTTTCTGAGAGCAGCAAACACCAGGCTGGTTTCAGGGCTTGCAAATACCTCGATTCCCAGGCCTATTGTCGTGATGTTGCCTCTGTCAAACACAGCAACTCTGGCTCTCCTCCCACAGATTATCCGGGCATGCAAATGACCTCAGACAGATACACTGTCATTTTCTCATGCTGTGATTTTCCTTACACCCCCCTGCGGGACGTGACAATAAAATTACCCCTCTTGTTCCTTTCCCACAGACGATCTTGCAGCGTGTCAGTCAGTGTCACGTGAGCAGTCCCCATCCATTGCTCCTGGGACCCGGGGGGTGATTTGGAAAGGATCTGCTGGGCTGTCACTCACCTCCATCTGCCTTCAGGAGAAGGATTCTGGGTTCCATGCTGTTTCCTCTTGTGCCTGCGTGCCTCTTTGATCACAATTGCCTTCTCAGGCCTTCAGAATCACAGCTGCCCTGTAAGGTTTGCCCATAATCCTGCTGACATATTGTTCCCTGGCAAGCCCTGGACTTTGCTTGCTCCCAATTTGGGATTAACTGCTATTTCTGATGATTCTGCTGTTGCCACAGATGTCCCATTTCTTACCTGGATTTAAGAGCTGTTTGGGTCTAAAGTACTCCTGACCTTCTCTGTTGCTGTCATCTGACCAGCCACATTTTTACTTCAAGATTTCATTATTGAATCCATTTCTCTCTCATTTTTGTCCCTGCTGACCCTTGTGCACAACATATAACCAGACCTGCACCAGGAGTTTGTGTGGAGAGCCTGCATGAGCCTGCAGCACTCACCAGCACTTGCCAGCGAGGTTCCTGTCTGGAAAACAAAAGCAACAGAGCTCTGATGTGAGAGCAAGATCTATATCAGATAAACCCATGTGCTTTCTCATCTTCCTCCCCAAAAGACTTCAGACATGCACTGAAGTTTACACTCCTGGAGCTGAGTTTGAGCTGGTCAAGCCAGGATCAGAAATGCTTGCAGGCAGGAAGGTTTGAACTCAAATGTTTCTCTTATTCCCACTTATTGCAGTGTGTGCTTCCAGGAGCAGAGTTGGCTGCCAGCTGCAAGCCAATGGCCATGTGGTTCTTTCCAGGATAGAGCTTGTGGTGGTATCCCCTTGGTAGTGCAGCTGCTCCAGTAATCTTCATCTCTAGGAGAACTGTCGTGCAAGTGATGGGGATAGTGAGTGGTTGTGGATGGCTGTTACTGAGCATGTCAGTGTGTTTTGTGGATATGAGCTGTAAAAATCATAGAATCAGAGAATCCCAGCCTGGTTTGGGCTGGAAGGGACCTTAAAGCTCATCCAGTCTCACCCCCTGCCACAGGCAGGGACACCTTCCACTGTCCCAGTGTGCTCCAAGCTCCATTCACCCTCACCTTGGACAATGTCAGGGATGCAGGGGCAGCCACAGCTGCTCTAGGCACTCTGTTTCAGGGCCTCCCCACCCTCCCAGCCAGAAATTCCTCCCCAGTTTCCCATCTAACCCTGCCCTCTGGCAGTGGAAGCCATTCCCTGTGTCCTGTCCCTCCATCCTTTGTCCCCAGTCCCTCTCCAGCTCTCCTGGAGCCCTTCAGGCCCTGGCAGGGGCTCTGAGCTCTCCCTGGATTCTTCTCTTGTCCAGGTGAGCACCCCCAGCTCTCCCAGCCTGGCTCCAGAGCAGAGGGGCTCCACCCTCAGAGCATCTCCCTGTGCTCCCCTGGGCTCTGTCCAGCAGCTCCACGGCCTCTCTGTGCTGGGCCCCAGGGCTGAGGCAGCTCTGCAGGTGGGGCCTCACCTGAGTGGGGCTGATGTAAAACTCCACTGTGCAGAGGCCATGTCTAGATCAGGAAACTTTTTAGAGGCCTGAAAGGTCTGAGCATCCAAGGATATCCTCTGGAGAGTGGGAAGGGAGCACAGCCCATGAAGAAGAAAGACAGATTGTCCAGAGCTTAGAGGAGGAGTGTCAGGAGTGGAAAAGGCTCCCTGGGCACAGGACACACTCTTTGAACCACCTGCCCCAGAGAAGGGTTTGGGTAGGTAAATTTTCCCACCTGGGTGTACGGAGCCCGTGTAAATGCTGGAGCTCAGAGTTCCACTCCCTTCCCACATCTCCTGTGTCTGGCAGAGAGGGAAAAGCACTGAGGGTGGAATACCCCAAGCTTGCCCTGAAAGCAGGGACTAAAGCAGACTGCAGTAATAAATTGCTTCAATTTTTCTGTAATATTTTTTATATTTGATAATATCAGGAGTGACCTCCTGGTCAGATGTTTCAGGAAATTTAATGACCATCTGTGAGAGGGAACCTTGGCTTCACCTTCCATCTTCCAGGCTTGCAAAAGCTGCCAGCTCATCACTGGCACGTGCAGCAGCACTGATGTTACCTGGGGGTTAGCAAGGGAAAGTTTCCCTAGGTCCTTCTTCTCCTGCCTGAATTCTGGGAAAACAGGGTTCATGAATCCCTGTTTGTACAGTCAAAAAATGCCCTTATTCCCTTCAATTATAATCCCAAGCTGAAAAATTAATTGAGGCAGGTATTAAATTAGGCAGGTTTTGCTTGACTAAATATTTACCATTTGGGAGTCTAATCTATTCACTTAATAATCTAACCCTTTTTTATTTTTTATTATTGGTTTGCAAAAAAATTATAATGCCTGTTCCATTAGGAGCTGCTGCTGGCTTAAGAGGATTTCACTCCCATTTTATGGTTTGGATCAAAGAAAATTTATTCTTCAACAGATTTAATGATTCTTAGCTAACATTGTCTTCCCAGCTGCAGTTGGACTGTAATAAAAAACCCTTTAGCTTTTGTTAGACTTGCACATTCTTTGCTGCCAATAATGATTAATCTTTCCCCCTACAAGACCATCTTATTACTTGGGTTTGACTTAGGAGCTGCCGTTCCCTCCGGAGCTTGGTCAGGGCTTTCTCCCGGCACGGCTCTGGAGCTGCACAGGTGTGACCTCGGTGCCTCCCTTGGCAGTCTGTCTTTGGCCCCTAATTGCTGGGCTGTGGCACTCCTCCACACAGCAGAGCTATCTTGGGGATGACAGGGAATTAATTGCAGGAATTCCTGAATACTTCCCTGCATGGAAGGGCCCTCGGCATGCCAGTGGGAAGGGTTGTCTAGAAATAGGGGTAAAGAGATGCAAAGGGTAGGGGGCAACTCCACTGCCCCCTGACCTTGGGCAAACATGGGGAGCACAGATCCTCACCCCAAACCAGGCCACTGCCTCCTCCCAGCTCTGCTTTTCCCTTTCCCACAGCTCCCAGGGCCACAGACAATATCCCAGCCATCCTCTAAATCAATGGGGAGGAGTGAGGATGCTCCTGGAAGGCACGGGAGGAGGCTGAGTGTAGGGCTGCTCTAGGTGGATGTCTGGGACAGCATTCCAGCAGATGATTTTGGGACATTGCCTGACCTGTGAGTCTGGAGCTTCATGCTGAGAAAATGTGTGGGTTAGTTCCTGGCCATTTTGTCTGTGTTTTAAAGGTTTGTAATAATGAAAGCCCCTGGGAAGAAGAAGGGAAGAGATGATCCCTTTGCCATTAGCAAGACACAGGTGCTGACCAGCCTGTCACACCATGAGGGAATTTATGACAGATGAATTTGCTGTGCTGTCCCTCTGCCTTTGCCTGTGGGATTTTTGGGCAAAGTGCTCACACTGGAGATGTTGCATGAAGGAATCTCTTCACCCTGGTTGTGCTGGTTATATGAAGAGAAGTGACCCTCAGAATTAAAATAGAAGTGGGAAAGGCTGCTCACTCACCAAAAAGCCCTAACACCTATTCCAAACTGTGCCTACCCACCACCACAGGGGGTTTCTGAAGACATAGGGAGCACTGGGGTATCCCTGCAGGTCACTGCTCCTCTGCAAGGACTGCAGTCTGAAGGTGCTTTGTCACTGTGCCTGAGCCATGTGGGGTCAAGCAAAAATATCCACAAAATTCAGGGAAAACTCAGCAAGTCATTTTGAGCCAAGGAAACACATCCAGCACTCCTATGGGATTACAGCTCCAGTCCTGTCTGACTTAGTTTAAAACAAAATTGCTCAAGTTTTCATTTTGAGGAGCCATTTCATTCAGAAATGTAGCTGGCCAATGCCTTTAGAGCTGCAGAAAAGCTTCTGAAACCAAAACCAAAGAAATTTTCTTTGGGGTTGGCTGTGAAAAATGTTTTTGGATTTCAGTTTACTTCAACAAAGGAACTTGATGGTCTTTTGTAATGGCTTAGTCTGACAAAGTTTGGATATTTTTTTCTCTGTTGTTTTTCTTTTAGCTCAGTCCTTGAAAGGTCCTGCTGATGTCGCTGACATTCCAGCTGGCTGAGATGTTTGGCTCTGCTGGGAGACCCCTCCATCCTCTTCCTGGTCAGGAAAGGGACACAGCTGGGCCCTGGAAGACTGACTGGGTGGAGGGTGAAGGTGCTGAGAGTGGAGCTGTTCTGTGTTTGAGAGTAAATGTGGATGAACATCCCTTACCCCTTGCTGATGGAGCACTGTGGTGTCCCTGCCTGCCCTTCACACCAAATGGGTGAGTTTGACCACTTCCTTTGTTTTAAAAATCTTTGTACCTGTATTCATAGACTCACAGACTGGTTTTGGTTGGAAGGGACGTTAAAAATCATCTCATTCCACCTCCTGCTGTGGGCAGGGACACTTTCCACTATCCCGGGTTTGTCCAAGCCCTGTCCAGCCCAGCCTTGGACACTTCCAGGGATGGGGCAGCCACAGCTTCTCTGGGCAGCCTGAGTTTGCCCACTTTTTTTTTTTTCAGTCATTTTACCTGTGTTTCTTTCCAACTAGCAGGGTCAGGGGTTGCCATATTGTGTGTAGGGAGGATGTTTTCTCTGTCCTTGCTGCTCCAGCTGGCTGCCCATTCCCCTACCCCTCTGGGACTATTTCCGGGCTCACAGCACTTCTCACCTTCCTTGAGTGGAGGCTGTGTTTTCTCACTTTCTGCTCAAGTAACAAAACCAACCTTCCAGTGTGAAGGGGACTGATCAGGGTGTTTGAGGTTAACTCTTCCATGTCTCCCCTCAGAGCCTTTCTTGCCCCGTGGCAGCCCCCAGGGCTTGGGCAGTCACGCTGTGTCTCAGGCCAGCGTTGTGCTGGTCAGCTGGGTCACGGGTGTTCCAGCACTGCCCTGAGCACAGGCACTTCAAAGAACTTTCCATGGACAGGAAACAGGGAGTTTAGAAGCACACTCTTTTATTTTATGCCAGCACTTTGCAGTGTTCTTGCTGGTATTCCCCATGTTTAGCCATGAGCTAGAGGCACCACACACCACATTTCTGAGGGATGAGAGTCACAAAGCTCCTCACACAGCCCAAGAGCCATGTGGCTCCAAGTGAGCGTCAGGGTTGGCTGGGATGCTTCCTCTGGCAGCAGGGAACAGCTCAGCCTGACCATCACAAGAACTGCTCAGAGCCTGAGGATGGCTGTTCCCTGTCACCTTGCACCCCAGGGACAGACCACTGTCCTCAGAGTGTGCTCTGGGAGGCAGTGCTGAGGTAGCCAGAGCTCCTGACTCCTGGGGGAGTGGGTGGTGCTTCTTTTCTCTCATGCTTTGCACCCTTTCCAGATGTGCATCAGCTCCACTCCCTCCCACAGCAGTGGAGCAAACAGGAGTGGACTTCTTCCCACTGGGAAGTGCACTCTGCAGCTGCTGTTCCTCCATGCTTTCTCCCCAGCAAAGTAAACAGTTTACAGAGGACTTTGTAAACAGCAGATTTGTTTAGGATATTGTCTGCATTCCCCTTGCCTCTGTGTTCCCTTATTCAGCAGCACAGGGAGGCCTGACCTGCTATCTGTAGGGTTGGGCTAGAGGGGACAACCAAGAGGAAGGAGTTGTGTTCACTCCTGCATTCCCTGTGAGCCTGGTGGATTGAGGGGACCATACACAAACACTGTGGCTGCAGGGAAATGTTTCTGCATCCAGCAGAGAGAGAAGCTGGCATGGGATGCCTTTGCAGGACGTGGTTGCATGGGAGAGCAGAGTAAGCAGAAAGCCCCAGGGCACTGGGAGAGATCAGACACCTTCAAAGGCAGGAACTTCATCCCAGAAAAGCACTGTCTCAGAAAGTCGCTGACTCCCTTGGAAAGCTGATTGTCCACCTAGGGAAGGCAGGCTGTTAAATCAGCTCGGTGGGAGTAATATCTGTGCTCCCTTCAGAGCTCTTCATGCAGGGATCCAGCCTGTTCTCACCTTCCCTCTTAACCCTTGGAAAGGAGCAGAGGAGGGAGAGGGCAATTTCCACCTGAGCTTCTGCACCTGACACAGCAGCTTTGTCAAATTTTCCTCCCAGAAAACTTCCCTAATAGAAAACCATTAAACCTCAGGTGCACACACAGCAGAGAGCAGTCTCAGGAGGGGAGCCTCCAGTAGAGGCTGATGTGTCAAAAAGAGGGTCAGGACTTGGGAGAGTAGCAAACAAAGGTTCAGAAGCAGTCAGGGAATGTTCCTCAAGCCCCAGATGTTTAGTGCAGCTGTGGGTGAGCTCAGTCTTCCTTCTTCTCATGAAACAACAGACCCTGTAGAGGAGGGAGAAAAGCCTAAATATTTCAGTACACTTATTGTCTGTTGTTTTTTTAAAATTCTGTCTTGTAAGTCTGGGCAGCTTAAATCTGTGACAGGCCCTTGAGCCATTGCCTCTGTACTCCACCATTCCCCGAGGACAAGAGGGATAACTGTCACAGGCTGGGCACTCAGGAGCTGACAGCAGATTGTTTGGCTCTTTGTTTGCCCCCATTCCCTGCCAACCACAAGTTTGAGGCTTGAATTTAAACATCCTGGAGAGAAAGAACAAGATCCCCAAATGACAGCTCCAGTTTGTTGCCAGGGAAGTCTTGCATCCAGGAGACACAAACAGCTCCACAAGGCCAAACATAGGGAGAAGCAATCTGACCCCATTCTCCACAGCATGGGCTTCCCAAGTATGTAGCTGCTGGATGCAGTTCTGAATGGTCTCCACCTCCTCTGTTTGTGTGACCATGTGAGGGGCTGGTGACCTGCTCTGGCTGTGTCCATGTGGGCACATTATTAGGAGGAAAAGGCCAGCAAGTTTCTCCTGCTTTCCTCAGAGGCATGGCTGTATGGCACAGACCCAGCCTGGCCCAGGAGCAATTGTGAGGGCTTCATTCTGGATGTCCTCAGGATCCTTTAAATACCACATAAAAACCCTGTTTGCCTTTGGGGGATGTGGATAGTTGAGTGTTGTCCAGCAGAATTCTGTTGATTTTCTGGTGAGCTCTAACTGTAAATATTTGAACAAAAATTATCTTGTGTTAACCTTAGAGAAATTTAATCTCTCTGTACATAGTGAAATCTGGCTTGAATCACATGTGGAAGTCAGAGTGGTAGTTTCATCCCCAGTGGATGTTCCTCCACATTGGCACAGAAACCAGTGTGCTGCCCAACATGGATGGCACCTTGCTCATCAAGAAGGGCTGAAAGGACAGCTGGAATTGCTGGGCAGCATGAAGATGAATTAGTAGAGGCCGATAAGGTCCTGAACAGGAAAGCAGGAGGGCTCCATGTTGTGTGGGGTGACTGAGATGGCTGGTAGAAGGCTCAGGGCTGTCAGGATTCTTGATAGTTCCCAAATCTGTTTCCTTGCAGGGTCTAGATTTAGCCTGTGGCATGGAACCAGTTTTGCTATCAAGCTCAAAGCTCAAGCAGATTTTCAGCTCTTTAGATAAAACTCCCTCTGTTCAGCTCATGAGCTGAACACTGATGAGCATTGTGCCCTCCTGGGGAGGACAGTGGATGTTACAGGAAGGACTCAGTGCCTGCCTTTCTTTCTTGGACACACACCTTTGTCACAGTGTAGAGGAGACAGGCAGCTCCCTGAGAACCTCCTGTCTGCCTAATTTATCCCTGGAACTCTGCTGCAGCCCGGGATAGCAGTACCAGACTAGCAGAGGGCAGAGCTCAGTCTGAGGGAAGGAAGAAGAGTACAAATTACCAAGGAGAGTCTAAGCAGATGTGTGGGTGGAGGGGGACAGCAGCAGTACCAAAGCAGAAGTGGGAAAAGTGGGAAGAACTGTCTGTCCATGGGCATGATGGCATGAGGAGAGAGCTCCCACAGCCCTGCAGACTGCTGGACTCGGAGGGCACTGGCAATGCTTCAAGCATTGATGTTCCAGCTGAGAAGCAGCTGACAGCCACCCCTGCAGCCCTCGGGTGCCTTGAAATCCCATCTTCCTTGACATTCAGTTAGATCCCTTGGGTGGAAACATCTGGAAGCTCTCGGCATTCTCTCCAAACACTGCTCAAGACACCCAGGCAGGAAGGTCTGTTCCTTTTGTACCCATCCAAAGGGAGTGAGTGCAGGGATGAGCTGTGTCTGGGATCCCATAGGGAAGGGAGATATCCTTACGTGGTCCAGCTCAGCTCCATTCTGTTTCAGGCTTTGGTTTGGCTGTAGCTGCTCCATGTGAGGGTTGGGAGCTCATGTGCAGGCAGGAGCTCCAGCAGGCTCTGGCAATTCCTATTTAGATTTGACCTTTTGCTGGATATTAAAGCCTTGCTGTGGCTCAGTAAGATGAACACTGCAGCAAACACAATTCCTCAAGATGAAATATCTCTCCAGAGGGTAATTCCAGCCTCATTTGAGGGTTGTTGGATTTTTTTTTCCTTTTCCAGCTGAATCATTTATTCCTGGTGTCAGGAAGGTGCAGAATGACTTTCCCCACTGGCTTTCAGAGCTTCATTGATTCTTCAACTCCCACTCCTGCAAATCTGCTGGAACAGCAGCCCTTTGCCTCTCCAATTCTCCCAGGAGGGGAATGGGGAAGGGAGGGTCTCAGAACTGAAGGAGCTCTTCAGGGAACCCATTCACAATCTGGGGGAGATGCCATCATATTTTAAGCTCTGTAATCCAGAGGCAGGGTATTTATCTGTAGTTTTTTTTTCCTTAAAAGCCTTCTCAGCACTCTCTGCGTGGTGAAAGGACACATTTCACTGAGGTTATACAGGGCACTGTGGACCTTTGGCCCTTCCTGCTTTGTGGTTCACTGTTGCAACTGAACTCTGCTCAGGATGGGTTTGAATCCCTTCAGCAAAGGAAGGCAGTGTGCTCCCAAAATGTGTGTAGCACACAAATCCAATCAGTGCCTGGCTGCCAGGCAGCAGTGACTGAAGCCAGGCCTCTGCCTGTCATCATCAATCCATTTGCAGCCCTGATTCCAAGTTCACACCTTGTGCTCTCTGGTGCAGTTCCCTTCTCTGCACGACTGGGAGACTGGGAGAGGCTCCTCTTCCAATTGGGGGTGGGGAGATGGGAGAATGAGAGGCAGTGGAGTGAGACCTGGAGGAAAGAGGGTGCCAGAGCCCAACCTGAGAGGGGCCATCACATCACTCTGGGGTCGCGTGTGTGGACAGGAGTGGCCTGTGGCCACCGGGCACTGTGGCGTGGAGCTGAGGGAGCCAAGTGGGTGTCAAGGGCAGGGTTCTGCTTGACCTCTCTCCAGAAGAGAAACAAATAGAGCAGGACTTGCTGCCACATGGAGCCCAGCCTTTCCTCAGGGCTGAATGGATCCCTGTGTCCAGCAAAGTTTGTCAGCCTGCGCTGGCTGCTGAGCTCAGAGCTTTGATTTAAGGAATCTGAACCAAGCCCATTAGCACTTACATGATTCCCCAGCCAAGCAGTTGTAAATGTTTCTATTTGTTCTGCACTTGGCCTGGTTCCTCCTGTTTATTATCCTAAATGTGCCCAGGACATGACCCTGCTCCCTTTCTCCAGCACTCCCTCCAATTCCATTTATTTTCCGCTGCTTCCCATGAAGCCCTGTAACATAACTACAATTCAAAGGACAGAAGGACTGAGGGGGGTGGATGTTTATGGAGGTGCTGTGCTCTCCTTGGGGTCAGGCAGTGGCACCAATGTCAGTAGGAAGCGAAGAGGATGCTGCCAGGGAGCTGGGGGCTGGAAAACGATGGTGGAAGCTCAGAGCTGGCAGACATTTAAGTCACTCTTTATTGCTGCACAGGAACAAAAAGGATCAATATTTATTAGTTGCAGAAAGCATAATTTTGCATGAAAGGCATTGATCAGCATGTCAACCCAGACAATGTCATTACGTCTTGATGATTTGGTCAGCATCCCTCTAGGAATTAGAACACTGTTCCTCTAGACAGACAGAGCTGGGGGGTGAAGGAAGGATTCAGCATGGTGCTGTGATCAGAGCAGGGCACAGCAGGAGTGTTTGGTGTCACAGGATGGGCTCAGAGGCTCTGGTCCTCAGCCTCATTGTTCTGTGTGGTCAGTTTGTCACTGAGGTCTAAGGGCCACCAAGAGAGATTCCCTATTTCAGAGTCAGGGCCTAATATTTGAGTCCTCTTACCCAGTGAATTAAGCTGCCTTCAGTAAGGTGGAGATGTGTTGGAGAGGCTCAGGTGGAAGTAGGAAGGGTGAGGGTGGTGGAAGTCGTTGCAGGTTCACAGCTGGACACAGAGCCAAAGGGAAGAGGCTTCTGGAGCTGCACTGTGGGAGATGGCTGCTGCTCACATCTCTCCTTGTTGTGGGTCCAGCAGTTCAAATCTTTTCCATCCCTGTGCTGGCCCCAGCAGAGACACAGGAGCACAGAGATGGGCCTGGAAGCAACAGGCCCTGTGGTTTTGCAGAACGCCTGAGTCAGGACTCTGGGTTCAGAATTCCCAGCAGTGCCATGGATTCGCTCAGGGCAAGCCACAGGCCAGCCACACACAGGCAATTGCAAAGCTTGGCTTCCACTTGGATACCAAAATAATCAGCTCCACAAAAACAGCCTGCTCCAGTCACTAACAGTGTCTGCTCAGAAAAACCCTGAAAAAGTCCTCATGGGAGCAAGGAATTCTTCCAGCCCCCAGCACTGTGCTGGACGTGAGCCAGGAAAACATGCCCCTGGCATGGTAAAAAGATCCTGATGGGTTCACAGGCTGGTTGTGAGTCAGTCTAGGTGTTTGTAGATAAAAGGTGTCATCGAGTGAAGATGAGTGGCTCTGTCTGGCTCTCTGAATGATGGATGAGGTGTTGTTCCATACAATCAGAAGGAACCTCTGTGTGAATCCTGAAATACAGTTTTTGAGACAGCTGTTCCTGCCTAACCTGACAGGCAGCCCTTTAGTCAGCAGGAGAGGCTGCTGAAGAGGTGGCACAATCAGGTTTAAAGTGCTTGCAACCCACCTGCATTGCAGCTGGTGCTGCAGGGATTTGTGGAGCTGGTATCCCTGGCAGAGGAAGCAGGAGGCTGAGGGACCCCTCGAGCATGGGAGCTCCAAACTGCAGCCCATGAGGGTCCAGCATCACCGTGCTGCTCCCGAGAGTCTGTAATGGTGTAGGCAAGTCAGCAAGCCTGGGTGGGGGCTGAGGGATGTGTTCCATCCAGGAGCATTGGGAAGGAATGAGTTTTCAGCCCCACTTTTGCTTTGCTCTGAAATGCCCAGAGCAGGCAGCTTTGCCTCATGAAGTCTCAGTGAGAGAACCATTAATTTTGTATTAGGACATAAAAACTGAGCTGAACAGACCAACAGAACTTCCAGCCCTGTATCACATCTCCATCAGAAGCCAAGCTGGATGCCTTAAAGGAAGACATAAAAATCCCATAATGCCCATAATTGTGCAATATGACCCTGTGAGGGGAGATTCCCCCCTGACCCCAGCTGGCAGCAGCTCCTACCCCAGAGCAGGAGAGGCAGGAGCTGCTCTGATTGTCACTGGAGCTGGAGTCCCTGCAGATGCTGTTCTTGTGCACATAAATGTCCAATCCTGTGGTGAAACTCTTTAATTCTGGTTGCTTTAGTGCTTTTTTGATATCCTGGTGAGGAGCTAATAGTCTTGGATGACCTGCTGCAGGCTGCTCTTAGGAGAGCAGAATAGGAGCTTTGCCCCTTCCTGACATCAGTCCCTGCCCTTTCTTGAATTCTGGAATTAATGTAAAAGTATGCAAGGCCGAGTCAGATGGGGCTTGGAGCAAACTGGTCCGATGAAAGGTGTCCCTACCCCTGGCAGGGGTGGAACTGGATGAGCTCTGAGGTCCCTTCCAACCCAGCCATTGTGGGATTGTGTGATTAACTCTCCCTGTTAATTGTGATTAACTCTCACCTGACCCTGCTGTGGTGGGGAGAGGCAGCACTGCCCATTGCCAGAGCTCTATGGGCTTTTGGCTCAGGTGTTGCCCTACAAGCAGCCATGTACCAAAGGTAGGTTTTTTCCCTATGGAGTATTTAGCAGATGTTCCTTAGAGGGGGATTGTGGGGCTGTCTGGATACTGGTTGATCTATGGCTGGGTGTAACCTCAACCTTTGGGTGATAGAAGCACTTTGTAGTCTGTCAGAGCCCTCTCAATCCTCTTCCTTGGACATCCCAGCCAAGCCTCTTGCTGTGAGTGCCAGGTGGAGCTGCTGGGATGCTGAGCAGGTGCTGTGTGACAAGAGGCTGGAGCTGCTGGAGACCAGGATGATGGCTCACTGTGAAGTTTGGGAGGAGAGCCTGACATGACTTCGATGAGAATTTTTTAAATTAGATTTCTGCTAATTAAGTAAAAACTTCGATTTTCACCCATGGAAAAAGACCAGCTCCCAGATAGCCACCTTTAGGATGAGATACCCATCCCAGAGACCACCTCTTCCACTGGTCTGGCATCCCCAGCCCCCCATCCCTGGGCAGAAGTTAGGTCGAGGACTACCCACGAAGGAGCAGCAAAGGTGTGTTTGCCTGCTGGCAGAACGGGAGAGGGGCATGAAGAAAGGAGAAGCAGGTCTGGGCGTGCACAAGGGGAGGAGGTGACAGCGCCTGGGATAATTGGACCATTAAATCTCACAAAGGCAGCGACACTTTCACAATGTGGCTCAGGGAAACAATCACTCTCCAGTAGCAATTGTAGCTATCTGCAACCATTTTTCTGCTGATCCAGTGCTTAATCCCATTGTTCAGACTCCAGGTTAAATTGTCCTCAACCCACGGAGCAGAGGCCAGGTATGTTTGCAGAGATATGCAGGCACAACTGAGGGCAAATTTTGTCTCAGAAATGCATTTGTAATCTCTCAAATGTCTGCTCCGGTTCCTTCTGCCTCCTCTCTGCCAGCCCTTCAACCTCCACAAATCTGCACATTGGAGGGAGCCATCCCAGTCCTCTGGTCAATCCCCCTTTTTTTCTGCCTGCTTCTCCTGAGTACAAAGAATGCCAGAACTGCCTGATACAGTCACAAAATTGGCTTCAAATCCTTCTGGTTTGCAGAACTGCTTTAACTCTTTTATTTACTGTTGGTCTGGGGAGGAGGGATTTAATCCTTTAGCTGCATTCTCAGACTCTTCAGCTGTGGGAGCCCAGAGTGCCATTTTTGCAGTAACAAAAGTGGAATTTTGCATGCAGACACAGGGCCCCAGGAGATGGGATCTGAAGAACACCCTGTTTCTGAAGGCTTTGTAGTAAAGTTGTGGCTCTGGGTGTTTTGGGGCTCTCAAGGCTGATCCTGGATAATATCTGTATAGGTTCTTAATTCACCAGCTCTAATCCATGGAGCACATCAACCCCCTTCCTCCCCCCTGGATTGATGTTTGGATGGTAAAGTGCAGGCAGGAGGTTTGGCCAAGGCTGCTCAGATCCCTGTGTGGGGTTTGTGGTGCTAGCTGTCCCTGGCCAGGGACAAAGCCCTGCTCCTGTGTCTGGTCACTGATCCTGTTCAGTTCTGGTGTGTTCAGGGAGTGACTGTGCTCACTGCTGGGGTGCTGGCACAAGTCTTGGGGCTAATGCACTCAAGGTCAGGGATTAAAACTGAAAGCAGAGAGTTTTACCCACATCTTGGGTTTTTCAGCAGAAAACCCTTTCTCAGTCTCATGTCTGGCCAGGCAGGGGATTGCATAATGCTGCAGATGTTCCAGCTGTGCTGCTGAATGCTGGGTGTTGCTTCTGTCTTGGCTTACTCTGGGCTTTGGTAGAAATATGATTTTCAGGTGTTACCTGGCACAGTCACACAGGTGACAGCAGGACAGGAGTGTGACCCTCTGCCTGGCACAGAAGGATTGGATTGGGACAGAAAGATTGTGGGACATCAGGCTCAGGGCTGGGCATGAGGTGTGGCTGGAGCTCCTTGGGGAATGTGAACTGGAAAGTTCATGACTCCCAGTAATTCATTCCCTTCCTGGGGCTGTCTGAGCTTCATTAAGATTATGCAGAGATCCTGGGGTATATTTATTTTTCTCTTTTTACCCTTTGATGCCTCCTTCCTTACTGTGGGAGACTCCTGCAGCTCGAGGTTGCCTTTCTCTGCCTGGGTTGGCCAGGGCTCCCTTGGTGAGCAGGTATTAATGGCTGGGGAGGGCAGGACCTGTGATAACTCAGCCTGGCAGCCCCAGCAGCACCGAGCTGATGGAATGGTCTTTGGAGACCCAGAGAGCTTCAGTCAGCACTTCTGCCTGAAAGAGTTGTTGTGAAAGGGTGAAGGAAAGTCACCCCAAATCCCAGGATACAGGATTCTTCCTTTGGGAGGGTGTGACTGGATTGCTACCAGCAGTGTGGTTTCATTTTAAAATTAATTTGAACAGAGAATTAAAGAAGAGAATGGATTTTCCCTCTGCTAAGGATTTATACACATCCATCTCACCCAGCCCCTCCCACCCCTTCACTGAGCCCCAGGCAGAGTTTTGAAGGCTGGTTGTGGCTCAGTTTCCTGCAGCTTGAGCAGGGACTCAGGCTCTGGTTTCCCCAAATTCAGACATGGGACTCTGTGGCCAAAGCACAGTCTGGAGCACGTTCTGTGGTCACCCAGAGTGACTGCAAAAACCTCCTCCTTTGTTCTTCCAGTGGTGCTGATATCATGGTACCATCCCGTTCCCTGCAGATGGTTTTCATCACCTTTCCATTAAGCCAAGCCAGCCTGTTAGCACAGCACATGTCCCAGGACCCAGATTTGTGAACCAGATCAGCTGTTCCTGCTGCAACACCCAATGGGTTGTTGCAAAATGCTTATTTCCTCATGCCCTGTCAGCCTGGAATTATTCCAGGACACCTTAGTGGTAGGAAGCACCTTTAGTTTGTGAGCAGGGTTGTCACTTAGCCCCTTTGCTCATATTTTCACATCCCTACACAGGGATGAGGTAACTCAGTGCCCAGGAGGGTCACCCCAGCTCCTGTCCCCTACAAACTTGGGACACCTTGTCACCACCGTGTATGTGGAGGTGCCTCCTGATGTCCACTGTCCACTCTGGGGTGTTACAGAGATCCCAGCTCCCTGTGCCACTGCCTTACATCACCTGTGGCCCCAGAGCTGGTTCCCAGCTGGAAGGGGCTGGTGTGGGGCTGGCAGGATGGGAGCCAGCCCTGGCATCTGGCTGGGCAAGGGAAACACTTCAGGCATCACACTGGCCTCGGCCCCAGTCAAATATTTCCTGTCACTGATCCTTACGAGTTTTGTGGCATCTCCAAATGAGGCACAGGGGATTACAGAGCAGCCAGCTTTCCTTTAAAGCTTGACCTTGGCATCAGGCTGGTCGCATGGCAAGGAAGAGAGATGAGTTAGCTGGCAGCCTGCCTGTGTGTGCCAAGGGGTCTTTAAAGCCTCAAAGGATGCATTAGTTTGATGTCAGAGGCTTTGTTTGTGGCATTCCCTGGCACAATCTTCCTCCCTCTGAGTGTGTGTACGTGTATTTCCTGCCTGCATCCCTGAGGCTCCCCCATCCTGTGTCCGAAGAGCTCAGCTAGGCAGCATGGACAGCTCCAGTGAGACAGATGGAGATGGAGCCAGGCCTCTGTGGGGACAGCTGCATCCCTGACAGTCCCCTCTGGTCATGCACCTGTTAGGAGCTATACTTAGCATGGGAAAATTTTCCAGAAAAGACAAAGCAGGGCAGAAGTGGGGAGGCTTTCAGAAAGGCTGAGAATTTGGCCTCATTCTCCTCAGCAGGTCTCAAAGCTCCAAAACTGCCTCTCAGTAATAGCATCCAAAAATGCCAATCAGGTGAGAGCAGGCAGTGCTCTGAGGCCTGCTGGCACTGTCTGTGGACAGCCTGAGCGAGTGATAGCTTCATAACTCCTGGGTGGGATGCCAACGAGTTCCACGTGTTTGTCCTGACAGCCCTGGTGGTCCTGAGCACTCAGGAGCTGCCATGTGGGAGCTCTGGGGGATCCTGGAGCAGCCACATGCTGGGGGTCATGGTGCAGACCCCTGTGTCCATCACAGCTCACCCAGGGCTGCTGCTGCTCCTCTCCCTGCTCCTGTCTGCCTGTGCTCCAGCCTGGCTGCCACACTCAGCCATCCATCCTCAGCCCTGGGCACTGCCAGCTGCCCATGGAGCTCAGGGTGGATGGATGGATGGATGGATGGATGGATGGATGGATGGATGGATGGATGGATGAGTAAACCTCCTGTTGGTGCTGGGCAGTGCTCTCTGTGAGGAGACAGGAAACTCTGCAGCTCTTCCTCTGATCAATGAAGAGCCCTAAGTTAGGTGCTCACAACCTCATGGCAAATTAATGTGTCTTGTCCCCCTTCTTGCAGCAGAGGCTCCTTGGGAGCCTGGCACAGGGCCAGCAGGTCCAGGTGGGTTTTAAGACCACATTTTCTGTGTGTTCTTTTCCTTTTGTAAGTGCTGAGCTGCATTTTCAGCACCCAAGTGTCCTGTTAGCACAGGAAGTGCCCAATGGCCGTCTCTGCTGTGTCACGACTACAGCCTCTCTGTTTCCCCCTCATCTTCATGTCTGGAGAGAGACTTGCCTTTCCTGGAGCTCCAGCTGGTGAGGAGTGAAACCCTATCCATGCTTGGTGACTGCAGGAAGCTTTGGATGGATGAGAATCCAGCATGGTCAGATGCCTCCGGAGCGGCGGGTGCTGCTGACAGGTGGCATCTCCTCCCTGGAAGGACAGTGTCCCTCTCCAGCTGCTCCCTGCTCTGCCTGAATCATGGCCTGTCCAGTAGCTGCTCCCCACTTAGCATTCCAGGAGTTATGGCCACCTGAGCTGGTGCTTAGTGAAGGGATTTGCTGTGCTTAGATGAAAAATGCAACAGGCACTTTAAAGTGCCCTGTAGCTAAATTGAGCTGAATTTTCCAGTCCCCGCAGCTCTCAGCTCTGCTCTTCTGCCCTCTTAGCAAGAGGCAAGGAAACTCTTAGGTTGCACTTAGGAGACAGTTAAGCATCTACTAAATGTCTTCCCTGAGTGATGATCTTGGTCAGTGCTTCCTCAGCCTAAGGAGCAAGGTCTGAGTGTGAAACCAGGAAAGGAAGAGGGAATACAGCATATCAGGTGAGCATCAGCAATGTTTCCAGTTGATAGGATAAGTCCATGCTATTCCTAACTGCCTCGCTGAGATCTTTGTGGCACTGGAACAATTTGTATTTGCAAACCTGTGCAGAAATGTGAATAGGCACATCTTACAATTTCCAGGTGCTTGAGCCCTTCTGGTACCAGTGCCAGCTATGGTGCCCCAGGATTGGTTTCTGTGCCATCAGAGGTGAGGAAATGCTCATCTCCTTCCAAATGGTAGCTTATAGTTTTTTCCTTTTAAGATAGAGAAAATCCTTGTCAGATTTCCTAATGATTCTGTGTGGTGTGAGATATTGATCATAGAGGGAATTACACCTATTTCTGCTTGGGAGTAGGAGAAACAGGAAGTCATTCCTCATCTCAGGCCTGGGCTTGGACTGAATGAACCTGGTAATCAGGGATAACTGGATAACCTGTATAGTACTTGCTAGGTGATTAACCCTTCTTCATATGCCAGGAAGGCTTTCTTGGAACTGGAGGCACTGGCCAACATAAATTGCTTCTGTCAATGTGCTTTATTGGACTACATCAAAGTAGAATCAATAGAGAGTTAAAAAAACCCTAACAGAATGGGCTTTCTAAGGCAGAGCAAGTCCTAAACAGACAGGAGTGTTGTGCAGGTCAGGTTTCACCTGGCAGCCAGGGAAGCAGAGGGGTTCTGGCTCTGTTGGGAGTGATTCATTGCACTGGAATATTTCAGGAGAGTGGAAGCATCCAGGAGTTGTTAACACACTGCTGCAAGGAGAGGGGTTCTGAGTGGGTCAGGTTTGTGCCTCCAACTTTGCTGTCACAGATTAATACTGATATCATCTCTATCAGTGTAAGTTATCTGTTGCCATTTAACCTAGATGAAAGCTTGAGTGTGGTTATTGCATTTTAAGGTTGCTGGAACTTGTTAATAATTTAGAATAATCAAGTCAAATTAATTCACTCTTAAAATCGAGCTTATTTGCATTGACTAGTCTGGGTTTTTGTGACAGATCTCTCTGCGGGCATATGTTTGTGTAAGCTTTTTGTGTGTGCTCGTGAGTGTTTGTGTGCATACGTAATTTCCTTCTCCATCTCACAACCAACAAGAGGCTGAGCTGGATTTAAATGTTGTGCAGGAAAAATGTGAAGAAGGTCCACCCCAAAGTGGAGCTGAATAGCTGAGGTATAAATCCACAGGGAAAAATGGGGTTTGTAATGGAAATGCTGCCTCGTTTTAAATTATAGCCAGGCATCTGTGAGGCTGAAATTCCTGCTGCAGCATCCAGACGGTGCTTCAAGCTGGCTGCACGTTCCCAGAAAGGAAGAACCCCCCCAGCCTACCTGCAGCCTGACCTTTGTGCTGACACTGGCGTGCAGCTTTTGTGCTGCACGGGGCGGGTGCGAGCATGCAGTGACAGATTGCTGCTGACAGGGAGAGGCTCCTCCAGCTGCATTTCTCTGCAGCCCCTGCCATATATCCAGGAGCTTGTTAGAAGAACAACAGCACCAGCCAATAGCCAGTTGGTCTAAGCCCCTGGGACAGACCGTATGGCCCACACTCTGCTTCCTAAGCTGTGAGTGTGGAGTAAACTCAGCTGCCGTGGCGCTCGCAGCCCTCGTGTTACACAGCGAAGGAACACACCCGGCCGTGCGTCTGTCTGTGGCAGAGCCTGTACCTATAAATAACAGTGTTTGTGTGTGTGTGTGCATATTTATGTGTCTGTGTATTTATTGTGGGTGAGGCTGGTTGTAGAGCAGCCCAGAAAATGGAAATCCTTTTGTGCAAATGTGCTTGCATGGAGGCAAAGAGAGCCAGGAGAGCAGGGGTGATGAATTGGCCCTGAACTGCGATGACAGTCCTTTTTTTAAATCAAAACAATTTCAGGGAAAGGGTCTCCAAAAAAAAATGTCCAGTTTCAGGAGGTAGCACAATTGAATTTGTGGTTCCTGGCTGCCTGCCTAGAGGGCCTCTTGTCACTTCTACTTTCTTCCAACAAGGCAGAAGGCAGAATTGACAGCAGCCTTCCCGCCAGGCTGTTAGGGAAGCAGGGAAGCCAGATGCTTTGCCTCCCTGCTCCCTCCCCTTCTGCGGCCCAAGAGCCAGAGAGTTAAGTTGCTTAACTCTTCCATTCTCCCTCTCCAGTGTTCCTGGTCTGGTCCAGCAGGAATCCTGAGGAACAAAATGCCTAGGAAGGGGCACAAAGGGTCCTCGCTCCCGAGGGTGGGTGTGTGTATGTGTCAAAATAAAGTACCTTTATGCTTTGTATAGAACAGGAAAATTAGACTTTTATACAGAAGGATTCTGCAGAGAGGCACATGGCGGGAATGGGCTGATATAGGAGCCTCTCCCCCAGCAAACTCAGGGCAAATAATATGATTTCAGAGCCCAAACCCAGTTCTAAACTCTCCCTCAGCCCCTGATATTTATATCACTGCATATAGGGTATACTGTAGATGAGTGCTAGAATATTCCTGTATTTTCTCCAACAAGGACAGTAGGCTTATGCCTCTCTTTTCTTTATGTAGAATTATCATCTTTAGATGTTAAGGGATGTGGAAGGCTTTGGTTGCTGTTGAATTAACATTTCTATATGCATCATTTCACTAGATAATTTGCTGACTCTAAAATTTTTGTGTAATCAAATTGGCTGGCTGTTTTAACATTTGTCCAACACCATTTTTAAGTGGTAGTTAAATGAAGTGGAGAATGAAGCCTTTTCTTTAGACTCAGGCCTGTAGCAGGGTGAGGGCCTCCAGTATGTTTTTTTGAGAGAGGACATGCTTTGTGTCAGGGGCTGTGCATTTCCAGCACTCACAACCCACAGAACCCTTTTTAGTCTGCCCAGCTGCAAAATGGGGTGACAAAGTGGTAGTGGATGGCCAGGAACTGACAACCCCTGTCTCCCCAAGTTCATCTTATTGCCAAAACCTTGGTACAGTGGTTAAGGTGAGATTCCTTCTCCTCTTCTACTAAGGACAAGAGGAAAAGGCCTCAGGCTGTGCCAGGGGAGCCTCAGACTGGACATCAGAAGGAATTTCTTCATGGAAAGGCTGCTCAGACATTGGAATGAGCTGCCCAGGGAGGTTTGGAGTCCCCATCCCTGGAGGTGTCCAAGGAATGCCTGGACATGGCACTCAGTGCTCTGGGCTGGTGACATGGTGGGTATCAGTCATAGGTGGGACTTGATTGTCTTGGAGGGCTGTTCCAGCTTCAATGACTCTGTGAAATAACTCCAAATAGGACCAAACCAGGGCCTTGAAGGGAAAATTGTGCCAGGGGAGGTTTAGGTAAAATTTCCAGGTAGTAGGAAAAATTTCTCCACAGAAAGGACAGTCGGACATTGGAACAGGAATGTGGTGGAGCCACCATCCCTGGAAGTGTTCAACAAAGATGTGCATATGGCACCTGAGGACATGGTTTAGTGGTGACGCTGGTGGTGGTGCTGGGTGGAGCGCTGGACTTGGTGATCACTGAGGTCTTTCCCAGCCTCAGTGGTTCTGTGCTTCTGTTTCTGAAGTTCACCTGCACTGACACTGCCAGGCTGTGTGCAAATGGCTCTGCAGCCTGTGGGTCATCCAGGTACCTCCAAAAGCAGGGAAATGATAAGGTTTCCTTAAAAGTCGTACAGCCCTTCTCCTCCTGTGTGCCTCTTCATGTCTCTCCATGCCCAGGAGCCGGATCTCTGTGCTTGTACATTCCTCCCTCATGCCAGCAGTCCCTGGGTCCCTGTGCCACCTTCCCCAGGCAGGGAGGATGGTGATGGAGCAGGCATTCCTCTGGGTTTGGCATGCTCAGCTCAGGCAGGAGGGAACACCAGCCTCAGGCAAACCACGAACATTTGTCACCTGCAGAAAGGCAAAAAGTGTTGCCCAGAACAGCTTTGGAAATATTTTAATTACCTCTGGTTAATCTGGCAATCAACGAAGTTGAGGTAAAGATCACAAGTGGAGACAAAGTCTAAGGGGAATTTTATGCTTGGAGTCAAATTTCAGCAATGTTTTTGAAGCGTTTCTAATTGGGATGGTTTAAGAGCCATCCCCAAACCTCCCTGAATCCAAACAGTTCTGATGTACATGGGGAGCAAATCAGTCATGCAGCTCTAGACAGCACTGAGAGCTGGAGCAACACAGGGCTTCTAAAAAACCAGCCTAACCACCGAGGTCTTTCTGTGCAGTTTTACAGTCAGAAAACTTCTTTAATGGACTGTAAATCAGCAAAGGAAATTTATTTTTTGTTTCTCCAGGCTCGAAAAATGAGCGTGCCTCTGCCTGACAGCTTTCAGAGCGAGCCAGCCCTGCCAGCCAAAGCAGATTCTCTGTGCCTGCTTCCAATCAGCACGAGCTGAAACAACTGGTGGCAGAGTGGGGTGTCTCTACAGTCCTAGCCACGAAGAGAGGTGATTATTCCTCCCTCCTAATTCCACTTCCCATACGGAAATTATCCTGTACTAGAGGCGTGCACCTTCCTCTGTTCTGTCAACGTGAGCTGCTAGGAAGATTTATTTCAGTAATAAGGTCTTAGCAGTGAAACTTAACAAAAATGAGGGGGCAAGTTTATTAATTATATATTTTACAGTTAATTAAAGATAATATTTAACAGAAGTAATTGCAGGCATCTGCATTGATGGCATAATTAATTTCCAGTGATAAACGGGTTGTGTGTCCCTTTGTTGGACTGATCAGAAACAAATCCTGCCTCATGCTAAACCTCTCTTATCTCTTAGCATTTGCAGGAGATGAAACATCCTCCTGCTTGCAGCCCAGGGAAGAGGCTGGAGCTGGGCTTCTTTCTCCACAACTGTAGAACTACGGTGAAATGAGGATTCTTTGTTCATGTGTCATTGGCTTCTCTGAGGAAAACAGCGACCAGGAGATGAGACTTGGGGTGAGTGCAGGTCCCACCACCAGTTCTGCCAGCTCCTTCAGCTGGGCCTGGTGCCCTCCATCCCATCGTGTCTCTCAGCCCCAGCTCTGGGAAGCAGGAAAGCTTTGTTCCACAGGACTCAGGTCTTTCACCCCTCAATCTGCTTCTAAGCAGTATCTTCCATTTGTGCTGAGATGCTGTGTAGGAGCACTTGTCACTCATCTCAGCTTGCATTCAGCATGTTCCCAGAACCTGGGCACGGATGTAGATGAGCTGTCCATGTGGGAGCTTGCTGGGCTCTCAGCACCTTCCCCTTTGGGATCTGACACGAAGGGTGCCTCCCATGTGCCCTGAGGTCTGTGCAGTGGGCAAGTTTATTCTGCACTGTCAATGGCAATGTTCCTGTTCTCCTAGCATCTTTCAGACAGGTTGGTAGGTTCTACCTTGTGCAGGTGTCCATCTCCCATTATCTTCCTCCTACCTGAGGTACACACACAGCCTGTGACACACAGCTGAATGATTTTTATTCCCTCCACTTGAGGGAAGTAGCTTACAATGTTATAAACTGGTCGTCTGTGATTGACTCATTCCACCTATTTCTGAAACACAGTCAATAAGGTAAGAGAAGATTTAGAAAAGTTAACAGTGTTCAGATCTGTTTAGGAGAGGAAGGGAGCCCAAAAGTTGGATAAAATACTGTAAAGAGCCAAGCCCAGCACAGCTGCTCAACACAGAGCCATCCTGTGAGAGTGATACTCCTTCCTGCTTCCTTTTCCATTTGTTATAGAAACTGTTGGTGCAGGTGGTGGGGCAAAGGAGCTGCTCTAGGAGCTTTGCACACCTCCAGGCAAGGTCCTTCCCATGGAGGAGGTGATGGGAGCTGGTCAAGGAGATACTTTTCCAAAGGCATGCCACAGGGATCAGGGCTTCCAGCCTTTTTATTGTCTTCATTAATCAGGTAAAAGATGGAGTAAGCAGTATGTGAATGACATGGAGGGTGAAAGGAAGAGAAAGCCATGCCAAGGGCCAGAAGAGGTCCCAGGTTCCAGCCGGCCAAACTGAGCAGGGCTGGGCTCAGGAGAACTGGGGCTGAGCCTGGGCAGCCTGAGCAACAGGCTGGGTTTGCGAGGGCAGCTTTGAGCTGAGTGTTGGCTGCTCTGCTCTAAACCCCAGGTTTTCTGCAGGCCCATCTTGTAAATATTTAAAATGCAAAGTAGCGTGCCCAGCAAGTCCGTGTGGGGATTTGCAGGCAGGGAGGGGAGCAGAGTGTGTGTGAGCTGCTTGTCTCCCTCTCACGTGTCTGCACCCGTATGTGCCTTCTCCCAGTGCCTTCTAGAGAGATTTTAATCCAGAGAGCTCTGACAGCCTTTCAGGCATCAATCACCCAGCGCCGCAGCACCCCTGCAAGGTCAGGCAGTGTTATCAGCCTCCCCTCAGAGCAGCGTTTTGTGCCTCAGCAAGAGGGATGGGCAGAGGGAGAGCAGCTCCTGAGTGTGTGTGAGATTTCCTGCAATGAGAGCTTTCCAGATTCCTAGAGCCAGGGATGGGATCCAGGTCTCCTGGAGCCCTGCTCCCTGCCCTGACCACTGGAAACACTTCCTCCCCACAGAAACCTCACCGTGAAACCACCCACCGGAGCAGGGCTTTGTAGTTTGGCAGGCAGAGCACAGGCTCTGCTCTACCCAATCCGCGGGCACATTTTTGGGGTTGTGTGTTTACTGAAATCTTGGCTTTGCTGGTCTGCAGAGAATAAAAGTTGATTGTTGAGCAGCCAGGGCTCGGCGTCTCCCTGCCTGTACGTGTAAATTCCCTGCATGGCCAAGCCAGGCCAGGGGGGATGTTTGTGGGGCTGCAGCCTGCTCGTGTGAGGAGCCTTGTCTCTGCTCTGTGCTAAACACGTCTTTGGTTACCTGCTCTCACTGGAGCTTTTCTGGCTTCTCCAATCCTTTCCTTAGCTGCTCTGGCTGCAGGGCCTTGTGATAGCTGGCTGGATTTATCTATTTAATAATAAAACTTAAAGAGTGAGTTGTTTTCCAGGCAGTGGCTGTCTCTATGGAGCCAGGTCATGATGGGGTTACTGTGGAGGGAAGCAGGGCTGCTTGGGGAGCTTAAAATCTGCCATTCCCACTATTCCTTCTGCTCCTCAGCCTTCTCCAGTTACTCCTTCCTCCTGCACTGGCAGGAAAGTTTATGGTGCTGTGCAGGCTGTCCAGATCTTGCAACGTCCATCTCTCTTAGGATGTGGCAGGGATAGTCCAAGAGGGAGTTCAAAACCCAAGGCTACAAACAGGACAATAGGACAGTAAAGAGAAGACAGTGGAACACAAAGAGTGGGCCTTCCTTTGGTTATTTCTCCTGTGCAGTTCCCTACAGTTCTCACAGCATGTGTCTCCTGTCTCTCACTTCTTCTATAAGGGATGATGACATCCTCCCCATAGGGCTTAGCAGTGCTTTATTCTCATGGCTGGAAAGGAACTGTGCTCTTGTGGAGGATGGATTAGTCAGGGGTTTAAAACAAAAATCAGAGGTTTGTGCTGTGGATCCCAACCTGAGGCATCTGCTGGTCCTAATCTGAAGGGCTCCCCCACCCCCAGCTGCACACACGGTACCCCCAGGTCAAATGGGCCACTGTGCTGCTTTAGGAGACTTGATTTTCTTCATCTCCATGAAATCCTGCCTGAAGCACTGCTTTGGGCAGTGGTCAGTCAAATCACTCCCACTCCATCACCAGTGCTTCCCTTCCCTTGGGATTTACAGCTGGATGAGGAAACCCACCTCCATCACTGTCTGTCCTGGGCTGGGCAGTGTTCAGGTGCATCTTAAAGACTCCACGTTCCAAGAGGCATGAATCTGTCACAGCACAGCTCAGTGCCTCAGAAGGGAGGGGGGAGAGGGGTGTTGTTCCCTGAGGGTTTGGCTTCAGGAATAAATCTGTACCTCCACACTCTGCCCATAAAACTGATAACACTGAGATTGCTTTACACATCAGCAGCAGAATGGAGACAGCAGAGGCAATCAGGACCCAAAATAATTATGTTTATCATCTATAATCATCACACAGAGTCTAACAGCACATTAGCACTTCCAGCAGGCAGTTTTCAGGAGCAGGGAATGCAGGCAGTGTTTTGGAGGATGCACTGATTATTTTAAAGGACATCAGCCACAATTGAACATGCCATGGGGAATTCTCTGAGCTGCCAGCACACTCTTTTATTGCATGTGTGGGAAACAGGAGCAGGGCCAGTGCTGAACCATCTCTGTAAAGTGTTACTGGGTGCAGTTTCCAGAATCAGGCTGTGGAAATAACAACTCAGCCTCTTTCTGATTGTTCCCAGGGATCTGGAAGGTGTAATCTGGAAGAGCCTATAGTTGTTTGAACCCCTTTCCGTGGAAGGGATTATTCCAAGGGAAGTCTCTCATGTTTCCTGTTGTGATGCTGCCTCTGCTCCTCTCTATTTTCCTGCCAGTTCTGGAATACACACAGACTTCAGAGCTGAGTTCCCTGGTGGAAAACTACCCTCCCTTGTGCTACTGCACAGTCCTGAGGGTGTGAGGCTACAAATGTCCAAGCAAATCCAGGTGATGTCGGTTCAAAACAGGTCCCTGAAAACACCTGCAAGCAGAAAAACCCAACATCCTTCAACTCATGTCCTGCAGCATGGTCCTCTCTCATTGTGCTACACTGTTAGGAGGGCAAGCTTTGCAGCAAGGAAGAAGAGGTCAGAGAAAGTCCTGCTCAGGATGAATGCAGTCAGTCACTGCATTGATGGAAGGGCTTAGTAACAGTCGGCTTGGAAGGAAAGGCCTTGGAGCCAGATTTGTATGTGGAATCTTATCAAAAGCCCACAACGCCTTATCTCTTCAGCAGAACATCTGAGATGCTGCACATTTATTTGCTGTGATATTCCAGGTTATAAAGTGGCTTTATAAGCCCTTGTTTTCCAGGATGATCCCCAGGTGAAGGTGTAAAATCCATTCTTACAGGATGCTAGTCCTGAGGTGTGTCAGGGTGTAAGGGAGGGGCAGTTCCCATCCTGAGTCTGTCAGTGGGAACTGGTGTTTCTTCTGCAGACAGCACTCCACTGCCAAGAAGTGCTTTAGCAAGGCTCTTAGGCTTTCAAACCTGGAAGGGTTTTTGGAGCCAAACATTGGTCTAAGTGCCTTTTTACTGAAATTCAAATGCAAACCAGCCAGACTTTCACTCCAGCATTTCAGCTTTCCTGCAGATTGTTTTTCCAGGGGCACCCTCTGGCTTATCCGCAAGACTGTGGGAATGCTGTCAAGACAGGAGACATTTTCCTGTGTGTAAAAGGCCCCCAGCTCAGGGACTGGGCCAGAAGGTCCTCTGCTGTGGGTATCTCATGCCAGGGAGCCAAGGAGGAGAGCTGAGCTCTAGGGAGTGCTCTGGGGCTGACTGGAACAGCCTTGCTGTTCTCTGTGCAACTGAGACTTGTTTGTGGTGTCAGGGATGTGTAGTTCCACAGCCAGTGGATAATGGGGTGAAAGGACACTCAGGGAGTCTCCAGAGCCAGCTGGAGCCAGTGAAGTCCAGTTGGTCTGGCCACCATCCAGTCAGCTTTTGTGTGTCTTCAAGGACAGGGATTGTTCTGCCTCTCTGGGTTGCTGTCCTGGATAATTGGGTTTTCCTGAGCACAGTGCTCAGTACTGAGTGTGAAATCTTTTCCAAAATCTTGGCCCTTTTCTATGCTAGCAGAGGTTCTGCTTTCAAAGCAGGTTTATCAGTGACTTAACATCCACCAGGCTTCCCCTGTGCTCCTAGAGCTCCTCCAGCCTCTTTATGGACTTTTCCAAGTGCAGAATGGACAATGCCAGCTCCCATCCAGTGTGTATCCAGCGTGGTTTAGAAAGGCACTTTATAACTTGGAACATCACAGTAAATAAATGTGCAGCATCTCGGATGTTTTGCTGAGGAGATGAAGTGTTGCAGGCTTTTGAAGGGATTCCAGCTAATTCCACACACAAATCTGGCTCCAAGACCTTTCCTTCCCTGCAGGCCAGAGAGGACTTGGGCCCAGCCCAGCCCATTGCATGCCCTGGCCCAGCTCAACCAGTCTAAGAAGAGAGTGGGACCAGTACAGTGAGGGGCCTGAATGTCCCTCCCATGGTCCTTTGGAAAGGAATGGATCAGAAGAGGAAGATACTGAACCAGTGATGGATGCAGCTGGGGAAGCTCCTCTGGTAGATCCTCAGCACGAGAGCTGCAAAACCAAGCTTTGTGGTGTGGAATTGCACCAGGGAAAAGGAGGAGGCTTGTCCTGGAGAGCTCCTGCCTGGTGGAGGTGAGCAGAGGAGCAGTGAAGGAATCCTTACTGTGATCCCGGTGCTGTGCTGGCAAACTTGCTGTAGAGTCACAGCAAAAGGAGGTTTTGGAGACAAGTAAAAAGGTTTCTGGGTGTTTTTCCCTGCTAGAAGCATGAATAAAGAAAAGCACGGCAGTGCTTCATTGGAAATCTGGTGGGTGGCCTGGTGCTATGAGCTGATAGAAGGTGGGGGCTCATTCCTTCATAATGAATGAAAGATGACAGATGGGGAGAGGCAAGGAAAGGCCTTCAGCACTGGTATAATTAACTTACTCCTGAGAACACTGGGATGAGCTTTTTTCCTAATAAGATAGAGAAAAGAGAGGATGTTTGACGGAGAGTAAGGAGATAATGGGAATTGTAGAGGTGAATGTGGTTGTCCCTCTGTTCCTGAGACACTTGAAGCAAAGCCTCCGTGCCAGCTTCAGGAGCAGATGCAGAGGATGGATTCCCTGGTCTGGGGTGGGAGGGGTGGGCTGCACCTCCTGGGGGGCTTCTCCAAGCTTAATCCACAGCCCTGAGCCCTTGGCCTGGGGGAGGAGGTGAGGAGCCAAGCCCCCTTCACAGCAATAATGACTTCACACCCTGACTTTTTCCCCACAAGCCTTTTCTCTTGCTCACTAACGAGTCTGAGCCTACTTCATTGTGCCTCAGTAATTGTGCTTTTAATTATGCTGTGTGTCTACCACCATCTGTTGTGCTCTTTTCAGAATCTGTTTCAGTTCTGCTATCCCCTTTTGAGATGAAGGGACCACAAGTGCCCGCAGTACCCAAGGTGTGGATGAATCATAGATTTTTCTGTTCTGTTCTTTGCTTTCCAAATGATTCATTCCACTTGATCTGTTTCTCGATGGTTGCCGAGCCTTGCACTGACATTTTCATGGAACTGACAGCTTTATGTGGAAAAATGAGGGCCGACCGAGAGGAGTGAAAAAGGTATCTGTTGGAAAGAAAAATCTTGATCTTTTCAAGATGAGTTTATTTGGACAAGAGAGAAAGGAGAGGTTACAGTAGCTCCCAGTGTGGATGTCACCAGGGAGAGGCCAGTGTGAAGTCGCTGGTGTTGGGACAATGCTGTGACCTGGGGATAGATGGATAAGAGCAGCATGGCACACATCCCCCCAAAGCAGGGCTGCAAGGGACAGGGACATCAAGCCAGGAGAGGGAGCTGGAAAGGCTCCAGCTGCAATAAAGGAGATGAAGAGAAGCAAAACAAGGTTAATGAGCCAGAGAGCTTGGTAGGAAGGGAGGACAACTACAAGTTTGGGCAGAGGATGGCTCCTTTCTCCTGGTGTGCCGGGCTGTTCTGGCCTGTCCCACTGTGCTGTCTGGCTCTGAGCACCTTGTTCTAAACAGGGTGACCTTTCTTGCTGTACTCTTTGCCCTCTAGAGCTCTGTCACTGGTTGGGCCCACAAACAGCCCTGACACCCAAGAGTGTGTCTTTGTCTCACTGCTGTGCATGTTCTGTGCATCTGCAGGATGCTGCAGCTGGCTCTGGTTTGGATCTCTGGATGGGATGTGGCAGAGTGGGTATCATCCATGGTGACAGATCCTCAGTACCCTTAGAAAAGTCTTATTCCATGCCAAGCCAGACAGATCATCCCTTGACCTCTGGCAGCTGCTCTTCATCTTGTCTTCTGAGCAGCTCTTAAAAATATTTTGGGCTGCCCTGATGTTATTTCCTGATGGTCTTTCTGCCCTTGCTCTTTCCCCTGGGCCTGACACCTTGGTGCTTCAATGTCACCCATGGTCATGGGAGAGGAAAAGAACCACCTGAGCTTTGGTTTGCTGTCCCTGTTCCAGCTCCTGGACACTTTTCACCTCCAGCTTCCTACTGTGGGAAAGGATTGTGGTGTCCTTCTGCCCTTGCTGGTTTCTTATGCAGGGAGGATGGAGAGCATAAATAGTTCACAAATTAGCTCAGGGGCTCTCTCTGTGTCATTCCTACATTCCACAGGCAGGTTCCTTTCCTGTCTCCTCCTGTACATGCAGGGTGAGGAGCCAAGCATCAGTCATGGGACAGGGCTGTAAATGAGGTTCCTTCCAAAATCAGTTCCATTTAGCTCAAAGCCACAATGGGAAATCCACTGCGTTTCCATTAAATCTGCTTTGTGTCAATCCATGGAGCTGGGCTTGGGCGAGAGGTGCTGGGATCCCAACAGGCCACTAATTAATTACCTACCCCACACTCTTTATTGGCACGGCAGGGCCCTTCCGATGGTTAATTAGGGTGGGAGCCAAGGAGAGGCTCCGTCTCGGTGGTGATCCACGTTCCCTCTGGCTTCCTTCCTTGCAGACATGTCCTGGCACTGTGAGGGAAGCCAAGGCTGAACATATGGCTCATTGTGGAGCTCTGACCTTCCCGGAGTGGGGCAGAGCCAAGTGGCTGGAATTCCCTTCAAGTGCCACTCAAAACCTACCTGATGCTGTGGAAATCTCTGTGACATTTCAGTTGTTATTTCCTCATGTCCTTCCTTCCTGTGCACCATGGACAGCTGAGAGACTTGGGATGGTGCAGCAGGAGACCACCTGTGATTTCCTTATGGGCTCTGTGCTCAGAGGTGATGAACAGCAGCACAGCTCCACGGGTGTCCCTGCATGGCTCTGGGAATCCCAGGGCAAGACCATGGCTTGGGATACCTGAGGCAAGCCCCACGCAGCTCTGTTGGGATCTGCCCTGTCCTCAAACACATTTAGGGTGAGTCATGGTAGTTCAGAAACTGTCCGGCTGTTCTGGGAGTGAAATCCATGGCTGGCTGGCCTGAGAGAGACCTTGGATAAGTGAAATGGAAATGCTCACAGTGGCTTGCCAAGATCTGAGTGGGAAAAACCTTCCTTGGAAGAGGGTTTCCCATCTCATCCCAAGGAGTCCCAGCTGTTGAGTATGTTTCGTTGTCATGGCCTCGTGTCTGGGATTTGCTTTCCCCAAGACCTTGAAACCCATTCCCCTCCCCAGCTCCTTGAGGACCTTGATGCAGCCTGTCTCCACAAATGCAGCTGTTTGCTCCTTCTCTGGAATCAGAGAATATTTCTACTTTCTTTCCTTGTGCTCTGCAGTGACCTAATTATTTAACTTTGCATTGCAGTCTCTTCCTACAGCACTTGCCAAATAGCTCATCAGAGCCTCCCATCCCCAGCACTGGGGGAGCTGGATTATTAATCTCTCTCTCCTCAAGGTTACAGGAGATGTTTCCTCCTCTCATGGACAACTCTTCCAGACAAATCTGTGGCCTTTCCACTTGCAGGCAGCTGGGAGAGTGTTGGAGTCATGTTCGTTGTTAACATAAGGTTCCTCCAGGCTGGAATATCACACACTTAATTCTTGGCATAACTTGGTCTGTTTGGTCTTGGGGTGACTGGAGGAGTGTCTGGTCTCCCTCCTTTCTTGATAAAAGAAAGTTCATAATTAGCCATATTCCTCTTGTTTTAGGGAGATTGGTGCCAAAAATCTCTCACGTCTGGCTGTTATTTCCCAAACTTGTGATGTTCAGGAGCTGTGGCAGTGCATGGAGCAGGGGGAATGTGAGAGGTTGTTCAAGCCCATGTCCTGCACTGGGATTTCACATGTGGGTGCCTGTGCTGTGTGCAGGAACAGCTGCTCAGGGTTGACCCTGCCCAGAGTGCTGCTCCACAGGGATGCAGCATCTGGGAAGGAGTGTTCAGCCAGCCCCCAGCACTGCCTCCCTTCTCTGGGGGGGTTCTATGGGGACTACATGGTGCAGACCTGCCCATGGGATCAGGATCAGCAATGGGTCTAAAGCCACTGAAGCTTCTTGGGTACCCAGTGACCCGACTCCAGGAGATCATTTGGAGTAATGTCAAAGGACAGGGAAGTAGGAAGAGAGCAGGAGACATTGGGAGGCTGTTGGAAGTTGCTATCAAAGTCAAGGGAGCCGGATCTGACTGGTGCTGGATCCAGGATATGAGTAGGGCAGAAGCAAGTGAGGTGGTTTAGAGTCACCCCATCCCTTGCTTATATGAGCAGCTGTGCCACTGCCACTCTCCCCCAGCACCACCATCCCAGGACCTGTCCCCTCCCCAGGGGCTCCTGCACTCTGCAGTGCTTGGGCTGGAGAGCAGCACCCAGCTGTCCCCATCCCACCCTGCACCTGTGGACTGCCCCTATCCATCATCCTGAGGCTGCTGGTACCCAGCATGTGCCTCTGCTCCTGGGCAGCAGCTGCCAAACCCATTTGCTCAGCAGGTGTGTTCCTGCATTCACTGAGAGAATAAGCTTTTTGGAAGAAAGGAGGGAGAGAACAGAGGAAAAGCTGAGGGAGGGCAGGAGGAAATAAAAGGAAGTAGAAAAGAGAGGGGAAAAGCAGCAAATGACTGGAAAAATTAGAGATGGAGTGTGGAAAGGAGTGCATATCCCCTGTTGCTTTGAGCACTCAGCAGATCCTGTGGTGTGTCTGCTTTATTACTGACAGAGTTCTCCCTTCTGTCGGCTTGTTTCCTAATTGCTGGTCTTGTAAACTGCTTGATTTATGGCTCTGTTCATCAGTTCTGGCCCTCGGGTATAACATGCTTTTCCTTCCAGGCTGGGAAGTGAATAACGAATTAACAGCCTGCCTTAGGTTCAATGAGAAGCTGAGCATTCAGGGATCTTTATTGGGCTGCACGTGCCAAATAGAAGTGCTTAATTTTTACTTCTCATTCACGGAGGGTGTTCAGAGAGTCCTTCCCCAGGGCAACAGCGGCGTTGTGGCTGTGTGGTGCCTTTGAAGTGTCCCACAAGAGAAGCCACCAAGGAATGGTTTCGCTGTTGGTTTGCACAGAGAGCTCAATCTGCTTCCTCGCAGCTTGCTCTGAAGCTGGCATTGTGTGCCATGTACGTCTGTCTCACACAAACTTCCCTTCAGAACAGCCCAGGGATGAAGATGAAGAGGAAGTCAAAGAACAAACGGCCCTGCTGAGCTGGAGCTGTGCCTTATGCTCTGCCAGCAGCCAGCCGTGGCTGTCAACCCTGAGAAGGGGTTTGTCCTAAACCCTGGAGTGCACTACAGTCAGTGAAGTTGAAGTCTTCTCCCAAATATCTCTGCTCCTACAGCCCTCCGTGGCAGTCTGGTGCCTTCCACACGGCTGTGATCCTCGTGGCTCCATGGTCACACCACCATGCACCACGTTTATGGAGCAGCCAGGCCTTGGAATGATAAGCCCAGGGTGGGAGGCTCCTTGGGTTCAGGGCCTGGCTGTTCTCCTTGCCCAGTTCCCAGGACTGTGGTCAGGAAGTCCCATCATGTGCCCCCAGCAGCTCTGCACTACCCAGACATGCTGTGGGGGACATATGAGTAGGAAATGCCTGTAAACAACACCTTTGTGGAGGAAGAAAACTCTTGTAAAGAACAGAGAACTGCTGTAGCACTGCAGTGAGCACAATGCTCCACAAGTGCGAGCTCAGGGAGTGCAGATCTCCAGCAGATAAAGTTTAAGCTGACAGGTCCCCTCAGGACTTGGCAGCTCTGTTCTCCTGCCCTCAACAGCCTCTCAGGGTGCTGCTGCTGTCTCTGAGCTGCTTCATGGCTGTGGCAGGTGAATCTGATGTGCCTGGAAGGGTGAGCTCAGGAAAATGTCTCTGGGATTCACCTCAGCATCATGCAGCTGCGAGTGAGGGACAGAGCCTGCAAAGTCACGTGTAGCATTAATGTAAGGCTGCAGCACCTCAGGGGCTGTAAAAATTCTGTTAGAGGGAGAGTTTTAACACACCTGCTTGTCACACCTGCTTTAACACACCAGCCCTCAATTGTCTGTGGGAGCTCAGCTGGATGGAGTGCTCTCTTCCAAGAATCCTACACCAGGGAGAGCTGCTGGTATCTGGTTTTGCTCTTGGGGCACACAGAATAATAAATAAATTGCAAGGTATGGTGTTTCTTTCCTCATGGCATCAGCAGGACACGTTTAGATTGTCCTGGCCATCCTGTGAGCTCTGCTCTTGCTCTGCCTTCCACTGATGGGTCTGCAGGTGCAGACACCTGGGGAGCGTCTGAGGAGCAGGGAACAGTGCCTTGGAGCACCATGAGCATCTGGTATTATAATCATTGCCTTCTCACAAGGCTCAAGAACCTGTCCAACCCCTGGGAAAAGCTGAGCCCACATGTCCTTATGCCATATCCCACAGGACTCCTCTGTTTTTATTTAAAATCCATGATTTCTCACTCAGCTGCCTCCTTCTAGCAATCCCAGCAGGCTGTAACAGCAGGATCTTGGAGTGCAGAGCAGGAGAGGACACAGCAGTGTTCTTCGTGGGACACGAGCACCCACCTCCCATGGCTGTAGTCATGTGGTTCCTTGTGCCATGGAGTCCAGGATCCAGGAGCATGAGGACAGAAGATCAGAAGAGCTCTTGCTTGCATTTCACACATGCTATCACAAGAATATTTACTACTAGTCACTGACCTAGTCTGAATATGTCCCCAAAGTCCAGGTGTTATCACTTCCTGATAAAAAATCCTGAACTGCGTTTGGTTCAGCATGTGAGTGTGCTCACACCCTGCCGAATCTGTGCCACACTTCCTAAATTGTACAGCAGGCAGGAGCAGGAACAGGAAAAGAAGGAGGCCCAAGGTCTGCCTGATCAGGCTGCCGAGGCTGAAGGAGCAATACTCCCGGATCCATGCTGAGGGTGGGCAGAGGAGGTGCCTGCACCCTTCCCATTCTTCCTTGCACAGGCTGGAGTAGTTTCTAAGCTTGAGTCCAAGCCCCCTCCTCTCTGGGTGCTGCTGTGACAGCACAGCACAGGCAGCCTCTCCTCCAGCCTGTTCCTCCTGCTCACACTGCACAAGAGGCTGGGAATGGAATCAGAGGGAGATGCTTCTCTTTATACTCGATATTCACATGGTGAGATCCTCCCTCCTCACCTCTGACCTCTTCCTGTCTGGCTGCCAGTGTGGTTCTGAGCAGCGCAGTGTTTAATCACCTTCTGGACGATTGAGCAGGAGCTGTTCCCAAGCTCTCCCTCCCCTGCCCGTGAGCAGGAATTACCTCGGGCTGGCTGTGCAATGTGTCCATCAGCGAGCATAGCTCCCGTTGCCTGGATGCAGGTTAAAAAAAAGCCTGCTGGTAGGAAGGGGATATCTTAGAGCTGAAGGTGTGAGAGATGAGCGTCCGTTCTGTCCCCAGAAAGGGATTTTTTGAAGTTCATGTATTTTAGCAAAAGGTTCCGGCCCCTGTGCTGTCAGGGCTGCTCCTGCAGCTCGGGGAAGTGGCTCTGGTCGTGTGTCTGTTCTGTGCAGGGCAGTGTCACACAGGGCTGGGGAAGGGCCCTGCTGGCAGCGCTCCTCTTGTGCCGAGTCCGGCGGTGTCGGGATCCGACCCCTGGCAGGAGCTGGCTCTGCTGTGCCTGCCCTGGCTCACCCCGGCAGCCCCGGACACTCCCCCCAGCAGGCACTCGTGGCCATCCAGCCCACTGGAGCTGCAGAAAGGGTGGAGTGGGGGGGGTTCAGGGGGGAGCCCTGGATTTGATGATCAGGAATAATGTTGATTATCAGGTCAGGAGCACAACCAGGACTGTGCCCTTGGCAGAAGAAGCCAGCTTGGTGAGGAGGGTCTTCCTGGCTGAGTGCTCTAAGAAATGTTTGGTGTTGGAGCTGCGGGGCTCATCTCACCACGCATGTATCCTCCTGCACAGAGGGCAGACTGCACACATTTTGATGGCTCTCACCCACCAAAGACCCTGGATGCTTTTCCCCAGTTCTGAGCTGCATGGTGACTGCATTCAGCCTTGAGAGCTCTTTGGCTGAGGGAATAGGGTATGGGAAAAGACAGGTCATGTTGGCTGAGCCAGATTAGGGAGCAGTGAGAGGCCACCCCGGCTGGCAGATGGCACAAGGGTGGTCCTCAGGAGTGGGCAGTGACAAAGCTGGCACAGCTGCAGCTGAGTTCTGATTTTCCTGCTCGTGTACCCACAGTGTGCTCTTCCCTTGGCAGCACTTGGAGCCTCCTTCTTTTTTCCCTACCCAAAGGATTGCTTGTGAGCTAGAGGAGGAATCTGGTGGCAGGCCCCACAAACGTTTGGGTGCTTTCCAGATCTCTCCCACTCTCTGTAGCAGCTCTCAACTTGCTTGAAGTCAAGGACACAGATTAACTCTCAGTTTGCCTTTCTTTCCCCCACACCACCCATCAGCTTCAGCTCTGCACCCAGACAGGGATGAGCTTTATCAGGATACCTGCCAGGTGACAGGAGACTTCTGATTCATCCATTCTGAGTTCCCTGGAGCCAAGCTGGGGATGCTGCACTGCTGAGTTTGCTCTGGACATCACCCCTCCAGGTCCTTGGATAGCAACACACTATCATAAAATCATCCAGGTTGAAAAAGGGCTTTAAAATAATCAATCCAACTTCTGAGCATAGAGAAGGGCTCACAAGAGAGAGCTGTTTAGACTGGTAAGGTGTGGCTGACCCTCAGCTCAGACAGGCTTCTCCTTTTAGATCCAAGACTTGGTTCCTAAATCCAAACAACCCAGCTTTGGTTATGTGCCCTGCTTGGAAGCAAAGGCAAAAGTTGTACTCCGAGCTCCTGGGCTGGCCAGAGCCGTGCTGGCCCCGGGGCTGGCTGGGGCCATATCTCCTCTCCTTCCTGACAAGGCTGGGCTGCGGGGGGACAGGGCAGGGGGTGGTCTCCGATGATCCCCTCTCCACAAGGCAGAGCCCCTTTCCCACTGGCATTGCTCCTGCGGGGATGAAAAGTCCTGGCAAGGCAGGAGCAGGGAAAGGGAGGTGACTTTCCTCTCTGGTTGCTTTGTTTGATGTTTAGGGATCGGGTGGAAGAAAGACTTTGCCGACTCCATTAAGGAAGCCATTGTTTAGTTGAGGACTTATTTGTTCTTTGGGAAGAGGATCGCGTTTGCCTGGGGGTGGGGGAAGACACGCGACATTGTGCAATTTTAGTTCTTTTTAATTAGGTGTTGTTTCTTTACCTTGGCCTGGTTTAGCCAGAGAAGAAGATTCTGAAAGGAGGATTAAAAAAAAAAACCAGAGAGAGGAAACAGGAACACAAAACAAATCTCAGATGTGGGGCTGGGATTTGCAATCCCTGTTTCCAGCTGGTCCCTGCTATGCATACACTTAGCAAGAGAAGCTTTTACCACAGAGGCTGAGGGTGTGCCTCCTTGCTTTCCCAATATTCCTGGCCTCTCTATCCACTTTAGGGATGAAGGAGGGAAGCCTGTGTATCTCTGTGCTGGGATTCAGGGCCATATGGAGATGAGCTGAATGTACAATAGCCTGTTTCCCAGGAGAAGGGGTCTGCACCAGCAGCCGTTTGGCCCAGATGTCTGGGAGGGCTGTACCTCTCCCCCTTTTATGAGAGCACCTGGTCATCTTCTTTCAGTCCTTCTGTCCTTGAGGCTGAGTGGAAAGATCTGGGGATCAGGCTGCTGGGCAGAGGGATGTGTCATGGCACCAGCTTTGATGGTGTTGAGGTACGTGTTTGTTCTGCTTTCGTGAGAATGAGGCATCAAACGGCACAGAGGATCTCGCCCTCCCCTCCCGTCACATCCACCGTCGTTTCTCTCCATTTTCCTCTCTCACGCTCCACGGGGAGAGGGCAGGGGGAGGATCCCCGTCTGTCCCCCTCCCGTGTCGCCAGGCCGCAGCTGCTCGAGGCTTTGAGCGCGGCCGCGCCTCGGCACCACGTCCTGCCCCGGCTGGGAGGCGTGACAGCCGGGGAGCAGGGACGGGCAGCTGGCCCCGGCAAGCCGCAGGCCGGGGGAGGGTTTGTTTTTGTGCAGGCCATAAGGAAAGGCGCCCTCGTGGCACAAAGAGAGTTAAAAACGCCTCGGTGAAAGCCCTGCGGCTGCCCGCAGCCCGGCAGCCTCCGTTTGCAGGCTGGTGCTTTGCCGGCAGCCGGCTGCCCCCGCCGCAGAGCTGGGCGCCTTCTGTCCCCTCCATTCTTCCCAGGGCACCTCCCCGCTGTGCGGGGCTGAGCCAGCTCAGGGTCACTCCCACTTCAGGCCCTGGTTCCCCTTTCCAGCTCCTTAAACAACAGAGGTGTTGAGGGAATTTATACCTCTGCCTGGTAACAAGGCAGATCAGCGAGACGCTGTCACGGTTTTGTGAGGGCTCCATAGATTTTTATTGCTTTTCAGTCCTTGGGTTCCCAACCTTCCTTTGGCTTGTAAATTGCCCACAAAATGCAGACACAGCTCCTATTCTGTGAGTCTCTTTGATGATTTTATTTATATCTCTGGCTTTGTCTTGTCTTTTATTACAGGGAGACTGCAATTAATTATTATCCCATCAGCTTCTATTTAGGCTGACAGTACAATGCAGTGCACAGTGTCCAACCTTGCCCTGCCCCTGTGTGCACGAGCAGGACACTGTTCTGGGGAGGAACAAAGGCCTGGCAGCTTCAGAAAGGGACGTGCTGCTAAAGGGCAGCTGAGAGGCTTCAATAGCACCAGCAGGGTACAGCTGTGACAGAGCTAAAGTGACAGACATCCCAATTCAGTTGTGATGCTCCCAACTTTATCTGCTCATCCACAGCGTATTTTAGGCTTTTGCTCTTTGGGCATGTTTGAGCAGAGACAAGGCTCCCGTGTCTTTTTTCCCATGTGTCTGATTGACCAGATCTTTTATTCATAAAATAGAAATCGCACCTGAAAAATCTGTAAACCAGACCCTACCTCAGTGGGGAGACAAGAGGTGCACACACCAACAGAAGTGAGCAGCAGGTTGGAGCAATCATAGTTCCAGGAGCAGACAGAGGGAACTGGGCATGTTTGGGCAGGAGAGCACCTGGTGATGATGCTCTGGCAAAGAGGGAGGGATGGTCTGTGCTGGGAGGGCAAGAATGGGACTTAACAACAAGGGATATTCAACATAGGTGCTGGGAAAGTGGTAAGAATAGTAACGGTGTGATCAGATCTCCTGGGCTGGAGAGGGACAATCCCCAGGGCTGGAGCTTCTTAGGAGCAGTTGGGATACATTTCTGGCTTTTTCTATGTGTGTGTATCAGAAAGTATTGATGCCAGGCACAACCCTGAAATAATAATGACTGAAGACCTCCAGAACAAGCGTCTGTTAGACAGGGAAATGTCTGATGGTAATTTCAGGGCTCATTTCCTATCCAGCGTTTGGTTTTATTCAGGGAATATCAGTTTTCTCCATTGGCCATCCTGTCACTAGAAAACCAGTGAAGCTGCTTTTATTCTTCCCCTTTATCTTCACATCTTGTGGGAAGGTTTGTTTGCCTTACTAGGATGGCACGGTGCTGATGCTGAGCAATGCTGGTTATGAGATAAAAGTGTTTTGACAAGATCCAGGTGAATGGAAGCTGCTGTTAAAGCAAATGTTTGTTCACTCCACTCCTGCTTTTTTCTCTGCTTGTTTGATGTGTTCATTTACACCTGATCTTGGCAGCCTTGGCAGTGCAGCTCTCGTTCTGATGTCCCAGACCAGCTCATGCCAACAGACCAGAGTCTCTGGGCCAGTGTTCTTATGAAAATTTCCTGTAGTTCTTCTGGGGATTAGCTCCCTTGGTCAGAGCACAGTGCTGATAATGCCAGGGTTGTGGGTTTGACCCCTGTGTGAACCATTCATTTGAGAGTGGGACTCGATGATCCATGTGGGTCACTTCCCACCTCAGAAAGTTCTGTGATTCTGAATTCTACACCAGCTCCTCTCCTGAGCAGAGTCCACTCAGTGCTTCAGGGGAAGCTGGAAGATTGGGCTACCATGCCCTAAATTCCGAGGTGTTCCTCACTCCTGCCCTCCCCAAATAACATGTGCTCACCGGCCCACATGGCTGCCAGCCATTGCCTGCCAGGAGTTTTTCAGTCCAAGGGAATGTGGCTATGGGGCTCCATGGGGAAGGAAGAGCATGTCTGGGCAGGGAGGCTGGGCAGACTGAGCTGGCTCTGCCCCTGCCACAGCTGGGGTGGGAGAGATGGGAATGGCAGGGCTGGGATGCTGAGCTGGCTGTAGGAAACAGGCTCAGGTTAGGGTGATGTTGGTTCACCCCACTTAATTCACCTTCCCGGGAGAGCAGGCTGGGTGCAGTACTGCTCAGGTGGGAGCTGGGGTGGCCTGCATCCCTGTCTTGGGGGAGAACTGAGCTCACCTCTGCGTTCCTTCAGGTCTCCCCTGTGCTTGGAGGATGAGGTAAAGGCAAGAGCAGCAGCTCTGTGGCTGATTCCACGTTTCCCACTTGAATACCTCGACTGGAAGTGAGATCTTCCACCCCCATCCCAGCTGCATTTCTGCTGGATCTGTGATTGCTGCGATGAAATTGCAACTGAATTCTGCCAGCTTTGAAGCCTGAACTAGGAGGGGTGGTCTTTATATCAGACATGTAATTACCTGTCTACAAAATTATGAACGTGTACAAGGGAAAAAAGGGAAAAGCAAGATCTCTGTCAAACAGCAGAAAGGCTGTCATTTTCCCTGTTATTTTTTGGGTTGATTTCCTCCATTCACTGCAGTGCTTAATCCAGCTGGGAACCCACTCCATAGATCATTCTGCCTGATAAGCTGCCTTGTCAGTGCTGACCCTGAGATCTGTAAGGACACAGGACTTGATGTAAATAAAGCCTGGAAAAATTCTCCAATCTGCAGCATCTTAGAAGCAGGAAAAATCTGTTTTCCTGTGTAAGAAGAACAGCTTTTTATGGTGGCTGAACACTGGCTGGCAATCAGGATGGCAGTACTCTTTGTTAAATGCAAGTTACTGAAATACTTCATTTTGGGACTAATTACACAGTGCATAGTTGCTCCAGAGATCCCGTGTAATTAAGGAGAAGGTTCCTGCAGCACTGCCATGATGTTGATGGTGCCCATGGAGAAGAGACTCAGATTTCCTGGTAGGGCACAGATTGTGTGCTAATTCTGGGGTTACATGGAGTGCCATGTGTGTTCTGTGCTTAGAGACAGTATCTCCCCCTTTCCTAGAGAGATCCTTGGATTTGACCAAGGTCCCAGGTTATCAAAGCCTCCCATAATTTTAAATATATGCTTAAAACCTTTTGAAGTCACCGGTGCTTAAGGACCAGCCTCAATTACACTGAATTTTGCTAGTTGGTCAGGGATGAATCCTAACTGATGCCTATTCTTCCTCAAGGACAAAACTCATCACTTGATCCAACACAGCAGGCTGAAAATGCCTCAGAGACTGTCACATTTAACTTTATTTCTCTTTAAACTCTTAAAAGCTTGAAAAGGTTTTTCTTTCACTTGAGAAACTAAATGAGAGTTTATGTAGGAGGAAAAAAATATCATCTTTGGCTATGTTATTTTACTGTGCCAACAACTGAGTGGGGAGGCTTGACAAAGGATTATGTAGTGAAAAAGTCCCAGTTTTCCAATGCTTTAATGACTGGACCTTTGTTTTACCTCTCAATTGTGACCATTTAAAAACTACTTGACTGACTTTGCCCCCAACACGATGTTGAACATGGCTTCATTGTCTTGGAGAACAGGGTTGAAATGAAAATGTAATTTAATGATTCAGGTGGTAACACAGGTTACCCAATAACTGCATGTGGAGTAGACCTTCAGGAGCATCCTTTGATATCAAAATGCTTCCCTAGACAAAATTTAATTTATCAGTGCTACGTGATTAAGCTCCCAAGTCATGTAACACTAGAATGGTTTGGTTTGGAAAGGACCTTCCAGCTCATCCCATTCTATCCTTGCCATGTGCAGGGACACCTTCCACCATCCCAGGTTGTTCCAGGTTGTTCCTGGCCTTGGACACTTCCAGGGATCCAGAGACAGCCACAGCTGCTGTGGGCACCCTGTGCCAGGGCCTGCCCACCCTCCCAGGGGACAATTCCTTCCCAATATCCCATCTGTCCCTGCCCTCTAGCAGTTTAAAACTACTGCCCCCTGCCCTGCCACTACCTGCCTATATAAAAAGTCTCTCACCCTCCTCTCCCATCTTTAAATCCTGTGTGAGGAATCTCAACTGAATGTTCAGCCAACAGCAAAATGAAAGAAAAGTGATTGCTTTGACTGAGTTGGAAGCAGATTTAGGCATCTTTGCCCAGAGGACTCTGGAAGATATCCAAGTTCCTCTGTCCTCTGAAGAGTTCAGGTTTAACCAAGGCAGGCTCGAGGTGGGAGGGGAAGCCAGCTCTGGGAGGAAGGTGCTGTGCCTAAAGGTGGCACAAGAGGACAGGAACAGAGCTGGAATTGCACCCCAGGCCCCAGTGAGTGCCTGTGCCAGCAGCAATCCTTGCAGGCTTGGGGCTGCTCCCTGGGGCCTGGCAGCTGCATTCAGCTGTGGGTAAACCCTTTAGGGAAGGACATTATTGCCCACCATCGTGGGGAAATGAACTGTAAGAAAAAGATAGTTTGGCCATGCAGTAGTTTTTTTTTAATTTTTGGGGAGGTGTGTTTTGGTAGTTTTATTAGAAGGCAGTGGTGGGTCTGTGGTTGGAAGCTCCAAGGTGGACCTGCCCCTCTCTCTCTTGCCCAAGGTGCTTTGTTGGGGTCTGTAGAAAATCACATCAGATAAATCCCACTTTGAGTGTCTTGTGCTAGGCTTAATTCCTCATGCTGTGTCTGTCTCTGAAAGGAGTCAGGAACCTGTGACTGTGGCTGCCCTCTCTGCAGTGACAGTTCTTTCATGCCTCCGCTTGTTCCTGTACCCTCTGGGTCGCTTTTAGTTCAGCCTGTTCCCAAAACAACCCCACAACGGCTGTGCTCCATCCCAACAGAAATAATAGCAGGAGGTAGAGATTCCAGAGGAATGTCCTTCTAAAATGTTCATTTACAGTTAGTCTGCAGCTCAATTTTTTTTTTTTTTTTTTTTTTAGGACCAATACATTTACTGTAATAGGAATGAGTCAGCATGGATATATTGCAGGTAAATCATGTCAGACTAATTTGATCACTTATGCTAATGAAATAACTATCAGGCTACATAGTATAAATCTATCTGGTTATCCATGAGGCTTTAAGAAAATTTTGCCTGATGGATTATGGTCCAAACTCCCTAAATGTAGGTTAAAATAATCTATTATTGAAAAGGGTAAAATAAAAAGGGAAGGAGGCTCAGAGCTCAGGGTCAGTGTCAGTGAAAAGGGGGCTGAGCAGCAGATCCTCTGCTGGGGCTCTTTAATATTTTTATTAAAGATTTACGGAACACAGCAGCATGTAGGGTCATTAAATTTGCAGTTACACAGAGCTAAAGGGATCAGGCAAGACTTACTGGTCTTTTTTTGCAGAGAAATTACTTTCTGGCAGTAAAATCTTGCTAAATTATGCAGGGAGATTGAAAACATGATCCTGACTGGACCAAGATGCTTCGTGACAGTTGCAGAGCTGGAGGTACAAACTGGAGTTTTTAGGGTGGAGATGGGGAGGTTGGTACTGGGAGAGTGGGGAGAGAGAAATCGCCTGCAGTACATAGAGAGAGTTGTCCTTAATTTTTAAATTTTTTGGTTCCTTAAGACACTCTCACCATAAATGTTTGCCCAGTAGTGGTTGATAGAAGGTAACTGGGAGCAGCTTCCAGAATGATGTGCTAACTGTGCTGCCCCAGTGGCAGAGGGACATGCCCTCCTCTTCCAGCCTCTCCAGGAAAAAAGCTCAGGCTTGGGAAGATGTTCTGTAAGTAGCAGCTGATTTGTCGCATGAGATTCTGATTCTGAGCAGGGGAAGAGTGAAAATAACAGGAAAGTGGTTTTTCCTCTATTTTGGTCTCTGATTTAAATCAGTTCCTGAGGCAGAATTCATTTCTGGGAGAAGAGTGATGCTTTTGAACTGAGATTTCTGCAAAGGGGAAGAACACCAGTGTTTCTGAGCCAGTGGAAGTGTCTAAAGGTGGCCAATTGCACTTCCAGCATACCCAAATGCCACACTCCTGATTCCTTCACCAGTGAGACACTGAACTGCAAACCTTATCATTAGCAGAAGGGCAAAAAATATGAACATCTAACCCAGAAAATAAATCTGTTCAATAAATCAAAGATAGAAGCAAAGATGAAATCTGAAATCCCCATGGAGTGAGAATAACTCATTCCTGGTGCCAGTTCAAAATCAACCACTACAGGAGAATGTAATGATCTTGGCGTTTAGTGAAATTAGACTTGACACTGGCCAGGGCCCTGTTATTTTGGTTAGTTAGGATTTGCAATTGTTTGCCACCCATTAGAAATCCCAGTAACCTGTTCTAAGGGCAAGCAAATTAAGATTCCCTCTCTGTGCATGATTACTCATCACACCACAGCTCCACGTTAATTGGAAAATAACTGGTGGCTGAGCACATCTTACCCGGGCTGTCATCGGAGCCCGCGAACGCCAGGCTGAGCTCACACACAATTTGTTGTACACACAACAGCTCACAAAAACCTTGCAGGAAATTAAAGCTCCAATAGCTTATCAGATGCAAAGATAATTATTAATCCTTAATGATCCTGGTAATTTCTTTATGGGAATTCACCTTCCCTTCCTTCAGGGCCTCCAGCATGAGAACACACGATTCCCTTCCTGAACCTCAGCTCTGGATTTTCTTTTATTCAGAGCCTGAATTTTATTTAGATTTTCTTTAGATTATTTAGTTTTTCTTTTATTGAAAGCCTGACAGAAACAGGAGAAGTCTGAGGGTTTTTTGACCCAAGCCAAGCTCCCAGGGTGTGGATCTCTGCAGGCTGCACTCACTCACAGACAAGAGGATAATCACGGAATCACAGACTGGTGAGGTTTGGAGGGACCTTAAAGCCCATCTAGTCCCAACCACTGCTATGGGCTGGGACACTTTCCACTAGAGCACGTTGCTCCAACCTGACCTGGAACACTTCCAGGGATGGGGCAGTCACAGCTGCTCTTGACAACTGTGGGTAAACTGTGAGCTCTAATCATACCACCTTCCCTCTTCTGCTAATGGGAATCTTGTTTAGCCAAACCAGAACAGAATGGAATGGAGGGAGATTTAGCTATTTGGGCTGTGTTAGCTGTCTGGGAAACACCATCAGGTCCTGCAGGGAGACAAGCAGAGGCAGAGAGGCTTCCTAGAGGTGCACCCTGCACTAAGAAGCAGGAAGGTGCAGGGAAGAGATCTGGGAAGTGAAATGCCCAGTGCTGGTCCACTCAGTGCTTCAGGAGGAATTAATTTGGATAAGTTTGGTCTGGCCCCATTGCTTAGAGCATTCAAATGTGGGCTTTGTGGGTCTCTGGGGCTTTTTCCATGGCTGAAAGGACTCCAGTTCTGCAGCCTGGACCTGCCTGTAGTAATTGGCAAAGGTCAGGAGAGTCCCCTCAAAGAGGCTGCCCTGCTCCAGACAAAGCAAACACCAACACAGGCACGGGATGTGCAGGGAGCTGTCACAGCAGCTCCTCCTTCCTGGAAACAGCAGAGGAAAGTTAATCTGGACGTGCACAGCCTGGTTTATTGTTCTGATAACATATTCACTCTGAAATGCTGTTGTTCCAGGGAAGCAATAGCTCCCAGTCAGGAAGTTGATTGTTTCATTATTAGAATCACTGTAGCTCCCAAGGGAAGGAATCACACTCTCTGGGCAGACTTGGATCTGCCAAGGACACTTGCACCTGGTACTCCACTAAAGATCTGGTCTATGGTGGAAAAGTTGCCACTGATGACGTGGGATTTAGGAGCCAAGACACAGGGCAAGTGGGACACAGCATTGAATGGGAGCAGTGAGAAGTGGAGTTCACCCAGTGACATGAGCTCACCCAGTGACACGAGCTCACAGCTTGCTTTGGCAGGAAGCTGTACAGGTAAGATCAGTTTACTCAATGCATTCACTTTTTTATCCAGGAAATACACTCCTTGTATCCCCCTCCCTGAATCCATGTGTTCACTGTGTATCCAAACAGCAGCTTGTGACAGTTCAGCTTGCACAAACCACGGCAGAGATAGAAAAAGACCTTTGTGCATCAGCGCCATGATGGATCGCTTTTTATTTTTGCTCCGATGCCAGGTCTGGATTTGAAATAGAAAAGCAGGATCATATTTTGTGGAGTAACTTTTGGAGGGGGCCCTGAAGGAGGAATGTAATACGGGCTGGAGAGATCAGACACGAACCAGGAGAACAAAAGCTGCCACTGTTGGGGATGTGGGAGCTGGTGCTGGATGAAGCGGGACCTCCCGCTGTTTGCGGCTCGCTGCTGCCGTGGCCAGGCTGGCATCCTGTGCAGGGGGAATGCAGGGAAGAGCCTATCTGTGCAAACAGAAGGACAGACTTAGCTCGAGAAGATGAGCATGCTGAGCTGGTTTCTGCTCTGTTACACCCTGAAACCTCACTGATATCCGTGCAGCTCCCCAGCTGGAACTCAGAGCAGACGGGGGTTCTTTATGCATTTTCTCCAGAGCCGGACTGGTGAGGATTTGTTGAGGACTGGAGAAACTGATACTGAGATTTTCAGCTCGGCAGGAGGGAATCTCTGTTTGCTTAATTTGGGAAGAGACAGCCTATAACTTACAGTATGTAAAGCTTAAGCAGAAGTATCCCCTTGTGTAGAGTTTGAGGCAGCCAGGAAAAGTCTTTCAGGCTGCCTGAGCCATTCCACAGGCTTCCTCCATTCCTTCAAATACAAAGAGATGCCTGCTCCAAACAGCTTGTGCAAGGACTAGACTCCAGAATAGTAATCCAATTATTCCATAGTGTAACCAACCCCCTGTATAATTTCTCCCAGAGGTGAGTTAAAGAGCAGCCCTTTCTGGAAAACACCTGACCTTGTCATTTCATCTGGTGCCCTGGGAAGCTCTTCCAGTGCTGGACATCCTCCATGGCTGTTTCTGTTAGGTTTTACTTCAAGGTTAAACTGGTAATTGTCTTGGAAGAGGTATCATTGTTCCCAAGAGTCCTCCCCACCAACTGCCATCCCATATCAGTGCCTGGAGCAGTGGCCAGGTCCTGTCTCGGTCACATCCTTGACAAGCTGACACCTCGGGCTCCTTCAGGTCAGCGCTGGTCACCTTCCACTTCCCACCCCCAGAGTCACTGTTTGGCTTTGCAGAGTTGCTCCTGTATTTTCCCCTTCTCCATTAAGGAAGGAACAGAGCCTGATCATGGCCTTCCAGCAGGTTCCTGGCGCTGTGTGCCAGAGGGAATCCTTCCTGCTGGGATCATCCATTGTCCCTTCTCAGCACCGAGGGATCACAGTCCCCCTTTGTGGCAGCTTTAGGGCCATGGACAATCTCCAACTCCTTCAAGTCCTTTTCCAAACTCTTCCTTTCGGAGGCAGCATCCTGTGAGTGTAACCTGTGTTTCTGGTTTCAGATTTCTTACCTTGTGTTTGACTGTTTAAATCGTGTTTCACTGGCATGTGGCCAGCTCTCACTCATGTCAGATCTCAGTGTATTGATAGCCCAATCCTGCTTCTTGTTCCCCTCCCACCAATCTCATTGGCATTGCAGACTTTCCCATGACAAGGATTTATATGGAGTCATTCAGATAACTGATAAAAATATTAAATAAAACAGCAATGGGAGTTCCACTCTTCTTTTATCCCAGATATTTTTAGCCAGTGTAATATTGCTGTATGCTTATTGAGTCGTGGCTATTGGAACATCCAGTAAATATGCCTTTGAAGAACAGCCAGTTTCCAGGAATGCTTTCCACCTTAAATGTGCATTCCCAATCTGTTATGCTGGCAGCTGAGGCCTGGGAACAAAGAAATGTTAAATGCATAGGTGTGTGTGTCACTGCTGGTGCAGGTGTTTGCACCAGTGTAACCAGACCATGCTCTGTGGTGTTGAGGCAGCTCGCTGGCCTTTGGGTCAGGAATTGATTCCTTGGCCTTCCAAGGTCCAGCAGGAGGTTTTCCCATGTGGATTGAAGCAGTTTCTGGGCTGAAGGTGCTGTTGTTTGGGAAGAACTCCTGTTCCTGGCTTTATGAATCAGAGCTAGGCCTGAGCTGCAGTTTACCACAGTCATGCAACTCTGCTTTGTGCTGTGTGTCAGCCAGGCTGGACATTGTCCCTGTGGTGGTGTCCTTCCCCTAAAACAGTGTTAATGCACATTTTGAATGTTTCTTTTCCGTTGCCAGCCTGGATCACAGCTGGGAGCAGGGCTGCTCTGATTGCCACAGACTGAGCTGGATCTGCAGGTTTATCCAGAGGCAGGTGGGCACAGGGCAGTGCCAGCATTCCCAGAATGGCAACGTGGCAGGATGATACCTTTGCCACAAAGGATGCCTTTGCCACCAACACTCAGGTTTGTGGGTTGTTCAAGACCTCTCATGGGGAGCTAATTTAGATCCCTGGTTATGAGATTATAAACCAAATATAAATTATTTATAAATATCCTCTTCACCCTCCAAATCTGCAGCTGCCACCTGGCGTTGGAAGGTGTGGGCATGATAGGATCTGTCCACTTCCAGAGGGCAGTGTTAGGTGGGACATTAAGGAGAGACCCTTCCTTATGAGGATGGGAGGCCCTGGCACCGGTTCCTTAGAGAAGCTCTGGCTGCTCCTGGATCCCTAGAAGTGTTCAGAGCCAGGTTGGATGGGGCTTGGAGCAACCTGGCAGAGTGCAAGGTGTCCTTGCCCACAGCAGGGGTGGGATGAAATGATCTTCAAGGACCCATCCAACCCAAACCAGTCTGGGATCCTGGGATTTTCTGATTCTACGATTTGCCCCTTTTGCAGCACTTCCCAAGAGCAGAGGTATCACTGTTTGGAGGGAGGGACAGAGGCAGCTCTTCTGCTGGCAGCTGTGTAGCTGTGCATAAATACATCTCAGGATTTCAGAACTCCTCAGAGCTGGCCAAATAATTGCCAGGCTGGTACAGCAGAGCACAAAGGCAGTGGTTGATATTCAGACCTTGGTCTTTAGCTGTGTAGGAGCTGAAAGCACAGGCAGGGCTGTGCCTCTGGGAGAGAGGCCTGGGCAGCCTTTGGCACAGGAACAGGAGCTCTCCTGTGCTGTGCTGCAGGCAGAGGAGTTTTATTTAAAGGAGGTGACTTGGCCCGTGCAGGGATGCCAGAGCTGCCCTACTGTGCACAGCCCTGATCTCACTGTGGGGTCAGCTCAGCACAGACAGCTCTGGAGGAGGGTCTTGGCTGGGGAGCTTGGACAGGAATAGAGGAATTCTGCCTGTACACAGTAGCATCCAAGTGCTCCATCTCAGGGCTGTTGCTCGTGGCACACAGGCAGGAGGGAACAAGAAGGGAGGGCAGCTGAAGGTAATTCCTGCTATATTTGGCTCAGTGTGGCCTAGGAAGGCTTTAGGCAACGTATCTGCCATCCCTGTCTGCTTTTCATTATTGTTTTTATAGCCAGAAATAAGAGCTTTATTGGCTTTATTCATCTCCTGTCAGATGCCCAATCAACATCTGGCAATGCAGTAATTCCCAGAAAGTGCTGACCTAGTGAGAGCCAGTGGAGCAGGAGGTGTGCAGGAAGGTTTCCATCCCCCTTTCCATCCCTGGCTGCCCTTTTCATTATCTTCCCAGCACAAGTGGGATGTGTACCCCTCCTCACTGGATTTCAGAGCACCAGGCTCCTGGGAGATCCTGGGATAGGAAGGCACCTGACAAAACAGCTGGGGCATGGAGATGGGGCAGGAGGGACTGAGCAGGACACAGGGCATTCCAAAAACCACTGCTGGGCTGGAGTTGGCTCATGCACAGGGAGGAGGCTGGACAAACGGATCAGAAAGGAGCTGATCCATTCCTCTGAGCAATGCTGGGCCAGTGTAAGGGATGCACACAGCAAGGCAGAGCAGCTCAGCTCCCCCTCCTCCCATTTGCCTTTGTTTGGATTTGCAGGACTCGGAACTCAGACATGAGAATGCAGGGATCCTTTCCAAGGGATCTGATAGAGTTTCCTGCATGTTAGAAGATTTTAAGATCCATTAGAAGATTGAATAGAGAGGACCACATTTTTATTTACTTGGGTGCATATTGGACTCATAATAAAATGGGGTGTAACAAGCCAGAGGCAAGTTCTGTTCCACTCGGAGATTAGCCGCGTGTGGCTGCTCCAGCAGGTCCAGCAGGTTCCCTGTCAGATCCTTGGGCTCCCACACTGGATCTCTTGAGCCCCCTTTTCCCACATGGTTCCACCCTGTCTTCTCCCTCAGGTGTGGGTGGCTAGGTTTGTGCTGGATTGTGGGACCTGCCTTTCCACATCTTAGCTTTTCTTTGCCCCCTCTCCTACATTCCAGCTCCAGCCAGTTGGTCAGGGCAGTTCCTCCCTCTTTGTCTGAGTCTTCTCCCCCCATGTGGGTCCTTTTCTTCTGGCCACTTCCATTGCAAGTTTTCTTCTTTTCCTGTGGCACTGTTCCTGTCCCTCTGATCGTGCTCCTGTCCCGGACCAGCTCTTTGATGTGCTTTCCTGCCCCATAAATCTTCCATGGGCTCTGCAACCCCTCTGGAAACCCTTCCCAAACCTCCATCCTGAGACAGCCTCTAACCAAGGCCACTTTGTGACTTCAGTTGGTTTTGTCACCTTGTGCCTGCACTTTGGTGCCCATGATGAGTGGAGCGAGTTCCCCCTTCCTCCTGCCCAGAAGCAGAGCTGGGGCAGATGGTCTTTGCTCCAGGAGGGAAAAGCTGTATCCCAACATGCATATTCCCCCTGGAGCAGCAAACCCTCTCAAGAAACAAGGACTCGGGCCCTTATAGCCCAAAGCAATACTGGGTACCTGCAGCCTGCTCCCATCCTGCTCCTTTCTGGGACATGCAGTGTCCCCAAGCCCCCAGAGCTGGGTGTCTGTGCCCATCCTCTGTTCCGAGCCTGCAGCAGAAGACACAGAGCACTCAGAGAAAGGTCCCAAACTGCCTCATCAGCTGCCCACTCATGTGAGCAAATGCCACCAGTGGGAGCCAAGGCATCGCCATCCAGCCCAGAATGCTCCTTTGAAGACATTTCAGCAACTCAATTAAGTTTCCACTTGTGTGTTTTCTTTTCCCCCCCTTTGCTTTCATGGTCATTTAAAACAAATAAAGTGAGCAGAACACGGCAGCGTGATAACCACTCTTTAATTCCCTTCCCACGGATCTCCTGATTATTTGGTGATTCAGTGGCAACGGGGGGAACATTTATGGAAAGGAGGGTGGGAGCTTCCCACAGGGATGACAGCCCAGAGCCCAGGGCCCCCGAGCACTGGGGAGGAAATTCGTGCCTCGGGCTCTCCTTTTCAGTGCCATGGATGTGCTGAGTGCGGGGCAGAGCCCGAGCCCTGGGCGAGCAGCGGCCCCGTTCTCAGTGCCCTCGTTGTTCTTGCATTGTGCTCTGGGGATGGCAGCAGTGCTCGGGATGTATTTCACGCTTCTGTGCAAACACAATATGAGATGAAGAATTCATACCCTCGCACAAGACCAGAGTGGATTTTCTCATAATAAGGAAAAGCAGCCAGATCGGAGCCTGCCAATTCCTGCCTCATGCTCCCACCTTCCCTAGGAAGTTCAGACAAGCCTGTGCTTTTAAACCGGTGCAGAGAAGTATATTGCACTTAAAAAAACCCCAACACAAATCCTTTTGGATGTTTTTTACGTTATTCCTCCCACCTCTGTCTCGGTGGGTGACTTTCCAGCCCTCCCCCACTTGGTCTGCTGGGTCTGAGTGTGGGGGTGGAGGAGAATTCCATGTGTTTTATGTGTGTGAACAATTAATAGTGGGACTGTGTCTCGCTGGAAGAGCATGTAAAACACACCCCAGGAGGGGGGAAAACAACTGCCCAGCCTGCTAAACACTCCAGAGCTTTTCCTGTCCTGGAGGAAAACATGATGTGGGGGTTTGCTTATTCACCAGCAGCAGTAAATAACGGGCCTCACCTTGAGCTCTCCTTCAGCCACTTCTGCTTCTCCCCAGCCTCCAGGCTGGCAAGGAAAGGAAATACTTGCTGTCCTCTGGGTGACAAATTGGGGGTTTATAGCTGTTCACATTTTAGCTTTTGTTTCCTCCCTGAAAAGTTCTGTTCTCATCCTTGTGGCTTTGTGTTTCCCAGCATCCGAAGCCTGGAGCGCTTCTGCCAGCCTGACACTGGAGGTGAGTTCTGACCTCAGTGCCTGAGCTCTCAGTGCCACATCCCAGCTGGGCAATGTGCATGCAGGTGCTTTTCCTGGGCAGGATGCAGGATGCACCCGAGTCATTCCATACATTTATAATCCGATCTCTTGGAACAGCCCTGTCAGCAGCTTTTCCTCCCTCGTCCAGTTCATGGAGATGTTTCCATCCCTGGAAGTCCCAAAAAGCCATGAGTGGCCAGGACCTGCTGAAGCGTGTTGATCCAGACACTGGATCCCTGAAACCTGTGCTTTCCCCAGCACCTCCATAAAGTGTCCTGAGTTAAAGTGATTCAGGGAGCACATTTCCGGACTGTCAGCGAGCTGCATCCATCACTCCCCTGAACATGCACCAGATTGTTAATGCCCCAGGCCAAATACCACGTCTTTTTTAATGCCTACCAAATGTAGTGCGTGCTGCTGGCTTTATATTTATAATAATTATTAAAGTAATGGCAGTAGCTGCATTCCTATAGGCTAGAAGTGGCCAGGAACAGACAAAAAAAATGATTCATTGTTCCAATTAATGCTCGAGCTCACACCGGTGATTAATTAGCCTGGCGATAGCGCTATGCAAAAGATCAGGGTGAGAATTAATAGGGAGACACGTGCTGACTTTTAAGATGGTTCCAGCACTCTTTAGTGCCTTTCCTTGGGCCTGTTTAATTAGAGGCAGCGGCACGGGCTCGCTCCGCTCCGACACCCCCGACGGCAGACACTGCGGAATATTTATATGACAGGGTGCCATGGAAAACTTCAAAATTAAATTCCCATCCAGGTCTCTAAATATAATTCTGAAATGTCAGAGATGCTGGGAAGAATGCTGGCGCTGGATGAAGTTGCTGTCAGGGAGAGGCAATAGTGTACCAGATTTATACAGGCCTGAATAGGCAGGTGACTTTTCAGCTCCGGTGTTTAAGGAGCCTGAGGTGCTCTGATGGATGTATTTCACCTGGTGGGAGGCACAGGATCCAACAGGAACACACGCTGGAGCCTTGTGTGCCTGGCCTGGATGGGGGAGATGCAGCAGGGGCAGCTCCCAGGAGCCTGCGAGTTCCCGGGGGTACAAACCATTCTGGAGCACCAACCTTTGGAGGTGAGCCCTGTTGGCAAAGTTTCTCCTCCTGGTTTTATTCATCCCTCCTGTTGCCTTGTTATCTCTCCTTTCTGCACATTGGTGCCTCCCACCACCCCAATTCATTTTTCCCAGTTGCAGCAGCTATTGAGTGGTTTATAGAGATGGGGTTGAGCCAGCCCCCCCCAAGCTGCTCCCAAATCGCTGACAAGGCCAATTTCTCTGTTCACACATCAATCTGTGAGCACCAGCAAAGTTCCATCTTGGCTGACTTAATTGTTAGGAGCTGCAACCCCAATGTCTTTGTAAATAAAATACTTGAATCTCATGGGGCCTGCCTGGAGAGAGGGGAATAAATACATCAAAATGTAAATGGATCCACAAGAGGAGGATGAACTGGGACTTTGAAAAACTGATAAAGCATCTTAGGAGATGCGTTGTCACTGCACTTTGTGCATATTCTGATGAAGCAGACAGTGAGGCTGGATGTCAGCCTGGGTAGGGGAGGGAGGGAGGGAGAGAGAGGGAAATGAAGAGGGAGGGAGGGAGGGAGAAGTGTGGGCACCAGCACACCGTGACTGCAATTCTTGTATGGATTGATTTGACTCAAATATATTCTGAGGCTGGTTTAATTGCTCCTTTAGTCTCAGGCTTTGATTTTCCTGTTGTTTTCACATCTCTGCCACTGAGTCCTTCCTGCATTTCAAGCAGCCTGGCTGGAGCAGTGTCCAGCCTGAGCTGCACCTCTGTGTGACAGGGAGTCAGCACCTGTCCTTGCCCAGCCCTTGCACAGAGTTTGACTCTGCAGCAAAGTGGGCACGTGGTAATGACAGCAAAGGTCAGGCTTTTGCTGGATAGGTGTTCTAGCTGTGAAACAGCATCGGGGGTTATTTTGGAAAACAAAGCCTGAAGCTGTTGGGACACCTTGCTCATGACAAACCTGTGCTGGTGTAACCCCCACAGGAGATGGGAGGGAATGAGGGGAGGGCAGCTCAGGCAGGAGAAGTGCAGTGGCCAGTGTGCATCCTGCAGGATCCTGCCTCCCTTCCCCTTTCCCTTCCCCTTCCCCTTTCCCTTTCCCTTTCCCTTTCCCTTTCCCTTTCCCTTTCCCTTTCCCTTTCCCTTTCCCTTTCCCTTTCCCTTTCCCTTTCCCTTTCCCTTTCCCTTTCCCTTTCCCTTTCCCTTTCCCTTTCCCTTTCCCTTTCCCTTTCCCTTCCTTCCCCGCGGTCCCGGGTGCCCCACGGCAGACGCGGCTCCGGGGCAGCGCGGCGGCGCTCCCACGGCGCAGGCGGCAATGCCGAGGTTGGCCTGACCCGCGGCAGTCCCTCCCCTGCCCTGTGTCAGGCAAGAGCAAACCTGTCCCCCGGGCCGGCACCGGGCCCTTCCCCGGGATTTTCCAGGCCAGGAGAGCAGGAGGACGCTCCCTCCCGCCGCGCTGCCTGCGGCGCTGCTCCCTCTCCGCTCCAGCCCTTGTTTTGCAGCGCGCCACGTGGAATTTTATCACCTTCAACAATGAAATCTGTCACCTTCAAGCTGCCTTATTGTGATCTGGAGACTCGTGCCCGGCCGCTGGAACTGGGCTCTGTCACAGAGCACTGCGTCCCTGCCCAGCACTTACGCCCACGACCGACTTGAGGGGACTTTAGGGACCCCAATTGTGCTGTTTTGTCCCGGGATGAGGTCGTTAATTGATCTTTTTCCTTTCTTTCTCTCCCTCTGCCTCCTCCTGTCTCATGTGCATCTCAATCTGCTTCACCCCCCCCTCCAGCTCGGAGAATAAATCCCACCAGACTCGCAGTCAGCCGGTGTTCAGGAGGAGATCTGGGATGTTAAAGAAGCATAAATACATATTTAAAAGGATGGCACCCTCGTGTTGCATCAGGTATAGAAATACAGCGGTTTGAGTCATTGCCTGCTGGACTGTCTGTGTGACAAAGTCATTTATAGTAAAGCCAGGGACTGGTGCCTCTTCAGCAGACATCGCTTGGATGTCACAGCTCTTCAAGGGGGCTTTGTGGGAGCCTTTCTGGGGATAGTTTGGTAATAAATTGACTTTTACTAATCTGCTTTAATTACCTGCTAAGACCAGAATGCTTGCTGCGTTTCCCTGGTGTGTATTGTAGCTGCATTTTTGCTTTAGGGGGTGAGTAGTTTCCCCCAAAATGCAGTCATGTACATTTGTGTACACATTTGTATGGGCTAATTATAAACTCATCATCAGCGTCGCAATATCTGTACAGCAAAAGGGTTGTCACTGCTTGGAAATGCCTGCTTTGGAGCAGAAATCAGGCCTTTTTTGTGAAATCATTTGGTCACATCTTTGGGGTTTAGATTTTCAATGAATAATCAATACCTGCAACAAAAGATTTAAACAAAAAAAAAAGGTGTTCATTGAAGTTTCTCCACAGGAAAAAATCGATCCCATGTATTATTAAATACAAAGAGACTTATGTCTTGAGTTTCATCTCGCCACAGCTTATAATAACCCTTCAGAAGCTTGAAGCAGGGCTTTTTTTCATTAAACAAAATGTTGGGTTCCCCTGAGCATCTCTCTACTTCATTACAGGCACGTGTTGGAAGTTGCCTGCACCCAGCAGCTCTGGCCTGGAGGGCTGAGCTCATCCCTGCCCTTTTTCATAAAAATAGGAATATTTCTTTCCAAAGTGGCTGCATAAGGAGTGTCAGCACATGAACAGTGACAGGGAAACACATTTTCTGGATGGCAGGTTTAAACATCTGCCTCCTGAGCACCTGGGTAGGGAAGTGGGGCCATGGAGAGGTCACTGGTGACTAAAGGTGCAGTGGGTGATGCTGCAGCTCATCCCTTGGTCTCCCTCAGCCTGTGATCCCTGACCTCAGAGAAATCCCCCATCTCTGTGCAGTCACTGTGCTCTTGGACACTTTAGGACATAACAGTATCCTAGGGCTGGGAATACAAGGATTTCCAGTACCATGAGCAAGGACCTGGGGAAAAACCCTAATTGCTCTGTCCCTTTATAGTTGAATTTTCCAGAGGTGGGACTCCAAGGCAGATAGGCAAACTTGGAATAAAGAAATGCTTCAGTCATATTTTCATTCCCCATGGCCAAGTTCCAGTCTCCAAAATGGGATTAGCAGGGTGAGATGCAGCTGAGTTTCAGCTTGCCAACCTTCAGCAGCTTCCATTGCAGCCCTGGGCCCTGGCTGAGCTCTGGGGATGTGCCTCTGTGGGATGTGTCAGGCAGCTCTTGCTGCCTCCTGCCTGTCCTAAGCCAGGGTGTCCCACTGACTGACCCAGCTGCAGAGGTTTTCTGACAAGCCAGTGCAAACCATTCCTCCAGCACACACAGATTTGTTTTGCAGGGCAAAAATAAGCAGCAATGCAAATATCATTCTCTGTTTCATTTCCCCCTGTCTTTTTTCCCCCTCTTTGCTTCAGGAAAGCTGGAGGAGGCAAGGCAAGACACTTCCTCCCACCAAGGGCTTTTCCTAAGATGCCTGCTGGGAATACTCCTGTGTGTTTCTCTCTAGGTGGGAGCTCTTTTGATTTTCTCACTGCCAAAGTTGCACCAAGGCGCCTGGAGAAGGATTTGCTGCTTGCTTATGAAATCCATTCTCCCTCGAGGTTCTGCTCTTTCCAGCTTGATAAACTCTTAATTCTTGCTGTCTAACAACACCAAGGGACTGTGCTTTGATGAGTGTTTGGTGATTGATGTTCATTTGTGCTTGCAGGAGATCAGTAACCTCATTTCAGTTTTGCCAGAACATCGGGACAAGAGCTCTGTGTCCTTCTCTGTTCTTGGTCAGGTGCAAATGAAAGAGAAAGTCCAGAGGCTGTAGCCTGTCCAGACCTACCCTCTCACCATATGGCTCAAGTCCTGGCACTGTTTGTGCCCCACTTTGCACAGGGGCACGTGGGAAAGGACACACTTGGCTATTTTTGCTATTGTTGTTTTATCTTTTTTTTAGTCTTGGTTCTGTTCATGATCTGGGATATTTGGAAGGAGCTGTTGTAACTTGGCATGGGAGTAGATTGCTTAAATATTACCTCACAGAGTCGATGTAAATTTAGAGTAGATAAGACTTAGACTCCAAATACCTTTTTTAACTCTTTACTGTCTTTTCCAAGTCTATGCCCTCTGCTCTTTCTGAGCTCTTTCCAGCAGTTTTGAGAGGAACGTGACTCCTGTTTTATCACTTGTCTGTGATACCCAAACAGCTTCTACATGGCCAGCAGAGAGATCTTTCATTCACCCCTGCATGTGCACACACAGAGGCACATCCTCTGGGGAAGGATTTATCAACAGAAGAAATCCCAGAGGAAAGATGCCCATAATGATGAATGCACAGAAAATACGCAATCCTACATCCAGATCTCCAGATAATATCATCCACCAAACTGTGACTCTGTTCTCAGAGAGTAAATGTCATTTCCCTTTAAAAAATCCATTTTCTTTCCTTAGGAGAAAGGACACTTGGAACACCTGTACCAAAAGGGAGGTGAAGAAACCTGTGAGCATTCCCTGCCTCTGCTGATCTTACATAGATTCTAAACACAGGTCTGGTTGTTTCTTATATATATTTATTTTTCCTCTCTGCTTTTTTGCTTTGAAGTATCTGCCTGCGTTCTCAATGAAGAACAGCTGAGAGATCAGCAAAATGGCTTAAGAATTCAGCAGGCTGTGAGCTATTTGGATTGAAAACAGTGCCTGGGAGAGAGCTCTTCACACTGCTTTGCTAAACAATCTCCTCCTGTCACCACCGGCGGTTGCTGTCCTTTGTTTGTCACCTTCCCTCTGACTCTCAAGGGCCTTCAAGGGAATGAAGGAGGCTCCTTTTCTTTTTTCTTTGTTAAATTCCCCCAAGTCCTCCTTTTAAAACCCACAGCACAGCCCTCATGGCCCATCTGCTGTTGTTTCAGGTTTTCTCCATGGCTTTGTTCACCATTTCCCCATTAAGCAAACCCTGGCTCCTTGGGAGCCACAAGCAGGACCCGAGTGCCACCCTGAGCTGCAGCTCCCCCTGTGCCAAAGCGGAGTTGCCCACAGGGCACTCAGGCACAGATTCTGGAGTGCCTTTAAAAACATTTTTGTTCAGAAATTCCTGTTGTTGTTATTCCTGCTGACCTCTGTGGGCTGTATCTTTTCCAAATGTTTCTCACAGGGTAATCGCTGAATGTCACAGACAAGAATTCTGCTGACTTCAGTTTGGCTTCTGTTCCCCATTGGATGGGCTCCTCTCTTTATGGGGGAATGCCTCCAGCCAAAAAGAGAGGAAAAAGCCCCCAGCCCCTGAGCTAAGTGAAAGCAGGCCCAAAGGGAAGTGTGTTCCTGCTGCAGTGCCTCTCGCTGGCTGGCTTCTGTTCCGTGCTTGGGGATGTGCCAGACTCCAGTGCCTCCGTGCTTTTGATTCCTGTTTATCCCTGGCAACATGATTGTCTATAATTATATATAATCTCCTCCTTGTTTACTCTTCTTCCTCCAGGTCTGAACGCAAGCTCGATGGCAACTCTCTGCTCCGTCTGCCAGGGCTCCAGCTCCAACCGCTCCTCTCCATCCTCCACCTTCTTTTTCCAAAGTAACAAAGCCATTGGATTTCCTCCCACCCCTTCCCTGCGCCTCCCCTCCCCCTCGCTGGCACCGGGGTTATTTATACAGAATGTGGAAACAATTTGCAGGAAAGTGAACAATGTAAGTGGGAGTGAGGGAAGGGAGGCAAGTTTGCAGTGCACGCTGAGAGCCCCAGCAGTGAAACGCTGCTTTTTGGGGAGCACAGGGAGCAGACTGTTTTTCTTTCTCCCTTCTCCCCTCTCTCACCGTCTCCCTGAGCTCCTTCCATCCTGCTGGAGTCGAGGCCAAACCAGAGCAACCAGATCTGAGTGCATTTTGGAGGACGCTCAGGTTGGATCCCGCCCTGCGCCGCAGCTCCATGAGGCGGTATCTGTGTACTTAATCCCCTCCGAGGTTCTGCTCTCGGATCGTTCCTGCTCCTGGATTAGCATTAATGAAGAGCATGTGTGCTCCTGAGGTCCTGCTCCAGGCCCTGGAGCTGCAGCACTGCCTGGTGTCAGACATAGCTATTCCCAGGAACAGTTTGGCTCAAAGAGGACATTTCTGGGAGTGAACGAGGCAGGAACGTCTTGCAAAGTCTAATTTCAGTCTTTCTGCCCTCACCTGCTCAGCACTGCATTTCCAGGGCATCCCAGCGCCTTGCTGGCTCCATTGGGAGTGTGTCTGTAAATCCAGCAGTTTCCCTGAGTGCTCTGGGTTGGGGAAGCTGAACCAGCACTCACTCAGCACCTCTGGGCAATTCTGGGCTCTTCAGACCTTGCTCTGCACGGTGAAGTCCTCAAAGAGACATAATCCAAACACACACATCCTTTGGGGAAGGGCTATAGGCGTTGCAGACGGAAGGGAATGTTATCCTGGGTTCCAGCAGCTGCCCTGGCCACAGTGAGGGCCTCCTGCCCTCCTGGGAAGCTCCTTTCCCAACAGCCTCCAGCCTTGGGACGGGATCTGTGCATTGTGCTGAGCTGGTAGGGCAGGGCCAGGCAGCTGCCAAGTGGGACAGTGTGTTCCTCTCTACTCCAGGCAGATTTCTGGCTGAGAACCGGTGCAGCTGATCCACTGTGCTCCAGTGGCACAGAAAGACAGTCAGAATGAACCTCAGGTGGGCTTTTCCTTCCTGAGAATCCATCCTCTCCACTTCCCAGTTCTTGCTGCTCCACACTGTCCATACCCACTGTGTGAACTTCCCATGGATATTTGTTCTGTAACCTGCCATGTCTGCTCTCCCACAGGTGTGTCTGTACAGGCTGGGCCTCCCAAAGCTCAGGGCACAGCAGAGCCCGTTCCAAATGCTGCTCCCTTTAGCCAGTTCTTGGCTGAGTTCACAACTCCAGGAGTAAAGCCCAGGAAGGGCTGGAGCAAAGACACTTCAGTCACTGGTGTTTCCTGGTCAGGGCAGTTCAGCTCTTTGTGTTCTCCTGATTCTCACTGACTCTGAGAAGGGCCCAGGAAAACAATTCTCTCCCAGTCCAGGCACCAACATAAACTGGGAGGCTGCAGCTGGGAGCAGAAAACCCAGACCCAGCAGTGGGGCCCAGCAGAGCTGCAGGGTCACTGGTTCCCACTGCAGCCACGCCATGTCCAGGAGCACAGCATGAGCCACAGCCTGGCTGCTTCCCACCCCTGCTCCTGGCAGGAGCCTGGTGGTGCCTGAGCATCTGCCCAGGCTTGTTCCACCCTGTGCTTCCCTGCTGGCAAAGGGAAGGATAGGAGAGAGCTTGAATCTGTCAGCCTCTGGAGAGAGAACCCCTCGTGCAGGCTCGGGCAGGAGGGCAGCAGCTCTGCTGCTCAGAGGGGCCTCTGGGCAGACACAGACATTTCCAGTCTCTCTCTGACTCCCGAGGGTCTCCCTTTTACTCCTGGAGAGATGCAGCCTTGAGTTACACTGCATGGAGAGCACTCACTTTTGACAGGTTTGGGTAAAGTGGAGGCTTGAAGCTCTTATACAGACTAAACTGCACAGACCAGAGGGACCAGGGTAATTTCAGGGCAACAGCCATTGGAACACTTGTGCCTTTTCCCTTCTGGTTCTAAATGTTCAAATTCTCACAAAAATATGAGACAAACTCTCAGTGGAATGACTATGCTGCTGAAAACATTTGGAATTTCCTATTTCATCTGGTTCTTTCTTTTTTTTTTTTAATTATTTTGAGGGCTTTTTACATGAGAACAGATTTACGTTCCTCTCTCCCTGCTGCTCACTTCCCACCTGAAATCTTCAGCTGCTCTTTGCAGTTCCCAACACAATGGTGAGCGAAATCCTGAATGGAGCATTCAAACTTGAGGTGAGGAAAAGCAACAGCAGCAGATGGGCTTGTAAACAGCAGAGACCTGGCTCAGGCACAGAGGTCCTGGCGGAGCGGGAAGGAGCAGGAGGGTTGGTAAACACTGAGCAATTTCCATTTTCTGGGCTGAAATGTGGGGATCTGGGGAGGGGAGGGCGGTGTAGGAACAGCAGCTCTCCCTTTCTGGCACAGTCAACTCTTCCCAGCAGAAGCTGTTCCTGTCAGAACTTGCAGCAAATGGGAGAAGATGGGAAAGTGGGGGACGTTTTCCAGCATCAGGGAATTTGTGGGTGATGAAAACAAGATTTCCAGCAGTCCTTTTGCACTAGTCTTGGTTTGTAAAGAGGTATTCTGCTGTTTTCCTGCCATTCTTCCCTTCCCTTGAATTCCTTCTGAAAATCAGCAGAGTTGGGAATAACTTCACTGATACAAAATTCCCAAAAGTTACCTGAAAGTGTGCAGCTGGACAGAAGAAAAAGAAACCCAGAGCGGAATCCCCACGAGTGGAAGAAAAAAGCAGAATAAGGAGGCTCAGTTCTGTAGTTTATTGAGCCCAGAGGGATTTCTACAAACCACATGGCATCAGGTGTCAAATGAGGAATGAAAACCAAGGTGGAACAATGGAGCAGCCTAAAACTCCCACCGCCCAGCGAGCTCCAGAAATGTTGGAGAGGCTTAAATGGCCCCTTAATGTGCATCTGCTGGCCACGAGCAGCCTGGTCAAAGTCCTGAGTCATGTCATGGGTGTTCTTTCCTTGGACAGGGAGACTCTGCACGTCCTGTGGAGTCCAGGAGTCACAGAAAACAGAGACTGATGAAAGATGGTTCCGGGCTGGGATTTTGGAGAGGTTTGTACTTGATCTAGGGTTAAAGGGCTGTTGTTTCTGTTTTTCTTGGGGATTGGGAGGGGAGAGCTTACTGAGTCCCTAAACTTTAATGTAAAATGATTAGAATCTGGAACAGATTCCAAAACAGACATTTAGGGACTACTAAATGTACAAAGCAGCTTGGATATCTATCACCAGAATTCATCCAGTCCTGGAAAAAGCCTCTGAAATGGGCAGTGCTTTAACAAAGTACAGATGTCTGGGGACTCAAAATACAAGGAAAAATTATGAGGAGGAAGAGATAACACTTTCTCCATTTCTTTGAGAGGGAGAAAATGCCAGAAAGTTATTAATTTTATTCCCAGGACTGTGGTAGCTGGACAAGGATCCAAGGTTAAGGTGATCCCCATGACCTGACACTTGCAGAACAAGTGGGCTCCCTGGATCCTGGCACAAGGAGTTCTAGGGAGATCTGTAATCCCCAGTAATAACCTCAGAGGTTAATTGGCGTCTGGAAATGAGTTTAATAGGTAGGTGGGCTAGAGGGGGTTTAATTACGTGTTTAGATCAGTGTTGCTTTGAGCATTAATTTTGCCTGGGAAAGGAAGGTGTAATGTCAGGAGCGACACTTTCACACTGCTTAGATTGAGCCAGGGGAGACTGGAGAGAGCCCACGGACTATTGGGGAGGATGGGAATGAGCTCTGAGTAAAAGCATCTCTTCGTTGTTTTGAGCCAAAATTCTCTGGACTTCGTGTAAGGCCCAGTTTCCTGAGAATGGCACTCAGCAGTTTTTGGACAGTCAGGCTGTCAGAAGGAATCCCTCTGAAATACATGTTGTATTTCTTTTTTTGGGCCTTATTTCTCTTTTCTGCTTTGTGTCGTATTCTCCTCGTGGCTTTCCAGAGCAGAGTTACTCTTCCACTTGTTCCCTTTTGCCTCCTGCTGAGTCAATTCCTTTCTTTTCCAACATTATTTGTACTGTAGTCACTCCCAGAATCTGGGAAATCATCCTCAGAAGTCTCCCCATCTCCTGAGCTTACTGCCAACTCTCCCACTAAAGCTTTGAATTCTTTGTTATAAAGAAGAATAAAAGGCCAGCAAAGTGCACCTCGACACCCATTCGGGTGCCATTACTCTGTAATTCTTTAAAAACTCTGTGTGCATTTATAGTCACTGGGAAGTGCTGGACTGGGAAGCCTCTGGACTAAATTGGTGTTAGCACATGAAAGGGAACCAGTCCTGCATGGGGCAGCAGGCTCCGGGCAGGTTTGGTCACCAGCTCGCTCGGTGGGCTGGGGACAATCATTCCCTGCCTGTGCCCCTGCTGGCAGTGCCCAGCTCCAGCTGTGCCTGTTTGGGTGAGGGACACGCCTGTCCCACGGCCGTGGAGCTGCAGCAGAGCCTGAGGTGAGCAGGGAGTGCAAACAGGGATGAGAGGAACACCCAGACAGCAGGGCAGGCTTCCCAGACACGCTGTCCTGCGAGCATGCTGGAGCCCTGGGTGCTGCAGGCTGTCTCTGTTCCCAGGCCTTGGCTTCTCTCTGCCAGCCAGCAAAGTGTTCACCACTTCCAAATAGAGCGGTGAGGTGAACTGGGAGCTTCCCAGTTCCACTGGGAAACGGGGGCAAATCGCTAAACTCATTTTACAGACTCAACCAGAGCCTGATTGGATCCTCCATCCTGCCTGGAGCTGTGCCACCTCCTGTAAGTGAAAAGCTCCTTGGGTTTCTGAGCCATCCCATCCCATCCCATCCCATCCCATCCCATCCCATCCCATCCCATCCCATCCCATCCCATCCCATCCCATCCCATCCCATCCCATCCCACTCTGCCCATGCTACAGTCTGCTCCAATTTGCCAGCAGAGAAATCAATTTTCTCCCCTCCTCCCTTGTTTAAGGAGCTGCAGGCACATCCCTTGGCTTTCCCTCTTCTCTGCAGGCTTTTCCAGAGCCCTTTCCTCCCTTTGTTTGCTCGTTCCCTGCACTCCATCCCATCTTTTGCCTCCCTCCCTGGTTTGATACAGCATCTCGCTGGTCCTGCCTCACACTCTGAGCAGGGGTATTAGATGGATTCCCCATAGAGTATAAATTGAATGGAGAGAAGTGGCTGGTTTCCCAGCAATAATTTATCTGATTAAAAAAATACTGCCCAAACTCCCCCTCCTCCACCAGTCCTACGCCCCCTCCAAAAAGCACCACTGGCATCAGGGTTGGTGTTTGAACTGTGTGATTCAAATTGCTGGAAGAGGGACTTAGATGGGAAAATAACTGGCAAAGGAGTGTTCTCGGGGGATTTTTCCCAGAGTGTCGGGGCTGGAACCTGGGTTGTTGTGTGGAGAAGGCAGAGAGTAAATAATTCTGAGTCAAGTACCTGGGTGATTTGTACCTTTACCCACGTGCCAAATACCGGCTGCACACACGCGTGTGCTCTCACACGCATTGCACGGGGGAGCCCAGCTCCTGGCACAGCAAGCTGCTCCTGCTGTTCCCTCTCTCCTCTCTTTTCTTCCCTTACCTCAGGCCTGATTCCAAATAACAGAAGAAATCTGCCTCACAAAATGCATGTTGCCTCGTTTGTTACTTGCACGGGGCTTCAATCCTTCCAAACCATTTTCTTCTCCGACATTCCTGTTGTAATTACGGAAAATAATTCCTGTTGCGATTGGGATGGAAAAGTCACCCCAAGGCCCCTCTCGGCAGGGGCCTGGGCAGTGGGTTTGGTTGGTGCTTGTTCCTGTGTGGGTGACAGGCAGGTCTTTGCAGGTATTTCCATCCCAGAGTGCTCCCGGGATTTACAGCAGGGGCTCCCCGGTGCTGTCAAGGGCAGCAGTGCTGCTGACACCCGAGTGTCTGCAAGCCATGCCAGGGCCTGGCGTGGCCCCAGCACCCAGCTGGCTGCTGGCTGCTGGACATTGCTCTGCTCACAGCTGCTTTCTGGCACTGGGGAACGGCCCGGCTGGAGCTTTCCAGCCTCGGAGCACCCTCAAGCCAGTGGCCAGGGCTCAGGTTTCCTGCGTTTTGACAGGAGGGCTGCTCAGATGAAACCTCTTTCTGCTCCTTCTGGAGGATTTACACTGCCACAAGTCCTCATTTTTTCCAGATGTTTTACCTAATAAATCAAGGAGTCTCATCAGAGGATTGGGATCCAAAAGCTGTTACCATGACTTCAAAGGCACAGGCTGGAGTGGAAAGAAGCGGTGCAGACATTTTATACCACTCTGTATGCAGTGATCATGAAAATACACTCTGCTCCCAGGATTTTTTTCCTGTGGATATGAGAACACCAACCATGATTAAATAAAATGGTGCTGTGTTCCTGCAGCCAACCTTTGCTGAAAAGAATGGAGCTGCAGGATCCTTGGGCTGTAGGGCTGGCAGGAACCAGGCTGGGGCTGGTCCTGAGAGGGGTTGAGCTCTGCCAGCCCCTGTCCAAAATCCAGGACCATTAACTCATGGCTGAACTCACTCCATCTTTTCAGATCAATATTCAACTGCATATTTTCTCCAAGTGCTGGTTTAAGCAATTCCCACATAAAGGAATCAGATGTTCATCTTCTTCAGATGTTGGGAGAGAAAAAGATAAAAAGAGTTACATGGCTGTAAAATGTGATTGTGACTATTCAGACCAGTTTGTTCCTTGATCAAGAATGTAAGTTGTTTTTTTTTTAATGTAGTGAAGGCTTTCTTTTTACAGTGTCTACATGGTGTCATTTTCTTTTGCAGTTCCATTTCTAAAGATAACTGTGTTTGGAGAAGCTGTTACGTCTTTCTGTCACTCCATAGCACAGGGTGCTGCAGAACAGAATGAAGAAAAGCAGCTGAAGAAAGGAAAGCTGATCCTGTGGTGGGTGAGCAGCAGGTCACAGGGTTGGCTTTTGGTTCCCCACTTTCCCAGAGCACTGGCCTGGCATCAGAGATGCCCAAGCTCCTCACCCTCTGCCTTGTCGTCCCTTGGATCCTGTTGGATTTGGAATCACAGTATAGTTTGTATTGGGAGGGACCTTAAAGCTCATCCAGTTCCACCCCCTGCCATGGACAGGGACATCTGCCACTGTCCCAGGTTGCTCCAAGCCAACCCAACCTGGCCTTGGACACTTCCAGGGATGGGCAGCCACACTTGGTCTCCCCTCCCTGCTCAGTGCTGCAGGGCTGGGGGCACGGTGCCAGGCAGGACCAGGCTGCTGGGGCAGGAGGCACAGGGTGGCCTGGTTGTGGGGAGTCCCTTTGGCGTGGACTGAGGCGCCCGGGTCGAGTGCTCAGTTTCAGGAGGGTTTTTGGGCTTCCTCCTTCACGTGGCTGAAGCACAGCCATGGAGAGGGAAGCCTCTCACAACCTCCTGGGGGTACCTGCAACAGGTGATGTGAGCAGAGACCTTGGCTTGTGCTGCCTCAGAATTCTGGCATGTAAATAAGTTGTCACTTAACAACAGTGGGAACTGCAACATTTGGAGTTCTGGGAAAATCCTCTGCACCCCAAGTAGGCACTGTAGTTATGTAAAACACACGTAAGATATTAATTCCCTCCAGGAGATTGTATTTTGTGTTTTATGTATTTTGAGTTTCCCAGGCAGTGGGGAGCAAGAGGGCATTTGGTTCTGCAAGATGTTTAACCAGATCTGAAAACCTCACCATGGAAGTTTAGGAAGAGGCGATGTCCCACTGCAGCCAGGTGGAAGGAAGAGCCAGGTGTAGATCTCCTGTGTTCTAATGGTACATTCAGACTGAAAAATAGCCTCATCTAAATACTAATATTCAAATAACAGTCACCACAAATCCATTTGTTCCTGCCACAGACTTCAGAAAAATTGCTGCTTGTCTTCCCTCCCCCACGAGGCTGAATCCCAGCACCCCAGATTGTCGTGACTGCCTGGGATTGGTGACATCTCCAGTGAAATGTGTTGGAGCATCAAAACAGAGTGGGAGAAGCACAGCCTGGCTGTGGAGCCAGAAATAGGTACTATCACTTGTGAGCTGAAGCCTCCCTTCTCCTTCCCCACCCAGCCCTGCCTCTCTGGCACGTGCAGCACGTAATCGTGGTGCTCCCATCGGACCAAAGGAAAACCACATTCCTAAAGCAAGCAGGGCATTATGTGGTGGCCATGCTTTGGAGACAGAGAACGTTAGGACATGGATTCTAAATTAGGGAACATCAGTGGTGATGGTTTGCAGATTTTCTGTTGGGAATGGGTGTAGAAAGGAGCATGGCTCATCTCCTGCAGTGCCATGTGGAAAAGCATCAGAGGTACACCGTAAAACTGGGGGGGTTGAATTCCCTTCATTGGACAGTTGCTCAAATCCTTGTAATTGAATGAGTGAGTGATGAATGTGGCACATTGGATTTCTCCCTAGATCCTTTCCCTCCTTTATGCTGTGACTCTGAATCTCAGTCATGCTTTCACCTGTTTTTTTTAAGTCTGTCCACTGGAGTATTTGTCCGCTTCTGCCAAACCCTAAAAGCTCCATTTCATTTAAAAAAGAGATCATTTGGGAAGGTGAAGTTTGATTCACAGAGATAATGCTCTTTGAAGGTGTCTGCTCCTTTGGCAGTGACTGATTCAAAGGAGTTCCATTTCAGAATGTCTGTTCTGCTGCTCCCAAGGCCGTGCAGAGGAGGAGGGATTGTGTGAGGCCATATAAATCAGGGGCTGTTACAGGGATGTCAAACACAACTGCACCACGGGGTGCTAATGGTGAGCAGGTGAGGAGTCAGAGCAAGTCAGAACCAATGAAGAGAAGCCACAAAGCTCCTGTGTCTGGTTCCTGAAGCTTCCCAAAAGTGCAGTGTCTGCACACTCCTGTTCTGTCCTGGGAAAAGCGCAGGCTGTTCCTCTGATCCGTATCACATTTTCAAAGTGCTCCAGTAATTGGATGAGTAGGTTTGGTGGGAACATCTTTGCTTCTCAATTCTCCCATCAGGAAAGATCTAAATGAAGCTATGTGAGCACATCTTCAGCCCAGGCTGCTTTCCCACGTCAGTCCATTGGATTTGTGCTCACCTAAGGCAGTGGTGACCAGGCCACTGGACACACAGCAAGGGGACTGTTGGATTAAACTTCCACTGGAACAGAGGATGAAAACTCACAATCTTTGTGCATGCAAACAGGCGTTTCCTCCTTTTCCAGCAGCAGTTAAATCCCAAAGCTCTGACTCCAGTGAGTTTCTGAGTACTGGAGTAAGAACTGATTTGGGATCTTGGTGTGCAGCTTCTGGAGAAGGGGCCAGTGCTTGTGCTTTACCCCTTCCTCAATCCTATGAGCATTCCAGGTTTCCAGAGGTTCCAGCTGGCTCTTCCCATGCAGACTGAAGGCTGTGTGATGGACCCTGAGGTTTGTGGGCACAGACCGCGGGAGATGTCAGGGGGGAACAGTTTTCTCTCCCACAATGATGTTGTGATCTTCACAGCTTCCCAAATGCCCATTAGTCCTGGAGAGAAGCTGAGCTTGAACCAAAATGAAGGTGTTAGAGCTTTAAAACAGGCCACGAGACTCCCTTCGTACAAAAGGAATTCAGGCTGGTGGAAGGTTTCAGGGAATGGCTGTAGGTTGTGAGCCAGGATCGTGGATGACCACGAGTCTGTTGGACAGGCTGTGCCTGTGCATGTCCCTGCGAGCACATTCCACTGTGGTTTCTGCACCAGTTTTTGTTATTTCTCAATATTCCCACTAATATTTCATGTATTTATCTTGGCTGTGGGTAATTTCAGCAGTGAAAGTGCTGACTCTGATGTCCTTCTGGGACATTGGCTTGGGACAACCCAAAAGTTTTGTGTGGGCCTGCAAAAAATGTTCTGCCCATTGGTCTCCAATCCCGAGAACATTCCTGTTTTCTCTGCATATCCTCATACACAGCACTAATAGAAAGAATACATTTGTGTAGAGGAATAACCCAACAATTACAAATATGATTTATTTTCCAGACTTCTGGGTCACTAGAATGATGGGACAGGAAAGACTGAAGTACAGCTGGATAACTCCAGATCCTGGCCAGTGGGGTTTGTGTCTCCCTTCCAAATCAGGCCAAGCAGAACCTGCTCCTCATCCTCAGTCAAGTGGGTGTGTGAGGAAGTGGGAGCTGGGAGAAAGGGGAATGTTCTCCCTAAAATACTTGGATCAAAAGCTGGTGGCAGTCTGGTGGCAGAGGGCAGGAGCTGCTTCTGCTGGGCTGGCCATGTGTCCCATGGTTGGAGCAGTCCAGTCCCCAAGCAGGCTCACGTCTCTTTACCTGTTCTTGAAAAGGCCAAATGACCCCAGGTACGTGTCCAGGAAGTATCCCATGTTCAAGGCCAGCCTTGGAACTCCTCCTAAAGCTCCTTTGAGGGCCCTTGTGCTGCACCTCTTGGGAACAAGGAGGATTCCCATGACTTTTCCACATCTCCTCCCCAGGGGTTTGTGTGTTAACTCAGTGACATCACCTCGTTGCAGTTCAGGGCACCAGAGAGTCCCAAACTGCACTGCAAACAGGGCAAGTGGCACGAACAGAGCTGAGCAATTTGAAATTAAACAGTTTCAATTATTAGGGAATTCATGTCCTGGCAGCCAGAGCAGTAAAGACAGAGAGGTATCACTTCAGGGTGCTCAGAACGGGATGGAGAGAGCAAAACTACACCCACCTAAGTCTGTAGGTCAAGACTAAACTATCTCTAATTGCAGCCAGGTGAAACACTCGAGTAGATAGTCTGCAAGTGCTTTACAAAAAGTGGAAAGCAAAAGCTTTTTGCACAAGCATTAATCTTGATGCCTCAGTGGGGTCAGCTGGGAGTGCAAGGAGAGAATTCAGCGCAGTCAGCACCAGCCTGTAAAGATCTATGTCCAGCTTTGCATTTCATTCTGTTTATCTGGGCTATTAATTAGCTCCTTTCAGTTTCCCTGGGAAGATCTGTGTGTTAGGGCTCCTGAACACTCATAAAGATCCGTCATTGATTGCTTGGGCAGCTAAATTGGGTCGACACTTCACCACTCAGAGGTGTCCTAACTTTACATCCTTTTCTGCTGGGGCAGGAATTTTGGGGAAGACTTCAATCTTCTTGGAACCCACTTGTACACACTGCTTTCCTAATTTCATGCCTAGGTATGGCATTTCCATTACAAAGGAGTTGCGTTGTTGAGCTCTGCTGGTCTGGGTTTTTCAAAAGGTTATCAGGGCTTCTAGTCATGTGCTTGTGCTCTTTTCCCTCAGAACAAAACATCTTCTACACAGATCCTGGACTATCAAAGCCCCCGAAACAGTTCAAGTGCCAAACACAACCCCAATGGCAGCCTGAGAAATGATGTCTCCCAGTGGGGCTGTTGAATATGCACAAACGTATGGTCTGTTTTCCAATGTGCATGTCAGAGCCCTGCTGCTGCCTCCAGCAGAGAAAAATATTTGTCATAGGCCATTTCCCCCCCAACTTTACTGCTTGCAGGAAATAGAGGATGTTCTTTTCCAACATATTTATTTGTATTTGACTGTAATCACAAAGGGTTGTGTTCCCCCCTTTCTCTGGTGACCCAGCAGAGTCCACTGCTGTCAGTTCTGTCATTATCTCTCACAGAGCTGTAAGCCTTTTCACCTTTCCTCTGGTGTCAGGTAAAAATCCCATATAGGAGGTAAGCTTTAAGGTGGGTGTTCTCATTTCAGATTTACTGAACACTCTGGGCAGGTTTTCCTTGTTTTTAAAATCCCCATTCTCTGGTTCAGGTACCTGGGGAAGGTGTTTTGATGTGAACAAGGCTTTCCAACACAACTGTAAATGCTGCTAAGTTTTCCCACCATCTTTTTTGCTGTCTGTGTTTCCCCATACATTGACCAAGGGAGCTCTTTGGTCAGAAGGGAAATCCCCACTGTGGGAGCTGACTTAGAGCAGTGTTACTGCTCCATCCCCAAAGTCTGCATGTAGAGTTGTGTTGGGGTTAATTAAGTTCCTAGAAGTTCCTAAGTTGGTGAACAACTTGAATATTCACTTAACTTTGTGGTTTGGATCCTCCTGCTGCAGTGTCACCCCACCCACCCTGGGACCAAGAACTCCAAATGGGGATTTTGTCCACATTTCAGTCTGTGTTGGCATTCTCTCATTCTTGATCACAGAATCCCAGAAGTGTTTAGGTTAGAAGGGACCTTAAAGACCACCTTGTTCCACGTTCTGCCACGTGCAGGAACACCTTCCACTAGCTGTCCAACCTGGCCTTGGACACTTCCAGGGATGGGGCAGCCACAGCTGCTCTGAGCACCCTGTGCCAGGGCCTCAGCACCAAACACAGCCAAAAATTTCTTCCCAATATCCCATCTAAACTTGCCATTCTTCAGTTTTAGGTGAAGTGCAGGATATCTTTCCTTAGTCACTCCTAACAGGACAGCCATCATTCACTTGTCTTGACTGAGAATTAGTGAAACCTTTCATGTGTCAGAGCCACCTGTAGCCAGGAACAAGACCAAGTTCCTCCTCTTCCTGGTGTGGAAACAGCAGCTACCTGCTCTTGTGTCTGAGTTCCCACTGCTCCCTTCCCACAGCAGGAGCCTGTGCCCAGCAGGTGCTTCTTCAGGAATCTTCTGGAAGCACCACACCCCAGGCACTGCTGCATTTGCCTGAAACTGGATGAAGAACTTCAAAAACAACAACAAAAAAATAGAGAGTAAGAGAACAGGAGTGGTTATGAGTTTTTTCTTCCTGATGTCTTTCACTGATACTTTTTATAGATTTCTTTTTAGGCTGAGCGTAATTCATGAACTCTGATCTTTAGAAAAAAAAACCCAACAATACACGTTAACAGCAGTAGCAGCAGTAAACATAAAAACAAATGTCAGTCCTACTGTTCCTTGTGGTCCCCTGTGCTGCCTTGTCCAAAGGCAGTGGTTCCCAGAATGTCCTGGTGGCCTCAGGAGTGGTGGACACCACGATGACACCCCAGAAGGAGCAGCTGAGTGCTACTGATTGCTGGAGGTCAGCAGGAAAATGCTGGACTCCCACCTAAAAACACAAACCCAAAAGATCATGGACTGAGCAGCAGCATGGAAGAGGAGTCAGAGGCAGATTGCAGCCCTTTGGGACTGGGAAAACAGGAGATTTGTGAGAAAGCTTTTCTCCCTCCGTCAAATCTCTGTTATTTGTTACCTGCCTCAGAGGGCTCATGGCTGAAAAATACCATTGCTTTGCTTCGTGGAATCTAAATGTCCATATGATACAGACATAAACCTCAATTTCTTTTCAGCCCTCACCAAAGGTTTTCGGTCACGGAAGGAGAGTCATTTTGAGAAATTGATTTTTGTTGAATACCTACACTTCTGTGCTTTCAGAAACGAAGGACACTTCTGATAACAACTTCTGATAGCCTGAACATCTTTCTTGACCAATTCCCCACTTTTAGCAATATAAGTTTGTTCCAAGCGTCTGAATTCTCTCCAGCTGTTGGAAGTGATGCTTTTTAGCTGAATTCCTCTGGGAATGTGAAGGCATCTTTGCTTGTGCACAAAATGTTCATTGCCTGTATAGCATAAAAGCATTTTCCTCCCATATTCTCCTGCCAGAATGTGCCTTCCTCTATGGGAGGAGGAAATGCGTTTCAACTTTTTGTCCTTCTAAGAGCATCCCTTACAAATGTGTATTAGTGCAGAGGAAAGCAGGTGGAGCAACAGCCTGGGCAACATTTACACTGTGGTGGTTTCTGGTCACAAGGAACCTGGATTGGCACCTTCACCTCTTCTTGTGGCAGTGGTGTTCAAACCCCACTGATCCCTGTTGGTTCACTCCCCACCTTTCATTTCCTGCTGCTCCCTCTGCCTCATTCAGTGCCTCTGCAGACCTAAGTGTCTCACTTGGACACAGAGGCACATTCTGACCTCTCTGAGACACATTTCATATTTCCCAGAATCAATAACTTCCGAAGCAGTTACAGGAATAGCGAGCAGTCAATAAGTCCCGTCAGGTTCTGTTAGGAGGAACAGCGGAGCAGTGGAAGGATGACATTTCTTAGGGAACTGCTATCCAGGCATATTTGTTGTTTCAATTTGTCTGACTTCAGGGCTCAGCCAGGGCCTGCAGCCTGTAGCATTCATATAATTTTATTTTAAACCTGCCACTCAGATGCTGAGGGAATAACACCAGTGGTAGAACCCCTGTGTGACAGCAGACCCAGCAATCCTGATGTGCCAAGTACCTGTCAGGGAGATCCTATGGGCTCACGGCTCCATCACCCATGTTCCACATCCCATCAGAGCCCCTGGTTTGCTTTCCTGCCTTTGATCACTGGTCCCCTGGGACGAGCATGGAAAGGTGGGAGAAAGGTGGTGTTTTTGCAGAAGTGTTGACCTGAAGGGTTGCTTAAGCAACAACAAAACCAGTGAAATTAATGTCTGTGAGAAGTGTCAGATTGGAGCTTGAGGAGTGAGACTCTTCACCTGTCTGAAGGCTGCCCACATTCTCCCTGCCAGAGCTCTCAGTACAGCACCATCCCTTGGCACAAAGTGGGTTCTTTGCTTTTTAAACTGTCCTCGTGTCCCCATAGTGCTCAGTCCTACAGCTGAGAAAGAGTCAGACTGTGCTGTGGGGTAAGAAGTTGCACTGGAAACAGTAGGAAGGAATGTCGGCTAATTCACTTTGGTTTTAGAGATGCTTAAGAATTACAAGAGGTTAGAATGATTTAAAAATAAAATGCGTGCAGAATGAGTCAATAACTCTGCTTTTAAACCAGGAACTGCTGTGAACAGAAGCTTGTTTCTCTCCTTAGCAAATCAGGGCTGCATTCCTGCCATTGCTCTCTGGGAAGAGACTGCCATGCTCTCCTCTGACAGCTACATCACCAAGGTCTTGTCCAGAATTTTGCAGTGTTCCCAGGTGCTGCAGCACAACCTTTCCTGGCAGGATGGTGATTTGGGAAGCCCGTGATGACAATGTACAGATCCTGTGGCAAAAGAATCCACCAGTGCTCCAGGCACCCTTCTGTGACATTCTATAAACTTGGGGGATGGAAGCCCTTTGTTAACCAGGTCTTGTTGTGAAAAGTTTAATTTTACAACTGTTCAAGTTTGTTCCTTTGTCAGGTAACATGGTAAAAATGAAGAAGTCCAATATTTCCTCCATGAAAAATCCATTATATTTATAGGAAATTCCTTCCTAGCATTTGAAAGGGTGATGTGGTTTGTCTGAGCATTCCAGTTGGAGGAAGCAAAGCCAAAACTATGACTTTAAAGGGCTGAGAGTGCATGAACAAGATTATTATAGCAAACAGGACTCTGTCTCTGTCCCAGCCTATTGTCCAAATTCTTTATGCCTTCCTGTTTCTGTGGTTCATTGTCCCTGTCCCTGTCTTCACTACATTGTAGCAATGACTGGTTTTGAATTGTTGAATTAGCAGACTGAGGTAATTTTGCTTATATTTACTCTTCCAGCACAAGGTTCTAATAGCACGCTGTGCCTCCAGTTCCTGCCATTTAAAGCAGAGGGACAACTTCAGCTATGTCCAAGCAAATTACTCCTGGTATCATTGTTTCTATATATTCAGTTTTAAACACCTAAAATCAGAGTCTGAGATACAGACCAAAAGGAAGGCCACTTGTGGGAGTTGTAGGTGTTGACACAACAGTCAAGTCTGTTTGGTCTCAAGTTTTAGGTGTGGACTTGCTCATCTAACTCTGGCTGATGTGTTTGTATCTCTCACAGATAATGTGGCCTTTTCTTTCCATTTCCAGGAATCCCCCAGCACATCTGATTCCAGCCATATGACCCAACACCTCAGCTGACCCTTTCAGGTAACACACAGAAAGGGCCAGGCTGTGGTGCTGCTGGTTCCTGCCATGGGCAAAGGTGAGGTTTGTGAGGTGTGCTGGGATCCCCAGGAGCGATGGGCTGTGTTTTTCAAGCATCCTCAGCTGTTGGTCTAAGGTTATTTCTTTGAATTCCCAAGCCCAGAGGCAAATGACTGTTTCTGTGTACTAAGCATCAATTCTTTTCCTTTTGTTCTTATCCTTTCTCCTCTCCACAGTTTTCCTCTTGCTTTGAATTCTCTCAGACCGCTGCCGTCTCACTTCCCCTGGCACAGGAGAAAATGTGATGGTGTTTACAGAGCAGAAGCACTGGGACTCAGGAGATGTGAAAGGTGGCTCTGCTGGCTCTACCTTCAACACCTCTCCATGGTTCTGACTTCCTGTCAGGATAACCTGGACTAAAATCCCTCTGTGCTTCTCCTGTGCGATCCTACGGTATCTAACACAACCTCAGGTAAGACCTTTAGGCACACCTGTTATATGAATGAGAACAAGATTGTTGATGTCAGTAATTAACATTCTTGTGGGATTGCTGGAAAAGCTTTGGGATAAACATCACCTGGAATCCTTGCCTGGCTTATGTGGTTTTTAAGATGCAGAGGAGACTGATCCTGTTTGCACAAGAGGGCATGGATCATCTGTCTCCTCTCTTACTGGATGTGCAAAGTCTTTCAGTCCAAAGATGAGTTGTAGCTCAGGGAGAAGTGGGACACTGGAAAAGTGAGGGCATGGACAGTGGGGAAGCAGAATGGAGTGGTCAGTGTGTCACCAGTAATGATCTCATCTGAGAGCAGGGACTAATGACAACCACCAAAACAGGAAAATACAGTCACTGTGAGCACCTGTGGCACGGTGTCATCCCATGACAGGCTTCCCAAGATGCAATCTCATGCTACTGACATGGATGACAAAAATCCCATGGACTGCAGTAATATCAGCCTTTCCCCTTAGGTGTTACTTGCATTTCTCTCCTTCTGGATGATCAGAGACCCATATCCCACATTATTGTGCACTTCCTGATAACAAATCCCTTTTCTTTTAAACTGGAGATTGGATTCCAGTAAACCCTGCGTTTTGGATTTTAGGTTCCCTCCATATATCTCTGAAAACCTTAAATAAACAAACATTGGATTAGACATCAGCAGCTCCCTTTCTCGGCAAGGGAAGCCTTTAAAAGCATTTTACACCAACTACCCTGTTTGTGTTTCAGACTCTGTCAACGGGGCACTCCAGGAGCTCCACCTTCCTCTCAGCCATCTCAGGGAACTCAGCTCAGTGTTTGGAAGCTCTGCCTCCATTTATGACCTTCCCTGATTCCAGTGAGGAGCTGGAACTGCTGTTGACCTCAGGAGTGACAGAAGTATATGCTGGGGTTGGAGGGTTTCTGGCATATGACCTGCTAACCTAGAATTTGCTTGGCAAAGTCCAGAGGATGACTTTTAACCTCAGAGCAGTTTGCAAAACCACATCTGTGACCAATAAATGTGAAAAATAAATGAAAAAATAAATCTAGCCCCTATTGAAGGATGAAAGACAGCACACCTTGCTGGGCACTGGTGCTGGAATCAGGATGGAGATTGGGAATAATCGGACAGGCCATGTGCCAGATGCTGTCCATGAATGGAGCCAATGCCTCACGCAAGGGAGGAAGCACAGCAGGTTAAAGTGAAGGTATCTCATAGCTCTAAGTCTTAAACTTAACGAGCCACATCTTTATTTGTGCTGCAGCCCCTTCTTATCCAAAATTGCCTTTACCAGCTGCCAGAGGATGCCTGGGAACGGAAAATTCTCTGGATAACAATAAATTGGTGTAACGATTGAGTGTCACCTCACATCCTGCTAAGCAATAGAGAAATCACGATGAGAAAAATAGGCACGACCAGAGTGGCACTGAACAGTGCAATCCTAATTCCATCACCCTTCTTGTGGGCGACAGATAACCCAGTGCAATTTACAGCCGCTCTGAAGCGGCTCCAAGTCTCAGCAGGAGTCGGGAAAGCTCACTGTAGCCTCGGGACTGAGAAGTCACAAAGATCAGGCAAATTGTTGTTCCATAACCTTGCCTCTGCACCAAAACCAGGGGGCTGGTTTGGAATGGGAAGCACTCCAAGCAAAACACAAAATTTTAATCACCGAAATGAAGGTCCTCCTCTGGCTCCCTCTCTGGAGAATAGTCTGTCTCTGATCATCGTGCACAGACTCTCAAAGAAGGTAAATTTTGGATTTAAATCTCTACGTCAGCATGTGAATGACAGCGTTAAATCTTGGCTGTAAGGCTGAGATATCTCCAAGAGGAGAAAAACACTTTTTCCACTTAAGTGGCTGAGGTAGAGGAGGTAAATATATTGTCTCCCACTATTAAAGGGTGAGGAAATCATTTATACATGTGTATTACACCTTTGCACCTAACATTGGAGTTATTTTTTATATTCAAGAGACTAAAAGTTTAGAAATACCAACATTAAGGTGGCCTATGCAACTGTAATTTGTCCCTTCCATGCATTTGCATTATGATACAGTATTTAATTCTAATTAGATCACACGTTGCTCTTTCAACAGGTTCCTGGCCTCACTCATTGTACAGAATAGACTGTGCTCACTAAGTAATAATTTTATTTTCTCCTCGCTGTTCACTGTGTGGCCTGTGCTTTATTTACAGCAGACTATTCAAATATTGTTCTGAAGACAGATTTATTCATTTCCTCCTGAGCTTTTCCATGGGACTCATCACTATGGTATCCAAGTGCTTCACAAACACTAATTCATTTTTTCAACACTGTAGTGAGAACTTGTGTTGCCCTTATTTTACAGACGAGGAACTTGGGTGTACAGACAGAATAGTAAAAAATATCTTTTCATTTCAGAGATCCAATTAGAAATACTCAATGGCCTGATTTTGTCATAAAGTAGAACATGGCCAGGCATCTAATTGAGTCAGTAGTTGTATACATTCTCAGTTATTGCAGATTTATCTGCAAGAGTTCTTAATTCCTGCAAGTCAGTCTTCAAAATGTCAGCCCAGGCACCTGGGCAGTGCTGACTGCACAATTAGTGCAGCGCTGGGCAGCTCTGTTTAGAGACTGTGCTTTGCATCCCACAGACTCCAGAGGCTAAAAATCCTTTCTGAAAGCAGCAGTCACCTGCCCCACCCACAGCGCTGTGCCTGCTTGCCCAGCAGTTCCTCACAAGGTGCACAAAACAGTTTGAGTTTTGCAGTAAATGGGGTGGAAGTTGTTCAGGCACTTGCCTGGGTTCCCTGACCTTGGTTCAGTGTCTGAGCCTGGCATATCCTCCTGCACCGGTTGCCTTTATCCTGGTGTTTGATAACTAGGGAGTGTGTTACTGTGCAGCCTGAGTACTCTTGCTTTATGGAATATGTACTTCCTTCCCAAGTAGAGATAACCCCAGTAATGTAATCCTGGGTTGACATCGCTGCAGGCCATCAGCAATGTGGAAATTTCCCTCTGTGAGGGATGTCATGGTTGACACAAGCTCCAGCACTCCAAGGGGGTGAGATACATTCTTCAGTCTATTTCAGGTACCTGCTGACTGTTTTCCAGGTGGTCTTCATTCCCATTCCTAAATCCTCACCTTTCTGCTCTGCCTCCTTCCCCCAGTTTCTGTCATTCCCATTCCTACATCACTGTCTCTAGTGAATTCCCTCTTCCCAAAGGCCATGTTGCATGCCGCACCAGGCTTGGGGTCCTTTTCCCTTGCCCCACTCCAGCTCTTCCATCTGATCCCCTTTGCCCAGCAAGCTCTTCCTCAAACCTTGAGCAGAGCACAGGGACAGCTCGCAGTCCTCTCAGGCTGCACATCCTCCTCCCAGCAACTTCTCCCATTTCCACTCTGGTTTAAAGTCTTCTCCCAGCGGCCTGGCTTCCAGACTCTTTCTTATGAGCTTTGCTTTATCCCTCCCTCCAGGCAGACCCGTTTTTCCTTCTGGCTCATTCCCTTTCACCACCCTGGAGAACCTGTCTCTCTCCAGAGCCTCTGTGCCTGCCAACGTACCTGTCCCAGACCCAGTTCCTGTCCCCACTGTGTGTTTTTCAAGGAGCTTCCTGCTCTGTCTTTCCCAAGAAGACTGGAAGGACAGGTCCGCCCTTCCTACCTGCAGACATGGCATGGTCAGGAACTGGAGCTGCAGGTCCAGCTCTGATCCCACAGCCCTGGGCTGTGGAGAGGATGGAGCTGCTGGGGAGTGGAAGTGCCAGGAAGCCCCTGCCAAGAACCAGCAGGACTTTCAGGAGGGTTTTCATAGCAGGGTTTGAGGCAACACCTCTGACAAAGTGGCCACTCTCATTTTCAGACTAGAAAATCCCTGACAAAAGGAACAGAAGGAGAAATATTTATAATTTAACCCAAGGTATGAACTTCAGATGCCTAAATTTCAGCACAGTGGTTAGGCTGGCCCTATTAAACTGCGACTGAGGGCAGGATTTTACGATGGGAATTGCTAACCAGCTTTAATAGGAGTTACGCTACAGTCCTGCCTTTTAATCACCACTTCCATTTTCAGGATAAATTGCAGCTGGTTGCTGGTAATCCTTGTGGCATATCAGATAGCAGCGTAGCTCGGCAAGGGTAAGCTGGAGAAACCCAAACATCCTTCTGAGGAGGTAATTATTCCATTGTGAAAATGCCCCGGGATATTTTTAGTGGCCAAACCCCCTGTTTCCTGACAGAAACATAAAATAATGAAGCAAGCTTCACAAGGAGAGATGCCTCAGACACCTGTATTAGCTGGTGCTTTGCAGTCACGTCAGTGTTTAATTTGCTGTGTGCATCCCCACATCCCTGTACAGCAAAATCCACACCTGCGTTTGGGGCACTGTGCACTCTGCCAGCCTCTGCCTCGCAGAAAACCCTCTCCATAAACAAATCTGCAAATCCCGCTGGATCAAGAAGAATTTCACGGGAATATAGAGCTGCCTGCAACAAGAGGGACACCCTTGCCACACACACCGAGGTTATCAAGGGAAACTTTCCTTAACAGGAGTCTCACAACCAGCGTTAAAGCCTGTTTTTTTGGGAACAGATTATTTAAATTTCGTTTAAAAATGTTTTGCAACGTGTTTTGCAGGGGACGTGCCCATATTTCACATCCTGCAGTGCCCCAGGGGTCAGGCTCTCTCCTGGTTACCTCCAGCCCCGGTCCCATGTAATTTATGTCCTGAAAGACGATTCAATTAGTCAATAGTAAAATGAACCAGGACACCGTGTGTATTGTAAAAATATAATTTAGTGGGAAACAAGCTGAGATGGAAAAAATATCAGAGTACACTCCATATGATTAATGAAGGAGGAATGTATATTTATAGCTTTTATTGTGTCCTTTCTAAGGAGACTGGATCTGGCAGTAGGGCTGGAACGGGCTGGTAACGATGCGGCATTATAGTGATTTGGATTTGAATGGCAAATGCTGTATAAAACTAATTACCCCCAGGAGGATGAAAATACATTGCATTTGCCTTTTAAGAGCACGTCTGGCCTTTTCTTCACGTTATTTACCTTTGAGAAGCATGTTTACTGGAGAGGCGGCATCCCGAACAGAGCAGCAGAGTCGCTCCCCAAGAAAACAAGTTTCCGCAAGTTATTTTTCTACATTTAGCTGGATTTCGGGTTCCTTGGCGGCTCTGGATTGCTGGTAACCAGCACCATGGCAGAGCAGGGCTCCCTCTTCCCACACCCTCCGGCTCGCCACATAGCGGGGATACTCGGATTGGTGCCGAACCGTCAGGTTTTCCATGTTTCTACGTGCGGGAAACGCGCAGGTCCCGCACCCGTGCTGGGCCGGTCCAGGAGAGGGGAAAGCACGGATTTATTGCGTTAAAACCCGCGGACTTTACGCACGGAACGCCTGAGGGGAGGAGGGGGCACGCGTCGCCCCTCAGGAGAGGGCGGCGGCCCCGCCCCCCCACGCGCGCACGCGCAGGCGCGGTGGCGCGCGCGGCGGGAGGGGGGGGGGACGGGCGCGCGCACACCTGGCGCGGGGGTCGGGGGCGGGAGGGGAGGAGCGCGCGCATGCGCGAGGCGGGGGCGGGCGGGAGGCGGCGCGCGCCCCGCGGGGTCCGTGTGAGGGAGGGACGGACGGAGCGAGCGAGCGGCGGAGCCCGGCCCGCGATGGAGTGAGGGAGGGAGCGCGGCCGCTCCGCCCGCCCGCCGCTCTCCCTCCGCCGCCCCCGCGCAGCCCGCCCGGTAGGGAAGGAAGGCAGGAGGAGCCCCCCCGGGGGAGGGGCTGGCGCTGGGTGCAGCCCGGCTGCCGGGCGCGGGGAGTGGAGCGATGGCGGCGCGGAGAGCCCGGCGGCTCCTCAGCTCCTTGTGCATCGCCCTTCTCTTCGCGCAGCCCGCACCGACCGGCGCCGCGGCGCGGAGCGGCTCCCGGAGCCTCCTGACGGGTAAGAGCGCGGCGAGACGCCGGGCGCGGCGGGCGCGGAGCTGTGCGGGGGCGCGGAGGGGTCCCGGGGGCGGCGGGGCCCGGGGCGGCCCCGGCAGGGCGAGCGCTGCCGAGGGGCTGAGCCCGCTGCGCCCCCCCGTGCGGGCTCCGGCAGCGGCCACCGCGAGCCTCGGGGAGCGGCGGCGGTGCCTCCCCGCCAACAAGGGGCACCTGGAGCCCCCTCTGCGGGGGATGGAACGCTTCACCCACCTGTGCTCCCGGCTCGCTGGTACCGGGGAGGGAGCCAGGCACACCTGAGGGGAATCAGGCTTGCAGCTCACCAGTGAGGGGAGCGGGGCACACCTGAGCGCGATCGGGCTTGCGGCTTGCCCCTGAGGGGAGCCGGGCACGGGCGGGCTCTGCCCCAGTTCGGGAGGGCTGCTGGAAGCGGCACGGGCTCGGTACCGGCAACCTGTGGAGAGAGAGCAACTTGCCTGGGAACTGCCGCAGTAGCCCAGAAATGAGCGGTCTGGCAGCGTTTCAGCCGCGGTAGTTCTCACACCTTTTACCATTGTTGTCTTTAATGGTCCATGATTGAATCCTGGTTCTTTATAGGCTACGGAAAACGTAATCTCACCCAGGTGAGGCAGGAGAAGGCTCTCTCAAAAGCCCTTACATGAGACCATTAATACCACAGGAGCCTCCTTAGCTTTGCAGCGATGTTATCTGCTCGTTATGCCAAATACCGGCTTGAAAAAGTAACTTCTTTATTTCCTTCTTGCCAGCAATAAACTGGTAGGATGCTTGAAAGAAAATCTGGTCTTGAATGCTGAGTGCTGGGATTAAAAAAAAAAAAATACCCCCTGCAGGTTGATTGAATCTTGATAGTTTAAGAGAGAACTCTGTGCAAGTGGAATATGGAAAAAACTGCTGGTCAAATGAGTTTTTTAGCAACTTGTTAGCAATTTGGGAAAGTAAGAATGGTTAAATTCTGGCGTTAAATGGTATAATTGTTCTGTTTCAAACTACATTAAGCAGGATCTTCCACAGTGGTTCTCATCTTGGACACCACTGTTGGAGCCATGTGAGCTGACTCCTGTTGACAGGGAATATATTTATTTTTCTTACACAGTACAAGCTTTGCAAATTCCAGGTCTGAAGCAGATTTTTTTTTTTTTTGAAAAATATTGCAGTTTGACTCAAATCTGCAGAACATCTGTAATAGATAAGTTACTTTGTGATGTGTAAAATCTTGCCACGTGGTGATTCTTTTCTGATATTCCTGCTCTCCTGACAGCTTAGTAGTCTTATGGTTATTTTAGTAGCTCTTTGCTAGTTCAAAATAATGCTTTATGGTTGGAGGAAATCAAATTAGTAGGTGAAGTTCTGTCTGTTGGAGCCAAATATGTGAATTAAGTCTGCAGAGCAGGGGTGATGTGCTGAAATGATATGGAATAAAACCTTCATTGGAGCTGTTTATCAGAGCAGGAATGTAGGAGTATCATTGTGGAAATCTTGGAAGTTCTGGTGTACTCCTCCTCTTCTCCTCTCTTTCTATTGTGGAAGGTGCTTTTATGCTGTGTCCACGGATGTGTCCTGTGGGATCCCTGGGGAGGACCAGGAGCTGGGCTTTTCCTGTCTGAGGGTGTTTGTACCAGTTACTTACAGAGGAAAGAGAGAAAGGCTCTCTTAGTTCTTTGTCTCAATAAAGAGGATGTGTAGTGGATGAAGTTCATTTTAATTCACACTATTTCCCATCTAATTGCTAGTAGTTTTCCTAAATACAGGATGTTCCACATACTTTTACATGGGCAGGTGCTCATAGGACAGGGAGTTGGGTGCAGATGTTCCATGGCATGAAAGTTCTGTTGGAGTTTAGATGTGAAGGAGGGTAGTGTTGTCTTCTGTTCCATGCTCTGGGCGAAGCTTGATCTCTTCAGGATGCTGGCAGGAGCCTCCTTAGGCTGACACTGAGGGCTGGAGAGGCAGAGGAGCACTAGGTTTGTAGGTCCAGGTGGAGCTTTAGCTTCTTGTCAAGGCTGAAGTGCTGCTAGCTATGTCCAGAACAAGGGGTTTTAATGCAAAAAAAACCCTCATGCTGGTGTTTTAGTGTGGGTAAAAGTGCCATAAATGAGCAGAAGTTGCAGATTTGAAAGCCCATATTCTTTGTATGGGGTCATGTGTGTTGGAGGGACATTTGATCCTATTTATAAATAGCTCTTTGTGGCTCTCTGAAGAAGAAAAGAGTGCAGCTGAATTATTTTAGGAGAAAACTGTATAACTTCATTTATTTGTATATCTGCAAACATTAGTGTGTTTTTCCAGTGTAGTTGGTTGCTCTGCAGATAAGGTGAGATGAGCTGCTGATTTTAGAATTGGGACGACATTTCACTTAGCTTAGGGAATAAAACAAATCAAGAAGAAGCATCAAATTAAGCTAAATCCTGCCTCCTATAACTGTTTGTAACTGAGTTGAGATAAGCATAAATACCTGGATCTATACAGATTGCATTATTAGAAATAAAAATGAAACTGGTGTCACTTAATTTTTAATAGGAAAGCTGTGATACCCTGTATACACCATTAAGATTGCAAATGAGATTATTCAGAAGCAGGAAATTTGTTCTGTCTCTCCCTTGTGTTCTTGAAGTCCTTGGAATTGATATGTATTTTGTTTTTAGAGGACAAACTGCCAGTTTGGGAAGTCCCAATGGAGCAGAATTAGCAGTTGGTGGGCCTGGAGCTGCAGGAGGAGTCCAGAACTGAAGGGGTCTGTGAGCAGCAAGCTGGGAAGTGCATCCAGGTGCTGCTGCCAGGGATGCTCTTCCTGGGGAGTAATGCGGGGGGAGGAGGTATGGAAGGCTAAGGATGGCAGCACAGATCAGCTGGGGACCCTAGAAACAGCAGGTTGTCATTTGTTTCTGTTTTGTGTGTGCTGCTTGATTATTTCTAATTATATCCCAAGTTAAAAATAGAGCAGAAGTATTCAGGTCTCGGTTACGTCCCAAGTCAGTTTAGCACCGGTCTCCCTGCTTGATATTCCTGTTCCATATGGACAGGTTGCATATGGCTTTTACACTGCATGTTTATTAGTCATCTAAGAAAATTACTTGACTGGCTTATGAAGCTTTCCTAATAAACTAACACTTCAGTTTCAAAGTTGTCAGGTGTGTACACACCTGTGCCTAATGTTCATCACAGTGAAAAACAGCAAACAAAAAGTGTCATAAAAAAAAACTTGGCTTGGTTACCCTGTGCTAACTTATCAATGTAAGTAAGGAAGTTACATATGGTAGATATTTCCTTATACAAATAAGACTATTTGGTTGCTCCTGATGATAAAATGCCCTTGTGATTTACACGAGGTTAACCTTCAGCCAGAAGTCTGAAGACTCTGTAGGCACCTAACTGGAGTTTGTTGCATGGCCAAGAGAAGGAGAATCATAATAAATGAGTGAGGAAATGATGTGGGAGTTTAGGCAAATGACACAAGGAGCAATATTCTGCTTAATGTTTTTATAGCTTGAAAGCAGAACTTTAACTTAGGTAACATTAGCCTGAGTGTCGCAGGGGGTTTGAAAGTGAATTTTATTGTCATCACCAGTTTCATGGAGATAATTTATGTGTAAAATGTGTGCCAGTGTTTGTAGCCAACTTTTCTAAACATGCAGTGGTTTCATAGATACAGGATGTTTAAAGTCTCACTTTGCATTGCCTATGAGGAGGTATAACTGGAGTTGTTGCTAGTAATTAATTAGTGCTGGTTTCCCATGAGGAATCGGTGCTGATGTTGGGATGTCACTTGATAGAAGGGGAGCTCCACTTCTGTTTATCCAGTTTGTAGGAGTCTCAGTGGCTGCAGGGCCCAGACTGCAGCTCCCGTGCTGGATTCAGAAGGGTTTTTTTACCTTCCTCTGCGGGCTGTGGACTAGGTGTTCAGCCCCTGAGAGCTCCAAAGTCTCTGTGCAGCCTTTGGGAATGGCCGTGGAGGCACAGGCCCATGTTTGCTTCTCTGGTGTGCTGGGCTGATAGGGAAAAGCTGCCTCAAACACTGGGGTGCTGCTTGGATTGTCCTGCCAGAATACAGCTCTGGGTCTCCAATATTGAAATACAATGCCTTAGGCTATTGATTTTTTAAAAAGGCAGAATAGTTCTTTATAGAGAAAATGCCTCAGCGCAGTGGAAACAGTCATATTTTACTGATTGGGTGCTATTGATTTCGTCCTCCAGTGAAATTGCCAAGATGAAAGTGGTAATCCTGATTAATTCCATATAAATAGATAAGCCTGATTTGTATGTGTACAGTTGCAGGGTTCAGTAGGAAAACTGAAAGTCTGCTTTATGTGGTCTACTAGGTGCTTTCATTTCCAGAGTTTTTACCATTTTTACCATTCATGCGGAGGAGCATCTTAATTTTATAAAATAAGCCGACTATCAATTTATGGTAAATCCTTTTTGCATCAGTTAAACTATTTTTTTTTTCTCATTAAAGCTGTCCTAACTGAAGGCAGTGAAGGAATTGGAATATTTTGCTGCTAAAGTTTCTTGGGAGTTTGGGTGATTCCCTGGGGTGTGTAACAACCACAAGCTGTTTGATTTGTGCAAAAAGAGAAGAGGTTTAATTTTAATGAAAAGTAATAAATTACTCTAAAGGATTTTTTTTTTTTTTTTACATCAACACTAAACCTATCACTCCACTTGTTGCTTCTGAATGTTTTGGGATTGGATGTATTAGTAGGAAAGAAATTACAGTTAAATCCATAATGTGCTGTTCAGACAGGACTGCTCAGCTTGGGAAGTCACCTGGAGTCCAAATACATAAACTTAGGTATTTTTTTATGGCATCACTGATTTTCATTGCCAGTCTCTGAACTTTTCTGGTTCAGCTTTGGGTTTGTTGTTGTGATATGACCAGGACTGAGTATGGCATTTTGGGGAAGGAATGTACTGGCCATTCAGTCATGCAACAATATTTTATTTTCCTATTCCTCTGACATTCTAGCTTTTATAGTTTTCCAGTGAGCAATCTTGTTTTACGTTGATTTAGAAACAGTGAATTGTACAACAGAGAGAGCTTTTTCCCCCCTCAAAGTGTGTTGTTCTGCATATGTTAGCTGTGAATTTTCTTCACTGTGGAGCTGTTTGTGCAGCTGGCTTGGTGCTGGTTACCACTGACGAAATTCAGATGTTCTGCTTAGCCTGAACTTCTCCATTTGCACATTTTACTCTATTGTTCTTCTTTTCCTTAATGTGTTGCAGAGGTTTTGACTCATATGATGGACTGTTGTTGATGGTGTGGATTTTGATGATTCAGTTCTTTTGGGTCTCATCAAAGCATGGCAGCTTGGTGATAATTTTTGGTATCCTCTAGTCATGCAGTTTTGTTTGGAGATCTTACAAAAGTGGAAAACCTGTTTTGTGATTAAATAACCCACTAATTCATCTGTCTACTCAAAGAATTTGTGCACTACTGTCTATTATATATAGATCAGATTTTAATTGTTACGTATATGGGCATGAATCTTACTGTGTTTTTATTGTGTTTTGTTTTGTTATTACCTTAAAACCCCATCTGCCTGCTGATCTCTTAAGATTTCATTTTGTCTCTCCTGGTAGGCACCTACGTACTTGATATCCTTTGGGGTTTCAGTGCTTCATCAGTATAGTTCTGTTGGACATTGCCATCTGTTTGTTTTTTTAACTCTCTTTTTGTCTTAGAAGTTTGAGTAACTAACGAAGGGCTTTAATTCTAGCTCATATATATGGAATCAAAATATATTTTACCTTTGTTTTTGTCTGATGCCTGTCTTGGATGTCTTGAAGCTGTCAGGTTTTGTGACAGTGGGTCAGAGCATGTGTCAGTAGCCAGCACACTTGTCTGCTGTTATTATTACGATACTTTGATGAATTTATCTCGTTTGATGTGTTTTTAACTCATGACATGTGTCCAGTGCTGCTGCTGACCTCGGGGTGAGCAGCACAGAGCACGCTGTGTGTTGGGCATTCAGCAGGCTGAGGGCTGTACCAGTGTAGCCTCAGCTGCTGTTTCTTGCCTATTAACATATTTAAGTTACACTTGATATGGTTTTGAAGAGACATTGTGCTTATCTACAGCTTCCATTTATTTCATGTTCTGCATGGAGTTTCCAGCCATTTAATGAGTGCTTCTCTGGGCAAGTTTTACTTCATTTTTTGTGTGCTTTATGATGGTATTTTGAGCCATGGTAAATCTCAGTTTGTCTTCATGTTTCTTTCTATATTTTAGATTGTGTATTTATAACACAGCACTGCTCCCTACATTGCCTGGGAAGTAAAAGCTCCAGCTGTGATTGTGTTGGTTCCATTTCTTCCTCTTTCGTCTTCCTTTTGGCAGAGGCACCTTTGTGTTACTGCCATCACTAACAGACTTGAGCACTTGGAGGCAGCTTCCAGATTTTTTTTCATTCCCTAGTTCTCAGTGTAATTGTCCCACAGCTTACTTCCACTTGGACTGAGATGGAGACAAGCCCTGTATAAGCTTCATCTTTCTTGGCTTTCCTCTGTAGTTAATGAGCCCGAACATCTTCTCTTAACATGGCTCTGCGGTTCGTGCTTGAAACCTTATAATGTAACTGTAGTGAGGAAGGGAGAGCCACAAATAGAGGTGTTTGGATATTCCTTCTAAAAGTAGAACAGGCTGCCAAAAGTCTTTCAAGTCATTAGACCTGTCATGACTTTTAAAATTGAGAAGTGGAGTCTAACTTGTCTTCAAAATTTTAAGAGAGGTCACATTGCTTTAAAAAAATAATCAGAAGAAACACAGAATCATTTAGGCTGGAAAAACCCTCCAGGATTGAGTCCAGTCATTTCCCCAGCAATGCCCAGTCCACCACTAAATCATGTCCCCAAGTGTCACACCCACATGTCTTCTAAATAACTGAAAAATTACTTGAAATTATGGCTGTTGTAGTGTTGTGCATAGCAGAGGGGAAAGCTGGGTGTTAACAAGAAGATGAAATATTTCCAAAAGTGATTTATAAAACCAAATGTTCCTGTTTGAAAACAAGTAAGGAAGGAAGTATAAAAAACGGGAAATAAAGGAAAACTGCATCCAAAAACATTTTTGCTATGGTAGGACACCTCAGCAGTTTGTAGCACGCTCCAGTGCCATTGGGATTGGAATTTTTAGTGGTGGGCTGTCAGTGCTCACCTTGCAGAAAACCCATGTATTTTGTCATCGATTTGTGAGTCTTCCATTGGAAATGTGCTTGGCCAGATAGGAAACACAGCCGAGATTAAGTTGTAGCCAAGTGTTAATCCTATTTTGGTGTTTAGTTTCAATGTTTCAAGCTGGCAGTGCCACTGCAGTGAGGGGGTACTGTGCCCTTCCATGGGTTTTCTTAAGTGTTTGTGGAGGATGTAGAGAATTGGATCAGATCCCTGCTCTTCTGCCTCATGCTGGCAGGAGGGAGAGGGTGACATGGGCACAGGGAACGCTGCCACTGCTTTTCTGGTGGGGGTAGGGATTGGCGTAGAATTGGAATATGAAAAACACTGTGAGCAAAATAACATTGTGTCTCACGTCACCATTTTAATCTTCCATATTAATATGCATTTCAGCAGATAGATTCCAGATCTATAGACTGAAACTTTGTATGAAAGTAGGCACTATTTATTAGTAAATTGATTGAAAAACAAATGTTTCATAAAAGTTCATTTTCAGATTGGTAATGAATTCTCAGTTCAGCTTTAATTACTGCTTTGGTTTGTAACTTTTTTTCCCACGCTGAAATTTCATTTGTTTGTCTGGTTCTGAAGTGGGAATAAACCTACAGGTTTCATCTTAAAATACTTAGCCTTGAGGAAAAAAAAATATGCAAAACTGCCCAACGGGTTGTGGTTTCAGAAAAGGATGGAGGCCTGACAGCTCTGAATACACTCGCAGAAGTCCAGAGGGAACCTTAATTAATGATGCTTGTCTTGTGTAATGTATCATTTTTAACAGCTGTACTGTAGCTTTTTGGGGCCTGGACTTTCACAATCATCCCTGTATCAATAATGAAATCCTGTAAGGCTAGCACTTCATGGAAACCTGGTGGAAGCATAAGAAAAATTTAAATGTCATAGGGTGTGACAATATGGTCGTGGAGGGAAATGGGAAGCACTCTTGGCAGACAAACCAGGCCCCCAAGAGTGAGGAGAATGCAGCCAATTGAATGGCTCAGGATGACATTGCTCAGTTTTTCTCAGGGAAAAATGAAGGTTGAGATGAAGTGCTGGGGCTGTGCATGTCTGGGGAGCTGAGTGGTGTGTACCTGAGGAGGTGGAAAACTGCTCCTTGCCTGCACTGGGCTTTGTTTGGCAGTGTTCTTGGTGGTTCTCTGCAGAGGAGATAAGGGTAGAATGTTTTGATTTGTCTTGGTTACCCCTTTTTACTGAGGGAGATGTTGGTAATGCTGAGGTAGAAATCATGGGGCTGGTAGAACAACCTCTGCCAGCCCCTGTAAGGGTGCAGTGCACCGTGCTTTGTTTATGGTGAAGGGATGGGCGTCCCAGGGATTCCATCTGAAATCACAGCAGTCTGTTCTTATTCATTTGCAACAGCAGATTTAATACATTTTATGGGACACTATTTTCATTAGCATTAAGAGCTCTTAGAGACTGTACCACAGATTTTGGGTGGGACAGCCCTCCTTAATTTTCCCAAGTTGCTTCCTTTTCTGGAATCTGGCAAGGCATGTCTTCTGTTTGAAGTGTAAAATAGCTTATTTATCCAAATCTTCACATGTTCTTGTTTGCTCATACCTACTTCAGGTCTTCAGAGCCTTAATTTTAGGTTCTATAGTTCTTTTGTTGCTATGGATTCTTTTTACTTATCTCCTTATTTGAAGTTATGGTAGGTTTTGAAAAATACCTGGATAGTATGAGATAAGAGATGCTTGAGATAAGTGCAAGGATTTGGTACCCACCTTGTTGTGGTTTTGTGTAACTTTTCGGAAATGTGGATGAAAGAAAACGCACACAAACCATAGCTGCAGAAAATGGAGGGTCCTATTGGCACAACTGGAAAACCTTGGCTGTTCCATTGAGTGTAGGTTTGTGTTCTACCCCTTTCAATGTGTTGTCTGTGAGTGCAGACATATAGGATTTCTTGTAGGTGATGTAAATATTGTAGGTCTGCTGTAAACTGAGGGGCCAGAGTCTGCAAGGCAACACCACAGCATGTGAATAGAGGTTTTTGTATTTCACATCTGAGACTTCTGGAAGGGAGAATTGACTTCTGAACATGGAAAGAGGAGAACCAGGCATCAGATGCACCCAGAGCAGGATCCAGTGCACTCCACATTCTAGGCAGTGCTAGTTAAAGGCTTTTCCTGGTTCAGCTCAACAGCTCAACTGGAATCTCGTGTGCTCATGGTAACAGCATGAATAGCCCCAAATCTGAAGTGTTGGTTTTCTAAAGTAACGTTTTCCAGTTGTTTTCTTTGCTGTTGTTGCCATTTTTTCATTTCACTGAGGAAATCAGTCTAAATGGAAAAAGCCAGCATTCACAGGAGCTGAAAATCTCTCTGTGCTAGGTCTGATCTTTGTGTGCAATTTGGTTTGTGATGTTTGTTGCTCACTCTGGAACTTCCTGTGGAGGCATCACTGCTCATGGCTCCATAGCAGAGCTTGAGCCTGTGCCTTGGGGCTTCATCTTTGCTTTCACATTCATCCTGGGCATTTATGGCTTTAGCATTTTCAAGCATATCCTTTACTGATTTATTGAGATAAGAAGTAGATTTTTGCTTTTACTTTTGTGTTGCATGATGTTGAAGAAATATTTTCTCCAAGTTTAGCCCATTCAAGACATCTTGTTTCTTCAGAAGGCTTTGAAAGGTTATCAGGTGCTTGTTTCTGTTATTACAGATGAATATATGGAGCATATTGATTGCTTAAATCTAATTTAGCTCCTGCCATGTGAGTAACTTCATCATTCTTAACTTGTGTGCTGATGGCCTTTTGGTTTTTGTGTGTGAGCATGATGAGTGGAGGGTGATGGTGTTCATTTAAAAAATAAAATAACAACTGGCCTTTGTAGGTTGTGCCTCACTGGTGGTCCTGAGAGCCTTGTAGAATAATTTCCAAAGCTGGGTTCACTGCCCCTCTTGACTGCGATTCCCTTGGGATGCAAAGCTGGATTGGATTGGTGAACTGAACGTCAAATCACAACACATTCAGTGTTACCTATGTTACTGGCATCTGATTTCTTGTGACTTATGCAGACTTTCAGTGTGCTAAGTAGATGTTAGGTTGAGTTGATGCTTTATATCAGTAACCCAAAGATTGAAAATTTATTTGGCTGACTCTGGTCATACAAGAAAGCCTAGAAGTAGTTTTATGTCACAAAGTTCTAAGGTACTTTTCAGGTACTGGTGGGGTGGGGCCAGTCTGTTACCAAGTAGCCAGGGAACTATCCTGTTGTTACTGCTGGTTTTCTTGAAACTTTCTCAGAAGTGGTTTCGGAAACAGGACTTCATCTTCTTTCACGGCTATCCAGGAGTGCTGTGTGGGTAAGGAGCCATTACCCATCCTCTGCAAAGGAGCAGGAATATTTCTGTTTTCAGGAAGCTGTTACAGCTTTTTAGGCAGAGCTTTGGAATTCTGCTAACAAGAACGCTGTTTGCTTTATCGCCTGGAAAATTCTCCTTCAGACAGTTTTCCTAGAGATTGATAGGCAGGTGTTAGATGCTGACCAAACTGGGTATCACTGTAAATGCAGAGCCACATTTAATTCATTCTTCAGCCTTTAATGATAATAACAGTTACATTTGTGCAGACTTACAGCAGTTGGCGTCAGAAACATCCATACTCCTGCTGTAATTGCTTCTACACCCTTCCAAGGCTGTAACACAGCCTTCAGTGGTTGCTGTGCAGATGTAATTTCATTTTGAGGTGCCATTTCCAAAATGCTTTTAGAATAAAAAAACGTAATACTTGTTTCCAAGCCTTCTTATCTGCATGTGAAGGGAAAGCTGGATTGAGGAATGTAACTGGAATGGTCTCTGCAGGTGTGTTACTGCTCACTGTGAATGAGGTGAGATAATTAAAGAGTGAACTTGAATAGACCAGTAGGCAAAAACCAACTTTTAAACCCCCCAAACTCTTTAGTTTATGTAACTGCAACTGCCCTGCATTTTTATATACCAACGAGAGCACACGTGATTCAAAACCTGATTAAGATAGTATAAATATTTGACAAAAATAGCTCATAAATGCTATCTTTGAGCAGGCTTTTGATGCAGGAAAGGAGCAGCTGGACGAATTTGCATTTACAAATCATTTACCTTAGGAGAAAGCTCAAGTTCAGTACCTTATCACAAAGGCATTGCATGTTAATTATTTATCATGTGCTTTGATGCTGGGTTCTTGCTTTAATAAACCGTTCTGGGGGAGGTGGCTGCTGCTCCTTTTAGCTCAGCTCCTCCCTCCCCTCTGGGTAAACCCTGCAGTGCTTTTCCTCAGAGTTTGCCTTCCAAGTTGCTGCTAAGTTGGATTTCACAACTTTTTGTTAAAATTAGAAATGTTTCTGTGATATGTATTTAATTGCTGTGGCTCTGTCATCCCTATGTCTAACTTCGTAATCTCTATAAAGATAGAACTGGACCTGATTTAATTTCTCTCTTTTACATATATTTTTGCACTTTCAAACTTTGCTTTACAGAAAATGATCAATAAAAAATGTTTATCATGGAAGTCTGATTAGAACTGTCTGTGCCATCTGTGTTTGGCTTAAAAGTAGAAATTTGGTCTCAACACAGAAAATGTAGACTGCTCTGGTCAATAGGATAGTCACTTCAAGCTTGTAAATTCTTGAGGAACTGTAATGATAACTTGGAGATCATTTTGAGCAGGACTGCAACACCGTGTAAGATCTTTCTGAAGTACTTACTGACTTTTGAAGTACAAAATAAAGATTTTTCTTAGACCATGCTTCTGGAATGTGGATATCTTTTGTCATCCACAAGCTAAACTTAAATAGCAATTAGCAAACTGTAAGTCTTGTAGTTAAAATCCGTGTTGGAGTTTTAATGGAAATTCTCTGTATAGATCTGTTTCCTGGTGGCTTTTTTTTTCAACCCTGGAAACATCCTGTATTTCCCTTTGCATCCCCCAGCTCACAGTGTCTTTGGCAAGGTGTATGAGATGGATAATGTACACACAGTCGTGGGATTGTTTGTTGGAAAAGCCCTTCGCATTGTTGAGTCCAGCTATTCCCCCAGCACTGCCAAGGCCACCACCGACCCATGTCCCCAAGTGCCACATGCACTCACCTTCTAAATCCCTCTGAGGATGGGGACTGCCCCACTGCCCCGTGCAGGGCGGAACAGCCCTGAAGTGACTTTTCCTAAAATCCAACCCCAACTCCCCTGGGGCAGCTGGAGGCCGGTTCCTGGTGTCCCTAGGGACACCCGCCCTGCCCTCCTGTTGGGGAGTTGTGGAGGACAATTAGGGGCCCCCTGAGCCTCCTTTGCACCAGGTTTTGTGTCTGACTGTTGGTCCCCGGGGTTCTGAGGGTGTTGGAGCTGTCGGGCTCCTGGGAACTGGTGTGGGGAGGGGACAGTACTCTCCATCCACCCCAGAATTGTTAAGGATCACGTGTATGCTCTTTCTAGCTGTCAGCAATTAGCTTTTCAAGTAAACATTGAAAGGATTTTTAAAGTTGTGAAAAGAAGTATAATTAAGGATAATGTTACTACCTTCATGTGACCTGGAAGCCACACTGGGATTGAATAATTTTATTGAAATATATTTACTTGGCAAAGGAGGTCAATGCAGAATCTAAACCTGAATGCTGTAGTGGGGGCCTCCTTCTACAGGACCGTTTTCTTTGTTAGCTTGGTGATTGGAACCTTTCTCAAATGTTCCTCATTGTAGAAAAAATGTTTTTCCTTTCTTAATTTTTTTCTTAAAGCACTTTAACCCTTGAGCACTCTGTATGAAGTTGAGTAGTAGAAGAATAGAATAGCTGGCCGTGCCTGTGCCCGGGATGGAAATAGGAAGAGATGTTTTGCTTTCTAATTTTGCTTGTTCTTGTGGTTTTTTTTTCCCCTTAGTATAAGTGCCAGAGCAGGAGTCTGCCCTCCTTAATGAACACTTCCAAACGCGGGCTGCATCCCGCAAGAATGTGAAGTACCAGCGAATTTTTAGAGGTCTTAATTTGTCAGAGGCTCAACCCCCACCGCTCGCGGCTGTAATTGAGGGTCACTCCCGGTACTGTGACCCCCCCAAAGCCATCGGTGCCTTTCGTGGGCTGGGGATGTCCGCGAGCCGCTCTGTTCCCGAGGGCTCCTCTAATCCTCTTGAGGATATTTTCATTGCCTGACAGAGCAGAGGAATGTCTGAGGCCGCCGCCGGGGGCTGGGGAGAGCTCCTGGCCGGCAGCGGAGCGGGCTCCAGCCGTGCCGTGCCCTGGGAAGCGCGGCCGGAGCCCGGCGCGTTGTCCCGGAGGAGGAGGAGGCGAACCCGCGCCCGGCATCGCGGCTGGGGATGAGGATGGATTTCTGAGCTGGCGCTGCCTTCCTGTAACGCCGGGCACAAAGGACCACGGTTACAACCTTCACCTGCAGCGACTCTTGCCCTCCCTCCCTGGCTGGTGGGAGTACCAAACCCACACGTTTGCAGTCTGGTAAATTCTAGAAAGACTGAGAACTCAAACTACTGCTTCCAGCGTGGCTGTCAGAGACAAAGCTTTTCCCAATCCATTGTGGCAGCTTTTCTACGTGGTTATTGTTCTTAATGCACACTTGCACTGGAAACGTTTACAAGGGAAAAGCTGTTTTGTAGATCCATACAGAGAAATAAATCCTGATTCTTACATGTTGAGGGAGAAAATATATACTAGGAGAGCTAAGTGGGATTTTTTTACCCCAAAGTCAAGTGCAGAAAAGCCTTGAAGATGTAAATATGTTCAAATTATATTTTAGTCAGCACAATTGATTTCACACATGACTTGCATCAAAAAACTAATTTTTTGTATTTCTGAGACTAAACACTTACAATATTATTCTGAAACATTGCAAAATGCTGTGTTGTGCACGAGTTACAAGGGAATGTACCTGCTTATACTTGATGTTGTTTATCCAACCCTCAGTCAATGTTGTAGCTCTTTGATGTAGCCTTTGCTTGAAGAGTGTTCTGAATTTTGCTGTTAGATGTTAATGATGCCAATATTAAGTCAATTCTTTCTGAGTACCTAGTCAATATACAGGATTATTTTTTTATGTGCCAAAAATTGATTTTAACACTACTTTTCTGTCTCTGGCTTTCCTGGGTTCTCAGAACATTGTTATGAGAAACAGGTACAAAAATGTCTTTTACATGGGTATTACTTTTGTGGCACGGTACAGATCTGACAAAAGAATTAAACTTATTAAATGTATAGTCATTGCAAGGATTTTTCATGTGGGCTGTGCAAACTAGTTTTTAATATATTAAAGCAGGAGGTTTGTGGGAATATGGCACAGCAAACTACCTGGTGTCTTGAAAGCTCCACAGAAAAGTCTGTAATTATGTTCACTAACTTAGAAGAAAACAACCTGTGAATTTGACTCTACAGCTTCTGTCAGACACAGATGTCACAAAAATATCCATGTCCTTGTTTTGGTACAATTGCTAGACCTCTGTTGCCCAGCCAGAAATCTCCAAGGCATAGAAACTTTAGGGTCTTTTAAATGGCATCGGGTGGAGATAGCAGGTACCATGCATACACATTTGTGCTGCTAAATTTAGAGTAAACCCTGACATTAGCTCAGAGACTCATATCAAACCAGCTTAAAAAGCAGACTTGTCTGTTGCTGTGAGGTAGCCCAGGTGAGCTCACCTGGTGGGTTGCAGCCTGTCTCCAGTCACTATTTTTGGGGTTGCTATGCTGTTTGTTCTGCAGAAAACTGGAAATTAAAATAAGGTGTTAATCTTTTCATAACCATTCTCATATGGAAAGAAATCGACTTGGCTTGTTACTCTGACAAGTGGATTTTATTGTAATGCGTTGGTGCGCTGTTGTTTTGTGCACATTATACCATTCTTATGCATATAGTCTGGTCACATAATAGTTTATTCATCACTAAAATTGTTCTGGAAAGTGCGGAGCTACCAGCAATTGTCACTTCTCTGAGTCTTTCTGAATGGCTTGAAATCACTCTGAACTCTTGAACTGTCTTTTCTTGTTCCTCAGAATATTAACCTTATCACTTGAGAAACCAACACAGTTTGGGTGCAGAGAATACACAATACTTCATCCTTTCAGTCCCCCAATTTTACTTTGCATGGAAATCAAAACACGAAATTCCAAAAGCCAAGTATTCCCACGTGACCGTGGGGTGTAAGGTGACCTTCTTGGCTCTCGTCCCAGACCAGGAATGTATCGTTTCTTTGAGTTAGACTTTGAAACAGGTATTACTTTACAATTTAATTGGCTGCATACATCTCAAAAAGGATATAAACCAGTGGGTTTTTCCACTATGGAGACATAAAGGCTTGTTTCACAGGAGAGGAGGCATAAACAAGCTGGTACAAGGAGCCCTGTATGAACTGAGCTATACTGTATACTTCAGGGGGGAAAAAAACAGTCAGAATTTTTTTTTTTGCCTTGTGGGTTTTGGCAGTGTAAAACAAAACAGTCAGTGTTCTCTTATAAAGCTGAAGAATTCTTTTATATCTTGAAAACATATTTAAAGACCCCCTCCATGTCTTTGTGGATCTCTGCCAATGTTGTTCAGCCTTAATTTTGCTGGAGGTTCTTCCTCAGTGTGGTCACTGCCGTGTTCGGTGCGTGCTGGTGACAATTTCAGAGCTGGGGCAACAACCAGCTGCTTTGAAACCAAAGGCCACTGCCAATTAGAGACAAGAAAAAAGAGAAATTCAGAACATTTTGAGCAGTAAAACATTTGTTTTGAAGGTTTTTTCTTTTCTCTTTTTTTAATAACTGAAAGTGATCTAATTAGTGTCTGTAGCTGGATCTGAAAGGCTTTTGCTGACCTATATTCAGACCCCTTTCATCAGCTCTTGTGTGGGGAAGATCTCAGTAGCAGTTATTTAGCAGTAAGGAGCCAGACGTTGCAGGGAGGGTGGATAAGCCTCTTATTTCTTTGAATCTTGTTTTGCTAGTTGTTTGTTCATTCCTGACTTCAATATTTGTGGCTTATCTGCAATTTTAATCTGACTTTACTGTTTTGACCCTTCTTTCTTTGTAATCTGTGGCTTTTAATGTCTAAAAGGTCCTAAATATTTGATCAAAATAAGACCTAATTCCCATTCTGAAGGAATAAATCACTTTAAAAGTGGCAGAAAGAGAAACCATATGCAGGGAAAATGTAGTTTGAGGGGAAAGATAGAGCATGCAGGCAGACCCAATCAATTACTGAGGCTTGGCACTAATGTTCCCTCTGCTCCCCACTCAGCCACTTGCAGGCTTCTGGTGCAACTTTGGGAGTTTCCATTAATCTGGTTAATGCTGAGAGCTCTGGGCACAGAGCTTGGCCTGGCTTTTTCTTCACATCTCATTTTGTCCTGCCTGCCTCCATCCTGGGTGCTCCAGTCTGTGCTCCAGGTGCACTCGGTGTGCTTGTTCCTGTGGCAGCTGCCCCGGGCTTTGCTCTGGGATTGTTTGGAGCAGAGGACAGGGATCTATCTCAGTTAGTTCATCTGTGGTTCAGAATTCCAAGTAGGATGCCAAGATAACGTGTGTCCTTCCTAATGCTGATTTAGCAGAGTCTTCCTGCTCTCCACGTTTCACCAAAGAGAATTTGTTAAAGTTGATGATGAAACCATCGCATCTGAGTTATTCAGAAATGGGACTAGAGGATAATCTTTTTCCTCTGAACTCCTCAGGGTTGCAGCACTTGACATCTTCAAAGCTCCTTAACAAAGATGATAAGCAGCCTTCGTCCTGGGGCCGAGTTCATCAAACTGATAAACGCCCAAAGGAGACGGCACGTTCGGGTAACATCCATGGCAAAACAGCTCCTAGTTATTTGCTGAAAGAAAGACTTTTAGTCATGAGGTTTTTCACTTGAGGATTTGGTTGCCAAGAAAAAGTTGGAAAAAAAAATACTAGAAATTATCACTGTTCTCCCATTTTACAAAATGTCATTTTCAAGCAATTCCTGACCTATTAGCTCCTGGAAATTTTGTTTAGTCTTATCTGAATATTTACTGGCCAAGTAGTTAAAATATTATTTAAACACAGGCTATCATTTATAGCTGATTTTTTTTTAATAAAAGCTAAATATTTAAAGTTGAGCCTGCTTTAAAGTCAACATTTATATTAATGCATAACTAAATATTCTGGCAGTACAAGCCTGACATTTAAAAGAAATTCATATGAGTAGGAAGGGGGAAGTCACTGGATAAGCACTGGCAGTTGAGTTTTAGTAGTAGCTAGATTCTGACAAACATCAGGCTTTATGCTACTGTGGGGAAAGTTCAGTGGATACTGCATTCAACCTTAAAATATTCATCAGGAACAGGAAAACTGGGGCAACTGTGTCTTCTGCTCCAGTCTGGGAGTGAAGAGGAGCATGTGGGAAGTGGAGATCACAGCAGCTCGCCATCAAAGCTCTGCAGCTCCCAACCAGAGAGGCTTTTGTTCAACACATCTCACATCTGCACAACACTGCAAAACTGGGAGTCAGGAGGCTTTAATGTGTGCTGTTTAAAAAGGCTCAAACAACACCCAAACAACTTCTCCCTGTGTTTACAGCATTCCAGTTAATTCTCCAGAAAAGCAGCTTGACACTGGCATTAAGTAATTTTATGTCATAAATATTTCTTTTGAATATAATAACATGTGAAAAGTAGTACAGATGGGTTTTAAGCAGTCTGATGTACATAAAATATCTTTCTTGCTCCAAAGATTAAGGTTTGGTGCTGTGATTATGGGCTATCATCTTGAAAATTATCAGCTTGGTTTTGAGGGGTGGAGCTTTGTAATAATAGAGTGATGATTTTTAGAACAATCAGAGGATGGGATGACCCAATAAAACTGTTTTCTTGTTTTTTCAGAGTAACAGGATTAACAGATTGATCCAAATAGATCAATTCTTTAGTCTGACTAAGCATTGAAAGGGCACCACCTGTGAAATCCTCACTTTGAAGTTCTGGTCATCTAATTGTTTTACTTTCAGGTGTAGCACTTCTGTGGAAGTCTGATGGAATTTTAGTAAATAACTGGTACATTACACAATAGGATCAGTTACAGGTAAAATTGTGTCATGTGAAAGCAAAGAAAAAAGGTTCTGTTAGATGTGCAGACACATGGCTGTTTTGGACTTGAAGAAGAGGGAAAAACAGGGGTTTGGAGCATGAAGCATTGGGTTAAATGTGTAGTGAAAGAAATCCTTCTCCCCAGAATGACTGTGGTGATTTACTCCCATGTTACCTTTCTCCTTTCAGACTTGTTCCTCAGCCTGTTTTTCCATTTGTGATCAGGTGCAGTGCTGCTTTCAGACAAATCAAAAAAAAGCCCAAGACATTGGGCATTACCTGACCAGTTCATTCCTTTTCTCCACTTTGGAGTGAGAAGTTTGGCCAAAAGAAAAACCCATTGTTAGGGAGCCAGCAATGGGCCTGTGTGTGCTGTAGGAATGTGCTTTAGTGTTCTTGGACAACTTGCCTCTCAACAAGAATTGTTGGTGTTGGAGCTGCAAAGACTGAATCAGCTTCCTGAGGGGAAGCAATTGTAAAATATCCAGGAAGCTGTTGGGAAACGCAAACTTCTGCTCCTGCCTGCTTGCTCCGGAGTGCTCAGCTCTCAGTAGCAGCAGCCACACAGCTCAGGAAAATGGAGCTGTTTTCAGTGGTAGAAAACATTCTTGTAGCCTGGGTATCAGCAATGTGGCATCAGGCACTGTTAAGCTCAGACCCTTACACAAGTGTTTGTAACCATGCAGAGAAGAATGGCTCCTGGCAGATCTTTGCAACTTGAAGGAATCTGCACTGCTGAGAGAAGGGAATCTCATTGTCATTATTCTTCTCGTTGGTCCAAATTTGGTTTTGAGCACCAGCTTGTCAACTTCACTGTACTTCTCTGTGGGAAAAATAGGTAAACCAGAAAAAACAGCCAAGGAAAGTACTGGGAGAGGCAGGTGTGAGAAGGGGCAGAAGTGAACATTCTGTGTGTGACATCTGCTTTGACAGAGTCCTCCTGGTTTTCCTTACCTGAGCTTTACCTCATCTGGAACAGCCTTACTGTGGGGGCCTGTATTGTGCTTTCTCCACTAACGCTTTTTATCAGTGGCAGAGCGATATAAAGTGGTTTTATTGTTTTTTTTTTCCCCCCTCCCTGCCCTGTCTCATCTCCCAGCCAGCCCTGGTTGGGCTGCAGCCAGGTGGGAGTCCCTGTGCTGCTGCACTACTGTCCCTGTGAGCCTTATCCTCACTACATCACATGCATTTCAAAAGAGAGGAGATTCCTTTCATGTGATTAAGCATCCCCCCCCCCCCCTTTTTTTTTTTTTAAACTGATGTCTGTTAGGATAAAGAATGTCTTTAAGTGATGAAATGTGTTCTTTGGCTGCTGTAATGGGCATGAGTTTTTTTGTGCTATTAAAGTAAAGCAGATCTGGTGATATGTAAGTACATGGTGCCAGTGTTGGGCTGCAAAAGTGTATAATCAGTCTGTCCTCCTGCCTTATGATTATGTAGACAAGGAATAACTTTTTTGCATTTGAGTGTGAACATTTTTGCAATTTGAGCAAGTTTGAGTTCAGATTTTTACTAAGTCTTGATAACATATAAAATATTGTCTCTTGAATTTCAGAAAGTTTGTGAGGTGAACTGAAAGGCTTGAGAAGTTCTCAGGGTTGAAAGGAAAACATTGACGTGAACGTTAAGGTATATTTTGTGGCAGTGCTTTCACTATTTGACAGGTGAAAGTTAACTCGTCTGAGGTGGTTTCAGACTTGCTGTCCCTCAGGATTTCCCTCAGGAAATGAGGTGCTCGACCCTATGTCAGCACTGACCACCTTGTGCCCTTGCCCTGGGCACTGCTGCTAGGGAACTGTAGGAGTGTGGGCACAGTTTCAAAGTGCAGCTTTCAGTGTTCCTGTTCTTTGGCCTCTGTAACACAGCTCTGTAAGGAAGGAGGGAAGTAATTAATAATTCTACAAGCCACAGAATGAATCCTTTTTGAAAATTTATAATTAACATTGAAATAGTCTGTGGATATTTTCATGGTTTAAAAAGTGACTTTGTGGCCATTTTCATTTTGAGAACAGCAAATCCTTCCTTGATTTGATTGGGTTTTTATTAATTTATGGCAATTCTTTGAAATGATCTCTGTCAAATATGCTCAAGATTTGCAAATAGACTTGGAGTTTCTGCAAGTGGGGACTGGGTGTGCTCATATATAACACAAATGTACATAATTAACATACTTATGTACAAAATAAACCTTTTTTTACGTAAAAGCAGCAGCAATATTGACAGCAGCAGCAACAAATATGGCTGTTTGGTGGACAGAAGGATTTTGGACTTGGTGTTTCCATCTCTGATGTGCAGACCATTTTCACTGCTTAGCTAAATTACAGTTTGAGCATGGATTTTTGGGGTTCTTTTTTTAGCCTTGGCCTCTCAGTGAGTTTGGACATTTTTAACAGCTTGTAGAATGAGTTAGCCAATCTCGGTGTTGTTCTGTGCAGTCTCACAGTAGCTGTCCTTGCCTGCTGGAACTGGGCTAATTGGGGTCTGATTAAACTGATTTACTTCTGAAGAGAACAGAAGTCTAAGTACATCACTAATGAACTCTAAAAGGTCATTTAATTTGTTTCTTTTCCTTCCTTCTGTGCATTTTCCTGTATAAACTGGAAACTGCAGGACTTGCAGTGGAGTAGTTTTGAGCAGCAGCAAATTCAGTGATAGTCAAACTTTTAAAGCTTTCAGGCACAGGGCAGTGTAAGTGGTGGTTAAACCTGAATGCGCAGGGTTGATCTCATCCTCCCTGCCCCTCTCACAGGTTAGGAAGTGATTTGATAAAAGAAAAGAACTTTGACAGTATTTTATTCTAGAATTAATAATGTAAGAAGTGATGCTAGAGTTTGATCCAATATTTATATATTTCTGCTATCTAAGAGTTCGAACAGTCTCATGAGAACAGGCTAAAATCCACATTTTTAGTAATCTCTTACAGCTGAAAGATTTGTGGTGTCCTCAAGAAAAGTCTTGTTAAGAATTCAGTAGTGAGAGTTGTACATACTCCTGTTATGTCTGGCTCTTTGTTTTTACTGGAAATACTTCTTTTCTGCTGCTTCAGGATTTTGCCATTGTTCCTGCAATATAATCCTTGTATTATTGGGATGTTACAGACCAGGTGAAAGTTTTGGCTGAGAACTCTTGTACTCACCCAAGCCCACCAGACAAGCTGGATCTTTAAATCATACCACCCATGGATGTCTCTTGCTGAGCCTTCTCCTTGAGGGCAGTCAGTGCTTTTAGCGTTGAATTGCTGGGCTGTTGGCACCACTGTTGGCTGCAAGTGAGGAAGTTCTAATGTATGGATTGATCTTTGCAGGGATCTGGTTTTTGGTTAGGGATTGGCTTCTGTGGTGATCCTCACCCAGTCCCCAAACTGGTCCCCCTGGGAGATAAGGATTCACAATTGTAATATGCCAAGTATTTTCCACTCTCTTTTCTGGGGCTTTGCTCATAAAACTATTACAAAGTATTGCTCACCTACATTCTGTGCAGGAGCTTCTCGTGTTCACGAATGCAGGTCTGAAACCTGCTGGAAGAGGAGGAGGGTGCTGGGGCAGCAGGAGTCAACTCTGCTGTTGGAACTTGAGCACTCCTAGGCCTACCTGAGAGCCACAAGCACATGGAGAGTGTTCTTCCCATGCTTCAGTCCGCAGTTTCCTTTGGTTTACCCGGGATCTGGGGAGCTGCTGTCTCTTGGAATTGCACTCCTGATGCACTGAGCCTTGTAGAATCCACTCTGACACACATCTCTGTGGATTTGGGATGGAAAAGCAAATCCCATGTGCAGAAGAACAATCAGGAGGCTGAGAGAGCCTGGTGAGTGCTGGCCAGGGCATCGTTCAGGCCCTGGGGAAGCTGCTGTGTCCCAGCAGAGACTCCCTGGGATGTACCCCATGAAAATGCTGTATTTCCCTGGGCTGTCAGGCCAGGCTCTGGTGTCCTTGGGTGACTTGGAGCCTGGCTGTGTTACAGCCAGCACTGCCAGCGCTGGTCCAGCGCTGAGGAAATGGGCAGCAAACCTTGTCAGGACTATTTTTGGTAATTCTGAAGTAGAGAATGCCTGAGCATAAATAGACTTCCCTATGCCCTAATGAAAGCACTGGGATTTAATTTGACTTAGCATGTTTTCTGGTTATGCTAAATTACTTTTATGTGGCCCTTGTGGTTATGTATTGAAATTTTTTTGTTTGTTTGCAACAAGCTGGCTCCTATGGCTTAAAGCCTGCGTGGACCAATGCTGGAGCAGAATTTGCTGGTAAAGCCTCTGTAGGTGTAAGCACAAGAAGGAAGACTTTGATTTGTCCAACTGTAAGTCTTGTAAATGTTGACTAAATGTATTTTGGGGCAGGGGTAAGACTTTTGAATGAAAACGTGAATTTCAGCCTAAAGGGAAATTTTAAATGCAGGCTCTAGTTGTGTTTAAACAAAGTCTCCAATGGTATGTGGGTAGTACTCCCTGCTGTGCAGGATTTATTTTAAATTACCACTGGGCTGAAGTTTGCTATGTGTTGGGTTCCCAGCAGTGCCAGCATTGGGATTGATGATTATGAAAATTTTCCATAAAGATGAGGTAAGCTTTAGTTGATTTACAAAATTTTAACCTAAAATACCTTCACATTTCTACTTGTCTGTATAAGAGTTTAGCCTGCTGTTTTCCTCCAAGCTTTGTGCCCATTTGGAAACCCCTCTTCATGTTTGTAGTGGTTTGTGTCTGAAAATATTGGGGATTCCCCTTAGGAACTTGTCCTTTTTTATCTCCATGTCAGAATGGTGCAAGAGACATACTTCTCAAAGAGCAGCACTTCAGGGCCAGGTGGGCAGGGAGCCTTTTTCTCTGGAAAGGTGGTTTTGTAAAACCTCAAGCAACTGCTGTAGCTCCTCTGAGCTGCACCAAAGGCAGATGGGTTCAGTTACTTCAAACTATTTATGGCATAATTCACTGAAGAAATGTCCTGAAGTGATGCACGTTTGTCTGGCATTCTCCACGAAATAGTGGCTTGCTTTTGGATCACAGATGAATTGTGCCTCTCCTTATGTACTATACTTAATCACAAAGAACAAATTATTTGCCTTTGATCATCTTGAACAATTCCCCACCCTCCTGATGTTGAGTTCACTTCATTCGAGGTTGACTGAGAAGAATTGGTCCAGTCTTTATTCTTGTCAGAGTTGTGATGCACAGACAGGGCCGAGCTTGCACCTTGCTCTGGTAGCTGCTGTGAGGGGGACGCAAACCTTGGAGTGGAGCTGGACTTTTGGCCGAGTGAAGGGGTGGAAAACACATCTGGAAGGACAGCCAGAGCTATGGGGTCTGTCACTTCAGGGCTTTAGGAGCACAATAGAAATGTGTTTATTTCAGTGAGAGCTCCATGATTAAGTTAATACTTTGCTGTCTGGCCCTAAGTACCAGAACTCTGTCTTTATCTAAATTTGTCTCACTCTCATGAGAAGTTCTGCTATTATCTAGGAAACAATCTGAACACCTGCTTTGAAGATTTTTTGTAGCAATTGCATGGTTTGTGGCTGGACTGCAGCATCTCGCATAGCTTGAAGCTGCAAGCATCTTCCCCAAAGTCAGTAGATGGACAGTGTCAGGCAGTTGGGTTTGGTCGTGCAAAAATTGTGGGCTTTATCAGCTGAAGAACTTCCTGTCAGAATGGGGTGTCAGATGTGAAAACTCAGAAAAAGTACTGCAGGTTCAGTGCATTTCTTGTGTCTCGGTGGAAATTGGTATTGTTCCAGTTCTACTGATAACCACTGACCTCAGAAGAAATCGGGTCATGTCCTTCAGCAGCAGTGGCCTCGTTAAGATGCACGCTGAACAAAACAGCTGAAATCCAGGATTATCCAGGAGAGGGGGTTGATTTAAGAAAAATGGCCTCACCAAGGAATTAATTTTGGTTCCAGCTGATTGCATGTTTGCATTTTATTTCATTGTTTGATACTTAAGAGTTGTTAAAACAATTTCTTAATGATCTGCCAATTTGCAAATTAATTGTTTCACCTTGAAGCCTTTTGCAGATTTAATGTCTTTGGTAGTTGTGCAGTGACAGCAATGTAAATGTACAGATAGGGGAGGGGGTGAGCATCCAGCTGCTGTCCCTGGCTGTCCATAGCCATCTCCAAAAAGTGGCAATTCCATCTGATGGATATTCTGTAACTGGTCACTGCCTCGGTGGTGGGGATGGATAATCCCTGTGTGGAGGGTGTATGGAGGGGCTGTCACTGCTTCATCCCTCCGTTCTGAGGACGGATCACAATGCCCGAGCCCCTGGAATTGCTGGGCTGCTGCCTTTGTTCATTGCTTCCCATTAGGATTCTGAAATCACCAAGGCTTGAAAACTTGTGATTGAGACCTTAGATAAGTTAGAGGCCAGTTAAGAAAGGTATTTGCTACTATTTCAATTTATTGAGTTGTTACAATAAAAATGCGTATTTTATAAGGCATTTCTTTAAAGAAAAAGAGGAAAAAACCCAATCCTGACATTCAGAACCCTTACATTAAGGTCATAAATAATCTTGTCCTTTTTTAAGTCTGTGTGCACATTCAGCAGAGGTAAAAGCTGGTGCCACAGCGGAAGGGATTCTGGTTAATCTAGCTTTTTCCTTTGCTTTTGCTCTATAGAGCTGTATTAATTATTGACAAGACTGGCCTAATCCAAAGTCACTGCAGGTTGAAGCATTAATTTACCCTGTAGCCTGCTGTGAGTAGGGAAAAAATGACAATTGAGTCTTTCTGTACGTGAGTACCATATTCTTGAAGGCAGAAGCATGGCTTGATGTGGTGCTGGGTACGAGCCTGGGGTAGGCTCAGCCTGGGCTGGAGTGGTGTGTCCATAGCCAAGCTCAGCTCCTCTGGCAGAGAACAACTTTCATGTTCACTGCAGAGCCATCCAGGGCAGCCTCTGCTGCTGCGTTTAAGGGGTGGTGAAGTTCAGGGAATCTTCTGCAAAAATGGGGTTAAATATTGATTATTGGTAATTGTTGTAGTAGCACTCAAGCTTTGAGCCATCAGCAGTCCAATTAAGGTAACTATGATGTTTTGAGTCTTGGCATTCCAGAGAAATGGTTAATTATGTTTGGAAGGTTGCATTGCTTTGGGTTTTTTTCTGTTGAGCTGTGCTGTGTTCCAGAGTCCCAGTGGCTTTAAAACACTTAATTTGCATCACTGAATCAGTTATCCTCTTGCTGACTTTTTAATTTGCTTCCTCCCCCATCTTGTAGATTTGCTGCTAATCTGCCCTTCATTTTGAATAAACACTCGCCCCCAGAGCAGGATACACAATAAACTGGTCAGTCATTTCAGTTACCTTTGTAAGAGCTACTTCAGAGCTGTCACCTGTGGTTTTAGATTAACAGCAGGATATTTCTGTTTATATATGAATTTCAGAGAGTTCCCTTGTTTCATATAAAGTATTTCTTAACATCTAGTCCACATCTGGGGAAAAAAGGCTTTTTGTAGAGGCTGTCAAGAAAGGATACTGTATATTCTTTATTAGATCTTACAAAGGGATTTGGGCAAATTAGGGGAAACTGATTTGGTCTTAGTGATATTTCCATTATTTCAGTTCTTTGTAAAATTAGATTTGTAATGTGGAATTGGTGGGTGCCTGAGGGAAGTGAGCTGTTTGCAAGTGACTGAGTAGATTCTTAGATCCTTAGAGTGCAAATAACTTACCTGGTGTGGGGTCTGTGGTGCTGAGGAGATGCTGCTGGTTGGACAGGGAGTGCCGTGGGGAGAAATTGCACTGGGCTGAAGAGGTGATGGGGGGAAAAGCACCAAGTTTGTGCCAGGAGGTGTGAAGAGGAGGGGAATAGGCGTGGGAGCTGCTGGGTACAGTGTGGGTCTGTGCTGAGGAGCTGTGGTGCCATTCTGGACCATGGGCTCTCGATGCTCAGTCTTCATCCCTGCTGACCTTTCTCCTCCCCCCTTGTAGCACCTGCTATGTGTGAAAGATCCAGCTCCTGCTTATCAGAGGTGGGAATGCTGACTCCTGGCCCAGCCCCATGAATCTGGGCACTGTGTAACTGGTGTTTGGAAGCCCCCCACACCACCCAGCCCCCTGGAGGGGCATTGCTGCCTCACAGAATGGTATCCTATGGTCTCTTTGCCTGTCTTTAACTTCTTGGTGTCCTGGGGGACTTCATAAAGATCACTTCCTCCAGCAAAGCTGCTGACATGGAGCAAAAGCCATCAATAAATTATTCATATGCTGTTCATTTTCTGTGTTTAGGAATTCATGCAGCTTCACTTCAAAATTCCCTTCCATGGCCGAAGTTGAGTGAAATTGTTGCATACTAAGTTACTATGTTTTCATTTTGAGTGAATTTCTCTGCATTTGGAACTGTGGTTTTGAAACAAAGTTGCATAAAACCTCCCACAGTAGTGTTAAATGCTGTCAGTACGTCCTATTTAAAAGGATTCATGGGGTTTACTTCAAGGAGGGCCGGTTTTTGGACAGTCACTTTTGTAAAGAGCGGTTGTGTACTGTTTATAAGTTGTGATACTTTAATATTTTATGAAGCAGTGGCTTCAAACTAGGTAATTCTGAAGTCCTGGGATGTTGGTTTTGTTAAAGAACAAAACAAAACCCACAAGCCATACACCTCAACTTCTCCAAATGCCCCAGGCCTGTGGTGTTGATTGCTTCTATCACATTGGTCATGTTATTTTTCAGGAACCTGTTTTCTTTGTAATTTGAAAGAAGTGTGAAATCATGTTCTTTATCTCATTTTAGCAATTATCCAAAGGCAAAGACAGAGATATGCATATAATGTGTATCTCTATAATTCTGCAATACTCTCGCTCTTCACTTGTCTTTGGTTCTTTCTTTTTTAAGTCTTGGATCGTGCTTCTGGACTTGTGGGAAATAATCACTTTTCTTTAGACCACAGATTTAAATGTTCATGAAAATGTCCAGTTTTCTTCCACAGGCACTTTACTTCAGGCACTGAAATGCTGGGAAGAACACACTGTGGAGGTAAATGGAGAATTTATGTCTTTGAAATGGCATAAATTTCAAAAAATGTAAAGATGTTTGAAAGCATCTTCCCGTTTGCAAGGGCGGCAGATGAGCAGTTCTGTTGGCCTTGCTTATGGGAAGGAGTGACAAGCATTAGTGTTTCCTGCCTGGTTACTAAAGGAGCACTTTGCAACAGCTCAATCATCTTGAAACCACTTTTATTTTTCAGTGTTAGCACAACTTATTATTGTAGTTTGCACTAATTATACAAAAGAAAAGAGAGTCAATGTTTAATTTCTGTGATGGCCCTAAAAGGGTTCCCGTGATTTGACAGCATTAGTCCTGTTACTTTGTTGGGAGGTGTTTTGCCTTGGGCACAACATGTAATTCACTGTAGCTTTTAAACGGATTTCCTTCTCTTGACAGGCTGGAAGAGAAGCTGAGGTAGACCCTGGAGTGGGATGAGTCACTTGGTGAAACCAATAGCTCTGTTAAGGAGGAGTTCCAGAGAACCACATCCCACAGTGGGGATGGAGCTTCTGGAACTTGCTGCTGTGGACAGAGGGGTTTGGAGTGGTGGGGAAAGGCAGCCAAAGTCTGGGCAGTGATTTACCCCCAGCAATTTCTCTGTGTCAGCTGTAGGGACTGGAGGGGTGCAAGGGGAATGAGTTACAGACAATGGTCAGGCTCTGGTGTTTTCACTTACAAAATAGTAATAGAAAAAAGCTGCTGTTGTATGGCTGGAACTGAGCTGTAGGTCTGGCCAGTGTGGTGGTACGTGTGTTTTCTTAGTCAACAATTAGGCTTCTCATGCATTCCCTGCATCCTTTTGTGATACTGCTCCTACACCTCTCCATTCTGGAGTGAAGTGTTTTGCAAATCATGGAGCTGTTGTGCCCCAGCGTGCAAGTTCTCTGCTGCAATGAATGTTTTCTCCTTTCTTAGTGCACTGCTGTGCTGGATCGCTCAGAAAACAGAAGTGGCACTCCCTCCTCTCCCTGGCTAGAGCTGAGACTGTTGATATGCTCCCAGCTTTCAGTCTGTTTGCATTCAGTACCTGTTAGCCAGCAGTTACAGGATTTATGTATGATTGCTTCCAAAAAACTTCAAACCAGTATGCCTTTTTAGGATGCAGGGTGTTCTGTGATAGCAAATACATCCCTGAGAATCTTTCCAGACTCAGTGATGGGGAGCTTTCCATGCTTGTTGGTCATCCAGTCAAGTGGTCAATTATTTATGTTAAAACCAGGACTTCTCTAATTAAGATTTGTGGACAAAATTGAAATACATTCTAATGTTTTATGACATCATTCTGTGCACATTGCTACTGCTTTTGAGTTGCATTCACATTCCTCAACCTAAAAATTAGGTTTGTTGGAGGGACTTTCTGCATCACTGACTTTTATAGGCATTTGTTGTGTTGACTTCTCAGTTTGTAAGTTTGGCCTCTATTGAAGGAGTTGAATCTGAATATAGAATTCTAGTAATTTTTTACCCATATCGGAGCAGAATTCATGACTGTAGAGGGGGTTATGGCACATGAATTTCCATTTGTACTGGCAGCACTGGGCTGGGTGGCACTTGGGGACATGGTTTACTGCTGCGTTAGGCTCAGTCTTAACTGTCTTGTACAACCTAAATGATTCTATGTTTTTATGATTGCTCAGGATTTGATTTTTTTTCAGCACTAGCAGATTGATGCCTGTGCTGTCCAAGTTAATGTAAGAGGAGAGGTATGAAAGGTTGGCCATGGTGTTCATTACATATTTTGAAACCTGTGTTTGCCTTAATCACAAAACTGTTATTTTGTGCCTTTTTCGAGGTATTTAGAGTCTCTCACTGCCAAGTGCACCATAGAGCTCCCATCTCTGAGGAATGAGAAATTGGTGTCCAAAGGTTCCAAGGTTACAGCTGAAGCTGTAACAGGGAGGGCTGGCATCAGCCAGGGGCCATCTCTGACACCAGCAGGTCTGGAATGGAGCTGTTCAGGCCTGGAGCAGTGCTTAGTGCACAGTGTCTCTGAGAGCAGGAGATACATCTCCAGTGGCTGGTACTAATAATAGGGTGGATTTGAAATGGAGCTTCTACATCTAGACCAGAATGAAAAGAATCTTGTTTTCTGGGAGTAATTGTGTTCAGCTCCATGCACAGACACTTTACAGAGCTCGAGGTGATGGGAGGGGCAGAACCCCTTGTGAACACCCAGCTGTAAATCGGGGGAGCTCAGTGTGTGCCCTCCTACAGGGGAGAAAATGTGAGTCAATTCTGAATTCTGGCAGAATCACTGTGTGACCTCACTGAAGGCCCACCCCTTCCATGGTGGCGTGGTCTCTTTGTCAGGAAAACCAGTGTTTTTATTCTGAGGTACAGGCTAGATTTGCAGCTAAGGCCTGGGCTGTGATAAACGTGGTGCAGTTTCATGGTACGAGTGCATCACATCCCTGCCGAAAAGTTAAATAAGGAAAGAACAGGCCTTGGGAATGGCATTGAAGTTTAGCAGTACAGTTTAGTAGAGACTAAGCCCCCAAATCTTTCCTTTTTATGTTTAGAAAAATGCTGTTGTTTTTGTATAAACATCTGGCTGTTTTGTGTTGGCTGGTGCAGCCTCACAGATACAGCGTCTGCTGCTTTTATTTAAATTTCCCCTGAAGATGCAAATTAAAATTAAAACCCCACAAGATTCCAGACGTTCCTGTTTCCCGTTGCCGTGGAATTCTGTTCTTGAAAAGCTCTCTCTTAGGCTTTGGTGGATTCTTTTCCTGCAGGGACAAAAGAACACGAAAGTCTGAAATGCTTGAGAGGAAGCTGGAGCAACTGTAGGAACAGACCTGTGGGGCTGAGAGTGTTCCATAGCAAACACTTCCACACTGGTGTGGGAAGGAATTACCTCCACTTAGGGGCAAACTGGTGGCACTCAAAGGAGAGTTCAGGGTTAGTTTGGGAGACCCTAATATAAGCACATATTTGAGGGACATGTTTAGCTGAGTTTAGAGGGGAGACTTGCTCCTGGGAAAGGCGAGCCTGGCCTTGGAAAGCTGGAAATATGGGACCTGCAGCAATGTCTTTCTAGCTGACACTGGACTAACTTGGCAACAGCAGCATTACAAAGCCATTTTCTTTCACAAAATTCTCAAGCTTCAAGAGTATCTGTTTTCTGGATGCGGGAGATTAATGCTGTTTGTATTGGTGATGCCCATCTTTGCAGATGGCTTAAGAGCACTTGTTGGATTGATTTTAATTTTCGTTAAAATTGGTTAAACAATAGCTTCATCTTTTTCGATGAGATTCTTTTAAAGGCAAACTGGAATCCTGGGAAAACAAGCAGCTCTCAGTAGCTTCAATTTGCATTCAGGAGTTGAGAAATAACTTTCCTTTGAGTGGGTCGTGGTGTTGTTAATCCACATCTGGCAGTTCCCTTCTGTATACCGTTAAAATCCCATCACTGTTCTATGGAGGATGGAAGCAAAGTATCCAAAACGCCGTTATTGAAACTCCTGCCATGGAAAGCTTACTGCTGCTATCTCCTAATCTGTTATGTTCTTTCATTTTTTGAAATTGCACTGCTTAACCCCATTTTTAAAAATACTATTTGAATTATATAAACCTGTTGAATTTGCTAGATATCATTATAAATGTAATTTCAAATGGAAAATACTCTAAGCTTTATTTTTTTTCAAGAGTGTCTTCTTATTTCAGTTAATAACTGTTTTATTCTCTTTCCCATTTTTTATTTTTAAATAAAAAAACAACAAAACAAATTATTTGGTTTGGAATGAGCCTGATGAAAGAGGGACAGATAAATCCACCAGATAAAGCAGGTGAAGGGGAAAGTGATAAAGCAAACACAGACATTATAGGTTGGTATCTGCAGGAAGGTGACTGTCAACAAGGAACACAAGTGCTGCCTCTCTGCAGCCTCTTCTCTTTCTGCTCACACCTCGGGGAAAGGAGATTATTGTCCAGCATTGGAAGGCAAGATTTTTTAAAGATTATTTTAAAGCAGTGGCCTTTTGTAGCAGTAATTGGGATTTATCTGAGTTTCCATTCAGCCTTACTGGCCCTGGAACAGCCTGAGCGACTCAGCCAAGAAGAGTAGGGGAGGGGAAAAATTGTTTCTAAGCTGAACTGGTTTTGTGTTTACCTTGATTTCCTACACTAGACTTTGCCCTCAGCACCTCTGCTGTCCAAATCCATTCTCTTTCACGTTGTGGACCTGATTTTGTTTCCTTTGTGGAGCTGCAGTACTGCTCTGGATGGTGTCAGTTTTCATCTGGAGCATTCTAAGTTTGTCAGAACATGTGGTCTGGGGCTTCCTTCGAAATTGTACAAAATTCTGAGTAAGTCTGGTTTTAATTTTGACTACTGCCTTCAGCTTGAGAGAGACAGGAATTCGGTAAAGTATTTAATTACTTTGTCTTGTTTTGACACTGTCATGTCTCTCCTTGTTCTCTCGGTCTTGCCTTTCTCAAAAGTAGGATTACTTCTGGGAAGTAGGATTACTTCTGGGAGACCTGCCTGGCAAGAGATGATGAGAGCCACTGCCTGAAGATAGTTGGGTTTGTCAGCTGGAGTGTCTTGGGAAATGCCTATCTACAACCCCCATTCCCATATGTTTTTCAGCTTATAAACCTCCCAAAAATAATAAAACACCATCAATCTGGTGAAGGCTCAATGTACAGAGATTGCAGGTGGCCCTGTGTCTGTAACAGGGAGTTGCTGTGTTTTCTGAGTCCCACAGCTGGGTGGGGCAGGCACTTCCAGAGCCTTTTCCCCCAGAAGAGCCTTTTCAGAATGAGTAGCATTCCTCACAGAGTGCACAGCCTGTTCCGTTGCATGGTTGTGTTGCACTTGTGGCTTGTGAAGTGCTCCTAGGAAGAGAGAAGAGCTCCCTGGTGATTGCCCATGGAGGCCCGGAATGGCTCAGGTGTGAAAAGAATTCCCTTTTCCCCATGGTTCCTCTCTGCAGGAGGCCAGGCTGTACCCACACCCCAGCACACAGGAGAGGGCTGCAGCAGCCACTGCACTGGTGCCTCTCTGCAGGAGTGTCATGGAGCAGGAGCAGCACCTTCCCTGACCACAGTCCTGCTGCACACATGACACTGGGAACTTGGGATTTTTCCCCAAAAGGGGATTCCTACAGCAGATTTCCTTTTCCTCCTTGCAGTCACTAGAGCTGCATCTGTCACTCAGTTGGGAGCTTTGGGCCTCTTTGGGGAAAACCCAGGGTTTTTCTCCTTATGTTGCTGCGAGACACGTTGAAATTGCTTTGCATTGCTTAAAATGAGGAGCATAAAGTCTGCAGATTTGTATTTTATTTTGAATACGCTCTCCTGATCCTAGTGGAGGATCGCAAACCTCAGAGGAAATGGGTTTGTTTATTTCTGAGGGAATTTGCTCTTGGAATGTCAACTGCTGCTGTTCTGCTTTGTGCAGATACAAAGAGAGATGGTGGTGGTGGAGATCTGTGTTACAACTGCAGGGGCAAACTCCCCCCAGCCCTTCATTTCCTGTGGGGAAGGGATGCTGTGAGGAACTGCAGGCAGGGCAGAGTGTGTAGTGACAGCAGAGCACGGTCAGCCTTTCACAAGGACCTTCTGGAAATCACCTTCCAGACAAAGTCATGTATGTGGGGCTGGGGCTGCTCCAGCTTGGGCAGTAGGTGGAGACCGGGGGATTGGATTTCCCTTAAAAGCTGCCAGGATTTCACTAAGTGGAGTCGTGGAGACTGAAAAGATGAAGGGATTCATTTTTCTCGCATTTTGTTGCTTTTCCTACTAAAGAGTTTTTTTGGGCAGCCTCCCCAAAGACTATTTAGTGTTAATAAAGGTGGCCCTTGCTTTTTATCCCAGTTTGGAGAATTTCACATTTTTGCTCTTAATGTTCTGTAAGAAAAACTCCTTGTCTGTGCTCAGTTGAGGGATACGTGTAACTATCTTCCCTGCCTGCCATTATGAAGCCATTAAATGTTCATTTTTTATAGGTGACTGGCCAAAAAGGAATCCTAGAATTCTCTGTGCTAGGCAGTTGTAATAGTATGGAATCATCTCAGCTTAATTGAACTAGAAACATTTTTTCTTATTCTGATATAGAGCTTCTGAAGCTTTACCTCGCTTCTCCTGCATAATTTATTGTTCATAGTCATATGTAACCTTATGAACAGGAAGGTTTTTTGGTAAGAGAATGGATTTGCTTCCATTTGATTTCCAAGGAGCTGCTTACACACAGAGGTTGTACTGTAACAATGTGCAATAAAACAATTCAGCATAAGTATGAACTCCTTATGCATCTGCTTTATGTGGGTTTATCCTAAAGCTTTATTCACGTCTGTTTTTATTAGGGTTACTTCTCGTGCTGGTAACTCTTGTGGATTTTAATATACTCACAGCATTGCAAGCTGATCTGTTGCTGTCTGGTGAGGTAAACTGTACATGTTTTATAACAGGGTTTTAAAAAACTTAATTTTTATTATTTCTTGGTAAATAACACGTGTGTGTGTTGGGGGGTTTTATCATCTTCCTGGACTATGGCTTCAGTTATTACGCCTTTCTTCTTCCAGTTGTAATGAATGAGTCACTTCTGTTTATAAGGATTTGGTTGTTTACTCTGACAAACCCTTGATAGGAGACACTCGACAAGATCTCAGTAAATCAATTTGTTCAGGATCTATAAGCATCTCATTAGCATTTATTTGTGATGTTCATTGTAAGCTCAGCTGCAGCTGTTGAACGCCCTGAATCTCCCAAAGATTTCCAGGATTGTAAGCATATGTTTTGAGATTGTGCTTTAAGTGGAGGAATTTTGTGGGCTTTTTTCCCTCTTTTCATTGCTTCTGCTAACAAAGATCTTTTTGAATGGAACTGCAGGCTCCGTGTCTATAATCTTTCCTATGTCTGACTGCTGAAAGCTTCGTTGGAAAAAACATTATTGCTGGAGTGGCATGACTGAGACACCATTCTTCTGCCCGTCTTGCTTTTCATTTCCCCATTGGTGGCAGGACAAGGCTCACATTTTTGCTATAGTTTGTGCAATAATGGTTAAAAGGAACAGCGAGGCTTTTACCTTGCCCAAATGCCTCGTGGAGCCGAGTGATGTCATTGTTTGGGATTGCCGGGGCTTCAGCTGGGCCATGTGCTGGCAACACAAAAGGAGGCCAGGGCTACCTGCAGCTCCTCAGCATTGATTTCCTATACAAATCTCCTAATGGGCTCTTCCAGAGGAGTATGGCAGAAAACCAGGCAGATCCCAGCAGCTCAAAGGCAACTAACAGCCCGAGTTATCTCTTGCAAGGTTTTTACAAGGGGAAGTTATTCTCGCTTTTGTTTTCATTTTGCAGATGAGGCTGCAGGGAATGAGAAAATCAAGTGAAAAAACAGCTTTTTGTGAGAGAGAGTGGGTAATTGAAATAGTGTCCAGCCCAGCTTGGAGCCAGTGCTGTGTCCAGGTCACTTAGAGATCACACTGGTGTCTGTTAAAGCTTCCCTGTAACTTCTTGGCAATGCCAGTCCTGGGGAGGAATGTGTGTGCAAAATGGTTCTTTTTTTTCTCTTTTGCCGTAGAAAATGGCAATGCCTTACTGGCAAAGCAAAGGTGGGGTTTTCACACTTATCCATAATATTTAAATTCCCCAGACTCCCTACCATCCATACCTCCCCTTAACTGAGATAACCTGAGTTTATTTTCATTTTCAGGCTGGGGAACTGGGCCAGGCTGCCTGCTGCTCAGGGAGCAGCCTTCAAAAATCACCTTTGTTTCTGCAAGTGGGGCTCACAGTCTTTCACTGTAATCAGTACCCAATCTGCTGACATTCTCCTCCAAGTAGCCTGCACTCCAGCAAGCTGTTTAAATATTATTTTCTAAGTTCCTTTCCTTGTATGGCATCGGAAATACCATGGCTCATTCCAGCTGCCTGCTTGTGGATTCCTGGTGCTCCATGTATCTTGTAAGGCTTGACCCTACATGATCAATACTTCAGTGAAAATTGATAGTGTGTTTTCAGCTTGGCTCAATAATAGATCAATGATTTGGGGAGACTCAAAATACCACCTGTACAAAATACTTCTCATGGAAAAACTAGTATTTATGGCTGTACTGCTTATGTTGAAAAAATGATCTAATAAAAAATATGAGGTGGAATTGCAGGGTGGGATGCTGGATCTGAATGTACAGCTTTGGAGCGAAGAGGAAAACAGATTGTCTCAGTATTCCTTCTCTTGCTGTGTGACACCAAAGAGAGCAGAGTTTGGAATGGGCACAGAGCTCCAAGGTTGTACTCGAGACGATTGAACCAAGGTAGCTGTGAAGACACAAAGGGCAGGTGTCTCTTTCTTGAACTAATGAAGTCCAAACGACCTGCCCAAAACCTCCAGCAATGGCCATGTGGAGCCATTCCTGTCCCAGTGCGGTGCTCCTGTTTGCCTGAAGCACCAGAGGAGTTTTCCAAAGCCTTTCCCAAACCTGGAGTGCTGCTCCCTGTTGCTCTTGTTGGCTGGCTCCAGTCCTTTCCCTTTGGTCTCTGAGCAGGCAGTGGCCACATCCCCCTGCCAGCTGGGAGCCTGCCTGTGTTCCTGCCCGACCTCTCATCCCTGGGCAGTCCTGCTTGGTGACCTGGCATTAACCAAGGGCCTTTTCCATCCTGGAGGTTGCAGGCATGACCTAACATTATCCTCCAGACATGGGGAATAGCAGCACATCTTCCTGGCAGAGATAATCCTTATTGCCTCTTCTGCTGTGCTGTTTTGTTCCAGAAGTGTCTTTGTGTATTAAATTACCACTTTTTTAAAGTCTCATTGTTCGTTGTGAAATGGCAGAGTCGATTTGTTCCATCATCACCCACAAATAACAGAAGGGTGGCCAAATCCTGCTGTGGCACTTGGTGGTGGAGGTGAGCCTAGGAATTGTTCTCTCCTGACACTGGGATCACAAAAAGGTAATGACAAGCATGTGGCGAAAAATGCAGCTTGAATTTAATTTAAATTTCAGCTTTAAATTTGTGTAGTCTGGTAGGATACTCTAATTGTAGCTTGAAATAATCCCTTTTTTTAAGCCCCTTTGTCTTTCTTTAGTAGCTCCACCTGTCCTCTTTTCAAGGTTACTGGTGTAAAATGGGAGGAGGAGCCAGCTAATAGGGGAAACTTGGAGTGAACGAAATAATGAAATAGAGGGGTTTTTGTGTGGTGACTGAAAGTGAGGGTCTGAGGCAGTTCTTAACAGTCCTTGGTGCTCTGCAGTTTTAACCTTGAATTCTGTAGTGAGGGAAGAGCTCCCATTTCCCATCTGATCACTTAATGAAGACTCAATTAGATTTTTGGCATAGCATTTAGAGAATGATCTATGAGTTGCATGCAAAATTAATGACATTTAATTTAATCGATGAGATATCAAAGACACCTTAGTCTAATAGTAAGTTTTGACCATGATTTTTTTTCCCTTATGAACTAAAACCAAATTCTGCAAACTTCATGAGCTGCTCTTGAAATGTTTTCAACTTGCTGCTTGTGATGTGAGCGTGACATCTGCTGGGCTTTGCTTTGGTGGGGTGGTTTGCAGTCAGCAGCCCTTCAGACAGTTGGGTTTGGTGCAGAAAGAATTTGGGACAGCTCATTGTGCCTTGTGGTTGTGGGATCTTGCTTTTCTGAACACTCACGTGTCCCAGACAGAGCCCTCATTACATTGTCCTTCTGTATACTGTGTTTTTTATATTGTGTGGTCCTGCAGCGTAGCCCCAGATTTTCGGTGTCTCTAGATAATTATTGTTCTCAGATCACTGATTAAATATCCTCTGGTAAAAATAGCTCACCTAGATTACCAGTCTGAAGAGGTGGCACTGGTATCCAGAATTACCTTTGTATCTGTTAACAGCTCAGTGGGGAGGTGAACCCCAGGGACTGCAAACATGCCAGAAGTGGGGCTTTGTGCTGAGAAGCCCCTGGCCAGCTGAGCACCCCCTTGGCCAGCTGAGCACCCCCTTGGCCAGCTGAGCACCCCCTTGGCCAGCTCAGCTCCCCCTTGGCCAGATGAGCACCCCCTTGGCCAGCTCAGCTCCCCCTTGGCCAGCTCAGCTCCCCCTTGGCCAGCTCAGCACCCCCTTTGCCAGCTCAGCTCCCCCTTGGCCAGCTCAGCTCCCCCTTGGCCAGCTCAGCACCCCCTTGGCCAGCTCAGCACCCCCTTGGCCAGCTCAGCACCCCCTTGGCCAGCTGAGCACCCCCTTGGCCAGCTCAGCTCCCCCTTGGCCAGCTCAGCTCCCCCTTGGCCAGCTCAGCACCCCCTTGGCCAGCTCAGCTCCCCCTTGGCCAGCTCAGCTCCCCCTTGGCCAGCTCAGCTCCCCCTTGGCCAGCTCAGCTCCCCCTTGGCCAGCTCAGCTCCCCCTTGGCCAGCTCAGCACCCCCTTGGCCAGCTCAGCACCCCCTTGGCCAGCAGCTCCCACCTCCCTCAACAGGCTTGTGAGGAGCACTCGGACTGCTGGAGCAGCAGAATTAATTTGGTTGCCGAGGTGGATCTAATACCATTATTGGTTGAGTCTCAAATGATCTTGTCTGTGCTGTATCAAAGCCCATGGGTTTATCAGCTGCCCTGTTGATAGGTCTAGCTTAATTTTTGCTTTAGAAATCAGCAGGTACACCCATTTGCACAGCTGTGCTGAGGTACCTGCTTTAATATATTAAGTATGTAAAAATAAGTCAATATATAACTCAGTGTAAGATATTTAAATGCTTGAGTTTGGGCTGTCTGCATTGTGTGCAGCTGGGAGATGCAGGTGACCCAGCTCTGGGTGCCCAGATTTGATATTGTTATATAATGTCTCATTTCATAAGATTCCTGACACACTTCAGCCCATGCCTCGCTGAGCTCTGGCCCATCTGGCTGCCCTGATTGTGGTTCCTTCATTTTTGTTATTGGCACAGACATCTGTGGCAAATATTTAACAATCTCCTCATCCTCAGCCAAAGCAGGGATGAAGCCCTCATGCATTGCTGAGGCTGGGGAGGAGGTGCTGCTAGAACTCAAACTGCTAAGCAGAAAAGTGGAGTAATTTTACCCTCCCTTTCTTACTTTGGTGTTTGCTATATATGCAAGTCATGTATTTGAAAACTTTGGGAGACAAAGTAATTACACTTTAATATTGGCTGTAAGAAATCTGTGCTGCTGAAAAACCCTAATCAAATAAAGGCAAAGCATCTTACTTTGCTTAATATTCTGTGATTTATATTCTCTCTGATGTGCAAGCAAGGTAATAGTGCAGCAAGGCAAGGAGGACCTCAGTTGTGCCTGGTATTGAGACAAAGCCAGAAAATCCAAGAAAAGCAATGTTTTACACCAGCCTAACGGGTTTTGAATTTTAAAAAAAAGTTAACATGATCAGGATTTGTTTGTATTTGCAGAATGTGCTGTTCAAGTGCATCATGTCACAGATGCTGCTGCTTGTGACCAGTTCCTGACCTCTGTTTCCCCCCTCCTCCCATAATCCCATCTGTAGCATGGATGTTCCTGTTTTGGAGCAGATACAATGATTTTACATGCTCTTGTCTTGGACTTTTTCATGGTTGATGGTGACACGAGTGCTTGCTTCTCCTGCAAAGCTGCATTTCACCCTTCTTACAGCTGAAAGGAGCTGGTTCAATAGGTCCATTTTCTGCTTGTAGTTCCTAAAGCAAACAAAAAACCCCACCACATATTATATGACAATTTTTCTCTTGGAATTTTTTTGTTTAGAAAGTGTAAATTACTCTGCTAGAAAATAGAGCTTCCCCTTTGTGATAGTCATCATGTGCTGTGAATTACTTGAAATAAAGCTTTTTTTATCCCCTTAAACATAGCTTGGAAGTGCTAATGGCAGACTTAGAGGGACCACAATCTAATTATCTGATTATGCTGTGATTTAGGTAGCTTTAGGTTGGGAGAGTTTCTCAGGAGAAAGCTGTGCAGGCTATTTACATAAACTCTGGAATGGACAGGGAAAATGAGACCAAAGGAATTTTTAGCTCTCTAATGGTGTCTGGTGGTGGCTCTGTGGAGGCTCTGCCCTGCAGCTCCCAGCGTTTGTGGCTTTCTCTGAAAGGTGCTGCTTGAGGACTGGGACAAATTACAGCAGGAGTTCTGAAAGAACCTGGGAAAAGCTGTGCTGTTACATCTTCTGGAGCTGTGTAAAGGCTTTGTATTTTAATGCAGTCCTATCGATGTGCAATATTTAAAATAGAAAGCTTGTTGTGGCATGCACTGACCTTGATGCAAATGGGAAGGATGTGCCAAAACCTTACATTGATGCTGCCAGGGACCTCAAGTGAAGGAGAAAGGCTGCCCTGGCAGTATGGGGAAGGTTGGATTTAAAGGGAATGAACCAAAGACAGCAGTGTAAGGGTGTTGAGGTCCTTGTTCTGTGCTGGTGGTGGTGACTGCTGACCTGGGATGAAGCAGTCACATCAGAAGTTGTGACAACTCTCCTCAGATGTGCAGCTGAGGAGTGGGATCAGCCTGTGGTTTGGAGCTGGGCCAGAGTCCAGCTGAAGTGAGATGTTTAGGAACAGAGGGACACTAGGGCAGTGAACGCTTCCAAGTCGAGCTTCAGCCATGGCTCCGTGTGTCTCTTGGTTCCTGGACTCGTGTGCTGGGCTCTGGGAGCCAGAACAGCCCAGGTTACATGGTTGGTGGTACAAATAAAACCATCAGTGCAGTGACAGCTCCACAGCAGGCACTTTGTGTAGCTTTTACTGCCGAGTTCCTAAAAACAGATCTTTCCTAATGTTGCCATTAGTGTGGCTTTGGGAATTTTAATTTGTAGATGCTTAACTAAAGCTCACAGTTGTGATATGTCAGGAAGGAAATAATGAAAAGCCAGTTTGAGGTGTAGCTCTCACTGTGCTTTGCTACTTTGGATGCTCACACACTTCTCGCTTGCTCTCTTCTATTGTTGGGAAATTGTTCCGTGGGGAAGTCTGAAGCTTGGCTGGCCAGATCCCTGAGCAGCCTCATCTAAATAGACCTGCCTGGGGCAGCTGGCTGGACTAAGTGAGCTCCAGAAGACTCTTCCAGGCAAAGAATTACATTTAAATGATGTTTTATGAAGTATTACCATCCAAAATTTTTGGTTTGGGCAGTTAATTGCCAGGTACTTTGCATCTGCTGTCCAAGCAGGTTGAAGAGCTTTTTATTGCAATAAATGTTTCTCTGGTGAAAACACTAGGATTTGATTGCAGTCTGTGAACTGGAGCAACTATTGAGCAGTAGATGCTTTGTGTGCTGTGTTTCCCTAAAAGCCCCCATTCAGTAGGTCACACATAGGCTCTGCCTACCCAGGTGAGCCTTTGCATGGTCCAAGCAGGGAGAGCTGAGCCAAGGCTGTGCCCAGCACGGTGTGCCCGCGCCTCGGGAGCCATCTGCCACACGTCTGGGTCCCGGCACTTGGCACTGCTGCCAACAGGTACTGCTCTGTTTCTGTGGAGTTGTTACTTCCTTCTGGAGTTCTGTTGCCATAATTAGCCAAATTAATATTTCATCAGGTCTGTGTTTGTTTTAACAGCTTTGGAGTGAAGTGGTGTGAATGGAGTGCTGTTCTCAGACGTGATGCACAGAGTGCAGGTCTGGGGCCTGTTTTGATGTTATTATTTCAACTGAAAAATTCTGCTTCGTGTTAAGCAGAGCAAAACCTTGCAGAGGAACCTCTCAAATAGCCACCCAGGTAGCTGTCAGTGTGTGCCAGTCCATAGCACAGGCAGGATTAGCCACAGCAGAGGCTGAGGGAAGCAGCATACCCAGAACTGTGCATCCAGTAATACCCATATCTATATGATAATTCAGTTAATACGTGCAGTAATTGTATTTCCACTCTTACGTAAGTTCTTTTGAAATGTACTTTCCCACTTTGAAATAATCTGTGTTATATAAATGAACAGATAAATCTGTTTTTCCCCTCAGATGTATAAAACATTTGCCAAGCTAATACTTGCAAATGTTTTTGCTAATATATTTGCAAAGCTACAGTTGAGCTTTTTCCTTCATTCTGACAAAAGCTGCGCCAGTCAAAGCTCCAGTGGTGCCTGGGAATCGGGGAGGTGAAGGCAGTAAACAGGGGAGATGAAAGGTGCTGCTTGTCTTCACACACTGCCACAGGAAGTGTTTTCATTAATGTGCTTTGAGGAGAGACAAGAATCTGTGTAAAGCTTTTAAAACTGCTCTTTCACTTCATTTTACTGTACTTTCAACTGAGATCAAATGGGGCAGGGATGGCGCTTCCACACGCTCCAGTTACAGCCCAGGGTTGTGTTACCTGTCCAACTCAGACAGCTCCAGTGCTTCGGGATGGTGTGGGAATGGCAGGGACACCCTGGGGCTTCCCCTCGCCCCTTTCCCTGCCAGGGAGGGGGAGATAGCTGTGGACCAACCCACTCCCCGTGGGGAAAAGGAGACACTGGCAATCAGGAGTTACACTGAGGCGTTTGGCTCTTTTCTCATAGCTTTTCTGGGATTGTGGAGCTTAGGAGCACTCACAGCTTAATGGGAATCTGTTACAGAAAAACGTCAGCTGGGTAAAATAACTCGCCTGCAAAGTTACAGTAAAGGATTAGTGCAATTAGATTTTTTTATAGATCTGTTTAGAATACAAATGCACTGTTAATAGGCTACAGTTGCCTTCCCAAAGTGTAGCTGCTTGATTTCTTATATAGCAAATAATAAACAAAAATCCAGTAATTTGCTCTGCTCCATATACATTCACTGTACTTGAAATAATTAAGTTGCGGTAAATAAGACTTGGGGATATTTTGGGTTTTATTCCAGATCATTTTTGTGCATTTCTTGGTGAAGGGTGAGGAAGATTTGCAGATACCTCCTTGGGGAGGGAGTGCTGGGCCAGGCAGAGCCCGTGGCATTGGTGAACAGGAGCAGGCAAAGCGTGTAAAAGGCATTAAACGTTTCAGGATCGATATGCAGAGTTCACAGCTGAGGGGATGGAAAAAAGCCAAACTAACCACGATTTGTTGTGGAGGTGGCACAAATAGAGCTTTATCCACCACTCAGAATAAAGAATGAGTAACTTGAAGGAGCTTTTGACTCCAAGTGTGTTCGAGTTCATGCTTAAACTGCTTTCCTGGTGGGCACAGCTCTGGGATGTCATTTCTTGGCTTTTTTTACTAACTTGCACAGTTAAAATGGTGCTCATTTAAATATTGGAGCTGATCTGGATACCAGATTTAAATACTATATACATTTTTACCAGTTCTGGATTTGCCAAGTCTTCCTGAAATCTGGTGCAGTAACATTCTGGTTTTGTAAGCCTTGTTGTACATTATTTCTTTTATATGGCTCATTCATTGATGATACTAGTAAGATGTTTGGTTGATATTTTTGATGGCTGTTGTAATTTTCAAAGGGTCTGTGCTGTGCTGTGCTGTGGTCACTGCCCAGAGTGGGCATCTCTGAGGGCTTTAGCTTTGCACTCCGCAGCTTTTAGTTTGGGCTTTGCAAACACAGACACAAACTCTTATGCTCAGTGGAAGTCCAGGAAAACTGGGAATACTGCTGGTTCTCTCTTCCCAGGTTCCCCAGGGTATTACCTTGGTGCTGGTGTGACTAAAATCTGCCCCAGTTTTCATGTCACTGAGGGCACCTGCTGCATCCCTCTTTTCCTGTGGCTGGTGGTGTTCCTGTCATCCTGCTCTAACCCTTTCTGCTAAACCAGTCTCAGTTTGGGGCTCTCTAGTCAGCCAGCTCACTTTCACAGGAGTGCTGAGTTAAATTTGTGAGGGTAAAATTGCACCTGATTCATCCCTGGGTTAAGCCACAACAACACCTAATGAACTCTGCAAATAATGTTGAATTTTATGGAATAGAAAACTGCTGTAAATATGTTCTTAGAGTAAGATTCTTGGTAACATTGTAGCATGTTTGTACTAGTGTATATGTGCATCGTTTCCACCTTTCTACTGTTCCTCTTTTTTACTACTGCCCTGAAAGATCAATAAAACCCTCATTAACACATTGCTAAGTTATTATATTTTTATATATTGTAGGTCAGTGGTGTGATTGAGCAGTGCTTGGTAGGAAACCAGAGAAGGGAAGGGCTGTACAATTAGTTGTGCTGAGTGTACAGAATTTACTGATTATCCTGATCTCTCTGCACTACTCCCCTAAATTGGGGACCACCAAATCAAATTCTGAACTCATATTTGTTTTCCCTCTCCCCTTCTTCCTTCCTTCTCTCCCCAAAGGCAGCTCCAAGGTGCTGGTTGTGCTTTGCCTCCAGGGGCTGTTGAGCCAAGGAACAAGCCCTGGTGCTGCTGGGCTGTGAGAGGGAGGTGCTGGGGCTGGCTCTGGGGAGCTTTGCTGCTCTTGGTTGTGCCCTTGGGTGCTCCCCAGCATCTGCTCTGGGCTGCTCTCACAGGATGCTGAGTTCAAGGGATTCCTTTTGCTCTGATCCAACGCTGCTGTTCTGTTTCCAGGTCCTCTCACACATTCCCTGCTTGATCTGACATTAAAGGTATTTGTTAAGAATTTTTCCTTTTTCATGAAATATGACAAAGAAAAGACACTTTCTTTAGAAAAACACTGGAAGTTATGTCCAGGAACTTTCTGTTTGATTCTTCTTGCATCTTTTTTTTTTCATGTTCATCCTTTTTTTCATTAGATGCTTCCTATAGAAACCAATTTTTTTTTTTTTCCCTGCCAATTTCTTCCTGTGTGGCTTTTCTGGCCATTGCTGTGACTGGAGCTTGCCTCACTTAAAGAGCATCTTAAACTCAATTGGTTCTGTTGGGTGCCCCATAACCTTGTTGGCATCTGAGAAGTGGTAAAAATGCTTTCCCCTTGATGCACATTTCTTGGATGCTGCAGTGTGTTTACACTTGGGAAATATTTAAGTAATTGGTTTCAGCAAATAATCCTCTTGTGATGTGTGGGGATTTTTTTCTGTATTTGTATTCTAAACCATTTTTGAAATACCAGTCTGGCAAAAAACCCACCCTGTCTGAAGCAAGAAATCTGTTCCCTGATTATTATCTGGGCTTGGTTTGCAGACCAGCAGGGCATCTCCACAGGGAGCTATAGTCTTGTCTGGCCTTGGGAGGGTCTGGGGAGCCAGTTCTGTGGGTCTGAGCAGGGTGGTTTGAGTGGAGCCCAGACAGGAGGAGCAGGGCAGGATGAGGAAGCTCTTTGCATTGTGTGCAGAGTGTTATTTTGAGCCTTACAAGTGGATTTTCTGTTTGTCCTTAACCCTGGGAAAGCCACTCTCTTTCACATCTCTCTCTGAAGAGGTAAATTAGGTGCCTGAGTGCTCAGAAGACTGGAACTCAGGGAGAGGAAATCCATTACTCCAGGAAAAAAATGGAAATTCCTTTTCACCTGCTGTAACAACTGTAGCATTGTCAGGAGCCAACATCTGGGAGCTATTTCTGGGGAAAACTCAAAGTACTATTGTTCACCGGGAGGAACAGAAATGCATTTTCTTCCCTTTGTAGGTGTCTTTACAGTGCCCTCTAGTAAACTTGTGGAGAAATGCTGGAGGGGTGTTTCTCAGCCCAGGGGGAGAAAATAATGAAAACAGGCCCTGGAAGAATTAAAAATTAAATAAATAATGGAGCTCTCGTCCCCTGGGACTGAGGTGCTTTTCGAAGGAAGCACTGCTGATATTAAAAACTGATAGTTGCTTGAAATGAGAGAAATGGCTTTAGTATTCCACAAAAAAAGGGAAAAGAGGATAAAATCCTTTAAGCTTTCCATCTGAAATGGTTACAAGAAGAAATTTTGCAGTTGGGACCTTCAGAGAGGTTTCCTCACTGGCTTCATTCAAGTGTAGGGTTTTAGACGGTCTGACTTGTGTTTCCTTTAATTTATAAAAGCAAAGTGGCCTGAAAGAATGTTCCTTGCACAAGGTGAGAGGTCTGTGGGGCTCAGCTGCTGCATGCCAATTCTGTAAAACCTAAGGATATTTTTAAAGAACCTGAAAGAAATCCACAGTTTTGGGCTTAGTGCTTATAAAGGATTTTTTTTCCTGGCACTTCAGGAGGAACAAAAGGTGCACCAGAAGTTGTTTTTGAAGAACAGCTGGTAGACAGCTTTTTATTTTCCTTTTTTTTGTGCTTGGATTTAAGGCAAATGCTTAAATTCTTGTGAGTAGGAAACAGTTTAAGAGTGGGAATCTGGACTGGACATGAGGAGCACCTCCTTGGTGGGGATTTTTTGAGGCAAGTTTTACAAAGGTACTATGAGAAGTGGTTCCAGTGGGTCCTGCTTTAGGAGGAGTTGGTGCCATCTTTTCTCCTGCACTTTTCCAAACTGAACAGAACTGCAGCCCCACAGTAAAGGGACAGAGAGGTTGTGACCTGGTGTGACAGTGCTTGGGAGCAGCTGCTGAAGGGAGCCATGGCACAGCACCCGGGACAATTAATTGTAAATAACAAAATCACTTCCACGTGTTCCAAATCCAGGTAAAAAATGTCTGACTCTCTCAAGGGGTTTGAAAGGCTGTGGAACTGAGCACCAGATAAATGCATCTCCACAGACATCTGATCTTGGAGATTACAATCTGTGTTTGGATTTGGCTGCTGATCATTATCGTGTTTTTCTTGCCATTATTTAATAATATATGAGGTGATGGTATCGCTTACAGAGGGAGTGGTTGGAGTAGATGCAGGGATGCTTCCTTGCAGTGATTTACTGCAGACACCCCACACTATTTGGAGGCTTCTTAATTCTATTCCTGCACACTTCTTTAATGGACTAATTTTTTAAAATATAATTTTGTGCTTGAGGTCCATCAAGAAGGTCACTTTAAGATTAAGCCAACAATAATTTGTTATTTAACAAACGAAAGGTAAGTGGAAATATAAACAAAGCTCTAAAGCCATTGTTGCAAAATATGGCTTACTTTGCTTGACTGATTCTTTTGTTTATTTGCTGTGCTGTCTGGATACTCCTGAGTTACTGAGGCCAAGTCCTGAACCATGTTACCTCCTTCTCTGTTACAGTAATGCCATCGTTATAGTGACTGTCTTGATTTTTGTGATCTTGTTGGCACATGGTGTCAAAAACCTTCTCAGCTCAGTAACATCATAAAATCTGGGAATGGTTTGGGTTGGAGAGGATTATCCATGTCCACCCCCAGCCATAGGCAGCAACACCCTCCCCTAGGCCAGGGTGCTCCAGGCCCTGTCCAACCAGCCTGGGACCCTGCGGGGACGGGGCAGCCACAGCTGCTCTGGCACCCTGAGCCAGGGCCTCAGCACCCTCCCAGGGCACAACTCCTTCCACACGCCCTCCTCCATCCTGAAGGGATCTCTCTCTCCCCCTTGGGCATTTCAGAACAGCCCCTTCCCTTGTGGGCGGGGGGGATTTGAGGCACCACAGCATTCCTCAAGCACCTTTCCTAACCCACAGTTCCCAACATGCCGGGGTGAAGAGGAGTTACTCTTTGTGATGGATATCTTTGTTACAGTGTGTTAAATCATCAGAGGAGGAAATCTGCTGGAGATGAAGGAGAAAGGAATCTACACAGTCTGGGAAAGTCTGGATTTATACAAGGCATTACTTATCTCATAATGTTCCGTCACTTGCTCTGCCAGGTTCCACTGTCAGCCCACGGCTGGAATTATGGAAGTACCAGCAGGATTTATACTGTACTCTGCAGTCTGGGGTAGCTCTTACACTCCCTCCTTTTTTTCTTGATGCTTAAGTGCAATTTAATTTTTGTCTAGTATAATTTGTGGATTGCAGAGTTTTTGTGAAGCAGGAGCTGAAGTGGCATTGGGAGAACACAGTTTAGAAATGTGACCTTGGTTTTTGAGTGTGGTGAACTTGCCAAGCACTGTGTGTTTGATTGGGCTTTGCAAGAGCTTTATGAAAGTAAAATCAAAGGATGTTTGGCTGGTGTGTATTGCTGTTGTAGTTTAATTTGATCAAGTGGTCTATAATCTCTATTATAAGAGAAAAATGTAACACTTAGCAGAAAATACATCTTTGTCTAAACATTGGTACATTGTCATATCATAGATAAATTTAGCTTATTGGGGAATGCAGAATGCTTCTGATGCTGTCAAGGACAATAAATTACCAAGCTGGAAATAAATATATTTATTTAGAGATTGCCACATGCAGCAATTTGCCCACATAGATAATGTGCTCCTTAGCCATGAATATGTGAACAAAACCACGGAGCAAGTTCCCTGTGAGCTCCTGCTGGCAGCCTGCAGGGAATGGTGTGGGGAACATCTTCACTTAAACTATGTCTGGCTGATTCTGGAGGCGACTTTTTGTAATGATGTGGGTTAGGAAGGGCATAACACTGTCTTTAGGATTATAGAGGCCATTGGGAACGTTAATTAAATTCTGAGGGGGGGCCTTTTAAAAGTGCTCTCTGCAGCCAGAGAGCTCGGAGCTTTTATCACTGAGAAGGGGCTGTCTAACAGTCCTGCCAGTCCGATCAGGATTTGTCAGATGCTTCTGTTTTACATGTCAAGCTTGAAGGGTGTCATATCCATGCTCCTAAATTGCCCTTGGAGTCAGAAGGACAGGTATTGCCCCCACTGCCACGTTGTTCCTCAGCTCCTAACAGTGATCTTTCTTCATCAAAGCCCGGTTTGACTCCTTCTAAACCAAATCCTGGTGTACTGCTCATCAGCTAATTGTGATGGCAGCTTTTGGCTGCCTTAATTTATCATCCTGTTTGGAAAAAGGAGTTCTGAAATGATCCTGTGCTCCACATTTTCCTTCTGGATGGTTGTTGCATTTGGTCCTTGTAAAATGTGATGTGGTTTCTTTGCCAAGTGCAGGGAAATGTGGTGTTGGAGCCCAGTGCTTGGGCTGCAGCTGCTGCTCGTGCTCAGGAGAACATCGTGACTCGATAGCACTGAATCCCAGTCAGATCTGTGGCACTGCTGGTAAAATCTCGAGACACATTGCTGTGCACCAGTTTGAGGTGATTTATGTGGAGTCAGTAGGACTGAGATCAGAGTGGTTTTGTCTGGAGTTATTTTCCTAAGTGCTGTAATTTCTGATGAGCTCGTGGCAGGCGGTTGTTAAAGGATGCATTTCGGTGATTTAAGGTGGATATTGGAGTGCTTGTGTCTTCCAGAACTTAACTGGATAATGAAGGGAAGCTTCTTCCCACTTGTGCAGCTGCTTGGCATTTACTGTTCTACACATTGTTCACCTGAAGCCTTATAAAGATGCACCTCTGTACAGAAAATAGTGCAGGACAGGCTGGAAGCACCGCGTGGTGAAATACTGTCAGATCACGTTAGGGTGTTGGGTTTTGTCTTGGCTGAAACAGTGTCAGAACTGATGGTTATTTGTGAGAATTTGAGCAGAGAGGAGCTACAAGGAGGACTAGAAGACCCCAGAGTATTTTTACTTGTAGGGGGTAGGAATGTGTGAAAGTAGTTAATTGAGCATCAGTTCCTGGACAAATGGGTGAGGTGAACAAGCTTGTATTTCCCAAACTTAGAATCATAGAATTGTGTGGCTTGGGAGGGACCATCCAGTGCCACTCCCTGCCATGGGTAGGGACACCTTCCACTGTCCCAGGCTGCTTCAAGCCACAGTGTCTAACCTGGCCTTGGGCACTGCCAGGGATCCAGGAGCAGCCACAGCTGCTCTGGGCACCCTGTGCCAGGGCCTCTCCACCCTCACAGGGAAAAATTCCTTCCCAAAATTTAACCTAAACCTGCCTTTTTCCACGTTTTAGCCATTCCCTGTGTCCTGTCCCTCCATCCCTTGTCCCCAGTCCCTCTCCAGCTCTCCTGGAGCCCCTTCAGGCCCTGGCAGGGGCTCTGAGCTCTCCCTGGAGCCTTCTCCTCTCCAGGTGAGCACCCCCAGCTCTCCCAGCCTGGCTCCAGAGCAGAGGGGCTCCACCCTCAGAGCATCTCCCTGGCCTCCCCTGGACTCTCTCCAGCAGCTCCTCCATATCCTGATGTTGATGTTGGAGACTGTTTTGTGGGGATTTTGTGCTGTGTGTTCTAGGTAAATTTGTGTTTGCCATCTCACTCCCAGAGTGGTTGATGGTGTAAACTGTGCTTGTTAAATTTTCACACCACTTAGGGAAGAGTGAGGACAAGGTTAGAGTTCAAATTTGGCAAACTGTTCTGTGGAAGGTGGAAATATTTGGAGGACCCAAGGGCAAGTGAATACAGTTAGGGAGGAATAATCAGCTAGTCTAGCATTAAATTGAAAGTAGCAAGCCTTACAGCAGTTTCCAAGACCAGGATCTGGGGATTATGGTAGTGATGTAGTCAGCAGTGCCACGCTGCTGAGCTAAACCCAGCTGCCTGTGCCCTGGGATGGGCTCAGGAGTGCTGAACCCGACTGCCTGTGCCCTGGGATGGGCTCAGGAGTGCTGAACCCGACTGCCTGTGCCCTGGGATGGGCACAGGAGTGCTGAACCCGACTGCCTGTGCCGTGGGATGGGCACAGCAGTGCTGAACCCGACTGCCTGTGCCCTGGGATGGGCTCAGGAGTGCTGAACCTGACTGCCTGTGCCCTGGGATGGGCACAAGAGTGCTGAACCCGACTGCCTGTGCCCTGGGATGGGCACAGGAGTGCTGAACCCAGCTGCCTGTGCCCTGGGATGGGCTCAGGAGTGCTGAACCCAGCTGCCTGTGCCCTGGGATGGGCTCAGGAGTGCTGAACCCAGCTGCCTGTGCCCTGGGATGGGCTCAGGAGTGCTGAACCCGACTGCCTGTGTGCTGGGATGGGCACAGCAGTGCTAAGCCCAGCTGCCTGTGCCCTGGGATGGGCACAGCAGTGCTAAGCCCAGCTGCCTGTGCCCTGGGATGGGCACAGCAGTGCTAAGCCCAGCTGCCTGTGTGCTGACAGGGCTGAGTCAGGGAGTTGTGGACCTTCCAGGACATGAGAATTTACTCCGTGTGTGCAGCTCATTCAGATCTTGTCTGTGCCAGGGCATTCTGTTGTATTTTGGCACATCTGCCTCCCTGCCACTCATCTCCAGAGCAGATTTGGGAGAAATAAACTCCAGCCTGGTGGGAATGAGTGAGATTGATCTGTTCCTGTTCCCGAGCAGGGACTCAGGCTTACGCCTTAGCATAACTCCTTGGCTGGCCAGCGTTAGCACAAATGGAAGCAGTGGTGTGTACAGGCCTGTGTTTGTAAGTGTGTGGAAAGGGGCAGGACTCCCTGCACCAAATGCACACCCATTCTACCCAAAATAAGATGCTGTCATCGAGCTGAGCTATCAGTAGGTTGAAGGAGTGGGAGAAATGGCTTGTTGGTAGAAATAGAAGTTTATTAAGTTCAAGGGAGTACAAACCCTTTTTGTGCTGAATTGAGACTTGAAGGCAGCACAAGTTGAGCTGGCTGCAGTGTGGCTCTCCAGAGTGCCCCAAACCCCAACTGCCAATCCTCTGGAAAAATGGTCTCTGTTCTGATTTAACGTCCTTCAAGCTGGGATGGGGTTATTCACCCACCCTTCACATTTTGTCCCCACTGCGTTCAGTGCAGGAGCGCAGTGATATCCCAGGACAGAGCAGCTTGTGCTATATCTTCCCAGGGCTCTTGGCAGGAGTTTGGTACCTCTGAAACCTGGCTGAGAATCTGCTTTCTGTTCTTCCTCAAGGTTTATAATCCCTGTGGAGCTGCTCTTAGGTCTTGCTGTGACCTCTCTTGACATCCTCTTCTCTATTGCCTTGGACACCTTGTTGCTTCCAGGGCAAGAGCAATTTCACTTTATCGATTGATTAGATCTGCTGCAATCAGAGCTGGAGACTGGCGGGACAAACAAAAAGTTGCTATTCCCCTTTTAAAGGTTTTCTAGCTTTTATTTGAAAAGCCAAAGTGAAGCAAAACTCAAACCAGTGTATTTTGTTCTCTTAGGGTTCTGGATTTATACTGGAGAAACTTGGAGAAGCTTGGAATTGAGGTGGGGGTGGGGGAAATGTTTCCTTTGGAAAGCCCAGGGACTGCAACTCAGTCTTTAATTTTAATAAGGACTTTAGGTTTCTGCTGCAATGGAAGAGATTATTGGGGTACAAAGGTAAAAGATTTTCCTGCTGTTCATGGCTCTTGTTTCTGCTCTGCCTTTTGCTGCGTGAGAGCTGACACTCAGGATTTCAGAGGCACAGAGACTCGAGAACATTCACACATTGGTGTCCTTCTACAAACCAGAGTAACAAAAGCAGCTCCTAGATTTTTTTTAATTTTATTGATTTTTTTTTTCTGTATATTTGGTTTGGGTTTTTTTTGGGTTGTCTCTATCCTCAAGAAAGACAATCCAAGGATTTGGATCCCAACGTAACAGGTCTTCAGCCTGACACTGTCACTGGGGAAACTTCAGTCTCTCTAGAATGTTTTCCTCTATTTCCCCTTTGGATTCTTGAAGGTAAGAGAGCGTTTGAATGCTATCAGCTGCCAAAGCTAATTTATCTGTTGTTTCTTTCACGCCACTCCTGCCTTATCTCCAAGTTGCTGTGAATTGTGAGTAGCAGAGACAATGGGCTCTGTTCAGGAAGGCTGGAGTCCCTCTGGGGGGAAGCCAGAGGCTCTTGGGAGACCAGGGACTCTCTGTGTAGTTCGGTGATAGAGGAAATCACATCAATTTGTTAATTAAGGTCATTTTAGAAGGTAAATCCGATTTTAAAAACCCCACAAACAACCAAGCAATGGGAGAAGCTGCAATGCGTCCAACACAGCCTTTGTTTGCAAGTAAAGGTCGCCTTCAGAGTGTGGCTTAATTAAACAAATCTTGTTATATTAAATGCATATTTGTCTGTTAGGTGTTCTTAAAATATTTGATCATTTTTTTTATTGACCATGAGATGAAATGGTCAATGGTGAGAGATGAAATAGTTTTGAGATGAAATAGTTTTGAGATGAGTGCAGGAGTACGTTATTATTATGCGAGTGTTATTTCTAAGGTGGGTTTTAAAAACTGAGATACTCTTTTCTCTGAACCCAGTATTATGCTGATTTGAAAACTGTTCTCCTCTGGAAGAATTTGTCTTCTGTTTTCTACAGATGATTAAATTAAGACAAGTCAAAGTGATATTGACACAGAATCGTTTTGCTTGACCAAATACACCAGAAAGACAGTAATTAAAATTCACTTCTTAATGCAAACTAGATGTTAATTACAGAACTCTTTGGGGAATACTTAAAATGGAAAAATAATCATGTTTATCCTGGACTAGAACTGAAGTAAATAAAAAAACAAAACACTGTATGACACTTGCAAGATGTGTTAAGCTCAGAATGGGAGACTTTGTCCTGAGGGCTGAATTGTTGTTGATGGTTCCCAATCTTGGTTCCACAGAGCAAAGGACAGAGCTGCTGGGAGGGCATCCACACCACAGAGGCTGAGAGCAGAGCAGGGAAATACATTTTAGGGATGATAATGTCTGGGAATCTGAGGGTCCATGATATGAATAATCAAAGCAGAAAACACTGTCACACAGACCAAGCTGGTTGAATGTGTTCAGGGGGAGGATGTGAGCAGTGCCTTGTGCTTGTTGCACATTAAAAACTGTGGAAAACGAACCCAAAATTTCTGTGATGTTCTGCAGAATCGCTTGTGAGAACCTTCACTCCTTTCTACTTCCTGGTGGAGCCCCTGGACGTGCTGTCGGTGCGTGGAGCGTCGGTGATCATGAACTGCTCGGCTCAGTGCGAGACCCCTCCCCGAATCGAGTGGAAAAAGGACGGCTCTTTCCTCAACTTGGTGTCGGACGACCGCCGCCAGCTGCTGCCAGATGGATCTTTATTAATTAACAGTGTGGTGCATTCCAAGCACAATAAACCTGATGAAGGATATTATCAGTGCGTGGCGACTGTGGACAGCCTGGGGACCATCGTGAGCAGGACAGCGAAGCTCACCGTGGCAGGTAAGGCTCTGGTTTGGGGTGTGGCTGAGAACACGGTGATAGATGGGTAATGTGATGGTGGACTCTCACAATGAAAAGGCAAATATCATATATATGTTAAGAGAAGGTTTATACATTTATAGTTGAGTTTCACCCCCCATTGTGTTGTTATCAGGGGTGGCTGGGTTTGGGACATTTGGGAGGGTCATTCATTGCTGTGGCAGCAGCTGACCTCCAATCAAGGTGTCAGAAGTGATCTCCACCACTGGGCAGCAAAGAAGGAGTCAATGGACAGAACTTCGGGAGGGCTGAAGTGTTAAAAGGATGAGCTCATGGTGGGAAAGATCCTCTGCTCCTGGTGCTGTAATATGTTCCCTATTCAGTCTTCTGTTGTATTTTTGGTAAGGTTTTAATAAACCTTTTAAATTTGTGGAAGTGAGTATCACTTTTCACAGAAAGGAATGCTTTGCCCTTGGAAAAATGGGAAGATGCTTCCCAAGGAGCATGAGCTGGTTCCGTCACCTCAGGGAAACCACTACTGTGGCTCCCATTTTACTGGCTGGGAGTTAGCATGTGTTCTGTTCCTGTAAGCAGCTTAATGTGGGGTATTTCTCAGGAAATGCTGGAGATCAGGAAAGCTGCAATGAATGGATTATGAGAAGTGTCAGGTGTCTGAAATCACAATGGAGATTTACCACAGCTTAGAAAGGAGAAGAAAACAGGATTTTGCTTTCTTTATGTATAAATAACCTTAAAATAACTTTCTGAGCTTGGATGTGAAGAATTACCTGCTCTGTCTGAAACTTTTGGGAAGCTCCTAATAGCAGTGTGTACAATCCCTGCGGGACTGGGAGATGGGTGGGGAGTTGTATTTTTCTGTTTCTTGAGTATCAGGTGTGAACAAGGAAGTCTGAGAAGTAACAACCAACCAAACACATACAATTTTCCATTAAATGCCCAAGTCATAACCTCGCTTCGGTGTTTTGAGTACCCTTTAGACTTGATAGGTGATAGCTTTATTTTGGGGGTAGGAAGCAGTGAGAGAGTGAAGTTTGCAGGTAAAAATAAGGATTATGTCTGGGAAAAGTGGTCTGTTCTGTCACTTGCTTATTTCTCAGGGTTTGGTATTGTCAGTTTGTGTCTTGTAAACAGTAAAGCAGGAAGAGACTTGTAATTACTGAGTAAGGGTGAGACTTCAAAAACCACCCAAATGAAAAAACAAGGTAAACTAAGGCACTGTAACTAGAAAAAAAGCTTGTGAAGCAATTTTCCTTTGTTTCTCTAATGATGTTTGCCAGCCTTTTTCAAACAGTTTTTTTTTCCTTTGCTTAATAAATGTCTCGGGGTAATGAATTCTTCCTGACTGGTGCTCCTGCATCTCCCAGAGCTGCTGCTTCCATCGTTTGTATTCACATGTTGTTCCCATTAAGTTAGCTTGTAACATTGTTGTGAAACATCAGCGATGTCAGAAATAGAAAAATTGGGGTTTTATACCTTAAAAGAGTGACTTTGAGAATCTCTTAATGAGGAATAGATTTCCGAGCTTCTTGGCAATGAGGACAATAAAGGCAGTTCTCCCACACTTCTCTTCAGCAATTACCACCTCCTTGCCTCGCTGCTGTCGGGATTAATTCTGCTGCTTTCCACATGAGAGCCTTCAGCCTCCTGCCTCTGCTATCAGCCTGCTCTATATGATCATTAGGTGAGGTTAATGGGGTTAAAAATGAAGGTAAACCAAAATGTCTGCTGAATTTCCACTTCCATTTTCTCCTATCTAGGTAGAAGGTGCTGTTTCAATTGATATTTTCTAAAATGATTGAATCTTTAAGAGCCTTTTGCTACTTGAAAAAGAACCCAAGTACTGGGAAAAAAAAAAGAAAGAAACACAAGAGCCTACTTTAAAAAAACCCACAACAAACAACAATGCAGTTCTGGTGAGGATTTTTTCCAAAAACTCTTAGGTAGAAAACAGAACAAATACAGTCCAGCTCAAGGCAATAAGGACCTTCCCCACACAACCAGTTGCCCCTTTGGCACACATTGGCCTGACAGCTGTGTATTAAGATTATCGATCAATTCCATGCAATAAAAATGGTACTTTTATTGCCCAGAACTAGAGGAAATGCTGGTGACACATGTTGTGCATTGCCTTTTGCTATCCTGTGCCTTGGAAACGTGCCCCAGATCATCTTCTGGCTGCACTGCTGCAGAGGCTTTGGCAGATGTGGGTGTGTGAAAACCTATTTACCACCCCAGACAAGTGCCAAGAGCTGGGCAAGACCATGCTGAGTTTAATCCTCTTGTAGGGGGAAGGGCACTTTATATGCTGAAGGCTTTGGAATAAGAGGTGGAATATTTAAATCCTGGTTTAGCCTGTTGCTTTTCTTGTCCTCATTTGAATCCCTTAGTTTTAACAGTGGTTTTTAATATTCCTTCCCACTCTTTGTTTTAATTGGCAGCTTTCGGGCTGCGGTGAGCGTGGGCATTGTTGGCATAGTGAGGGCTCCCCTCGGCCTCAAAATTCCAGTGGGAGGGAGCCAATTCCCCTCTTAATTGAGCAGTGGTTCCTCTGCTGTGTGTGGTGTGGTGCTGCCGTGCACCTGATCTCTAAAAGGGAACATTATGAAGTGTAGGTTGCATGTTTTAGCAGCTTCTTACTCATGAAATAACTCTTAAAAATTACAAGTTCTGGTGTGTCACGGAGGCCAGGGCAAGGAAATCCAGTAACAACATGTCGTGTTCATCATGTGGATACAGGGCTGGAATTTTCAGTCTTGGAACTGCACAGCTGGTGGGTGATGCTGAGCAATCTGCCTGCAGGAAGGTGGCCAAATTTGGCTAAGTTTCTCAAGTTATTTAAAGGACTTTCTGTATATTCTAATTTGAGGCATCTAAATATTTTGGGTTTTGGAATCTGAAGCTCTTTTGTTGCCGTAGGATGACAGGGGTTTGATTAGTGAGCCACTGTATGAAAAATTCAATCCAAAATATGCTGAGTGCCTGGGCCTGGAGTGCTGGGTGTGGGATTGAAGGAATTGTGTTGGAGACAGGCTGGGGTTTCATCAGTTTGTGTGTTTGACCCTGCTCTGAGTGTGCCGTGGCAGGGGAGCGGGTCATGGCAGCTTCACTGTGCACCTGGCAACGTGCCTCTAAAGGACCTTTTCTGTGTGTGATGATCCATGAGAAGACTTTGCTCTTTGGGCTTTTGGAGGGGTGAGGATCAAGAGGTCCACACTGAGCCTTGTAAAGAAATTGATCTTTGCTGCTTTTTGATTTAAAAAAGTCAGAGGATATGATAAAATATTCCACTGTGAAGAATACTTGAAATAGTCTGTAACTTGAAATTGTGTGGTGCTACACCTTGGTAGGAAAGTGTTTGCTGTTCTACCAGGCTTATAGTAGTAAATCCTCGATGTTTAGGAACTGCAAACAACAATAAATGTTAGTTTTCTTTAATGAGCAGCAGTTTGGGGATATGAGTATCTCTTTCCCATTCAGTTTGAGCCTCCACAGATTAGTTTGTTCAAGCAAATGAGGGTTGCATTTATCATCACCAGTTTCTAAGGGTAGTGAAGGGAGAAGGTGGTCATACAGTCCATGTAATGTGTAGGATTTTCCCATTGTTATGATGGATTTGGAATAGGGAAAGTCAAAGGAACTGCCTAATTTATGTAAAGCCACAAGGCTTTAATCAGTGCCTTGGTACACTATGTTTTTTAATTGGCTTTTGAAATGCAAATCTGTCTTTGATACTTAAGTGCTAGTTAGATCTTAAGAAGGGTAGGGGGTTTAAAAAAGCTGCTGTAAAACATGGATTAAAAATAGATTTACAAAGTTTTGGAGATCTGTGTCCGTAATTCATCTTGGAAAAATAAATATTTATGTATTTTAATAAAAAATATACTGACACGAGCTGAAAATATTCCCGAGATGATCTTTCCCCAGTCACTGGTTACTGTGGCTTGGTAAGAGCTTTTATTGAGAGAACAGATACATGAGGATCTAGAAGTTGGGAAGTGTGACAAGGCACTGAGTTTGATCATGCAGATTTATTTGCTCTGTAAATCCATTTCAAGACTGCTCACTAAATTATTTGTTTCACCTCTTGTCATCTTCTATCCCCAAGTGAATCCAGCTGTTTTTCTTCCTCTTTTTCCACTTATCCTTGCAATTGATAATTCTTGGCTTTGAGCTTTGTGTCATTTGCTTGGCTGTGATGAGGCAGCTGTGGCACTGCCTTGGTACAAACTTCAGGTGTGTCTCAGTTTCATTAATTCAGAAGCACTTGCTGATAGCGTCTGACTTGCTTTTTCTCACCTCAACTAAATAATCTCCTTGAATTATTATTTCTCATTTAAATATAGAAATTTAATTTTCAAGCCTTCATTTTGTAATTACTTTTAGAAAAAGTACAGACAAATCACTTCTGTTAAGAAATGCTCCTGCCATGTGTAACGTCAGGCTCTAAAATGGTTCAGAAACCAGAAGGCTTTGCTATATACTTAGTAAAAGTGTAGTATCTCCTTTGGAACCATTGAGCACATTGCAGGCAGCACAGCCCAGGAGGAGGATGTTCCTGAAAAGTGACTCTGGAAATGCCATGGTGAAGCTTCATGTGTTGAGACTTTGGGAGGCTTCCTGCTTTTCCACTTCAAATTGGGCTTGCTGGAGCAGGCTGAGGCCCATCGTGTCCATACTTGGGAGCAGGATTTGGAGTAGCTCCAGCCATACTTGAGCACTTTGCTCCTGAGCACAATGCTCTCTGCTCTGCTGCCCTTCTCCTGCTGGTCCATCCTGCCATCCACGGCCCCTCCAGACTGCTGTGCCAGGGCACAGGGCTCGGGGCAGGGCACTGACAAAAGGGGCACTCTCAGAAGTGCACTCAAAGCTCCTGGAGCTGTGCTGTGTGTGGGGTCAGGTGTCCCCAAGTCAGTGTGACCATGCCAGGTGTCGGGGAGGAGGGACCTGCCCTCGCTCGGGTTTCTCTGCTGAGAGTTCCTCCAGACATCGGATGGAGGGAATGACTTCGCTTGGGAGATTGCTCCAGTTTTTAGCTGACCACATTGCCTTTTCAAGATTTATTTGCA